>NC_143033.1:44220000-45420000 GCF_057628025.1 Oncorhynchus mykiss | reverse complement strand
CGGAAGCCAACCGCACCAATGTTTCGGAGGAAACACCGTGCACCTGGCAACCTTGGTTAGTGCACACTGCGCTGTGCACACAGGAGCCGCTGGTGCGCGATGAGACAAGGATATCCCTACCGGCCAAGCCCTCCCTAACCCGGACGACGCTAGGCCAATTGTGCGTCGCCCCTAGGACCTCCCGGTCGCGGCCGGTTACAACAGAGTCTGGGCGCGAACCCAGAGTCTCTGGTGGCACAGCTGGCGCTGCAGTACAGTGCCCTTAACCACTGCGCCACCCGGGAGGCCAGTGGTGGATTATTCTTGATACACACAGGAAATGGTTGAGCGTGAAAAATCCAGCTGCGTTGTAGTTCTTGACACAAACCAGTGCGCCTGGCACCTACTACCATACCCCGTTCAAATGCACTTAAATGCTTATGTCTTACCCATTCACCTTCTGAATGGCACACATACACAATCCACATCGCAAGGCTTAAAAATCCTTTAACTTGTCTCCTCTCTTTCATCGACACTGATTGGAGTAGATATAAAAAGTGACATCAATAAGGGATCAGTGTTAGCAGTTGATGTTACTCTTCAATAACACAGACGCCAAAGCAAATCAGGGTGAGAAACATAGGAAATATTCTTACAATAGCTTGCACCTGGATTCACCTGGTCAATCTATGTAAAGGAAAGAGCAGGTGTTTTTAATGTTTTGTATAGTCAGTGAATGTGTGAGAGAGTGTGTGCACTTTGCGTGTGTTAGAGAGAGAGAGAAAGAACTTGTGTGTGTGTGTGTGTGTGTGTGAGTTGCAAATGCAAGTGTTTTTGCCTGCTGTGTGTTTGGGTTGTGCGTGTTCGACAGTATGCGTGTGTGGAGACTTGTTTCAGCGGCCCAGGGCTACCTAAGGTGAGAGAGAGTTCAGATTCCCTCTGACACATCTGTCCCAGAGGACCGAGCAACGAGCCAATCAGCTTCCTACTGCCGGGTCCAATCCTCCTACGGACCTGACCCCTCCCCTTCAATCTGCGATTGAATTTCCCCTAAGTACAGATTAATGATCAGCTCCCCTTCTTCCAATCTTAACTATAACTATTAGCGGATAAAACTTCAAAGCAACTTTACAGCACTGTGCCTTTCACTACAAACAGCCTGGCCACTGGCCAACAACACATTAATTACAATATACTATGTATGTATCCAGATAAAGGACTTGCAGAAACAACCGTTTTAACATGACATGGTGGAACAGGGTAGGCCTTAGTCATTTTTACATTTGACATTTTAGTCATTTAGCAGATGCTCTTATCCAGAGTGACTTACAGTAGTGAGTGCATACATTTTCATACTTTTTTTGTATTGGTCCCCCATGGGAATCGAACCCACAACCCTTGCATGCGCTACCAACTGAGCTACACGAGACATTAAACGATTAGTCATTAAACAATGAGAAATGGTATATCATTAACGAAGAAATCAGCCATTTAGACACATTAAAACAGTAACACGGGAACAAGTGCCTTTCCACAGAGTTTTCATTACATTGGAGCATCGCTACATCTCTGTGGTGTGTTTTGTCTCACTGCCCTCTGGAGCCCGGCAGATCACACAGCAGCACCCTCACAGATGGTGGTAGAGCAGCAGATTCACCTCGCGCAACACAACACTACACTACGCCACAGTGTACACCTGGAACATGTTCTGCAGGCCACAACGAAGTGGAACTGGACCGTTCAGGTAGAAATATGTTATGTAGAACAAACATGCCTCTGACGGGTGGAATAGGGATTCATGTCATTTCTATCTAAAATGTTCCACAATGTTTGCCTATTGAACATGGCTCTGCTGCACTGAAGGATGTCTTCAGGTTCATGACCATGTGGGGCATCATGTTTGATGTGACTTTCAGTCCTGTGGTGAGGACAGCATGAGCCTTTTCACACATAACTACAAATCCCACAATGCCCTGCATTGCCAATGTGTCTGTTCACAGTGTCCAGTGCTAACCCAATGCAGTCATCTCTGAGTTTTCATTACATTTTTACAAGTCATCTCTGTAGATTCGCTTTATGGTAGATGTGAAACAAACCACAAAAAAAGCAGATTGTGACATTGAGACATTAAGCTAGACTCGTCTCAGTGCCTCTGCCCTAGGCCTTGCTGCATGACTCAGTGAGCTTTGGAGATCCCCATCAGCCTCAGGTAAACCAACTAGAAAGACACATACACAGCGTGGAGAGATAAAGTGGGATATAAATAAAACATTTGAAGAAAAAACAGCAAAGAAAAAAATCCTCAACATCCCTGGGGTGTCTTCAAAGACAGAGACAGGGGAATTGTTCAGTTGGTCATAGCCGTGGGCATGTTGGTTCATCACTCTCTCTCGTTCTCCTCTATTGCTCTGCTCAGTCATTATTTTCTCTCACTCCCTCCCTTGTGTTGTTGGTAAAGGCAGGGAGAGCCCAAGGGGTGATTGTGAAGCACATCCATGGTTTGATAAAGCCAGGAGAGGCAGGAGGAGTGTAGTGGGTTATATCACTGCAGATACAGTACTTGGCAATTGAAAACAACATTGAAAGTAGTTGATATACTCCCAAATCTCTATCTAGACCTTCCTGTAAGCTACATCAGTTAACTGTAGTATCTGCAAGTATAAGTAACTGCAAGTGTAGCTACCAGTGCACAGTGAAAGGGATAGATCTGAAATACAGATGCTTGCATTTTTTTACACTAAATCTAAGTCAAAAGAGACAAGTCTATATGGATTCTGGAGGTTTCATCAATCAACATCAACAATATAAAGATGACACTCATGCCAGTCCATCCTGTCCTTCCAGAACAATAAAGGGGTGTTACCAACCCAACACAAGGTGTGCATCCAAAATGGCACCATATTCCCCTAGCCCAAGGGTGCCATTTCAGATGCACCCCTTGTGCCGTCTTATTAACATCCCCTTAAGGCTCCCCATAGGGCTCTAGTCAAACGTAGTGCACTATGTAGGGATAGGGTGCCATTTCAGATGCACAAATGTGGCAAGCCTACACAGGCCTAAATGATGGTTTTAAAGTCCTAAAGCAAAGTGCATTGTCAATAAAGCAACATATTTGGTTTTGTTAACGATTGCTCATCCTGTCTAAAGCAGCAGCAAATGACATCTACATTTTTCTAAATGTGAATTGTTTGGACATGCAACAGGCTATTGGCTAGTGAACTGTTCCTTCAAAATGAAAATCACAACTACAATATTTGTGGTATTATTCTTATTCTCGTTATATTGTAGTGTTATTACAGTATCATTTTTATTATGCATGCTTATATTATGAATATTAGGCGTTTTATTTTTATCACTGAACAGTTTAGATTTGATCATAAGGCCTATTTTTTTACCTTGCACAAAGCACAATTTGCCCACCTAGGCCTATTGTAACTTCATAGCTACTCAAGGGGCTATTTTGCCATCGTACTAGCCTACTTTGCAAAAGCATAATCACCACCGCAAATAGAGAAAAGTAATAAAACATTTCCCTGGCAGCTATTGCACGCATAGGTCTACAACACATCAATGAATGTCAGCTCCTGTCCTATATCAAACTGAAAGATTGACTTGGATTCAGCTGATGTGAGAAAGTGAAATAAATAGTTTTCCCTATCTGTCCTCTCTATCATGTGGACGCGGTCCTGAAATAATTACAGCGCTCAGAAATGTACTTGTTTTTTTTTATGTCACACATTCAACGTCCCGACACCATTTTGAGCAGCACGAACCTTTACCAACAGCCGAAATGTTGCTGCATGAGTAGGAAAAATGTATAGCCGGGACAAGAGGTCGGCAGCAATTCCTTTGCACTCACTCTCGGTCCCTGTCATGTTTTACAATGCATCATTTAGATCCAAAGCCGTTGCAACCGCGATAAGGCTACATTGTTGCACACATCAAGCCGCATTGCTACACACAAACACTATTGTCTTGTTTTCTTTGCCCTTGGATCTATGGCGTGCAACGTGTAGCCTAGTTCATCCATCTGTAATATTTTGAACCATGCATGACCATTACATATTTTATATATGCATAGCAAACCTATATATTTACATTCTCAGGGCACATCTGTCTAAAATATTAGATCACGTTATAATATCAAACTCACCAAATGTCAAAGGGAATTTGTTATCGTGGAGCACCTTGCCTTTAATTATATGCCGAGTTCGGTGTTGTCACTGTTTCCCCTTGATCAGTGCTGGCAGTTTTCTCCAAGGTTTACTTCGGTGGGTTCTCTAAGTAGCGTTTTGGTAACGTCGACATCCACACAAAGTGGGGGGATGGGAATATTGAGAGAGAGCAAAGGAGAGGTATCCGAGTGGCAGTAAAACCACAGAGTTTCTAAACCCAGAGGCGCAACATCGCGATACTTCCGGGAACGCTTGCGAAGCAGACCAAGCAGACCAGGCCGGTGTTTGGGGTTTGTGAAGTAATTTAGATAATTTATTTTCAAACGGACAAGCTTTCGTCAAAAACAACTTTATATTGAAGGAGAGCCTTGATTTGACAGTCTGCATATGCGCAGTTCAGCGCGAGACGACCGTTAGAGCTGATGACTGTTTATGCGCATGATCTTAGCTAGCCAACGTAGTGTTCCATTTATTCCATTCCATTTAATTATCAGGTAGAACTGAAAACCAGTAGGCTAAGACCTCGTAGGCTATATATTGAAAAATCAGTTTCTGTCTTCATATTGTACTGTCTTGGGTAAAACCTTGCAAACACAATGGGAGGAACTTTTTCTTATAGGTGAATGTCAAACAGGGACCAATTCAGAAGTGTCGCTACCAGAGGAGACTGGTGGGAGGAGCTATAGGAGGACGGGCTCATTGTAATGGCTGGAATGGAATGTAAGGGTATCAAACATATGGAAACAACATGTTTGACTCGGTTCCATTTATTCCATTCTATTTAATTATCAGGTAGAACTGAAAACTAGCAGGCTACGGACCTCATAAGAAATATTGGAAATCAAATTGGAGATTTGTGCCAGATGACTTTGCAAAACATGCTTAGCATTCCTGCCTTTTGAGCTCTGTTGTGTTTTCACTATTGCCATGGCAATCATGAGTGATGGACATAATAGCACTATAATATGTTTTGTATGCGGATAACAAACAGTGGGAGTCCCACTTTTTTTTGATAGTTTGACTGAGTTTTATAGAATCAGACAAACATGGCAAGTCAACAGAAAACCAAATTCTAACCTGTTTTTTTTTTTTATATTTAACTAGGCAAGTCACGGCACAACGCCTCTCCCCTATTTGACCTAGATAGTTTGTGTATGTATTGATATGCAGGCTATGTGTGCTTTTAAAAAACAACTTTGATGTAGTTCTGTCCTTGAGCTGTTCTTGTCTGTTGATGTTCTGTATTATGTCATGTTTTATGTTTTGTGTGGACCCCAGGAAGAGTAGCTGCCGCTTTTGCAACAGCTAATAGGGATCCTAATAAAATACCCCAAAATACCAAACTCAACAAAAACTCAAAAGCCTCAGCCCCAGAAAGCTACCAGGAGGTTAAGTAAAGGGACAAAAACATGCAACGGAATTTAGGGCCAAGCTTTACAGTGGCAACTGAAGATAAACACACCAGACAAAGAATCTATTAAGTTACCTTGGCTAGTTTGGTGTAAGGGTTTGATGTGAGGTGAGCTAGCAGCAGGTACAGTTGAAGTCAGAAGTGTACATACACTTAGGTTGTAGTCATTAAAACTCATTTTACAAACAGTCCACAAATTTCTTGTGAAGAAACTATAGTTTTGGCAAATCGGTTAGGACATCTACTTTGTGCACAAGTGATTTTTCCAACAATTGTTTACAGACAGATTATTTCACATATAATTAATTCACAGTATCACAATTCCAATGGGTCAGAAGTTTACATACACTAAGTTGACTGTACCTTTAAACAGCTTGGAAAATTCCAGAAAATTATGCCGTAGCTTTAGAAGCTTCTGATAGGCTAATTAACATCATTTGAGTCAACTGGAGGTGTACCTGTGGATGTATTTCAAGGCCTAGCTTCAATCTCAGTACCTTTTTGCTTGACATCATGGGAAAATCAAAAGAAACAGCCAAGAACTCAGAAAAGATTTGTAGACCTCCATATTTCTGGTTCATCCTTGGGAGCTATTTCCAAATGCCTGAAGGTACCACGTTCACCCGTACAAACAATAGTACGCAAGTATAAACACCATGGGACCACGGAGCCGTCATACCGCTCAAGAAGGAGGCGCGTTATGTCTCCTAGACATATGTACTTTGGTGCGAAAAGTGCAAATCAATCCCAGAACAACAGCAAAGGACCTTGTGAAGATGCTGGAGGGAACAGGTACAAAAGTATCTATATCCGCTCAGCAAGGAAGAAGCCACTGTTCCAAAACTGCCATAAAAAAGCCAAATTATGGTTTGCAACTGCACATGTGGACAAAGATCATACTTTTTGGAGAAATGTCCTCTAGTCTTATGAAACAAAAATAGAACAGTTTGGCCATAATGACCATCGTTATGTTTGGAGGAAAAAGGGGGATGCTTGCAAGCCGAAGAACACCATCCCAACTGTGAAACACGGGGGTGGCAGCATCATGTTGTGGGGGTGCTTTGCTGCAGGAGGGGTTGGTGCACTTCACAAAATAGATGGCATCATGAAGAATGGAAAATGATATGGATATATTGAAGCAACATCTCAAGACATCAGTCAGGAAGTTAAAGCTTGGTCGCAAATGGGTCTTCCAAATGGACAATGACCCCAAGCATACTTCCAAAGTTGTGGCAAAATGGCTTAAGGACAACAAAGTCAAGGTATTGGAGTGGCCATCACAAAGCCCTGACCTCAATCCTACAGAAAATTTGTGGGCAGAACTGAAAAAGCATGTGCGAGCAAGAAGCCTACAAACCTGACTCAGTTACACCAGCTCTGTCAGGAGGAATGGGCCCAAATTCACCCAACTTATTGTGGTTAGCTTGTTGAAGGCTACCCAAAACGATGATGATGAAAGAAATAAAAGCTGAAATAAATCATTCTCTCTACTATTATTCTGACATTTCACATGCTTAAAATAAAGTGGTGATCCTAACTGACCTAAAACAGGGAATTTTGTTACTAGGATTAAATGTCAGGAATTGTGAAAAACGGAGTTTAAATGTATTTGGCTAAGGTGCATGTAACCCTCCTACTTCAACTCTGAGTGTTAATTTGCAGAGAGCACAGTCTTCTGAAATCTATTGACATTTGCAGGCCCTGCAGTCTAATTCTGCTTTTATCACCACAAGTAATGTGATAGGCCTGTGCAGTTTGCAGAATGACTTGACTTGAGCACTCTTTCCTAGAAGCCATATAATTGATTGCTGTCATAATAATGTCATAACAGGTGACAGCTGATAGTTATTTTACAAGTTGGCTGGTGTTTTACCAAGCAAAGTTGGCTGGTGTTTTACCTCAACAATCATCATGATTGTTGAGATAATTGTCAAGACACTAGCTGTCATGAATGTTATTGACATATGATATGCGTTATGTAGCCCCTTTCGACAGAGTGCTTTCCAAACAGCTAGAAGTCAGTGTTATTTCGGGCAGGCCAGTGGATTGGGTTAAAGAGGGTCTGTTATCTTAACAGGACAGGAAGTTGGTGGGCTGTGTCTAAAAACACTTATACTCTAAACATAGGGCTACTGTCACCAACATCTGTACCATTGACCACTGATACAATATCCTACAGAACACACTAGTAGAGAAATGCATTTGGTGGGCTATGATGAATGTTGAGGGACTGTCATGTTATGTAATTTAATGTCATGGAACTCAGTGGGTCACTGCTGACTTTGCTGACCATGATCTTCAATACAATAGTGTGTGGTACTGATAGGGGTAGAAATAGGACCATCTAGTGGCCACAGAGTGTACAGAGAGAAAAAATAGAGTCTAGTTCAAGGTCAAACCCTGAGACAGGGGCTTCAGTTTGGTTTGGCAGGGTATGCTGACATACCCTAGCTCAAGACAAAAAATGTAAAAGTAGGCGACAAAAATGTAGACTAAAATCATTCCACTCTCGATTAAATCGCTCAGAGAGAAGCTGTCAGCCTGCACCCCTTTCTCTCACTTTAAGAAAGCAGAGCGCAGAGACAATGCCAGACAGTTTGCTTTGCTGGTCAGGCGTTTATTGCTTTGAATTTGAACTCAGCCAGCTGTTTTATGCACTGGTTCTTTCACATTGATGTTGGCATAGGTGGCACATCCAATAGGCTAGGAGAAGGTAAGCTTCCCCTAATGTACATTTTATTAAAATGTACCAAAATTAGCTATATCATTTCAAAATTAGCTATATCATTCAAAATACTAGACCAGAGAGCATGATTTGGCCACAGAGAATCATTAGCTTTAGATTGTTTTAAGTGTGCAATTTGGGCAGTGTGTGAAGCATATGGTCTACAAAATAGCTGATTGTTGAGTTGCAGCGGTCAGTGAAAGGCAGTTAAATAAGCCAATTGCAAAATGTTACAATACAATCGTAAGAAAAACAAAGTTTAGAAAGCAAATGGCTATGGCTGAAAAGAGAAGACAAAGAAAATACTCTAATCTGTCCTCCAATTGACACCAGCATAGAGGGATTGAGTTACATTATTATCCTAAATTATGACCTACTCATCACATTAGGAATAATAGCCCATCTTAAATTAGTCTAGTAATGCGATGATAGATGTATGCAATCGTTTATTATAAAGATGCAATTTTATAGTGAAAAAATTGCTTCTCCAAACTTGAAACTCAAGTGCCGCGCCTATGGATATCGGCATTTGAAGTCGACCTTGTTGTGACTTGATAGCTGTATTATGCATCTACACTGAACAAAAATATAAATGCAACATGTAAAGTGTTGGTCCCATGTTTCATTAGCTAAAATAAAATATCCCAGAAATTTTCCATACGGACAAAAAAGCTTATTTCTCTCAAATGTTGTGTACAAATGTATTTACATCCCTGTTAGTGAGCATTTCTCAATTGCCAAGACAATACATCAACCGCATGATCATTTCACAGGTGCACCTTGTGCTGGGGGCACTAAAAGGCCACTCTTAAATGTGCAGTTTTGTAACACAACACAATGCCACAGATGTCTTAAGTTTTGAGAAGTTTTGAGGGAGCTTGCAATTGGCATGCTGACTGCAGGAATGTCCACTAGAGCTGTTGCCAGAGAATGTGAGTGTCACAACTTCCGCCGGAGTCGGTCCCGCTCCTTGTTCGGGCGGTGTTCGGCGGTCGACGTCACCGACCTTCTAGCCATCACTGATCCATTTTTAATTTTCCATTGGTTTTGTCTTGTCTTCCTTCACACCTGGTTCCAATCCCATCAATTACATGTTGTGTATTTAACCCTCTGTTTCCCCTCATGTCCTTGTTGGAGATTGTTTTGTTTGTATGTGATGTTCTATTTAGTGTTGGTGTGCGACGGGTTTTGTACCCACTTTGTTATTTTGTACATTTTGGTTGTTTTGGAGTTTGGTCAGCATTTATTTATTTAACAACTCCGTTTATACCAAGTTTGTTCTCCTGCGCCTGACTTCCCTGCTACCAACACGCACCCCTTACAGAAACTCCAACCCCCTATGGAGTCAGCAGGAGAAGGTACCCCGGTCATGGAGATGAAGGAGCACGTCCAGGAGCATGCGTTAATGCTTTACCATCTGGGCGCCGCCATGGATCGCGTTGTCCAGACAATGGACCGCTGGGAGAGACAGGGAATTCTTCCAGCGCCTCCACCAGCACAACCGGGGTCTATCCTGAGCGCCCCTTTCCCGCCTGAACCCAGTGGGATCTGTCTCTCCATGCCACAGGAGTACGACGGCAGTGCTGCCAACTGCCAGGGTTTCCTCCTCCAACTAAACCTCTATCTGACCACGGTTCACCCAGCTCCATCGGACTGTGAGAGGGTGTCCGCCCTCGTCACGTGCCTCACCGGGAAAGCCCTGGAGTGGGCCAACACCGTGTGGAGAGAGGGAGATGCGGCGTTGGACCATTTTGAGGAATTCACCCGCCGTTTCTGGGCAGTCTTCGACCACACGCCCGAGGGCAGAGCAGCGGGTGAGCGCCTCTACCATCTGAGGCAGGGGATCAGAAGCGCCCAGGAGTTTGCCCTGGAGTTTAGGACCCTGGCGGGATGGAACAACAGGGCCCTGATCGACCACTACCGCTGCAGTCTGCGCGAGGACGTCCGTCGGGAGCTGGCCTGCAGAGACACCACCCTCACTTTCGACCAGCTGGTGGACCTGTCCATCTGGCTTGACAACCTGCTGGCTACTCGCGGACGTCCAGATCGGGGTCTGGTGGTTCCATCCTCCCGCACCCCCACTCTGATAGCCATGGAGCTGGGAGGGGCGGTGCGCAGGGAGACCGGAGGGGGTTTCCGCTTCTGCACCATCTGTGGCCGCAGAGGTCACACTGCTGGTCGGTACCGGGTTGGTTCCTCTGGGAATCGAGGCAGCAGGCAGGGCACTCTGGCGTCACCCCAGTTGAGCTGGCACCATTCTCACCCAGAGTCCTCTGTTGCACATATGTTTGTCTGTCACTTTTCCTGAGTTTTCCCCGCATTCCAAGCATAAGGCGCTCGTAGATTTAGGCGTGGCTGGGAATTTAATTGATAGAGCGTTAGCTCATAGTTAAGGGACCCCCATTGTTCCCGTGGATGTGCCCTTCCCTGTTCACACTTTAGATAGTCAACCATTAGGGGCATGGTGACGCAGGGGAGTCACACAGAGAAAATTAGTATTTTCCTTATTGACTCTCCTGCGTTTCAAGTGGTGCTGGGCCTACCCTGGTTAGCTTGTCATAACCCCACTGTTTCTTGGCCAAAGAGGACTCTCACGGGTGGTCGTGCTCAGGTAGGTGTTTAGGGGGTTCCGTTGGTGCTACTACGGTGGATAGTCCAGACCAGGTGCGCATTCCCCCTGAATATGCCGATTTGGCTCTTGCCTTCTCTAAAAAGAAGACGACTCAATAACCACTTCATCGACGGGGCAATTGTGCGATAGATCTCCTGGTAGACGCTGCACTTCCCAGGAGTCACGTGTATCCACTCTCACAGGCGGAGACAGAGGCTATGGAAACATATGTCTCCGAATCCTTGCGTCAGGGGTACATTCGGTCCTCCACTTCACCCGTCCCCTCGAGTTTATTGGGTCTAAATCAGATCACGGTGAGGTACCGCTCATAGCCACAGAGATATAGTCAATGCACGCTGCGCGCTTCTTCACCAAACTAGATCTCAGGAGCGCATACAATCTGGTGCGTATCCGAGAGGGAGACGAGTGGAAGACGGCTTTCAGTACCACCTCTGGACACTATGAGTACCTCGTCATGCCGTACGGGTTTATGAATGCGCCATCAGTCTTCCAAGCTTTTGTAGACAAGATTTTCAGGGACCTGCACGGGCAGGGTATAGTGGTGTATATTGATGACATTTTGATATACTCCGCTACATGCGCCGAGCATGTGTCCCTGGTGCACAAAGTGCTTGGTCGCTGAGGCGGACAGGGCTTTCAGTCACCTGTAGGCTTTGTTTACCTCGGCTCCCGTGCTGGTCCATCCGGATCCCTCTTTGGCGTTCATAGTGGAGGTGGACGAGTCCGAGGCTGGGATAGGAGCTGTCTCTCAGCGCTCGGGTACGCCACGGAAGCTCCGCCCTTTTGTGACTTCTTCTCAAAGAAGCTCAGCCCGGCGGAGCGAAACTATGACGTGGGGGACCGGGAGTTGTTGGCTGTCGTCAAGGCCCTGAAAGCATGGAGACATTGGCTTGAGGGGGCTAGACACCCCTTTCTCATCTGGACTGACCACCGCAATCTGGAGTACATCCGGGCGGCGAGGAGACTGAATCCCCACCAGGCAAGGTGGGCCGTGTTTTTCACCCATTTTGTGTTTACCCTTTCTTACAGACCATGCTCCCAGAACGTTAAGGCAGACGCATTGTCCCGGCTGTATGACAGAGAGGAGCGGCCCATGGATCCCACTCCCATACTCTCCGCCTCTTGTTTGGTGGAGCCGGTAGTGTGGGAGCTGGACGTGGACATTGAGCGGGCGTCACGTGCAGAGCCCACTCCCCCTCTGTGTTCAGCTGGGCGTCTGTACATTCCGTCTGCAGTCCACGATCGGCTGATCTATTGGGCCCATACGTCACCCTCTGGTCATCCTGGGATTGGTCAAACGGTGCGCTGTCTTAGTGGGAAGTTCGTTATACCAAGTTCGTTCTCCTGCGCCTGACTTTCCTGCCACCAACACGCAGCCCTTACACTGAGGCCCAATGTGAGGCCCATTTTTTAAGGTATCTGTGACCAACATATCTGTATTCCCAGTAATGTGAAATCCATAGTTTAGTGCAAAATGAAAATGTAAAAAATCCCTGACTTAGGTCAGGTAGGATCACCACTTTATTTTAAGAATGTGAAATGTCAGAATAATAGTGGAGAGAATTATTTATTTAAACTTTTATTTAATTCATCACATTCCCAGTAGGTCAGAAGTTAACATACACTCAAGTAGTATTTGGTAGCATTGCCTTTAAATTGTTTAACTTGGGTCAAATATTTTGGGTAGCCTTCCACAAGCTTCCCACAATAAGTTGGATGAATTTTGTCCCATTCCTCCTGACAGAGGTGGTTTTTAACTGAGTCAGGTTTGCAGACCTCCTTGCTCGCACACGCTTTTTCAGTTTTGCCCAGACATTTTCTGTAGGATTGAGGTCAGGGCTTTGTGATGGCCATTCCAATACCTTGACTTTGTTGTCCTTAAGCCATTTTGCCACAACTTTGGAAGTATGCTTGGGGTCATTGTCCATTTGGAGACCCATTTGCGACCAAGCTTTAACTTCCTCACTGATGTCTTGAGATGTTGCTTCAATATATCCAAATAATTTTCCTACCTCATGATGCCATCTATTTTGTGAAGTGGACCAGTCCCTCCTGCAGCAAAGCACCCCCACAACGTGATGCTGCCACCCCCGTGCTTCACGGTTGGGATGGTGTTCTTCGGCTTGCAAGCCTCTCCCTTTTTCCTCCAAACAAAACGATGGTCATTATGGCCAAACAGTTCTATTTTTGTTTCATCAGACCAGAGGACATTTCTCCAAAAAGTATGATCTTTGTCCCCATGTGCAGTTGCAAACCGTAGTCTGGCTTTTTTATGGCGGTTGTGGAGCAGTGTCTTCTTCCTTGCTGAGCGGGCTTTCAAGTTATGTCAATATATACTCGTTTTACTGTGGCTATGGATACTTTTCTACCCGTTTCCTCCAGCATCGTCACAAGGTCCTTTGCTGGGATTGATTTGCAATTTTCGCACCAAAGTACGTTCATCTCTAGGAGACAGAACGCGTCTCCTTCCTTAGCGGTATAACGGCTGCGTGGTCCCATGGTGTTTATACTTGCGTACTATTGTTTGTACACATGAACGTGGTACCTTCAGGCATTTGGAAATTGCTCCCAAGGATGAACCAGACTTGTGGAGATCTATAATTTTTGGAAATCTTGAAATCTTGGCTGATTTCTTTTGATTTTCCCATGATGTCAAGCAAAGAGGCACTGAGTTTGAAGGTAGGCCTTGAAATACATCCACAGGTACACATCCAATTGACTCAAATGATGTCAATTAGCCTATCAGAAGCTTCTAAAGCCATGACATCATTTTCTGGAATTTTCCAAGCTGTCTACCAACATAGACAGGGCTCTAACTCCTCTTGCTCCACAATGAAATAGGGTGCAGGCTAGGCAGAAGGCTGTTAGCCAGCCTGCCAGCTTAGTGGAGTCTGCCACTAGCACAGTCAGTGTAGTCAGCTCAGCAATCCCCATTGAGACCGTGTCTGTGCCTCAACCTGGGTTGGGCAAACCTAAACATGGCTGTTTTCGCCTTAGCAATCTCACCAGGATAAAGAGCTCCTCAATTCCTGTCATTATTGAAAGAGATCGTGATACCTCACATCTCAAAATAGGGCTACTTAATGTTAGATCCCTTACTTCAAAGGCAATTATAGTCAATGAACTAATCACTGATCATAATCTTGATGTGATTGGCCTGACTGAAACATGGCTTAAGCCTGATGAATTTACTGTGTTAAATGAGGCCTCACCTCCTGGTTACACTAGTGACCATATCCCCTGTGCATCCCGCAAAGGCGGAGGTGTTGCTAACATTTACAATAGCAAATTTCAATTTACAAAAAAGAAAATGACGTTTTCGTCTTTTGAGCTTCTAGTCATGAAATCTATGCAGTCTACTCAATCACTTTTTATAGCGACTGTTTACAGGCCTCCTGGGCCATATACAGCATCCTCATTGAATTCCCTGAATTCCTATCGGACCTTGTAGTCATAGCAGATAATGTTCTAATTTTTGGTGACTTTAATATTCACATGGAAAAGTCAACAGACCCACTCCAAAAGGCTTTCGGAGCCATCATCGACTCAGTGGGTTTTGTCCAACATGTCTCTGGACCTACTCACTCTCACAGTCATACTCTGGACCTAGTTTTGTCCCATGGAATAAATGTTGTGGATCTTAATGTTTTTCCTCATAATCCTGGACTATCGGACCACCATTTTATTACGTTTGCAATTGCAACAAATAATCTGCTCAGACCCCAACCAAGGAGCATCAAAAGTCGTGCTATAAATTCACAGACAACACAAATATTCCTTGATGCCCTTCCAGACTCCCTCTGCCTACCCAAGGACGTCAGAGGACAAAATCAGTTAACCACCTAACTGAGGAACTCAATTTAACCTTGCGCAATACCCTAGATGCAGTTGCACCCCTAAAAACTAAAATAATTTCTCATAAGAAACTAGCTCCCTGGCATACAGAAAATACCTGAGCTCTGAAGCAAGCTTCCAGAAAATTGGAACGGAAATGCCGGAAATGCTGAAATGGCGCCACACCAAACTGGAAGTCTTCCGACTAGCTTGGAAAGACAGTACCGTGCAGTATCGAAGAGCCCTTACTGCTGCTCGATCATCCTATTTTTCCAATTTAATTGAGGAAAATAAGAACAATCCTACATTTATTTTTGATACTGTCGCAAAGCTAACTAAAAAGCAGCATTCCCCAAGTGAGGATGGCTTTCACTTCAGCATTAATAAATTCATTAACTTCTTTGAGGAAAAGATCATGATTATTAGAAAGCAAATTACAGACTTCTCTTTAAATCTGCGTTTTCCTTCAAAGCTCAGTTGTCCTGAGTCTGCACAACTCTGCCAGGACCTAGGATCAATAGAGACACTCAAGTGTTTTAGTACTATTTCTCTTGACACAATGATGAAAATAATCATGGCCTCTAAACCTTCAAGCTGCATACTGGACCCTATTCCAACTAAACTACTGAAAGAGCTGCTTCCTGTGCTTGGCCCTCCTATGTTGAACATAATAAACGGCTCTCTGTCCACTGGATGTGTACCAAACTCACTAAAAGTGGCAGTAATAAAGCCTCTCTTGAAAAAGCCAAACCTTGACCCCGAAAATATAAAAAACTATCGGCCTATATCGAATCTTCCAGTCCTCTCAACATTTTTAGAAAAGGCTGTTGCGCAGCAACTCACTGCCTTCCTGAAGACAAACAATGTATACGAAGTGTTTCAGTCTGGTTTTAGACCCCATCACAGCACTGAGACTGCACTTGTGAAGGTGGTAAATTACATTTTAATGGCATCAGACCGAGGCTCTGCATCTGTCCTCGTGCTCCTAGACCTTAGTGCTGCTTTTGATACCATCGATCACCACATTCTTTTGGGGATATTGGAAACCCAAATTAGTCTACACGGACAAGTTCTGGCCTAATTTAGATCTTATCTGTCGGAAAGATATCAGTTTGTCTCTGTGAATGGTTTGTCCTCTGACACATCAACTGTACATTTCGGTGTTCCTCAGGGTTCCGTTTTAGGACCACTATTGTTTTCACTATATATTTTACCTCTTTGGGATGTCATTCGAAAACATAATGTTAACTTTCACTGCTATGCGGATGACACACAGCTGTACATTTCAATGAAACAAGGTGAAGCCCCAAAATTGCCCTCGCTAGAAGCCTGTGTTTCAGACATAAGGAAGTGGATGGCTGCAAACTTTCTACTTTTAAACTCGGACAAAACAGAGGTGCTTGTTCTAGGTCCCAAGAAACAAAGAGATATTCTGTTGAATCTGACAATTAATCTTAATGGTTGTACAGTCGTCTCAAATAAAACTGTGAAGGACCTCGGCATTACTCTGGACCCTGATCTCTCTTTTGACGAACATATCAAGACTGTTTCAAGGACAGCTTTTTTCCGTCTACGTAACATTGCAAAAATCAGAAACTTTCTGTCCAAAAATGATGCAGAAAAATGTATCCATGCTTTTGTTACTTCTAGGTTAGACTACTTCAATGCTCTACATATCAAGACTGTTTCAAGGACAGTTTTTTTCCGTCTATGTAACATTGCAAAAATCAGAAACTTTCTGTCCAAAAATGATGCAGAAAAATTAATCTATGCTTTTGTTACTTCTAGGTTAGACTACTGCAATGCTCTACTTTCCGGCTACCCGGATAAAGCACTAAATAAACTTCAGTTAGTGCTACATACGGCTGCTAGAATCATATTGATCATATTACTCCAGTGCTAGCTTCCCTACACTGGCTTCCTGTCAAGGCAAGGGATGATTTCAAGGTTTTACTGCTAACCTACAAAGCATTACATGGGCTTGCTCCTACCTATCTCTCTGATTTGGTCCTGCCGTACATACCTACACGTATGCTACAGTCACAAGACGCAGGCCTCCGAATTGTCCCTAGAATTTCTAAGCAAACAGCTGGAGGCAGGGCTTTCTCCTATAGAGCTCCATTTTTATGGAATGGTCTGCCTACCCATGTGAGAGACGCAAACTCGGTCTCAACCTTTAAGTCTTTACTGAAGACTCATCTCTTCAGTGGGTCATATGATTGAGTGTAGTCTGGCCCAGGAGTGTGAAGGTGAACGGAAAGGCTCTGGAGCAACGAACCACCCTTGCTGTCTCTGCCTGGCCGGTTCCCCTCTTTCCCCTGGGATTATATGCCTCTAACCCTATTACAGGGGCTGAGTCATTGGCTTACTAGTGCTCTTTCATGCCGTCTCTAGGAGGGGTGCGTTCCTTGAGTGGGTTGAGT
Source organism: Oncorhynchus mykiss (assembly GCF_057628025.1). Taxonomy (NCBI): domain Eukaryota; kingdom Metazoa; phylum Chordata; class Actinopteri; order Salmoniformes; family Salmonidae; genus Oncorhynchus; species Oncorhynchus mykiss. Next base: position 45,402,821 of record NC_143033.1, on the reverse strand, counting down.
CACTGATGTGATCTTCCTGTCTGGGTTGGCGCCCCCCCTTGGGTTGTGGCGGAGATCTTTGTGGGCTATACTCAGCCTTGTCTCAGGATGGTAAATTGGTGGTTGAAGATATCCCTCTAGTGGTGTGGGGGATGTGCTTTGGCAAAGTGGGTGGGGTTATGTCCTTCCTGTTTGGCCCTGTCCGGGGGTATCATCGGATGGGGCCACAGTGTCTCCTGACCCCTCCTGTCACAGCCTCCAGTATTTATGCTGCAGTAGTTTGTGTCGGGGGGCTAAGGTCAGTTTGTTATATCTGGAGTATTTTTCCTGTCCTATCCGGTGTCCTGTGTGAATTTAAGTATGCTCTCTCTAATTCTCTCTTTCTCTCTTTCTTTCTCTCTCTCGGAGGACCTGAGCCCTAGGACCATGCCTCAGGACTACCTGGCATGATGACTCCTTGCTGTCCCCAGTCCACCTGGCCGTGCTGCTGCTCCAGTGTCAACTGTTCTGCCTGCGGCTATGGACCCCTGACCTGTTCACCGAACGTGCTACCTGTCCCAGACCTATTATTTGACCATGCTGGTAATTTATGAACATTTGAACATCTTGGCCATGTTCTGTTATAATCTCCACACGGCACAGCCAGAAGAGGACTGGCCACCCCTCATAGCCTGGTTCCTCTCTAGGTTTCTTCCTAGTTTTTGGCCTTTCTAGGGAGTTTTTCCTAGCCAACGTGCTTCAACACCTGCATTGCTTGCTGTTTGGGGTTTTAGGCTGGGTTTCTGTACAGCACTTTGAGATATCAGCTGATGTATGAAGGGCTATATAAATAAATTTGATTTGAGTTTAAAGGCAAAGTCAACTTAGTGTATGTAAACTTCTGACCCACTGGAATTGTGATTAAGTGAAATAATCTGTAAACAATTGTTGAAAAAAATACTTGTGTCATGCACAAAGTAGATGTCCTAACTGACATGCCACAACTATAGTTTGCTAACAAAAAATTTGTGGAGTGGTTGAAAAATTAGTTTTATTGACTCCAACCTAAGTGTATGTAAACTTCTGATTTCAACTGTATATACAGTACCATGGCATTGTTGAAAACTCGTTTCTGATTAGCTTGAAGGGCATTCTAGAGTGTGCATTATTTAAGTCATAATGCCTATGAAGCCGGTGTTTGGAGGATCTTCTTCAGGCTAGGGTCCTTTTTTCAGAATTTCTGCCTGACTGACGTGCCCAAAGTAAACTGCCTGTTACTCAGGCCCCGAAGCCAGGATATGCATATAATTGGTAGCATTGGATATAAAACACTTTGAAGTTTGTAGAAATTTTAAAATAATGTATTAGACTATAACACAAGTGGTATGGTAGACGAAAATCCAAAGGAAAAGCAACCAGAATTATTTTTTATTTTTTTAGGTCCCAGGCTCTTATAATGGAAAGCTATGAGTCCTATGCAATTCCAGATCCCAGATTGCAATTCTTATGGCTTCCAATAGATGTCAACAGTCTTTGTTCAAGGTTTCAGGCTTATTTCTTCCAAAACAAGGTAGAATTTGGAGTTTTGGTACAGAGTCACAGTGGAAAATCAATCTGTGTGCGCGTGACAAACAGGATGCGCACTTGCTAATTTACCTTTTCTATTGAACATACTTCTTTCCGTATAAAATATTATAGTTTATTTACATTTTGGGGTACCTGAGGATTGTATAGAAACGTAGTTTGACTTGTTTGAACAAAGTTTAGTGGAAGCTTTTTGGATTCCTTTGTCTGCATGTTGAACGAGTGGATTACTGAAATCAATGGCGCCAACTAAACAGACTTTTTGGGATATAAAGAAGGATTTGATCTAACAAAACAACCATTCATGTTGTAGCTGGGACCCTTGGAATTGCATACAGAAGACGATTTTCAAAAGTAAGTGATTATTTAATCGCTATTGGTGATTTTATGAAGCCTGTGCTGGTTGACAAATGTGTTGATGTGGGGCGCCGTCCTCAAACAATCGCATGGTATGCTTTTGCTGTAAAGCCTATTGTAAATCGGACAATGCAGTTAGAATAACAAGAATTTAAGCTTTTAACCGATATAAGATACTTGTATGTTCATAATGTTTAATAATACGATTATTTCTTTGAATTGCGCACCCTCCAATTTCACCGGATGTTGTCGACAGGTGTCCAGCGGACGGGTCCCCTATCCCTATAGGCCCAAGACGAAGGCACTTTTATACAACTGGTTACCAACATATTCAAATAATGATTGACATATTTTCATGAAAAACAAAAAAACTATTTCATCCTTCCACAAGATATAGTCTAGGTCTAATCTAGGTTTGCTACCTAAACCAGCTGATCATTTGTTCTAACGGTTCCATTGCCAGAGACGCATCCCAGTCGTTCAGTCTTTTTGTTCTGTACAGTGCCTTGCGAAAGTACTCGGCCCCCTTGAACTTTACGACCTTTTGCCACATTTCAGGCTTCAAACATAAAGATATAAAACTGTATTTTTTTGTGAAGAATCAACAACAAGTGGGACACAATCATGAAGTGGAACGACATTTATTGGATATTTCAAACTTTTTTAACAAATCAAAAACTGAAAAATTGGGCGTGCAAAATTATTCAGCCCCTTTACTTTCAGTGCAGCAAACTCTCTCCAGAAGTTCAGTGAGGATCTCTGAATGATCCAATGTTGACCTAAATGACTAATGATGATAAATACAATCCACCTGTGTGTAATCAAGTCTCCGTATAAATGCACCTGCACTGTGATAGTCTCAGAGGTCCGTTAAAAGCGCAGAGAGCATCATGAAGAACAAGGAACACACCAGGCAGGTCCGAGATACTGTTGTGAAGAAGTTTAAAGCCGGATTTGGATACAAAAAGATTTCCCAAGCTTTAAACATCCCAAGGAGCACTGTGCAAGCGATAATATTGAAATGGAAGGAGTATCAGACCACTGCAAATCTACCAAGACCTGGCCGTCCCTCTAAACTTTCAGCCCATACAAGGGGAAGACTGATCAGAGATGCAGCCAAGAGGCCCATGATCACTCTGGATGAACTGCAGAGATCTACAGCTGAGGTGGGAGACTCTGTCCATAGGACAACAATCAGTCGCATATTGCACAAATCTGGCCTTTATGGAAGAGTGGCAAGAAGAAAGCCATTTCTTAAAGTTATCCATAAAAAGTGTTGTTTAAAGTTTGCCACAAGCCACCTGGGAGACACACCAAACATGTGGAAGAAGGTGCTCTGGTCAGATGAAACCAAAATTGAACTTTTTGGCAGCAATGCAAAACGTTATGTTTGGCGTAAAAGCAACACAGCTCATCACCCTGAACACACCATCCCCACTGTCAAACATGGTGGTGGCAGCATCATGGTTTGGGCCTGCTTTTCTTCAGCAGGGACAGGGAAGATGGTTAAAATTGATGGGAAGATGGATGGAGCCAAATACAGGACCATTCTGGAAGAAAACCTGATGGAGTCTGCAAAAGACCTGAGACTGGGACAGAGATTTGTCTTCCAACAAGACAATGATCCAAAACATAAAGCAAAATCTACAATGGAATGGTTCAAAAATAAACATATCCAGGTGTTAGAATGGCCAAGTCAAAGTCCAGACCTGAATCCAATCGAGAATCTGTGGAAAGAACTGAAAACTGCTGTTCACAAATGCTCTCCATCCAACCTCACTGAGTTCGAGCTGTTTTGCAAGGAGGAATGAGAAAAAATTTCAGTCTCTCGATGTGCAAAACTGATAGAGACATACCCCAAGCGACTTACAGCTGTAATCGCAGCAAAAGGTGGCGCTACAAAGTATTAACTTAAGGGGGCTGAATAATTTTGCACGCCCAATTTTTCAGTTTTTGATTTGTTAAAAAAGTTTGAAATATCCAATAAATGTCGTTCCACTTCATGATTGTGTCCCACTTGTTGTTGATTCTTCACAAAAAAATACAGTTTTATATCTTTATGTTTGAAGCCTGAAATGTGGCAAAAGGTCGCAAAGTTCAAGGGGGCCGAATACTTTCGCAAGGCACTGTAACTATGGATGTGACCCACTCATTCGTTATAAATGTTCCGTTGCCATACTGGCTGGCAATGTTCTTATCCCTTGCTTGCTAGCTAGCCAACTATGGCTAACGTACAGTCACGTCAAGAAGTGCAGCCAGAATAAAAGCAAAGTAACTGCATTTGCATTTGTTTAAGATGTTTTATAGTAACATTTATTTGGATACATCCATAACAATGAGCGAACGAGACGCGACTTCGCCTGGCGTAGAAAATGTGCTCACTCGTCAGGACACTGTTGTTCAGAGGAGCTAGCCAATAACAAACTAAAGATGGAAAAACAGCAAGCTCTTTGTTTCATTTGACTTTTTTTCAATTTCTTTGGATATATGAAAAAAAAAATGATGCCAGCTGATTCATGATTTCGACTGGCTGAGAAACGCTGCATGCATGTCTGTATTATCCTGATTTGTTCATTACTATAGGACAATTGGAGATCGAATTTGAATATTGAAACAATGTTGCAAATGTTGGAGTGACAGACGGCAAGGTTCATACAATTCTACGCTGTTGAAAACTAAATGTTAGTCTATTAGAAATGTGAGATAATGTCAAGATGCTTTTTATAGTGGATATCAAGTTTATAAATTGCTTGGCTGGGCTGATGAGACAGTGGATTACGCAGTCAGATGGAACAGAGTAAATAGGCATTTTAACGTCATAGATTTAGCCAGTGGTAACTTTTGTCGGCTGGAATGAGGTTTTAACCAATCCGCTAGCGTGTTGTGGAACACACCTTCCTTGTCATTAATTATTTTCCAGAGAACACATAGCTCCTTGTTGATTATCCCTTAAATAATTAATGGCTGAGGAAACTGAATGGCGCTGGAGGAGATGGTTGCCGTTTTAAAGGCTCCTAACCAACTGTGCTATTGTGTGTGTGTGTCGTTTTGTGTTATTTGTAACTTATTTTGTACATAATGTTTCTTCCATTGTCTCTTATGACCGAAAAGAGCTTCTGGATATCAGGACAGTGATTACTAACCCCGTACTGGACAAATATTTTTTCTTTAACGAGTTGGACGTGAAGGATTTACTTCAGACACCCGACAAGGCCAACATCCCCGTCATTCGCATGAGAAAGAGATATCGGCGACGTAGGTTGGGGTGCCTTGTAAGGATCCGACGGCGAGTGGATAATCTGCCTCTACCATCAGTCCTATTAGCCAATGTGCAATCATTGGATAAGAAAATAGACGCACTATGATCACGAATATCCTACCAACAGGACATTAAAAACTGTAATATCTTATGGTTCACCGAGTCGTGGCTGAACGATGACATGGATAAATATAGCTGGCAGGGTTTACGCTGCATCGGCAAGTCGAACAGCTGCCTCCGGTAAGACAAGGGGTGGCGGTCTGTGTATGTTTGTAAACAACAGCTGGTGCTGTTGTTTATCTAATCTAATATTAAGGAAGACTCAAGGTTTTGCTCACCCGAGGAAGAGTATCTCATGATAAGCTGTAGACCACACTATTAACCAAGATAGTTTTCATCTATATTTTTCGTAGCTGTCTATTACTGCCACAAACCGATGCTGGCACTAAGTCCGCACTCAATGAGCTAGATAAGGCTATTAAAAACCAGGAAAACGCTCCTAGTGGCCGGGGACTTTAATGCAGGGAAACTTAAATCAAACAGGAAAACGCTACTAGTGGCCGGGGACTTTAATGCAGGGAACTTAAATCCGTTTTACCTCATTTCTACCAGCATGTTAAATCTGCAACCAGAGGAAAACAAATCCTAGACTACCTTTACTCCATACACAGAGATGCATACAAAGCTCTCCCTCGCCCTCCATTTGGAAAATCTGACCATAATTCTACCCTCCTGATTTCTGCTTACAAGCAAAAACTGAAGCCGGAATCACCATTTACTTGGTAAATAAAGAAGTGGTCAGATGACGCAGATGCTAAGCTACAGGACTGTTTTGCTAGCACAGACTGGAATATGTTCCAGGATTCTTCCGATGGCATTGAGGAGTAGAACACATCAGTCACTGGCTTCATCAATAAGTGCATCAATGACATCGTCCGCACAGTGACAGTACGTACATACCCCAACCAGAAGTCATGGATTACAGGCAACATCCGTACAAAGCTAAGGGGTGGAGCTACCGCTTCCAAGGAGCGGGACTCTAAACCAGACGCTTATAAGAAATCCTGCTATGCCCTCAGACGAACCATCAAACAGGCAAAGCTTCAATACAGGACTAAGATTGAATTGTACTACACTGGCTCCATCGCTCGTCGGATGTTGCAGGGCTTGCAAGCTATTACAGACTATAAAGGGAAGCGCTCCAGTGATACGAGCCTAGCAGACAGGCTAAATTACTTATATGCTTGCTTTGAGGCAAGCAACACTGAAGCATTTTTAAAAATTATTATTAAAAAAATTCAATAAAAAAAAACTTGATTTAACTAGGCAAGTCAGTTAAGAACAAATTCTTATTTTCAATGACGGCCTAGGAACAGTGGGTTAACTGCCTGTTCAGGGGCAGAACGACAGATTTGTTTGTACCTTGTCAGCTCGAGGGGTTTGAACTTGCAACCTTCCAGTTACTAGTCCAACGCTCTAACCACTAGGCTACCCTGCCGCCCCACCATGCATGAGAGCATCAGCTGTTCCGAATGACTGTGTGATCACGCTCTCCGTAGCCGATGTGAGTAAGACCTTTAAACAGGTCAACATTCACAAAGCCTCAGGGCCAGACGGATTACCAGGACGTGTACTCCGAGCATGCGCTGACCAATTGGCAAGTGTCTTCACTGACATTTTCAACCTGTTCCTGACTGAGTCTGTAATGGCAACATGTTTCAAGCAGACCACCATAGTCCCTGTGCCCAAGAACACTAAGGTAACCTGCCTAAATGACAACCGACCCATAGCACTCATGTCTGTAGCCATTAAGTGCTTTGAAAGGCTGGTCATGGCTCACATCAACACCATTATCCCGGAAACCCTAGACCCACTCCAAATTGCATACCGCACCAACAGATCCACAGATGATGCGATCTCTAATGCACTCCACACTGCCCTTTCCCACCTGGACAAAATTAATACCATCGTGAAAATGCTATTCATTGACTACAGCTCGGCATTCAACACCATAGTGCCCTCAAAGTTAATCACTAAGCTAAGGACCCTGGGACTAAACACCTACCTCTGCATCTGGATCTGGATTTCATGACGGGCCGTCCCCAGGTGGTAATAGTAGGTAACAACACATCTGCCACACTGATCCTCAACACGGGGGCCCCTCAGGTGTGCGTGCTCAGTCCCCTCCTGTACTCCCTGTTCACCCATGACTGCAGGCCAGGCACGACTACAACATCATCATTAAGTTTGCAGACGACACAACAGTGGTAGGCCTGATCACTGACAACGATGAGATAGCCTATAGGGAGGAGGTCAGAGGCCTGGCCGTGTGGTGCCAGGATAACAACCTCTCCCTCAACGTGATCAAGACAAATTAGAGGATTGTGGACTACAGGAAAAAGAGGACCGAGCACGCCCCCATTCTCATCGACGGGGCTGTAGTGGAGCAGGTTGAGAGCTTCAAGTTCCTTGGTGCCCACATCACCAACAAACTATCATGATCCAAACACACCAAGACAGTCATGAAGAAGGCTTGACAAAGCCTATTCCCCCTCAGGAGACTGAAAAGATTTGGCATTGATCCTCAGATCCTCAAAAGGTTCTACAGCTGCACCATCGAAAGCATCTTGACTGGTTGCATCACTGCCGGTATGGCAACTGCTCAGCCTCCAACCGCAAGGCACTACAGAGGGTAGTGCATACGGCCCAGTACATCACTGGGGCCAAGCTGTCTGCCATCCAGGACCTCTATACTAGGCGGGTCAGAGGAAGGCCCTAAAAATTGTCAAAGACTCCAGCCACCCTAGACATACAGTTGAAGTCAGAAATGTACATACACTTAGGTTGGAGTCATTAAAACGCGTTTTCCACCACTCCACAAATTTCTTGTTAACAAACTATAGTTTTGGCAAGTCGGTTAGGACATCTACTTTGTGCATGACACAAGTAATTTTTCCTACAATTGTTTACAGACAGATTATTTCACTTATAATTCACTGTATCACAATTCCAGTGAGTCAGAAGTTTACATACACTAAGTTGACTGTGCCTTTAAACAGCTTGGACAATTCCAGAAAAGGATGTTATGGCTTTAGAAGCTTCTGATAGGCTCATTGACATCATTTGAGTCAATTGGAGGTGTTCCTGTGGATGTATTTCAAGGCTTACCTTCAAACTCAATGCCTCTTTGCTTGACATCAAGGGAAAATCAAAAGAAATCAGCCAAGACCTCAGAAAAAAATTGTAGACCTCCACAAGTCTGGTTCATCCTTGGGGGCAATTTCCAAATGCTTGAAGGTACCACGTTCATTTGTACAAACAATGGTACGCAAGTATAAACACCATGGGACCACGCAGCCGTTATACCGCTTAGGAAGGATACACGTTATATTTCCTAGAGATGAACGTACTTTGGTGCGAAAAGTGCAAATCAATCCCAGAACAACAGCAAAGGACCTTGTGAAGATGCTGGAGGAAATGGGTAGAAAAGTGACTATATCCACAGTAAAATGAGTCCTATATCGACACAACGTGAAAGGCCGCTCAGCAAGGAAGAAGCCACTGCTCCAAAACCGTAATAAAAAAGCGAGACTACGGTTTACAACTGCACATGGGGACACATATCGTACTTTTTGGAGAAATGTCCTATGGTCTGATGAAACAAAAATAGAACTGTTTGGCCATAATGACCATTGTTATGTTTGGAGGAAAAAGGGGGATGCTCGCAAGCCGAAGAACACCATCCCAACCGTGAAGCACGGGGGTGGCAGCATCATGTTGTGGGGGTGCTTTGCTGCAGGAGGGGCTGGTGCACTTCAGTCAGGAAGTTCAAGCTTGGTCGCAAATGGTCTTCCAAATGGTCTTCCAAATGGACAATTACCCCAATCATACTTACAAAGTTGTGGCAAAATGGCTTAAGGACAACAAAGTCAAGGTATTGGAGTGGCCATCACAAAGCCCTGACCTCAATCCCATAGAAAATTTGTGAGCAGAACTGAAAAAGGGTCTGCAAGCAAGGAGGCCTAGAAACTTGACTCAGTTACACCAGCTCTGTCAGGAGGAATGGGCCAAAATTCACCCAACTTATTGTGGGAAGCTTGTGGAAGGCTACCCAAAACGTTTGACCCAAGTTAAACAATTTAAAGACAATGCTACCAAATACTAATCGCATGTATGTAAACTTCTGACCCACTGGGACTGTGATGAAAGCAGAAATAAATCATTCTCGCTACCATTTTTCTGACATTTCACATTCTTAATTCAAAGTGGTGATCCTAACTGACCTAAGGCAGGGAATTTTTACTAGGATTACAAGACTGAGTTGAAATGTATTTGGCTAAGGTGTATGTAAACCTCCGACTTCAACTGTAGACTGTTCCCTCTGCTACCATACGGCAAGCAGTACCGGAGCATCAAGTCTAGCTACAAAAGGCTTCTTAACAGCTTCTACCCCTAAGCCATAAGACTCCTGAACAACCCCCCTGCTCCATCTTTTACGCTGCTGCTACTCTCTGATTATTATCTATGCATAGTCACTTTAGTTCTACCTCATGTACATATTACCTCAATTACCTCGACTAAACTGTGCCTTCGCACATTGACTCTGTACTGGTAACCCCTGTACATAGTCTCCACATTGACTCTGTACTGGTAACCCCTGTAAATAGCCTCCACATTGACTCCGTACTGGTAACCCCTGTATATAGCCTCCACATTGACTCTGTACTGGTAACCCCTGTATATAGCCTCCACATTGACTCTGTACTGGTAACCCCTGTATATAGCCTCCACATTGACTCTGTACTGGTAACCCCTGTATATAGCCTCGCTACTGTTATTTTACTGTTGCTCTTTTATTTTTATTTCTTACTTATCTACTTTCTACCTAACACATTTTTCTTAAAATTGCATTGTTGGTTAAAGGGCTTGTAAGAAAGCATTTCACTGTAAGGTGAAATACCTGTTGTATTTGGCACATGTGACAAATACAATTTTATTCGATATGTGCTTGTTTTTGCTGTTCTCCAAATAGCATTTTAGAGTTTTTAAATAGTGTAGGAATGTAATAAATGAGCTTCAACTTCCAGAAAATTCCTTGCAGTACATGAGCTTCAACTTCCCAAAATTCCCAGTTCCACCATGGCAGGGATGGACTATGTTATAGAGGCATTCATTGTGTACTATTACAGTATGATTAGTAATAATGCATCAATAAATACCTAATGTATGTATACTTCTATAAATACAGTTACTGATATTGTTTCTTACTTCTATAAATACAGTTATTGATATTGTTTAGCTAATTCTTATTGGCTATATCCAGATCATTCTAACCATCTCAAACTCAAACCCTCTATATAACGCACTGACCTGAGGCAGTGTCCATGATACAGGCAACAGAAATGAGGTCATCATTATACCTCCATGGGATTGGCTCACTTGGACAGAATAGACAGTCTTCTAGTAAGGTTTAAAATAGAGCCAAGGTGATTCCCTACTGAATCAATCTGATACTCCTTAGCATTTCCACTGGGTTCACGTCATATAATTGGCATCATGATTTCTTTCTCAGCAGACCCACATTTCTGCTTGTGAAAATACTTGGACAGCTTTCATAATGATATTAAAACAGTGACTCAAGAATACTCGGGTCACAAGGGCATCTGAGCTAAAACAGGAAGCAGAAATGGACTGGCCATAGGGCAGTTTGAGAAAATGCCAGATGGGCTGATCAAACTTTAGCCCAGTGGTCCGGTCAAAAAAAAAATGTATGCAGAAGGACCACTATTTGGCTAATAATGGGGGTTTAAGGAAAAAAGGTTCTCACCAGTGACCCAAAGAAACTGTAACAGTTATCTAATTCATGCAGGGATTAAGGTGTGTTAGTGTGGTATGCCTTTTTCACTACACACTATCAACATATGCAGTAGTCCAATAACCCTAGTTCCTAAAGGCAGATGAGATGATACATAAAATATAAATAGAGGCCAAGCAGAGTAAATAGAGGAGGAAGAAGAGGAGTTGGAGGAGATAGGAAGTGAGAACATTCCAGTCCGAGAGGGAAGAGGTAGATGAGTCAGGAGAAAAGGTGTGGCCAATCCAGGCCCACTAATCCCAAATGATCTAGTTTAGCCCCCGTCTCCGCCCCTCGCTCTCAGATTAGACGTGTGGGCCAGAATCAAAATAAAGGCACCGTATGTCCCTCTGTCTCTCTGCAGACAGCTCTTCAACCAAGAACAAACTCTCAACATACACAGGACAAACACTCCTGTCACAAACATATTATTTGGGGTGAGGAATTGTGTTGTGGACAGCTCACTGACCGTACCCATGGCTCTACTGAAGTCAGGCTGGCTCTGGAGACAGAGTGAGTACTGTAGCTTCAATGTCTCTCGAATAATGTCATGTTGTAGTCTAACCTAGTGTCTACATGTTTTGGTCTTGGATACAGCCTTAGCCTTTACAGGTACTATCTTTACCAAGTATAGACCTCAACGGCTCAACAAAGCATAAGAAGTTGTGTGGGGCACTAGTATAAGAGTGATATCAGCACTATATAGTACACTTTGAAAGACAGGTTAAGTGGCGTGTGAGGTCTGTAGTAATCTTTTCTCCCATTCGCAGTCCATGCCACTCACTCCAAAAACTGTTCTCCCATGTTCTTAAGACTGTTGATGCCATCAAGATCGATTGATTTTGACTTTTAAATAAGATCAGAATCATTCTAGAAGGTGAATGTTACGATGGTTGTGAAATTCCAATCCTCACTCTACTTGTGCAGCCTGGCCATAATCTAATGAGCGTTAGCGAATCAGTGACTCACACAGACAGGCCACAAGCCAACCACAACCGCCGGAGAAAAACAAAAACGGATTTAGAGCTTCAACCATATAAATAAAAAACACTTAAAATGGCTGTAGGTCTACCCACTGTGCTGAATTGAGACAGAATCTGGCTGACGGTGCATTTCAGTTCATGTGAATAAATGAAATAGCTGGAGCATTTCAGTATGTGGATAAATTAAATACAAGTATACACAGTTGTCAAATTCGACCTGACCGATTGAAAACTAGACATCATAAACTAACCCGAAATCTACTCTACTCCACTTCACACTCCATCTCCCCCTCCCTCTCTCCTTTCCTCCCTCCCTCTCTTCCTTACTTACTTCCTTCAGCCTCTATCCTAAAACACTGGAAGCTGAATTGGTGTGACCTGTGGATCGATGGAACCCTGGCCTTCTACAAGACGGACAGTAGGCGAGAATTTGAGCACCGAGTGGGCCTCAAGACCAGCTGTGTGAGCGTCAAGTCTGGCCTGGAGTGTGCAGGTGAGGAGGGAGTGTATGGAAAGATCGGGGTGTTCAACAGACAATGGATGCTTCCGAAATGGCAACCTATTCCCTGGGCTTATAGTGCACTACTTTTGACCAGAGTTTCTTAAGACATGCTGTATTCTTTATTACAGAAAGAACGTGGAGTCCAAATATCTTTATTGACCTACAAAAGATTTGTGACTTTGCTGTGGACCCAAATAAAGCATTGAAATGTACGGTGTCCATATTAGACTGACACAACACCAGTTTATACTGAGGCTGTCCTAATATGGACACCCTAATAATGTGTGTGTAAGTGTGTGTAACCCTAGCTGTCTCTGTTGTTGTGCAGGTCTCTCTCCCCCAGAGAACCACCCCAGGGAAAACCTGGTGGTGGTGCAGCTTAAAGACAGTACCACAGTGATCCTGTGTGCCAACAGTGAGGACGAGGCACTGTGAGTCTGTATTCTTTCTCTTTCCCTCACACACACACACACACACACACACACACACTCCCTCGGTTTTACAGTACACATTCTTTATTTCTCTCTCACTCTCTCTCTAATTCTCCCTTCCTTTCTTTCTCATTTTCTCATTCTGTTTTGGCAGAGCGTGGAAATTGACAATTCTAGAGGTGAGACAAAACCCAGTAAGTAACCCAGTATATTTCTACAACGTGCACCACTGAGTACTGTATCAATATATCCCATATCCATATACTCATAGCATACAGTATATGATCAATGTTTATTGGGATGCTCAGAGGACAGTCTTGTTTTATCCCTAGCCTTATCTTATCTTCTCATCCTTTTCAGTTTGTGTATGACCCGTATAATGACTCCTACCCGTCCGTCCCAATGGACGGCCACAACACCATCTACCTGGCTCCTGGATCAGGTAAAGACAACACACCCGAGCTCTGGGTCATATTCATTACTGCACACCGTAGCAAAACTTTTTGCAATAAAAAACTAAACATTGTTTATCACAAGTTCAGGTAGTCCCTCCCTGTTTCAATCCGTTTTCTTCCGTTTGGTGCCTAGTGAATACGACTGATGTCAGCAAGTAAACAGTGTGAATCTAGCAATCCTTTCCAAGACTCCCTGAAATCAGTTGTTGAGAAAACTATCCTGGTTATATCAAATCCGGAAATTCTTATAAAACACACTCATATATTCACCTATGCTCCTGTATACAGTAGTACACCATATATTAAGCATCCTGTCTCACCCTCCATCTCTCTCAGGTACCCACCACATACTGATCCAGAGAGACCCATACGATGGCATAGGAGAACAGGTGGCACTGGGGCTACTGGCTGGCATGGCGGCAGGCGCTGCTATGCGCTCCTTTCTCTGGATGCCCTTCTTTTTCTGCTGATATAGAAGACCTCTATAAGCAGGGAGGCACGGCTGGGAAACTCCCAGGCTCATATATGTAGGAGTGCTGCTGTAGGCATCACTCCTAAAAGTCTTATTTTCTTGTCATCCTTGAGTAAAAGTAATGATACCTTAATAGAAAAGGACTCAAGTAAAAGCGAAAGTCACCCAAGAAAATACTACTTGAGAAAGTCTAAAAGTATTTGGTTTTAAATATACTTAAGTATCAAAAGTAAAAGTAAAAGTATACATTATTTCAAATTCCTTATATTAAGCAAACCAGACTGCACAATAAAAAATAAAAAAAACTTTTATGGATAGCCAGGGGCACACTCCAAAAAATAAATAGTAAAGTACAGGTACTCCAAAACACTACTTAAGTAATACTTTAAAGTATTTTTACTTAAGTACTTTAGACCACTGCCATTGCAGAATATGGGTGCACGTGTTTGTGTGTGTGTGTATCATCATTTGTTGTACATTTGTCCTTAATGACATAGGCTAAATTCACACAGCATATTTAGTATGAATGTACAGTACCCGTCAAAAGTTTGGACACACCTACTCGTTCCAGGATTTTACTTTATTTTTACTATTTTCTACGTTGTGGAATAATAGTGAAGACATCAAAACTATGAAATAACACAAATGGAATCCTGTAGTAATCAAAAAAGTGTTAAACAAATCAAAATATATTTTATATTTGAGATTCTTCAAATTAGCTACCCTTTGCCTTGATGACAGCATTGCACACTCTTGTCATTTTCTCAACCAGCTTCATGAGGTAGTCACCTGGAATGCATTTCAATTAACAAGTCTGCCTTGTTAAAAGTAAATTTGTGGAATTTATTTCCTTCTTAATGCGTTTGAACCAATCAGTTGTGTTGTAACAAGGTAAGGGTGGTATCCAGAAGGAAGCCCTATTTGGTAAAAGACCAAGTCCATATTATGGCAAGAACAGCTCAAATAAGCAAGGAGAAACGACAGTCCATCATTCCTTTTAAGACATGGTCAGTCAATGACGAAAAGTTTCTTCAAGTGCAATCGCAAAAACCATCAAGCGCTATGTTGAAACTGGCTCTCTCATGAGGACCGCAACAGGAAAGGAAGACCCAGAGTGTCACGCCCTGACCTTAGAGATCCTTTATTCTCTATTTTGGTTAGTTCGAGGTGTGACTAGGGTGGGCTTTCTAGTTTCTTTATTTCTAGGTTGGCTTGGTATGGTTCCCAATCAGAGGCAGCTGTCTATCGTTGTCTCTGATTGGGGATCATATTTAGGCAGCTTTTTCCCACTTGTTTGTGTATAGTTGCCTTGAGCACTGCATAGCGTCACGTTCTTTTTGTTCTTTATTGGGGTTTTTTGCCGGTTCACGTAATAAAGATGATGAACCCAAACCACGCTGCATTTTGATCCGATTCTTACAACAACGTTCGTGACACAGAAATACCTCTGCTGCAGAGGATACGTTCATTAGAGTTAACTGCACCTCAGATTGCAGCCCAAATAAATGCTTCACCGAGTTCAACTAACAGACACATCTCAACATCAACTGTTCAGAGGAGACTGCGAGAATCAGGCCTTCATGGTCGAATTGCTTAGAAGAAACCACTACTAAAGGACACCAATAAGAAAAAGAGACTTGCTTGGGCCAAGAAATAATGTCAATGGACATTAGACCGGTGGAAATCTGTCCTTTAGTCTGAATCCAAATTTGAGATTTTGGTTACAACCGCCGTGTCTTTATGAGACACAGAGTAGGTGAACGGATGATCTCTGCATGTGTGGTTCCCATCGTGAAGCACGGAGGAGTAGGTGTGATGGTGTCGGTGTGCTTGCTGGTGACACTGTGATTTATTTAGAATTCAAGGCACACATAACCAGCATGGCTACCAAAGCATTCTGCAGTGATACGCCATCCCGTCTGGTTTGTGCTTAGTGGGACTAACATTTGTTTTTCAACAAGACAATGACCCAAACCAGGCTATGTAAGGGCTATTTGACCAAGAAGGAGAGTGATGGATTGCTGCATCAGATGACCTGGCCTCCACAATCACCTGACCTCAACCCAATTGAGATGGTTTGGGATGACTTGGACCGCAGAGCGAAGAGAAAGCAGCCAACAAGTGCTCAGCATATGTGGGAACTCCTTCAAGACTGTTGGAAAAGCATTCCTCATGAAGCTGGTTGAGAGAATGCCAAGCGTGTGCAAACGTGTCATCAAGGCAAAGGGTGGCTACTTTGAATAATCAAAAATATTCAAAATATTTTGATTTATTAACATTTTTTTGGTTACTACTGTACATGATTCCATCTGTGCTATTTCATAGTTGTGATGTCTTCACTATTATTCCACAATGTAGAAAATAGGAAAAAATAAGGAAAAACCCTTGAATGAGTAGGTGTGTCCAAACTTTTGACTGGTACTCTATATGAAACGTATACGTTATGCAACGTATATGAAAAACATAAATGACCCGACCTGCATATTCAGCTGCTTGAGGTTTATGGCACCCCACAGAACCCTTGACTGCAATACTTTTTTTACTTGAAACATTGAGGTGCAAACGCTGATTACATTTATTAACCTTAGATCCTTTACTTAATTTCAGGTACAGTTTTCCATTCACTATGTTTGAGTGCAATGCTGTTGTTACTTTCAAATTGAATAAAATAGTTTCAAAACCATGGCTATGAAAATGTATATAAGATGACAGAATACTTACTTGCATAATCATAATTCCTATGTGGAATATAAGGCTTTCATGAGAGTGCATCACTGTTGCCTGTATTCAGCCTGTCTGGTGATGGTGTTCCACAGTCCTTCATCTTCTTGGCTTTTCCTCCGTGTCTCTTTAGGGTAGCAGCTGTTTCTTTAATGATATAAAGCATAGAGAAATACAGTGCCTTGCGAAAGTATTCGGCCCCCTTGAACTTTGCAACCTTTTGCCACATTTCAGGCTTCAAACATAAAGATATAAAACTGTATTTTTTTGTGAAGAATCAACAACAAGTGGGACACAATCATGAAGTGGAACGACATTTATTGGATATTTCAAACTTTTTAAACAAGTCAAAAACTGAAAAATTGGGCGTGCAAAATTATTCAGCCCCTTTACTTTCAGTGCAGCAAACTCTCTCCAGAAGTTCAGTGAGGATCTCTGAATGATCCAATGTTGACCTAAATGACTAATGATGATAAATACAATCCACCTGTGTGTAATCAAGTCTCCGTATAAATGCACCTGCACTGTGATAGTCTCAGAGGTCCGTTAAAAGCGCAGAGAGCATCATGAAGAACAAGGAACACACCAGGCAGGTCCGAGATACTGTTGTGAAGAAGTTTAAAGCCGGATTTGGATACAAAAAGATTTCCCAAGCTTTAAACATCCCAAGGAGCACTGTGCAAGCGATAATATTGAAATGGAAGGAGTATCAGACCACTGCAAATCTACCAAGACCTGGCCGTCCCTCTAAACTTTCAGCTCATACAAGGAGAAGACTGATCAGAGATGCAGCCAAGAGGCCCATGATCACTCTGGATGAACTGCAGAGATCTACAGCTGAGGTGGGAGACTCTGTCCATAGGACAACAATCAGTCGTATATTGCACAAATCTGGCCTTTATGGAAGAGTGGCAAGAAGAAAGCCATTTCTTAAAAATATCCATAAAAAGTGTTGTTTAAAGTTTGCCACAAGCCACCTGGGAGACACACCAAACATGTGGAAGAAGGTGCTCTGGTCAGATGAAACCAAAATTGAACTTTTTGGCAACAATGCAAAACGTTATGTTTGGCGTAAAAGCAACACAGCTCATCACCCTGAACACACCATCCCCACTGTCAAACATGGTGGTGGCAGCATCATGGTTTGGGCCTGCTTTTCTTCAGCAAGGACAGGGAAGATGGTTAAAATTGATGGGAAGATGGATGGAGCCAAATACAGGACCATTCTGGAAGAAAACCTGATGGAGTCTGCAAAAGACCTGAGACTGGGACGGAGATTTGTCTTCCAACAAGACAATGATCCAAAACATAAAGCAAAATCTACAATGGAATGGTTCAAAAATAAACATGTCCAGGTGTTAGAATGGCCAAGTCAAAGTCCAGACCTGAATCCAATCGAGAATCTGTGGAAAGAACTGAAAACTGCTGTTCACAAATGCTCTCCATCCAACCTCACTGAGCTCGAGCTGTTTTGCAAGGAGGAATGGGAAAAAATGTCAGTCTCTCGATGTGCAAAACTGATAGAGACATACCCCAAGCGACTTACAGCTGTAATCGCAGCAAAAGGTGGCGCTACAAAGTATTAACTTAAGGGGGCTGAATAATTTTGCACGCCCAATTTTTCAGTTTTTGACTTGTTTAAAAAGTTTGAAATATCCAATAAATGTCGTTCCACTTCATGATTGTGTCCCACTTGTTGTTGATTCTTCACAAAAAAATAAAGTTTTATATCTTTATGTTTGAAGCCTGAAATGTGGCAAAAGGTCGCAAAGTTCAAGGGGGCCGAATACTTTCGCAAGGCACTGTATGTATCAAATACACGCCCCTACTTATATATTTGGACAGTGAAGTTAAAAAAGTTTAATTTGTCTCTATGCTCCAGCATTTTGGATTTCAGATCAAATGTTTTATATGAGGCACAGAATGTACAGAATGTCACCTTTTATTTGAGGGTATTTTCATATATATCTGTTTTATAGTTTAGAAATGAATGCACTTTATGTATCGCATTTGAAGGTGTCATAAGTATTTGAACCAAGTGCATTAAATGTAGTTCAAAGTTTAGTATTTGGTCACATATTCCTAGCATGCAATGACTAAATCAAGCTTGTGACTCTACAAACTTGTTGGAAGCATTTGCATTTGGTTTTGGTTGTTTCGGATTATGTTGTGCCCAATAGAAATGTATAGTAAATAATGCATTGGGTGATTTTGTAGTCAATTTTATTGTAAATAAGAATAGAATATGTTTCTGAACAACTTCAAATGGGGACTATATACATAAAAGGCTTTCATTTCTACGGTAAAACAAATATGTAAGAAAATACCCTCAAATAAAAGGTGACATTTTGTACTATAGCCATTGTATCTCATATCCAAAATGCTGAGAGAGCCGAATTAAAAGGTTTAGCTTCATTGTCCAAATAAATACATAGGGGAATACATGTATAATTTATTAGACATCAGTTGTAGCCTACACACTTGTCAATCAATCTATGTTGATGTAGTTTTTCTCCAAAACAATATTCACATGATGGTGAACTTCAGAGAAGCAGAAGCAAACCATACCACTAGAGGGAGACAGAGCACATGAAACCAACATCTAATGGTTTGCTCCTAGCAGAATTTTGCTAGCCTATGCGAATGTCTGTGCCTCGCATACTCCCCTAAAAGACCTTCACTTGAAATATTAGAAACAAGCGGCAATATTTACAAATATTTTAAAACTGAATTCAAAAGCCTATTAAACTCTGCTTGTTCATGTGGTTTTTAGCATTGAGTCATAAATCAAGTCTGACCCTTCTACACCATGCCTTTCCACCATAAAAAATAAACCATCCTACAAAATCAAGTGTTATTTTTTGTTTGAATTAAATGTCAGTGGTTACAACTTCTTAATAACACTGTAATTCAGTGATCCAATTCATCACACACAATGGGAAGGCTGTTTTAAAGCAGACCTACAGTAAGGCAAATTAATATAATTATTTACTTAATCTCTAAACGATAAAATTATATTTTTTTTATGAAGCTCTCAAATCAGCCATGATTAATCAACAAAACCTTAAATTATCCTTGATTTTCACTTTAAATGTCCATGACACTCACTTTGATGGTCAATGACACCAATCTGTGCCTCTCTCCTTTTTTCTTAACCCTTTCCCAGATTGTGTGGTTGTTTTGTTAGGGTTGCGCCAATTCAAATCTGCTATCTGGATAAGTATGACACTGAGTCACCGATTGTATACTATGTATTTTTTATTAGCTAAGCAATAAGTGGTAAATGCAATTTTCGTATATACGGGCTCTCTGTCCCACCTCACAGGGCAAAACAGAGAACTAACTTGTTCCTGACAAAGATATTATAGATATACTCTTACAGAGGTAGTTCCTGCTTCCGAGCCGGCCTGTCAGAGTAGAGACTGGGTGTGGTTTAGACTCACCCAGCCTATCGTTGATTGTTGGCTCAGAGGCTGGTCCCAGCGCCCTAAGCGCTTCAGCGGTCAGTCATTGTAGCTGTGTAGAATATACTGTTAGCAGGCACCTGGCTCCTGTTATCTAACAAAAGACCGTTTGTTCTCGCAACACTACGTTCTGAATGTGCCCCCCCCCAACTCATTGCACAGGTCCTGTCTTCATGTTATTCTGTATTTTTCCATCATGAGAAAAGCCTCAATGTCTCAAGTCAGCAATGTTGCATAACACATACATCCACACAAGCCAACAGCAGATAATATTCAATCACATATATGGTAACTGCTATATTGCATAACACAGAATCCTCATAGTTTTGAATATATTGTATTTGCTTAATAAATTGTTAGCTAACTTTTATATGCCAGCTGATGCCTTATTGCATAATATAGGCCTACGTACATGTTTTAGCCTACAAATAAATGTAGGCTGTTGCAGTGAAAGAGGAGACTGCCTCTTTGGCATAGCACACGCTGTTGGAAAAGCAGACAGATAAAACTGTGGTTACTACCATATTCTTTCTTTAGGGTATTTAGGGTCTTTAGGGTATTTCTTATTATATTACTTCACATTGATAGACAATTCACTAGAAAGCAATGCAAATGTTCCTTTCAGGGAAAGATTCGATCATCAGAAAACGGTGTTTACAAAAATGAAACACGTTGCATTATGGGAGTAGAATGATTGACACGGCAGCCATTTTCCTGCTGGACGCCGTGTTCCCACCATTGTGTGAGAGATAGTAAATACTGAAACTGCTAGACAACCATAACATTTATTTCCTTGCGAAAAAACATTTATATTCACGTCAGGTAAGTGGCATATTTTAGCATGTTGTTTTGTCTAAAACATTTAGCCACATTTTTATATAAGTTTTAGATTGGTTAAACTTCATTTTATTTCAAAATATCCTTCCATTCCGTCGGTGTAGAAATGGAAAAGCGACTGCCGCGATGCCAGAGGCTTTCTACTTCCACTGGCGGAAGCAGATATAAAATTCTGATCCAATTTCATGTATAGTTTTACTTCGCTTGTACGGTGTAAACAAACATTCACATACAACTCAAAGCAACTTTTTGGATAGCTACAGTTGTCTACTTTGATGTTTTAATACTCTTAGTCCTGAATTTTGCTTTGTTTTTATTAGATTTTTCAAAGTTCATGTCCCGCTCTTTGCCAGTACATTGGTAGACTATTCGATTGCCTCTTCATCTGCGGCCATAATCTTGCGGTTAGAGGCGGCACAATGGTTTGTGGACCCATCCCTACGTTCTAAGTAGTGTATCTTGATTGGTCGACAGCGAGAAAAATGCCCACTGGATTGGATGTTTTTCGATAGGCGATCTGCATACTAGTTTGATTGGTTGGGCAGTATCTGAGTGTTCACGGGTAGGATACTGGCTCAGAGAAATAGATTTCCATGACTGGCCCACTGTTGCTGTAGCATTGCAGCTGTTCAGCAAAATAGAAAGTTGTCATAACAGAGTAGTACTCCAGATGGAACCATTTCAATCATAATTTCTCCATAATAGCAACATACTAGTTAGTCTGATTAATCAGGCTGTAATACACAATAAATTGGTATATAAACTTGAGACATTTGTTTGCAAAAAAATCAGCTAAATATCCCTTACAAGCCAGAATGTTTAATGAATTTACAATTACTATACCGGTTGTACGTGTGGTTTGGCCTTTTGCTGCTCAAAATTTCAGACAAAATATCCACGGGAAAGTATTGTTTACCTGACTTTTTAAGAGAGCTTGTAGGTACAGTGCATTCTGAAAGTATTCAGACGCCTTGACTTTTTCCACATTTTGTTACGTTGCAGCCTTATTCTAAAATGGATTAAATAAATAAGTCCTCATCAATCTACACACAATACCCCATAATGACAAAGCGAGAATGTATTTTTAGACATTTTTGCAAATTTATTAGAAATAGAAAAACAGATACCTTGAGTATTCAGACCCTTTGCTATGAGACTCGAAATTAAGCTCAGGTGCATCCTGTTTCTATTGATAATCCTTGAGATGTTTCTACAACTTAATTGGAGTCCACCTGTAGTAAATTAAATTGATTGGGCATGATTTGGAAAGGCACACACCTGTCTATATAAGGTCCCACAGTTGACTGTGCATGTCAGAGCAAAAACCAAGTTGTGAGGTTGAAAACATTGTCTGGAGAGCGCTGAGACAGGATTGTGGCAAGGCACAGATCTGGGGAAGGGTAACAAAAATGTCTGCAGCATTAAAGGTCCCCAAGAACACAGTGGCCTCCATCATTCTTAAATGGAAGAAATTTGGAACCACCTAGAGCTGGCTCCCCAGCCAGGTTCAATATCCAATACAAAACAAGATTCTCTGCTCTGAGGAAACCAAGATTGAACTCTTTGGCCTGAATGCCAAGCATCACGTCTGGAAGAAACCTTGCACCATCCCTACAGTAAAGCATGGTGGTGGCAGCATTCTGCTGTGGGGATGTTTTTCCAGCGTCGGGGACAGGGAAACTACTCAGGATCGAGGGAAAGATGAACGGAACAAAATACATAGAGATCCTTGATGAAATCCTGTTCCAGAGTGCTCAGGACCTCAGACTGAGGCAATGGTTCACCTTCCAACAGGACAACGACCCTAAGCACAGAGCCAAGACAACGCAGGAGTGGCTACGGGATAAGCCTCTGAATGTCCTTGAGTGGACCAGCCAGAGCCCAGACTTGAACCCGATCGAACATCTCTGGAGAGACCTGACAGAGCTTGAGAGGATCTGCAAAGAAGAATGGGAGAAACTCCCCAAATACAGGTGTGCTAAGCTTGTAGCGTCATACCAAAGAAGACTCAAGGCTGTAATCGCTGCCAAAGGTGCTTCAACAAAGTACTGAGTATAGTCTGAATACTTTTTTTTTCTTTTTTTTTCTTTTTGTATTTTTTGTTGTATTTTTTTGTTATTGCAAATTTGCAAAAATGCCCCAAAATGTTTTTGCTTTGTCATTATGCGTGTAGA
The DNA here is from genome assembly GCF_057628025.1 of Oncorhynchus mykiss. Classification (NCBI taxonomy): domain Eukaryota; kingdom Metazoa; phylum Chordata; class Actinopteri; order Salmoniformes; family Salmonidae; genus Oncorhynchus; species Oncorhynchus mykiss. The sequence goes on along the minus strand of NC_143033.1, from coordinate 45,379,770 downwards.
TTGATAAAGGGTAGAAAACGATAAACATTTAATCCATTTTAGAATAAGGCTGCAAAATAACAAAATGTGGAAAAAGTCCAGGGGTCTGAATACTTTGCGAACGCGCCCTATATTTGTTTGGGACTTAGGTAAAGTTTTATGATTTTTTTTTTCCATCAGTACCTATTGAAGCAAGCATGACATGACAAAGAAACTTGTATATTCTGAATCAGGGGAGGATGGAGAACGATCTTTTTTAATTTTTTAAAATTCAATTTCCAATATAAAACAAACTGCCTAGGTACTGAACCATAAACCAGCTCTCTAAAAAGTCAGGTTAGCAATACTTTCCTATGGATGTTTTTTCTCATTTTGAGTAGCAGAAGGACAAACCGCACAGACAACTGGTACAGTAAGTTTAAATGTATTGTTATTTAACATTCTGGCTCGTAAGGAACATTTACAAGATTTTCCACACAAATGTATCAGGCTGTATATTCCAATGAATTGTGTATTAGTCTGATTAATCAGACTAGTACGCTTAACACTTGGAAAAATTGTATTTCAATATATTTGCAACTCACAGAATGTGTATAACAGAGCGTTGTTGACACATTCAACGCGTTTCCAATGTGGTTTTTCCTGTCTTTCAAGTATAACTAACTCGTCATGGCTCGTACCAAGCAGACCGCCCGTAAATCCACTGGAGGAAAGGCTCCACGTAAGCAGCTGGCCACCAAGGCTGCCCGCAAGAGTGCGCCGTCCACCGGTGGGGTCAAGAAGCCCCATCGTTACAGGTAAAGCATCGGTTCACCCCTAGAAATAAAAGTTTGTGTTCACCATTGAAAGTACACACGTGGATACAGCCCTATTATGACATGTAGAGCTTGTGTGAAACCACACAGGTGCTACCAATCCATATTGTTATGGAAATGACTTGACAATCCTATAAGTCCCTGTGTGTCCGAAATGCCACCCTATTTCCTATATAGCGCACTACTTTTGACCAGGACACATAGGAAATAGGGGGACATTTCAGACGCAGACACTGTTTTCAATTAGCCGTTCAACAAGCCTTATAACTAAGCAGTGACTGCTGGTAAACGGTCGTCACCATTCAGTGTTTACCATGGCCAGAAACAACCAGGGCAGTAGCATTCAGCATGGGGATATGAGCAGTGAAGTACTATAGTAAAAGAGAAAAGAATATAATGACTTTTTCCCCCTAGTCATACTGACAGTGTGTTGGTTCCAGGCCCGGCACTGTGGCGCTCCGTGAGATCCGTCGGTACCAGAAGTCCACTGAGCTGCTTATCCGCAAGCTGCCCTTCCAGCGCCTGGTGAGGGAGATTGCTCAGGACTTCAAGACCGACCTGCGCTTTCAGAGCGCCGCCATCGGAGCACTTCAGGTCAGTGGCTGTGTGTGAGTGAAGCTCTGTTCCTCCTAACCCAGATCATGTCCTAATTGGCCTATACACATCTCAAAATTCCTATTTTTGTGCTGACCCACTGTTCACCATGCGTGTGTGTGTGTGAAAATGATTCTGTCTGCAGGAGGCGAGCGAGGCATACCTGGTGGGTCTGTTTGAGGACACCAACCTGTGCGCCATCCATGCCAAGCGTGTCACCATCATGCCCAAAGACATCCAGCTGGCACGCCGCATCCGTGGAGAGCGTGCTTAGATGCTGTCCTTTCTTTTCTCCAATGTTTCAGCTCTATTCTCTTTTTTTCTTTACCTCTAACTGTCCTCACCTTCACTCTCTCGTTCCCCCCGCCCTTCCATCTCTCTCCTCAGCCCCCTCTCGCTGTATTCTTATTGGTAGACTTTAGAGTAACAGTGATTATGATGAGATAGAAATGTGTTTGAAAAGTCTCGTCTCTCATAGTTTTTGTCTTCAGCAGATGCTATAGGGTATCTTTTTTGTGCATGTAGTAGGAGTCGCTGATCAGACAAATACACACACATGCTTAGAACCATGCATTCTCAGCTCTCCTACAACAAAACCACTCTGATTGACCAGGGGAGATATCAGGCATGTGTGTGTGTTTTGCGACAGGCGTCGGGTTTCTGCAACACTCACACACACACACACACACGGGGGCAGACCATAGGGGTGTCGCCCGGGGCTAGTCTGCTTAAGGGGAGTGGCAACTTCCACAGCAGGGTGCTACTTAAACTAACCCCAGGGCCTCTGCCCTGTCTGCCCACCTCCCATTCTCACCCACTTCCTGCTCCATCCTCTACACCTGATCTGGGGTACTCTCCCCATGCACCCTCCTGCCCACCACAGCCAGACCCCTTCCCCGCCTACTCCCCTGATCCCTATCCAGCCCTTCCACACTCTCCTGCCCCTCTAAATTGATGGTTGGGGGGTGGTTGTCTGTGGAGCGCCATTAGTCTGTTGGTGTGAGAGCTCTGATCAGCCAAGCAAATTGTATTCAAAGGCAAACGAGTATCTCTTCTTGGCTACTTAATTTTTTGTATTATTATTACTATCATTGTGGATATGGTGTCATTAAAAAATATATATATAATTCATACATTTTCTTTTTACAACTGCCAGAGATGTCAAAATAGGAATAAGGAGAAAAAAAGTGATTGATGTTTTCAGACATGGGAAACTCTTGTTTTTACAGAATTATTTTTAAACCAATCAGGAAGAGCTCTGTTTCATAAGCGAGCTCCTGTTCCAATGGCAGCCACACGGGGCCGATATATACCAGCCGCCTTCCTATTTCGTTTCTCACTATCAGTTTGTCATTATCCATGATGCTACTCTCAATCTCTTTACCTGATCTCTGTCTCTTAAGATGAGCATTAGAGTTGTCACATCTGTATAAATTGACTTTGTAGTAGCAAGAGTTACTCTGCACGTTTGGGTTCTTTTCTGTTGCTCTCACGTCTCTAGCTCTGACGATAGAATCTGTCCTTTTCCTCGAAATTTGTGATACACAATATAACCTCATGTTTGTTTTCTTATTTTTTCTTATTCCTCCAGATTTTCAGATGTTTAAATAAGCTGATGTTTGTATTTTCCAAATTTCTCATATTATGGTGGTAATAAATAGATATCCAAATGGGTGTCTTTGTCCGTTTCCTTTTCTACAAATGTTTCGCTCTTTACTTGTTGTGTGCGTAGTCTAAGAGATGTAGGGTTTTGATTGATGAAACATTCCGGTGAGCTACCCATTTTGATTTGAAAGAATATGACTTATAAATGCAACTAGATTACCGATGGGAACCTTTTGGTGGGGGCCACAAAAAATCTGAAGTCATTGAGGGACTGGGGTTGCTCACATGTCTGTATACCCACATGTGCATCATGCAATTCTACTAATTTTGCTATGGGGCAGAGAGGAAATAACTTTTTTAGAGCTAATTTCCTGTGATTCTACACATTTTGCCATAAACTGGAGAGAAATGTTTGCAGTTTTTAATATCTGAGTGAGACTGACAGGGCTCCCAAGTGGCGCAGCGGTCTAAGGCACTGCATCTCAGTGCTAGAGGCGTCACTACAGACCCTGGTTTCATTCCAGGCTGTATCACAACCTGCCGTGATTAGGAGTCCCATAGGGTGGCGCACAATTGGCCAAGCGTCGTCCGGTTTAGTGTTTGGCCGGGGTAGGCCGTTATTGCATATAAGAATATGTTCTTAACTGACTTGCCTAGTTAAATAAAAACAATCAATGTGGAAACCCTTGGCTGATAATTCAACCATGATTACTAAATTTAGATACCTGACCGCTAGACTTATTTACCAATCTAAAAAATGTTAACTGACATGGGCTAATTGAGTGACTAGCAGTGACTCACATAAGAGAAACTTGCCGATTTCCCCCTCAGCAAACATAGAACATTTGGCATGGGTCCTGAGATCCTCAAAAGGTTCTACAGCTGCAACATCAAGAGCATCCTGACCGGTTGCATCACTGCCTGGTATGGCAATTGCTCGGCCTCCGACCGTAAGGCACTTCAGAGGGTAGTGCTAATGGCCCAGTATATCACTGGGGCAAAGCTGCCTGCCATCCAGGACCTCTACACCAGGCAGTGTCGGAAGAAGGCCCTAAAAATTGTCAAAGACCCCAGCCACCCTAGTCATAGACTGTTCTCTCTACTACCACATGGCAAGCTGTACCGGAGTGCCAAGTCTAGGACAAAAAGGCTTCTCAACAGTTTTTACCCCCAAGCCATAAGACTCCTGAACAGGTAACCAAATGGTTACCCGGACTATTTGCATTGTGTGCCTCCCCCTCTATCTTGCAACAGTAAGTTGAGACCCCGAATGAGTGCCTTCGAAAGGGGTGCGGTCCGCCGGCAGACAGTTGCCCATCCCTGCCCTGTCGTATCCAAAAAACTAAGGAGCTAGAACTCAAATGTTTGTTTTTGCAGGCACTGAGTTACTCTGCAGCAATGTTCCTATCTTTGCCAATAAGGCAAAGCAAACAAATGATATACAGCTTGAAATCATGTTTTTGAAAGTAATGTTGCTCTCATGGAATGTCATTCCTAAAGCACAATAGAAACCAATTGCTTTTTGCATGTGAATATGCATTGCAATCCTATGCTCCTTGCTTACACTTTTGTTAGTGGCCCACTCCAAGAGGAATTGTCGAAAATGTGCTATATAGCAGTGTAAGATAGCGAATCCCAAGTTAGATTAGGTTGTCAGAGCTTTGTAAATGTATTTATTTTTGTTACATCATCAGAGATCTGTGTGCGTAGGTAGACATGCCTGTTTTCTTTCCTAGTTCCTCTTACAATGCCTGACCAGAGGGGTAAGAAGTTGAACAGCAGTAGATTTGGCACAGTTTGTACTGCGCTACAGTTCCACCAACTAGTAGGGATATATAGTTGCCAAAAGTTTCCAAACGTGCGGTGGAAAATGAAAATGAGTGTTTCTGAAGTTAAAATAGTATCTCTCTGTTTTGGACAGTTTTTTTCCATCAGTTTCTTGCTTAGTGAACACGACCCAGGTAGCCTATGTTTATTTCTTCCATTTTTTATTTAACCTTTATTTAAATAGGCAAGTCATCCTCCTACAAGGGCTAGGATAAAAAAAACATCTATATTACATCTTCGTAATCTAGCATGGGTAGGATGGTCATCTGAATCAGGGTTAGTTTGGCAGCTGGGGAAGGTAGTAGGACTTGCCCTAGCTGTGTGTGAAATGTGGTGCCTCTATCACAAAAGGCACAAATTCTCTCAAATTTGATACTAATGAATATCAACCTGGTCCTGCAGAGGTACGGTGGTGTGCAGGGCTTTTCTCCGGCCAACACAGCACCAAAACACCTGGGGTGTATTCATGACGGAAACCATTTACTGTTTAAGAACCAAACGGAGGCAAACAGAGCAAAATGTGAGTTTATTTTGAACACATTCAGGTATGTCCCTCCCCGTTTCATTCCATTTGCTCCCGTTTAAGAAATGTTTTGCAACAGAATCGGTGGAATGTATACCACCCTGATACAGCTAATCAACTCTAGGTCTCGATAAACTCAGATGAATGAAGTAGTTTTGTGCTGGGCTGGAGGTAAAACCTCCACGTCCAGTAGCTCTCCAATGATCACCAGGGTTGGTGACCATTGTTTTACAATTGTTTGTTTTTTAAAACTGGTTTATACAGGTTTATGTTGTATACATATACCACTTGACCCACTCTTTATTTTGTGAATAGCGTTTATTGTGTGAATAAGTGTTTCTTTGCATTAGGGTACGCACATCTCGTCTGAACTAAGTTCTCCATCATTGAGTTAGAGTAGTCATTGGACTCAAAAGTTTAAACTGATGTGGTTGAGTGTTTGTGTTCCTTATTCCCTAAAGAGAAAGGAAATGCTATATTTTAAGGGGTCATGATTTGGTGATTTACGTCTTATGTGTTAAGGGTTTACAGTTTGTGAGTATACTTCAGATAGAAGGGCAGACAATGGGCAACATTTTAAAACTCTTTGCAATGGAAAAGAAGATATCAGGGTTAGTTTTGCAGCTGGGGTATGTAGTAGGACGTTGTTGTTTGTGATGTTGTTTGTGATTGGACAACTCCAGCTAGTCCCTCCCTGTGTGTCTGTTTGGTGGTTAATGAACACGACCCACATTGGGAATGCTGTGTCTCTATATTCACCTTCCCCAAGGTCTGCTGAGTGCTGCTGTCCTTCCTCCATCCCCCACCACATCTGCTCCTTTCAGAGATTACTGGCAACATGTCTGTCTGTCTAAAACTCTCTGTGCTGATGACGGGCAGATTACAACCGCACTGCACACTCTGAGAGAGATTAACCAATCAGGACCCAGACAGAGAGGGCAGGGATTAACCAATCAGATCACAGAGAGGGAGGGCAGAGGGATTAAAGTGTGGGATTAACCCAGCGAGTTGAGTGCGTATGTGGTGTGCGTATTGAGTGCGCTATGGAAAACTCTCCAGTTTCCCTTTTCTCAATGCTATACTCTATTATGTTTGTGTTCAAAGGAACTCTTCATCAATTCATCACCCTCCTATGTTATTCACTTGCAACATTGTTAGATAAATATACTTTTGTTCCACTCTGAAAAACAAAGTTATTCTGTTCTATAAATTAATAGGTTTTTCATTTTCAGAGTCCATATTTGTCCAAGTTTAAAGTAACAAATTGTTACTCTGTCACCTAATGAGGAATCTAGTCATCTTCAGATACTGTAACATTTTTATGGAATCCATCATTTGCAATGTCTAGATTTCAACACACATTTGTAATGAAGATGTCGTATTGGCAAAGATAGGAACATTGCTGCAGAGTAACTCAGTGTCCATCGATTTTATAACACACACGAACACACACACACACACATCGCATACACATTGAATACACATATTGTACTCACAAACAAGTATACACCCGCACACAAATGTCCACTTGTGGTCAAATTGCATGGCATGTAACCAGGTCAACTAGGGATTACTGAGTTGTAAGAGTTGTCAGAAGAGGGGGGTGAGGTGGAGTAGTGGGGGTGTGGAGGGAGGCAAAGGGGGATAAGAGGCTGGCAGAGATGAAGGGGAATAGATGGGTTTGAGGGAAGGGGTGGGATACGGCAGGAAGTAAATGTTCTTTGTGTTACCCTGAGGGACGATAGACAATACTTTATGTCACAGATGACAGCCTTGGTTGTTCTTTGGACATTGAACAATTTTTGTAAGGAAATAAATAAAGAGGAAGTGATGACATCTCTGAGTCACTCATTTTCCTCTATAGCAGAGTTTGAGTTGATCTGAAATATGTTTGAACCATGGCCTGTGTGTTTAAATCAGTTTCTAGTTAAGTCTTTCCCATATAGTATTATCATCAAGGGTGTCCTTCCTTCTTTTTATAGGGTATACTTAGCTTTTTTCAAGGAGAAAGGGAAAAATTGAGACCATTGGTAGAGGAGATTGAGAGACATGTAGATGACCGACAAACAGGGAAAGAGACTGCGAGAGAGAAGGAAGAGGAAAAGAGGGGGAGAGATAGAGGTAGAGAGAAAAGAGAGAGAGATGGGGAGGGAATGAAGGAGGGAGAGAGATAAGGAAAGAGAGATAGAGGGGGACAAAGGAGTAATCCTGACTAATTCACTTAGGGCATTGCTAAAGGGAGGGTAAGAGGATTGGGCCACTCCAGAATCAGATCAGCAAAAATACCTGACAGCAAGACGCACTCGTGGGCCAAGGGGGCAACACAACAGAAACTACACGCACATAATATAACACATAACAACATGGCCACTTGTTAAGTTCTGGGTCAGTTTTGTACTTCAACTCAACCAATTTAAAATCCAAATAGGGAATACCAATACATGATGTACAGTATATTTGAATGCAAAAAAACCTGAACCCCTTCATATAAATTGTGAAACGAAAATGTCACTCAAACTTGTAATCACAATGACGTTCGTTGGGCATAAATGTAGATTCAAAGTTAGCTTTAATATTTCACACAAAAAAACATAGAAGCCATTTTTTTTTCTCCCATCAAAATGTAATAGCAACGACACTAGCCTAACACCATAGTAACATGTTAGCTCCAATAGCCTAAAAGTAACCAAATTAAGATTTAAATTGTAGCATATATAACAACAACTAAACTCAAATTAACACTGATAGTCTTTCAGAACAAAAAAGAGAGAGACTAAGAGAGTATTAAAGCCCTGTGAATATGATCTATTGATATGTTTCTTGAAAACAGCAGAAAAAAGAACAGAGGAATGATTGAGTATTGCGTGGTTGTATCAATAGAATTCTCTTGAGGATGTCTTTCCATGACAGACCAATCAATGCATCTGAACCATGGCCTGTGTGTTTAAGTCCGTTTCTAGTTGAGTGTCTTTCCATATAGTATGATCCTCAGGGGCATCCTTCCCTTCTACTGTATGAGAAATGAACTGGACCTGATCTCCTGCATTCACAGTCAGGAGGTATCAATTATATCCCTGCGTCTATCTTCTCCTCTCTCACCTGAATGGAAAACACATTCTACAGGGGTTGTAAAAACCAAGATTATAAATGAGAAACAAAACTTACAAACAAGAAATAACCAAAACAAAGTAATCTGTCAGAATAATTTGATCGTATTTGATCGTGTATCTGGTGAGGGCCTCATTCATTCACAACTCCTCCCACTCTTGTTCTTGTTCTTGTTCTTCTCTACAGCACCTGGAACTTCCACGAATTCTGGTCTTTGTGGTCCAGGCAGTCCATGGTGCTGAAGCCCAGCTTCCACGCCTGCTGGTCTTTGTAGTCCAGGCAGTCGACGGAGGTGAAGCCCAGCGAAGCGGCCGTGCCGTAGCCCTGGGAGGAGAGCGAGGCGGGTGACTGGCTCAGCGAGCCCCCCATGGAGGGCACGGTGATGGGGCTGAGGGCGCCGTTTGCCGACAGCTGTGAGTGCATGGGCGAAAGGTAGGCGCCACAGTCCAAGCCTGTGAAATAGGAGGAGGTGCCGGCGTAGCCCTGGGCGTAGGCCTGAGGCTGGCCGTAGCTCATGGGGTAGGCAGAGGGCCGCTGCATGCAGGGCGCCGAGGAGGCCAGAGGGTCAGGGAGTGGCGAGATGGCTGGGCTCCAGATGGAGATGGGTGCATTGCCAGGGTTGTTGCCACTAGTGGGCAGGGAGGGGCCTGATGGGTCGGGGGAGGGGCTGTAGGAGCCAGAGGGGTTGTTGGATGAGGGGTCGGGGCCATTGCTGGGCTGGTCCTGGGCCGGTGACGCCTTCTTCTTGGGCGGGCGGGGCTTGGACTGGCCGCTGCTCTGCTGCTGCTGCTGGCGGCACTTGGCACGGCGATTTTTGAACCACACCTGCAGAGACCGAGACAGACAAACACAACCCCTTAGAATAGAGAAAGAAAATATGTAGAAATTCTGTGATTGTGAAAGTAAGTTGTTTGGTGGAGGGAAAAGGACATCATGTTACTACATAATTGTTGATATATCTGTCACTATGCCAATGTGCACCTACAGATGTAGGATCTTCATTTGATCACCCTGTTGCAAGAGAACTTTATTGAAATGAAAAAAACTTGTTGTATATTTGAGGTTTAAAAATGCTTCTGAAGTTGATTTTCCCTTATGAAAATGTATCATTCCCTACAAAATTGTACATTAATTATACCATTGAGAGTTCTAAAGGTACTCGCACTCAAATCATGAAAAGGAAGAATCAAAGGAGGCTGATATGCTAAAATAATATACTTTATTTAATCCATGCTTAAATTATATCAATCAGCCTCCTTGGGTTATTCCTTTGTATGGTTTGAGTGCGAGTACCTTTTGAACTCTCGATTGTAATGAATGGACATTTTTGTCAGGGTTGATTCATTTTTTTGTAAGGGAAAAACCTTTTGAACTTGATTTTTTTCTCCTACGCACAACCCACCTTTCTTACTAGCTTGAAAGCAAACCCTCATACTGGCTGTCTACATTAATTATAATCCACATAATATACTGGCTCAACTTAAGATCCTACATCTGTATACTCTGTGATAGTATTTGTGTGTCAAAACCGTATCGGACAGAACTGTGAGCTAAACTGTCACGAGTGTGGGATGTGTATGTACAGAGCATTTAGTAGGCTACATGTCCTTCTACAGTCTTTACCACAATACTGGTGAATTGTACTCTGAGAGCATATGCCACTATCTCTTCTTTATATTTTCATATTGGCTACTTTATCTACAGTGCCTTCAGAAAGTATTCATACTCTGACTTATTCCACATTTTGTTGTGCTACAGCTTGAATTCAAAATGGATAAAATATATATTTTTCTCTCACCCATCTGCACACAATAACCCATGATGACAAAGTGAAAACATGTTTTTAGAACTTTTTGCAAAGTTACTGAAAATGAAATTCAGAAATATCTCATTTACATAAGTATTCATGCCCCTGAGTCAATACATGTTAGAATAATCTTTGGCAGCGATTACAGCTGTGAATCTTTCTGTGTATGTCTTTAAGAGCTTGGCACACCTGGATTGTCTAATATTTGCACATTATTCTTTAAAAAATTATTCAAGAGTGGTTAAGGGCGCTGTACTGCAGCGCCAGCTGCGCCACCAGAGACTCTGGATTCGCGGCCAGGCTCTGTCGTAACCGGCCGCGACCGGGAGGTCCGTGGGGCGACACACAATTGCCCTAGCGTCGTCCGGGTTAGGGAGGGTTTGGCCGGTAGGGAAATCCTGGTCTCATCGCGCACCAGCGACTCCTGTGGCGGGGCGGGCGCAGTGCACGCTATTCAAGGTTGCCAGGTGCACGGTGTTTCCTCCGACACATTGGTGCGGCTGGTTACCGGGTTGGATGGCGCTGTGTGGCTTGGTTGGGTTGTGTATCGGAGGACGCATGACTTTCAACCTTCGTCTCTCCTGAGCCCGTATGGGAGTTGTAGCGATGAGACAAGATAGTAGCTACTAAACAATTGGATCCCACAAAATTGGGGAGAAAAAGGGGTCAAATTAAAAAATTGAAAAAAAAAAAATTCTTCAAGCTCTGTCAATTTGGTTGTTGAGCATTGATAGATAGACAATTGCAAGTCTTGCCATAGATTTTCAAGCTGATTTAAGTATAAACTGTAACTAGGCCACTCGGGAACACTTAATTTGTCAGGATGCATGTGATGAAATAGTCTTATTCTGTACAGGCTTCCTTTTCTTCACTCTGTCATTTAGGTTAGTATTGTGGAGTAACTAACTCAGTTTTTTTCCTATCACAGCCATGTAACTTTTTTTACAGTCACCATTGGCCTCAAGGTAAAATCCCTGAGCAGTTTCTTTCCTCTCGGGCAGCTGAGTTAGGATGGACGCCTGTATCTATGTAGTGACTGGGTGTATTGATACACCATCCAAAGTGTAATAAATAACTTCACCATGCTCAAAGGGATATTCAATGTCTGCTTATTTTATTTGTACCCATCTACCAATAGATGCCCTTCTTTGCGATGCATTGGAAAACCTCCCTGGTCTTTGTTGTTGAATCTGTGTTTGTAATTCACTGCTCGACTGAGGGACCTTACAGATAATCGTATGTGTGGGGTACAGAGATAAGGTAGTCATGAAAAAATCACGTTAAACATAATTCCATCATCATTAGACCGTACCTGTACACGCGACTCGGGGAGGTTGATCTTGAGGGCCACCTCCTCCCTCATGAAGATGTCGGGGTAGCGGGTCTTGGAGAACATGGCCTCCAGGATATCCAGCTGGTTGCGTGTGAAAGTGGTGCGCTCGCGACGCTGCTTCCGCGGGGTGGCTGAGAAATCCAGAGACACAGAGACTGTGTGACAATAATGGTATGATGGAATGGCATTAATGGACAGTAGCACTCCTCAGTGCTCAAAGTGATTGACATTCACATTGCATTTCATTAGGCTGGCAAGTCATACAGTTCATTGGTAAAGGGATGTAGCTATATCTGTTGATAACAGTGGTATTGGTTTCAATATCTATCATGACCACTCTCTATGGTAAAACAAGTCATTGGGCAATGTCATAGCCTATAGTTTCTATTATCTTTATGGTATTTTGAGATATCCAAATGAATCATAGCCTAGTAATAAAAAAAAGGCACAAAAAAAAGAAAGGCACATATGCTAATGTTGGCTATGAGAAAACTATTAGTTTCCTGACTAGTCTTTCCCCATATATGGGAAGATATGTGTTACACTAAATGGTGATTGTGTGCTAGTTGAAGAAGTGTTACAACTGGTGATGATGGTAATGGCAGATGCAAAAATAGAAATGTTGACACAGAAATGCATAGCCGAATGTAAAGGACTACTCTGACATTTATCCAACCTGGACTATCGACATTGTTTTTTGTTTTATTCTCTATTCTTTTCAATTCTCACAATGATTTCATTTTTTCTTTTTGAATAGGAATCGCTTTTATTTCCTACCCTTTGTTGAATATTGTCACATGAACAAGTCTCAAAATAATCTATTATTAGTAGTATTGATATTCTTATTGATATTATCATTGATATTCTTATTCTTATTGTTGTTGTAGTTATTATTATCATTATTATGTTATGTTGTTATACATTATTAAAATCTCTACAGGATCGGTGTCCCCCTGTGGGACGGTTGAGTTAACGTGCGCTAACGTGATTAACATGAGATTGTAAGTAACAAGAAAATGTCCCAGGACATAGACATATCTGATATGGGCAGAAAGCTTAATTCTTGTTAATCTAACTGCACTATCCAATTTACAGTAGCCATTACAGTGAAATAATACCATGCAATTGTTTAAGGAGAGTGCACAGTAATGAACTTGAAAATGTATTTATAAACCAATTAGGCACATTTGAGCAGACTTGGTACAATATTTTTTACAGAAATGCAATGGTTCATTGGATTAGTCTAAAACTTTGCACATACATACAAAATCTACATTGCGCCTAAACTGGAATTATACATTGTGGCCTTTCTCTTGCTTTTCAAAGATGATGGGGAGACCAGAGCTAATGTGTTATATTCTCCTACATTAATTTCACATTTCCACAAACTTCAAAGTGTTTCCTTTCAAATGGTATCAAGAATATGCATATCCTTGATTCAGGTCCTGAGAAACAGGCAGTTAGATTTGGGTATGTATTTTATGGCGAAAATTTAAAAAAAGGGTCCAATCCTTAGGGGCTGAAAAATCCATGGTGCATGGACATAATGCATACACTGCACACTGTTTTACGCATGAGCAGCGTCAAGCTTTGGCCAATGTATCCCGAGAAAAAATATAAACGTAACATGTAAAGTGTTGGTCCCATATTTCATCAGCTGAAATAAAATACCCCAGAAATGTTACATACGCACAAAAAAGCTTATTTCTCTCAAAATTTGTGCACAAATTTGTTTACATCCCTGTTAATGAGCATTTGTCCTTTGCCAATATAATCTATCCACCTGACAGGTGTGGAATATAAAGAAGCTGATTCATTAGCAAGATCATTACACAGGTGCACCTTGTGCTGGGGACAATAAAAGGCCACTTTAAAATGTGCAGTTTTGTCACACAACACAATGCCACAGATGTCTCAAGTTTTGAGGGAGCGTGCGATCGGCATGCTGACTGCAGGAATGTCCACCAGAGCTGTTGCTAAAGAATTGAATGTTCATTTCTCTACCATAAGCCTCCTCCAACACAATTTTTTGGCAGTACAGACCTCACAACCTCAGACCACATGTAACCACTCCAGCCCAGGACCTCCACATCCAGCTTCCTCACCTGCGGGATCGTCTGAGACCAGCCACCCTGAGGAGTATTTCTGTCTGTAATAAAGCCCTTTTGTGGGGAAAAACTCCTTCTGATTGGCTGGGCCTGCATCCCCAGTGGGCGGGCCTGGCTCCCAAGTGGGTGGGCCTATGACCTCCCAGGTCCACCTGTGGCTAAGCTCCTGCCCAGTCATGTGAAATCCATAGATTAGGGCCTAATGAATTTATTTGATTAACTGATTTCCTTATATGAATAGTAACTCAGTAAAATCGTTTAAATTGTTGCATGTTGCATTTATATTTTTGTTTTAGTATATATATATATATATATATATATATATATATATATATATATATATATATAAAAATGCAGTTTAGTTGGGCCAACTAACGCACTTTCAACATTTAGATAATAAAGAATTTACCACATTTTTTTCAATTTACCAATGTTTTTTCATTTTTCAAATATATATATATATATATATATTTGAAAAATGAAAAAACATTGGTAAATTGAAAAAAATGTGGTAAAGTCTTTATTATCTAAATGTTGAAAGTGCGTAGGCAATGGAGATAAACACAATGGTGCAGTTTGAGGCCATGTGGCCGAGAATGATATGTGCGCTGGAGATGGGGGTATGAGCAGGTGGGTCTGGGCATGGGTGATGTTATCGTCGTTTTATGTGTATGTTTTGTGTTGTTGTGTATGTTTTTTAAAATCAATTCTGACAAAAAAAATACAAAAGGAGGTAAATGACAATAAAAAAAAGGTAATATTATTTTACTCACATGGGTATCCAGCGGTGGTGTGTAGCAGGTCCATCCCAGACATGTTCATGGCGTAATGGGGTTGCTTAATGTAGGACATCATCCTCGCACCGGGTTTTTATGCCTTCTCCCTCACTTGGTCGTCTCTCTGAACAGGCACACACGACGGACTTATTTGGCTATTTCCCACTAGTCCCTCTCCGTTGGTAATGTATTGAAGTTTAGGTCCCGCTCCAAATCGACCTCGCCAAGTGACAAAGGTATCTTGAGATGTCTCAAAGTTATTTGCCTTTCTTTATTTTCCCTCTTACTGTTTCTCACTTGACTTGTCGAAAACACAAAAAAATGTAAAGTGCAACCCTCGTGACAATTGCGCACCGCAGTTTAGGACATAGTAGAGTGCGCGGACTCTTATATTTTGGCGCGCCAGGAGCAGGTAAAGGTGGGTGCTGCCGGTGAGCGGGGTGATGCCACGACACTGACTTATTTTACAGACACGGTGAGCTAATTAAAGGTACCAAGTGGACGCACAGAACCCCCCTCCCTCTCTCTCTTTCTCGCTCTATTTTGTCTCTGCCCATCCCACTACACTTCATCGCATCATCTATTAAACTTTTATTCACAGATACATTTACAAACAATTTTGCAGATAGGTCTACTTTTTCGTAGTAGAAAACGAAATATGTCACATTAAGATTTTCGCATTCGTCACATTTCCATGGAACAAAATAATATACGCCCTGGGCTGATTTATCTTTGCTTAGTAATGGGTTGGGTAACGTTTTTTGTTTTTGTTGAACATATGTATATTTCAAACTATACATACAGGGCTGTAGCAAAAAATAATATTTTGTAGTCTACTTTTTCAAATGCGAGGATTTATTAACGACAACTGATAAACATTCGTTCTCTAAACATTTGAAATCGAGACATAATATTATAAATTATACCGAGGACATATTTGACCTAGGACTATATTAATATAGTAATTAAAATGACTGAATTGAGTCCATGGTTAATATATTGCATTACTCAAAAAGTATATTCCCATTAAATTCTCAAATAAGCCTATAATTTTATGTTTCAATTTGTAATTATAATTTGAAAATCAATGAGAAATTAGTTAATGTTGGTCCAGAGTCATTTCGATTAGCCTACTTTGGAATCAAATTAAAACGTTGATGTAATTAACTATCCTCTGAACCAACATTTTATTCATAATTTCTTTTGACTTTTTTGTGATACGCCGAAAAATATTTCATATTCGTTTAATTTGATCTGTAAAAACATGTGTTTTTGCGATGTTTTCACGGGATTTTTGTAGAGTTATGTTGGCCCAACTAAACTGCATTTTTATTTAGAATATGGTGGACAATAAACATGTTGCCAATAATTTGACAAATTAAGCAAATTTTATTTAAATTAAACTGATTTGCAGTTTTTTTCAGTTGCTTTGGTGCAATTTTCACAAGTATGTGGTAAATGTTCACAACTCTTACTACAAAAATAAAAACAGATATTCAAAAAGGCAGTTGTTTCAACAGCACATGTTAAATTGACTAAGTACAACACACAAAATCATACGGTCACTTTTCACCAAACTGAATCAGTGCTTCATTTAGAAATAGGCCTACATGTTTCACATTGCAATACATGTTCATATAAAATAATTGCCTTCCACATTACTTGAAATGATCCTCTTCTAATCTGTTAAAATACATTTTACTCTGAATTAATCCGACTGCTCTTAATTTATAATAATTTAACCGTTTGGTAATCACATAGATTTTAAACTGGTTTGTCGATGTATGTCTATGGTGTATAAACATATAAAGTATGATATATACGTAATGTATTATTATGATGATGATGAATATAGATTTTGCCTGACAGGTCTGGATTGATGTTATTGCATGCCTCATCCTTGCCCCCAAGGAGGGTGGGGCTCATGGGGATTACAATCATACATCTTCTACCTCTATTGTAATCATATATTGTATTTTACAGTATTGTATTGTACTTATGTATTGTAGTGCTTCTGTACGTGACTCAGTTTGTAAGAGCATGGCACTAGCAACAGCAGAGTTGTTGGGTTTGATTCCCACTGGGGTCACATATGAACATTTGTGGACTCTGTTGTCACTTCGGGTAAAAGTGGCTCCTACGTAAATGGCATATATTACGGTGTTACAGTATTGCATTGGCCAATGCAATTTTAGTAACGCAGTGTTACCTAACTCCCCATAAAAAAACGTTATTTTGGATAGGGGATGCATTTGTTACATACAGTACAGTACATATCTGATCTTGTCAATATCAGATTTACATTTTGTAAGTGATTATCAATTAAGAGCAGTCATATTAAGCAATAGTCAAATGTATTTTCAAAAGTAATGTGAGCATTGCCTTGTGAAAGGCAATTACTTTATATTAACAGGAACGTGTATTTCTAGACGAAACACCAATGACATTTGATGAAAAAGTGTCTGCATGGTTTTGTGTGTTGTACTTAGTCAATTGAAAATGTGCTTATAGTTTTTGAAACAACTGCTTTTTTGAGGATATATTTTTTGAATGTTGTACTAAGAGTTGGGAAAATGTACCACATACTTGTGGAAATTGCACCAAAGTGATTGAAAAAAACATGGGAAAAAAGTTTTGAATATGAAACTTGCTCTGTTATAAGTGTTATCAGTTTGGAGTTTTGTAGTAAGAGTTTTGAAAATTCACCAGAAACTTGTAAAAATAGCACCAAAACGATTGAACACAACTGTAAACAGGATGGTGATTGTTGCACAATCTTCAATATGTTCTTCTGTTTAATGGTAATTTCAATGATATAACCATTCTCTAAGAATATAACTTATGCTTTATTAGCATATTACAACTTGTAGCCTAAATGTCCAAAATGTATATTTTGGTTTTTAGCCTGGCTGAAACTCAGGAATGTGGCTTCAACTTTGATTCTAAATTGCAGCTCAAGGTTTTCAATCAGTTATTGAACAGGTGCATCACACATTAAATTGCTGTTCATCAAATCAAGCCTTTCACGCATTCATTGACACATCATCAAAAGATTACAGTGAGCTGTAATAAACCAGTGTAAAAACAAACACACACTCACAGATTCACAAACATCCACAAAGCTAATTCGATGTAGCTATAATAATATACTTCATCTGAAAAGTAAGTATCTTATCTTCAAATAAAGTCAGGCAAGAAAGAGCAATCCATTCAGTGGCAGAGGGAGAGAACAAGGATAGAGAGAATGAGCTATCAGCTGATAGAATAAAGAGAAGTATAGACAACTTGGACAGACAGACAAGAAGACAGAATGGCATGTAGGTATAAAGACAGACAGACAGAGAGGTGTAGAGATGTACAGACAGCTGGCAGACAGATATAAATGAAGAAAATATAGATATCTTCTACACATGCAACTCAAAACAATAAAAGTTACAGCAACAAAAATACTTTACATAGACAGAAAAGACAAGTCACCAAACTCATGAAACGAGCGAGATGGAACAACGACCGCATTTTTGTGGACTAACATCATTGATGCCCATGTGTGTGTGTGTGAGTGTGAGTGTGCCAGTGCCAATGTGTTGGTCAACAGTTCAAGCTAAGAGAAAATTAACTACGTGGTTGTGGCTTTCGTTAGCTGTCTTTTTGGAGATCAATGTTGATTAATATTTGGACAAAACAATAATTTTAAGGCTGGATATTTTCCTCAGGATTTTTTTTGTCAAATAAATATTTGGTAAAATCCAATAGTTAACCACTTTTGTTCTAAACTTTTTTGATATTTCATTTTTATTGACAGTCAGCAACTATTCAGTGTCTACATATTGTCATAATACAGATGATTCAGACATGCAGCCAGGCTAGATTGTGGAACAGCTGCAGGAGCAATTAGGGAAGTAGAGGAAGAGGACTGAGCCCCCGTAATCCTTGGCCACATGCTGCCACGTGCCGCACCCCACATGCACACATGCACTCACGCACGCACACACACACACCAAATTACGCTACGGGAGAGCTTTGGGATGGAATTGTTGAAGATGGTGCAGTTAGAGAGACAGGGAGATGGAAACAGATTGAGGACAGAGTGAATCAGGTGAGAGAGAGAAACCGAGAGAGAGAGAGGGAGGGGGACAGGTAGACAGAAGTGATTACAGAGAATCGGCTAAGGCGGTCAAGGAGGAGGATAGGAAAGAGGAGGGGAGGAAAAACACAGGTAAACTCAGAGAGATTGAGAGTAGGGAGAGTTGGAGGGAGGAGGAACAAGGTGGCAGAGGGAAGATGGGGGTGAGGTGGATGGAGGGAGGGAGGGATGGAGAGGGGGAAGCAGGTGAAGGAATAAAGAGGGTGAAGGAGGGTGCGGGCCGTGTCCCCACTGACACACTGCAGTGGTTAATCCAGATTAGAGTGTCTAAAATGGGTCGGCTAAATCTGCTGGCCAGCCAGTAATGCAGACTGCTGTCAGTCCCAATCACACACACACACACACACACACACACACACACACACACACACACACACACACACACACACACACACAAACACACACACACACACACACACACACACACACACACACACACACACACACACACACACACACAAACACACACACGCACACATCCCCAACCCAGTTGCAATTATATTGCAACAATTTTGCATAGATTTTTTGGTAGAGATGGAGACGTTAATCCAACATGTCAATTTCTAATTTGTAGACAAACTGAAATTAAAACCAGACTAAGTCATTGGCATGGATGAGATGGAACTATCCAAGCAGAAGATACATCTCCTTCAAATGTTTATATTTGGTTGTGTTGACAATTCAATATACAGTTTGTCTACAAATGAGTCATTGATATTGTCGGATTCATGTCTCCATTTTAACCAAAAATCTAAATGAAAGAATAGGCCTAATTCTAATCTAATCAAACTTTAAATCCACTTTAAATTAAGTTTGATTTGATTTAGCCCTATTCTTTAACTTCGATTTTTGGTTGAGATGGAGACTTGAATCCAACATTAAAAATCCTTAATTAACATAATACAAAAAAGTCCCCATCAAAATCCACCAGTTTAATGATTAACTTGAAGATATATTTGAAATCAACCAAAGCTTGAAGTCCTAGGCTTATATGTATTGTCTATTTTTTTTTTTTATCCTGGGTTGAATTGAAACAATAGCTGTTGATGACTTTGCAAATGCAATATAGGCCTAAATAGTATTATTGATGATACATTACTTATAAAGTATGGTTACATTTCATTTGCTCTTTTTAACCTACCCTGATTTCAATAGCAACAGTGATTATATTTAGTTATTAAGGGATCTCTTAATAATCATTCTCATGATAGCACATTGGTAGTGGTCAGTGACAAATATCAAAGCTAAGCAGGCTGGGCTTGGTTAAAACCCTGGTATTGTTTGTATTTGTTATTTATTAGGATCCCCCATTAGCTGTAGATAGATCATTTTTCATTAGGATTTGATTTATTAGGATCCCCATTAGCCGACACCAATGGCAACAGGTAGTCTTATTTGGGTCCGACATATAACGAAAAATACATTACAGACAAAAGACTCAATTTACATACATTTAAAAACATTATCATGTAATGTAGTGTGTGTGTGTGTGTGTGTGCATCAATCAGTTACACATACACGTCAGTATATACACACAACAAGTAGGTCACATGGGGGAGAGGCGTTGTGCCATGAGGTGTTGCTTTATTTGTTTTTTTAAAACCAGGTTTGCTGTTCTCTTGCACTATATAACGTGCATTCGGAAAGTATTCAGACTACTTGACTTTTTCCACATTTTGTTACGTTACAGCCTTATTCTAAAATTGATTAAATTGTTTTCCCCCCAATCAATCTACACACAATACCCATAATGGCAAAGCAAAAACAGGTTTTTAGAAATGTTTGCTAATTTATATATATATACAGTGCCTTGCGAAGGTATTCGGCCCCCTTGAACTTTGCGACCTTTTGCCACATTTCAGGCTTCAAACATAAAGATATAAAACTGTATTTTTTTGTGAAGAATCAACAACAAGTGGGACACAATCATGAAGTGGAACGACATTTATTGGATATTTCAAACTTTGTTAACAAATCAAAAACTGAAAAATTGGGCGTGCAAAATTATTCAGCCCCCTTAAATTAATACTTTGTAGCGCCACCTTTTGCTGCGATTACAGCTGTAAGTCGCTTGGGGTATGTCTCTATCAGTTTTGCACATCGAGAGACTGACATTTTTTCCCATTCCTCCTTGCAAAACAGCTCGAGCTCAGTGAGGTTGGATGGAGAGCATTTGTGAACAGCAGTTTTCAGTTCTTTCCACAGATTCTCGATTGGATTCAGGTCTGGACTTTGACTTGGCCATTCTAACACCTGGATATGTTTATTTTTGAACCATTCCATTGTAGATTTTGCTTTATGTTTTGGATCATTGTCTTGTTGGAAGACAAATCTCCGTCCCAGTCTCAGGTCTTTTGCAGACTCCATCAGGTTTTCTTCCAGAATGGTCCTGTATTTGGCTCCATCCATCTTCCCATCAATTTTAACCATCTTCCCTGTCCCTGCTGAAGAAAAGCAGGCCCAAACCATGATGCTGCCACCACCATGTTTGACAGTGGGGATGGTGTGTTCAGCTGTGTTGCTTTTACGCCAAACATAACGTTTTGCATTGTTGCCAAAAAGTTCAATTTTGGTTTCATCTGACCAGAGCACCTTCTTCCACATGTTTGGTGTGTCTCCCAGGTGGCTTGTGGCAAACTTTAAACAACACTTTTTATGGATATCTTTAAGAAATGGCTTTCTTCTTGCCACTCTTCCATAAAGGCCAGATTTGTGCAATATACGACTGATTGTTGTCCTATGGACAGAGTCTCCCACCTCAGCTGTAGATCTCTGCAGTTCATCCAGAGTGATCATGGGCCTCTTGGCTGCATCTCTGATCAGTCTTCTCCTTGTATGAGCTGAAAGTTTAGAGGGACGGCCAGGTCTTGGTAGATTTGCAGTGGTCTGATACTCCTTCCATTTCAATATTATCACTTGCACAGTGCTCCTTGGGATGTTTAAAGCTTGGGAAATCTTTTTGTATCCAAATCCGGCTTTAAACTTCTTCACAACAGTATCTCGGACCTGCCTGGTGTGTTCCTTGTTCTTCATGATGCTCTCTGCGCTTTTAACGGACCTCTGAGACTATCACAGTGCAGGTGCATTTATACGGAGACTTGATTACACACAGGTGGATTGTATTTATCATCATTAGTCATTTAGGTCAACATTGGATCATTCAGAGATCCTCACTGAACTTCTGGAGAGAGTTTGCTGCACTGAAAGTAGTAAAGGGGCTGAATAATTTTGCACGCCCAATTTTTCAGTTTTTGATCTGTTAAAAAAGTTTGAAATATCCAATAAATGTCGTTCCCCTTCATGATTTTGTCCCACTTGTTGTTGATTCTTCACAAAAAAATACAGTTTTATATCTTTATGTTTGAAGCCTGAAATGTGGCAAAAGGTCGCAAAGTTCAAGGGGGCCGAATACTTTCGCAAGGCACTGTATATATATATATATATATATATATATATATATATATATATATATATATATATATAAATGAAATATCACATTTACATAAGTATTCACAGCATTGTATGAGATCTCCAGTTTCTTAGCAATTTACCCATGGAATGGCCTTCATTTCTCAGAACAAAAATAGACTGACGAGTTTCAGAAGAAAGTACTTTGTTTCTGGACATTTTGAGCCTGTAATCGAACCCACAAATTATGATCCTCCAGATATTCAACTAGTGTAAAGAATGCCCGTTTTTTTACTTCTTTAATCAGAACAACAGTTTACAGCTGTGCTAACATAATTGCAAAAGGGTTTTCTAATGATCAATTCGCCTTTTAAAATGATAAACTTGGATTAGCTAACACAATGTACCATTGGAACACAGGAGTGATGGTTGCTTATAATGGGCCTCTGTACGCCTCTGTAGATATTCCATTAAAAAAACTGCCGTTTCCAGCTACAATAGTAATTTACAACATTAACAATGTCTACACTGTATTTCTGATCAATTTTATGTTATTTTAATGGACAAAAAAAAAATGCATTTCTTTCAAAAACAAGGACATTTCTAAGTGACCCCATACTTTTGAACGTTAGTGTATAATTCATTTTTTTCAAAACGTTGACAAATTACGTTCAAACAACATTGATTCAACCAGCTTGTGCCCAGTGGCTCTGTCCCGGCATTTGAACCACAGTTCCCCATGAATGGTAATGTGTGTAATCAATCATTCAATCAATACACTTGAACTACTTTTTATCATTTGATACAGAATAATTAAAGGCACAATCCAGACATTCTCTGCTCCTTGCCTCAACAAGACGAAGAACAAACACAATCGACTTGAGACAAAGTAAAGGAAAACAAAACACGGTGTGTGTTATTCTTTATGTGTGGGTGTGTGTTTCTGTGACAGAGAGTGAGATGAGTAAGATAGTAATGTGCATACATATGTGTGTGTGTGTGCATGCCTGCGTGCATTTGTGTGTAAGGTGCATGTGTGTGCATGCTTGTGTGTGTGTGTGTGTGTGTGTGTGCGTGCGAATGCATGTGTGTGTCTGCAGAGCACACCCTAGCCACTCAACTTACTTTTGAGAGTTAGAATAGTAGAACACACAAGGTGCAATTCTGGAATTTGGTTGTGCATCAGCAGTTTTTCTCTTTTTATGTCAGTCAGTGACAATCACTCAATTAGCCCATGTCAGCTCATTTTTTTAGATTGGTATGTTAGCTGACTGGACTATCTAAACTTGTACTAATCATGGTCGAATTACCGACCAGGCACGCAGGGCACTTGCCCAGAGGCCCTGACCTCCAGGGGGCCCTCATTGATTTTATTCGTCACTCTCACTCAAATATCATATTACATGACATAACTCAGGGCAAGATTATTAGAATATCAATAAATTAGCTTCAAAACCTGCAAATACTGTCTCTTCACCCCATGGGAAAGGTGCAGAATTACAAGAAATTAGCTGTAAAACTGCACATTTGTCTCTCCACCCCATTGCAAAATGAGTAGAATTGCATGAAAACAAGTTATACAACTGAAACATCTTCTCTCTGCTAACATGGGAAAATGTGTTGAATTGCAGTAAACTTGCTTAAAAACTGCATCACTTTCTCTACGCCCCATGGCAAAATGTGTAGAATTGCAGGAAATGTACTTTGTTTCTGTTTTGCTTAGGCCCCCAAAAAGCTAGGGCCGACTCTCTCTCTCTCTCTCTCTGTGTGTGTTTAGTCAGAGGATGCTATATTAGGTGACAATGTGGTTGATTGATTACAGTGGACAGTAATCCTGCCTAGAGATTATCCAGGTGGTATTAGGGCAACTGGGAGTGTGGCACAAGCTATTCCTGAACTGGAGAACATAGTCCAACAGGAGATCTCACTGTCTCTACATACAACACACTGTTGTGGAAACTCTTAAACAGGGACATTCAAAGTCAATCTTAAATTAATCATTGTTTATTGTCAGCGCGTTGGAGAGGTTCCAACAAACTTGATGCACCAGAGTGAACATCTGTCAGGAGCGCTAACGGGGCAGTCCCATTAGTTCTCTTCTGTACTGACAAGTCATATTTGCATGACTTAGCTTATTCATCATTCATGTTTGCTTCATTCCTGTGAAAAAACAATAATGGGTCATGCATGTGACAGACCAATACCTCACAAGGCTTCTTCTCTCTAAGTTGATACCTTGAAACTGTGATATAGTTCTCAAAACAAGGGTCTGGGCGTACTGCCAAATTGCAGATACTGATAGTGAGGATTCGTTCAATAAGTCACTTACATTAACACGGATATTGGTTTATAGAAAAGCGCAAACATTGTACACAGAAATGTATAATATAGAAATGCACCAACATAAAATTTTGCATCACATTCCGTCCTCTTATCACTTGTGTGATAATAGACATTACATTTTAATGTAGGCATTTAGATTTTAGCTTCTATATCAAAATATTCTATACTCCTTTTAAAGTAAGGGAAATCAACACAGAAACTTCATAATTCCAAACCCTTCATTCTCAGTTCTCCAAGTCAATTAGTATAGTAATTGTCACGCCCTGACCGTAGATTGCTTTGTATGTTTCTATTTTTGTTTGGTCAGGGTGTGATTTGGGTGGGCATTCTATGTTTGTATGTCTAGGTTTTTGTATTTCTATGTTTCGGCCGGGTATGGTTCTCAATCAGGGACAGCTGTCTTTCGTTGTCTCTGATTGGGAATCATACTTAGCTAGCCTGTGTTGCCATCTTAGTTTGTGGGTAGTTCATTTCTGTTTAGTGTTATTCACCTTGCAGGACTGTTTCGGTTTTCCTTTTGTTGTTTTGTTTATTCAGTGTTCAGTGCAATTATTAAAGATGAACACGTACCCTACTGCATTTTGGTCTGATGATTCCTCTTCTTCCGATGAAAGCCGTTACAGAACTACCCACCACAAACGGACCAAGCAGCGGGGTAACAGGGAGCAGAAAGTGTTGGACTCATGGACATGGAAGGAGATATTGGACGTCAAGGGACCTTGGGCACAGGCTGGGGAATATCGCTAATATCTCATACCAATGAGATTGGTATGCACCAGATGTCCAGTGCTCCCCCACAGCCCGGTTCGACCTGTGCCTGCACTCTGGAGGGGCCGGGCTTAAGAGGTCATCCAGCCTGGAGGAGTGGTGCCAAGGCTGCGCACCAGAGCTCCAGTGCTCCCCCACAGCCCGGTTCATCCGGTGCCTCCTCCACGCACCAGGCCTCCTGTAGGTCTCCCCAGCCCTGTGGCAGCCCCACCCACCAGGCTGTCTCTCCGTCCTCTCCCTCCAGGTTCTCCCTTCACTCCGGAGCTGCCAGAGTCGCCCTTCACTCCGGAGCTGCCAGAGTCGTCGCCCTTCACTCCGGAGCTGCCAGAGTCGCCGCCCTTCACTCCGGAGCTGCCAGAGTCGCCGCCCTCCTGTCCGGAGCTGCCAGAGTCGCCGCCCTCCTGTCCGGAGCTGCCAGAGTCGCCGCCCTCCTGTCCGGAGCTGCCAGAGTCGCCGCCCTCCTGTCCGGAGCTGCCAGAGTCGCCGCCCTCCTGTCCGGAGCTGCCAGAGTCGCCGCCCTCCTGTCCGGAGCTGCCAGAGTCGCCGCCCCTCAGTCCAGAGGCGTCCTTCAGTCCGGGGTCGGCGGTGAGGGTCCTCGCTCTAGAGGCATCACCTAAGTGGGCCGAGCCAAAGGTGTAGCGGGGTCCACGTTCCTCACCAGAGCCGCCACCGCGGAGTAATGCCCACCCAGACCCTCCCCTGTAGGTTCAGGTTTTGCGGCCGGAGTCCGCACCTTTTGTCACGCCTTGACCGTATATTGCTTTGTATGTTTCTGTTTTTATTTGGTCAGAGTGTGATTTGGGTGGGCATTCTATATTTGTTTGTCTAGGTTTTTGTATTTCTATGTTTCGGCCGGGTATGGTTCTCAATCAGGGACAGCTCTTTCATTGTCTCTGATTGGGAATCATACTTAGGTAGCCTGTGTTGCCATCTTAGTTTGTGAGTAGTTCATTTCTGTTTAGTGTTTTTCACCTTGCAGGACTGTTTCGGTTTTCCTTTTGTTGTTTTGTATATTCAGTGTTCAGTGCAATTATTAAAGATGAACACGTACCCTGTAGCATTTTGGTCTGATGATTCCTCTTCTTCCGATGAAAGCCGTTACACTCCAACATAAGCGTATGTAAACCTCCGAGTTCAACTATTTGTAAATGATGAATGAATTACACCAGTATTTTTATATCAGATAAAGATACCCCAAAACGTATAGTCATATTGAACTTGATAGACAACTGGTTCAAAGCAAATAAGTTGTCAAAAATGTGCATATGTGATTTCTTACCTAAAATTTAAAAAAACATTTCCATGAGGATATCTGCATGTCCAATATGCCATATACAATCTTCCAAGTTCCTAGGAATCCACAACTGGAAAGATCACGTCATTTGTCTCCAATAAAATTGTGAAGGGTATTGGTGTCATCAGAATAATTCAGCATCTCATCTCCAGAAAAAAAAAACATTTAGAATCTGTATTACACCATGACACAGTATTTCCATTCATCTCCTAGTGCAATTTAAGTAGCCTAACCTCAACAATACATAAAAATGTATCTGCTCCTAGTTTCTCTCCATATTCTTCTTCAATTCAATACTCAAGTTCATTATTACTCCGCAAGAATTGCCAATGATCTCACTGACTAATACAGGACAAGACAAAGTCAGTTTTTCATTAAAACAGACTTCCTTTTTTTCTGGAACTGTCTCCCTGCTTGAACGGCCCCCCTCGAGCACCTATTTGGTTCCTGCATGAACGCCTCACCGTCGTTAACAGAACTGTTGGAAAATAGTACCCGTCTGGCAGGGGCAAAGGGCACTGTCTACCAGTCGCCCCTGCCACACGCTAGAACAGAAGGCGAGAGGCTGGGGTGACACCATGAGCTAGCTAACTAGTTAGCTAGCACACAGTGTGGCCCCCGCCTTCTGCCTACCGGTCGCTAGCTCAGCAGGCGGGAGGCTGGGGCACACTGTGTGTTGCCTAACTAGCTAGCTTGCTAGTTAGGGACACCATTTGCTAGCTAGCACATGTGATAGATGCTAGCTAGCATCTATCACACAGTGTTGCCCCCGCCTGCTGTGTACCGGACTAGCTGGCTAAGCTAGCACACAGTGTTGTTCGCTAGCTAGCTATCATTGTCGCCCCCTCCCCTTCTTCGGTGGAGTTTATAGGCGGTTGGCATCCAACGTCATTGTGCATTAATGCCACCTACTGTAATGGTGCTCCCCCACCTGTTCTAGCTTATAAACTGACCAATAGAAGTATAAAGAGGGGTTCCAGCAGATGCAGGAATGCCCAAATGTAGGAATGCCCCAAATTGCAGGCAGCAATTACACCCTTCTCATTTTTTTTCACCCAACTTTAACCTAAGCCAACGTCATGGTTAATTTTTTTGTTGATATCGCGTTGAATTCAGTTAGTTGACAACTCAACCAAATGTAAATGTTTAACTTGCACCTGTGCCCAGTGGGGTGTTTACGAGTGCAATTCACTATGGATGAGGCGACAGTCGTCAAGTCTCAGAGCACAAAATTATTCCACCCTATCTTTTCAGTCAGACCTAGTTTCGACCTAGAAACCCTCCTGTTCCTTAGGGCCTTACTACATGGGTGCCAACTACAGGCCAATTGCCAAATGCTTTTGGGAATTTGGGCAGAAAATGTTAACATTGATCAACTGAGGCAAAAAGGACTATGTCAGAGTTTAATTCAATAAGAGAAAATCTGCAAAATGGAGAGTAGAAAATAAAGAGAAGGGAGGGCCAGAACAGTACCCTAATGTTTGGGAAATGTGTCATAAATGTGTCGACAGTCATAAGACGGGGACTTCAAATATGGCATGTCAAGGGAACTAGGCTAGGCTATTGTTCAGATGGGTTAAATGGAACAGTAAATGAAATCTGGACACTGACTCTAGGTCTAGAACCTCTCACATAGCCTAATAAAATATGAACAAAATGAAGCAGTTCTTGTGAAAATTCTACATCAAATGTACATTTTGGGAACAGGGGTGGAGAAATGTGCTAGGGCCTATCTTTATCAACATCATAACAGCTAGTAGGCTATTTCATCCAAATAAAATATGTATCGTTTTCACAGCTTTTAGTTCCCTTAAAACTGGTCAAAATGATCTCATTTGGAAATTTTGCATGGAATATATTTCCTGTTTTTTTGTTGTTGACTTATTGCATGTTCTCCCCGGACTGTAAATGTCTTTGCTGCTCAAGAGAAGCAGATATGAAAGATAACTTTACCAATATCACTTAGATTAAAGCATTCTATCGATGTATGACATATTTTCTGGTGAGCAAGGGTTTAGGCTCTTTATCAATCCATCAATCAATCAAATGTATTTATAAAGCCCTTTTTTACATCAGCCGATGTCACAAAGTGCTATACAGAAACCCAGCCTATTTAGTATTCTAGGGAAACAAGTAAAGACAGAAGAGCTGAATGTATAGACAAGTTGTCTAACATAGCCTACCAAATTGTCGGAAATATTAAGCAGGAACATAGGTCTATCTAAATAAGGCTTTAAAAAAGATCCTGCACGCCCTATCAAAAAAATTACTGAATGTAAAGCGCATTTTATATTTTTGCGGGTTAGGGTCGGGTCAGGTCTCAGATTTTCACTTAATCACATATAGTCGGCCCGTTGCGGATGGGTTATGAACAACTGACCCGCACATCACTAGCACACACACACACACACACACTGATAACCATATTCTAAATTGTTTAAGCCTACTGTCTGATATGGGGTCTTCAAAAAACTCATCATTCATCTCACCTCCTCAATATAACAATTGTTTTAATTAGAGATGCTTGACTCACAGAGATATATGTAGAAATGTGTCAGGGACTGACTGGTGAACTTGGTTGTTACAGTGAGGTGTGCTCTCTGTAAGAAAGACAGTGATTTATTTTATTTTTTATAAACGCCTGCTCAAGAGGAGAGCCCACATCGGATCAGAAGTAATAGGTACTATCCTGTCTTAAAGCCACAAATGAAAACCGTTTGAGGACACTGAGTCAAATAAGTCAATATATAAACTGAATAAACCAACGGATGACTTATATTTATATACAACGCCAAGAAATGTGTATGCTTTTTCTTTCGTTGCTTTGGAACATCCACAGACAGGATCATATACTTTTTTATTGAGATTTTGCTGACAGCTAGTGGTTGATTTAACAAATTGCTTTGCAGTGGCTAAACTGTGAAGTGAAGTGATTGGTTGAAGAACTCCACGCTGATTTGCTAGAAGTCTTGACCATTTGACTCGTGGTTCCTCCCACACTCGGATGTTGTGCTGTTCGATTGCTCCTATGCCGGTGATGGGAAGTTGTGATTATTTACATGAGATGGTGTTTTGCACTAGTTTTGGCAAATAAATATGAAATAAATGGCATTTACTAGGTCAAGAGCATGCTGCGTGAGGGGAAAGAAGTGTGTCCCTTCGCAGAGGATAGTTTCAGACGCTTTTTCTGTCCCAGAGTAACACATGTACGGACTCTGCTGGCTAGAGAGCAAGAGCTAACGTTACTCACCGCTACTCTGAAAGGTAAAGTTGTCTGTTTCAGGTACCAATACCTCCAACAGAAAATCAGACCTGTTGCTAAAGAAGTACATCTACATACCAGGTGAAGATGAGAGCTCCGTAATGTATCCTGCTACTGTTGCATTATTGCTACACTGGTGAACTTGGTTGTGACAGTGAGGTGTGCTCTCTGTAAGAAAGACAGTGATTTTTTTTATTTTTTATAAACGCCTGCCCAAGAGGAGAGCCCACATCCGCTCAGAAGTAATAGGTACTATCCTGTCTTAAAGCCATAAAAGTTAATCGACTCATACAAGTTCAAAATGTGCGTGCGTGTGTACAAAATGTGTAACGTCAGTCAACTTGCTAATTAATGTATGTCTGTCTCTTCAGTTGATGCAGAGATTGTATCAACTGATGCTATCAACGAATCCCCACCAAACAGGGGGCTGGTCGTAGGCATAACGTCCATCAAGATATTCTTAAATGCCCCACCCTTCTCCTAGTGAGTGGATTTGTACACATATCCAACCCATACACATATCCTCCATGGGTCATGTTCATTAGGCAACACTGTAGGACAACTGGAAAAAAGCTTTTCTCCTGGGCAAGTTCAGACAGTGCCTCCATGTTTCTCCATCTGTTTTACGACATTTTCTTATATTTCTTGACTACTGAACATAATATGACCCTGATCACTTCTCTCTGTCTCTTTGGTATTTGAAAGTGTATTCATCCATCACTGTATCCATAACACAAAGCCACTCTGTTCCTCAACATCTACTGTGACTACAAGCCATGGTCAGAGTTTAACCTGGAGTTCATTGCACATAAGTTATCTGTCACCCGCTGCAGTTGAATCACATAGAAGTTAACACACAATTCCCTTCTGGTATTCACGTAGTTCTGCAGGGTTGTGTTAATTAAGAACACCATAGTAAAGTGTTTCAAAATGTTATATGATGGAAAACAACAGTTTCTTATTGGACAGTTCAGATAGTAGCTCCCCCTTTCACTTTGTTATGAATAATTTTCTTCTGTTTAGTGCCTAGTGAACATGATTATAGCCTATTGCTTTGTCTTCTTAGAGAGCTGTCTGAACCTGGAGCTGCAGTTCACCCCCTTCCAGCTTTACCGCAAAGAGTAGTATTGTACACACTACCGTGACACAATCTCAATCGCACTCCACACTGCCCTTTTTCACTATGTGAGAATGCTGTTCATTGACTACAGCTCAGTGTTCAACACCATAGTTCCCACAAAGCTCATCACTAAGCTAAGGACCCTGGGACTAAACACCTCCCTCTGCAACTGGATCCTGGACTTCCTGACGGGCCGCCCCAGGTGGTAAAGGTAGGCAACAACACGTCTGCCATGCTGATCCCCAACACTGGGGCCCCTCAGGGGTGTGTACTTAGTCCCCTCCTGTACTCCATGTTCACCCATGACTGCGTGGCCAAACACGACTGCAACACCATCATTAAGTTTGCTGACGACACAACAGCTAGGCCTGATCACAGACAATGATGAGACAGCCTATAGGGAGGAAGTCAGAGAACTGGCAGTGTGGTGCCAGGACAACAACCTCTCCCTCAATGTGAGCAAGACAAAGGAGCTGATCGTGGACTACAGGAAAAGGCGGGCCGAACAGGCCCCCGTTAACATTGACAGGGCTGAAGTGGAGCTGGTTGAGAGTTTCAAGTTCCTTGGTGTCCACATCACCAACGAACTTTCATGGTCTATACACACCAAGACAGTCGTGAAGAGGGCATGACAAAACCTTTTCCCCCACAGGAGACTGAAAAGATTTGCCATGGATCCCCAGATCCTCAGAAGGTTCTACAGCTGCACCATCGAGAGCATCCTGACCGGTTGCATCACCGCCTGGTATGGCATCTGACCGTAAGGCGCTACAGAGCGTAGTGCGTACGGCCCATGTCATCACCGGGGCCAAGCTTCCTGCCATCCAGGACCTACATAATAGGCGGTGTCAGAGGAAAGCCCGTAAAACCAAAAGACTCCTTAACGGCTTCTACCCCCAAGCCATAAGACTGCTGAACAATTAATCAAATGGCCACTGGACTATTTACATAAAATGTATAAAAAAGCCTGGCATGATGATACCATGTTTATCCCTTCCTTACATTGTTAATGACATGAATAACAACTCTGCCAGAGTGTAGTGTGGAGATGGATGCAGTGAGACAGTGTTTCTGCTCAGTGGTCATGACCAGTGGATTCATCTTTACAAGGAAGTAAGCCTATGTGCCTGTGTGTGTGTACAGTGAGTTTTGTAATGTTTGGTGTGGGAGACGAGTAAACATCTTTTCTCTCCAATAGAACTCTTCCTTTCACCAATTTGAAGAGCAGCCAGTGGAGACTCATCCCTGAGCTGCCCAGCAAGTTAGTTTGTGTTCCCTCTGTCTGCTGTTGCCTCTCAGTTGTGTGTGTGTATTCACTGTGCCCTCTTTCTGCAGTGTGTTGTGGCTGGATGTGCTGAGTATCCCCGGCGGTCGTCGTCTCTCAGCCAGCTGTCAGAACAGCTGCGTGGGCCTGGCTCTGGTGGACCAGACTGTACCTGGTGAGGATGGCCTATACACAATTTACAAATTACCCCATCAAAAATTGCGCCCCAATTGGTACTTTATTCCATATTTAGTGCTCTACTTTTGACCAGCGTCCATAGGGCTTTGGTTAAAAGTAGTGCACTATATAGGGTTAAGGGTGCCATTTGCGACCTAACCTAACAGTGGCCACCTTGCTCACTCTCTCTTACTATGACTATACATAGCTAGCAAGGTAACAAAGGTGGTACTTTGAGTGGACTATCCCTTTCACCAAAAAAAACAAGGCTGGATGTTTAGCTACATCACTTTGGAATGCATTGAATTCCTGTGTTTGTTTGTTTTTTCCATTGTGGTCACCCATCCATCTTGTGTCTGTTTTTACATGCGTCCACACGGATTAGATGTTGGAGAGCATCACATCACTACTGCAATCAATCTCAAACACCCACTTTGTTAAATCCCCCGTCTGAAATGATTAGATGGGAGGAGAGAGCATTTGGTCAGAACCTCTCCCTAGCCTAACATTGGGCTAGGTGGA
This sequence comes from Oncorhynchus mykiss, assembly GCF_057628025.1. Taxonomy (NCBI): domain Eukaryota; kingdom Metazoa; phylum Chordata; class Actinopteri; order Salmoniformes; family Salmonidae; genus Oncorhynchus; species Oncorhynchus mykiss. Next base: position 45,346,993 of record NC_143033.1, on the reverse strand, counting down.
GCTATTGGTATATTCAGGTATGCTAACTAGTCACCTTTCGGCGAAATCCGCTGTTTTGAATCCAAAATAGGTGACCTGTGTGATTCGTGTAGATCCGATGAGAAAAGTTTGGGCGAGGGGGTGGCTTTGGATCACTACTGGCTGTATGCGAACGAGTGATGCGTGTTTGTGGCAATACTGTCTGTATCCAAAGCTCAGCCCATTGTTTACAGAACAACAGAATGCAGCACGCGACTGAAGAGAGAAGAGGCAACAATTAGCTAATTATAGCATCAGCGCGCGCTCTGGAAAGAGAGGAGAGGGCAATGGCAGTTTGCCAGCTAACAGCAGCGTGTCTCCTGAACGATAACAAAGAGGTAGGTGAGAAGCCTGACCATGGGGGCGAGAAAGTGATGAAGCGTATTTCATGAGCTGTAACCTAAAAACAACTGGCATTTGGAAAGTTTTAGGTGAGGGAGAAAGTGTGGTGGAACAAGTATTGTTACCATTGCTAGTTTGATCGAATTCTCCGTTAGTTAGCCAGAAAAATGTTGAGCAACATTAGCCAACTTTACTGATCAAATAATTGAGTTATGGTCTGAAAATTTGATGGCTAATGAAGTCAGCTAGCTAACGTTACAACATCAGGTGAGCGAACGTTACTAACCTAACCAATTCGCTCTAGTATTAACTGGTATACGGATCCTTGCTGTTCCTCAAGTTATAACGCGTTAGTAGCTTTCTGGACCCTGGCAATCCGTGAAATGTTAAATAGCTAATGAACTAACTATTATCTGTGAACTAACGTTTTCCCTCTACAGTATGTGGTCAATTTAGAATAAGAGAAGTAGGTGAAAATGAGTCGTTACTTCAGGGATTCAGGGATCAAGTGTAGCTGGAGCTGGGCCTGGCTTAAACTGGATGCCACCATAGAGTTGAAAGGAACACCACATACCTAACCTCTTTCTCACTTTTTCAATACAGTGGATAAAAAGGGGTATGCCAGGTGTACTCTCTGCCTAAAAGAGATCAATTATGCCAACAAAGGGTATCATGCTCTGTTGGCACAATGTAGAACAGATGTCCACAGGCAGACAGTGTACAATGTAATCATGTGCAGTGTAGCCCAAATATATTGTTTTTGTTGTTTTGAACTTGACAGTTACACGTGTGAGTGAGGGGTGATTATTACATTTTTTACTCGGTGAACGTTATTTTTGTACACATGTAGCCTTGTGCACTTGATCGATGTCTACTACAGTGGCCACTATAATAGAGAAAAAAATAGAAAGCCTGTTTGTTTCATTCTGTTTCAAGTGCAACATTTAGATGTGTGTGGTCACAAGCGTTCTATTATAAAGGCTGTCATGGTTAACTGCAATATTAGTGTTTTTTTTTCTTCTCAAGACTTGAGTGTCATTTGTGGTAAATTCTGGCCCACAAATAACATTGGATTGCTTTCTTTAAATTTTTTAGCTGTGAGTTAGGTTCACGCGACTGATCATGTAGATCATATTCTTTGTTAATTAATTAATTAATTCAGTGCAAAAAAAAAAGTTTAACCTTTTTTGGCCCCTCACCAGTTTGCATCCCTGTATATTGAACATTCTATGTAGAGGTGGGAGAGAGGGAATGTTTGGTTACACTGACAATCGTTGTGGAACTGTGAAAAATCACAAAAAAATGAAATGTAATAATAGGATTAATTGAGAACAGCGACATAAATACTTTTTTCAGAAGTTGAGGTCGTTGGTTACAACCTCCTGGTGACCAACACTGTAGATATGGCTGTTGTTTACAGGTCAGTATCACAGGCCTATTACAGACCTGACAACATGCACGCATTTTGCGTACCGACTACGCAATTCTCTGTCCATGTACTCAGGTGCGAGAGCCGAGTTAAAAGTATGTATGAATGAATAGAGCCTGATTTATTTATTTTTAACAACAAAAAAAAAACGTTTTAATAAAAAATAAATCCACTGAGTAAATCTAACATCCCGATTCTCGAGCTGCAACACACAGACGTGTCAACGGACATGGAGATGAATACATCATTATTCGACGTCGCTACCCCGTGTCTGCCCCTCCTGTTTGTTGTGATGCTGAGTTTGCCGACTGTCATCTGTACGTAAACACGTGGACAAATCCCATTTCGACTCTGTGTGTTGTGGAAAGGTAAACACAAAATGTTTCAAGCTAACGTTAGCGAACATAAGATGGACATTCAGTGGGCTCTAAAGAGCCAGCAGTTCACTCGCATTTGCTAGTGAAAGAAATTAAATGCAAATGTGCGAGTGTGATATGAACTCAGCAAAAAAAGAAACGTCCCTTTTTCAGGACCCTGCCTTTCAAAGATAATTTGTAAAAATCCAAATAACTTCACAGATCTTCATTGTAAAGGGTTTAAACACTGTTTCCCATGCTTGTTCAATGAACCATAAACGATTAATGAACATGCACCTGTGGATAGGTCGTTAAGACACTTAACAGCCTACAGGCGGAAGGCAATTAAGGTCACAGTTATGAAAACTTAGAACACCAAAGAGGCCTTTCTACTGACTCTGAAAAACACCAAAAGAAAGATGCCCAGGGTCCCTGCTCATCTGCGTGAACGTGCCTTAGGCATGCTGCAAGGAGGCATGAGGACTGCAGATGTGGACAGGGCAATAAATTGCAATGTCCGTACTGTGAGACGCCTAAGCAGCGCTACAGGGAGACAGGATGGACAGCTGATCGTCCTCGCAGTGGCAGACCACATGTAACAACACCTGCACAGGATCGGTATATCCGAACATCACACCTACCGGACTGGTACAGGATGGCAACAACAACTGCCTGAGTTACACCAGGAACGCACAATCCCTCCATCTGTGCTCAGACTGTCCGCAATAGGCTGAGAGAGGCTGGACTGAGGGCTTGTAGGCCTGTTGTAAAGCAGGTCCTCACCAGACATCACCGGCAACAACGTCACCTATGGGCACAAACCCACCATTGCTGGATCAGATAGGACTGGCAAAAAGTGCTCTTCACTGACGAGTTGCGGTTTTGTCTCACCAGAGGTGATGGTCGGATTCGCGTTTATCGTTGAAGGAATGAGCGTTACACCGAGGCCTGTACTCTGGAGTGGGATCGATTTGGATGTGGAGTGTCCGTCATGGTCTGGGGCAGTGTGTCACAGCATCATCGGACTGAGCTTGTTGTCATTGCAGGCAATCTCAACGCAGTTCGTTACAGGGAAGACATCCTCCTCCCTCATGTGGTACCCTTCCTGCAGGCTCATCCTGACATGACCCTCCAGCATGAGAATGCCACCAGCCATACTGCTCGTTCTGTGCGTCATTTCCTGCAAGACAGGAATGTCAGTGTTCTGCAATGGCCAGTGAAGAGCCCGGATCTCAATCCCATTGTGCACGTCTGGGACCTGTTGGATCGGAGGGTGAGGGCTAGGGCCATTCCCCCCCAGAAATGTCCGGGAACTTGCAAGTGCCTTAGTGGAAGAATGGGGTAACATCTCACAGCAAGAACTGGCAAATCTGGTGCAATCCATGAGGAGGAAATGCACTGCAGTACTTAATGCAGTTGGTGGCCACACCAGATACTGACTGTTACTGTTGATTTTGACCCCCCTTTGTTCAGGGACACATTATTCCATTTATGTTAGTCACATGCCTGTGGAACTTGTTCAGTTCATGTCTCAGTTGTTGAATCTTGTTATGTTCATACAAATATTTACACATGTTAGGTTTGCTGAAAATAAACGCAGTTGACAGTGAGTGGACTTTTCTTTTTTTGCTGAGTTTACAATTAATTCTGCTTCCAATTAGTTGTATTTTCCACGTGACATTACGAGGATCACGCAACCTGATAGACTGTAACTGTACGTCACAAAAAGTATAATAAAAAATAAATATAAACATCTTGGTATTAAATGGAGTCGGGAGTTTAGAAGACTGCGCGATTGAGAATGAATGAGTGTCTGGTATTGGCTATAGAGGCAATGCTTCTAAAATGCCTTTGCATTAGATTTGAGATTTTATCAATTTAGAAAATCTGAAATGATGTATGCCCTACAAAGAAATACAATAGGCACCTTTACATAGGCTGAAACACCTGACTCTTCTAGCGAATAGTGTTTAAATTCCCTTTGTGGTAGCCTACTTAAACTTTGTGTAGCCAGTTTGCAGTCTGTGTTGATGCGATCTTTTGTTTTTATGTTTGCAAAATTATTTAGCTTTTTTAGTGTTGATTAGGAACCGTTTCTAAAAAGCCAATACTTGTGAGCTGGCCCTAGTGATTGGATCTTGTTAGTGACTTTTACCATATGTGTAAAAAGAATGCTGTCAAGATAGAAAGTATTCCATCCTTTTATACACTTGATTTGGTACAATTCTGTAATTGCGATCAGACTCATAAACAGCGCGCACGAGTATGGTGGGGGAAAGAAAATCCAAATCCAATTTGCTGCGCAAATTTTCCCAAGTGGCTTGGCCTATGCCCTCCCAGACCCATCCATGGCTGCGCCCTTGCCCACTTGTGTGGAATCCATAGATTAGGGCCTAATGAATTTATTTCAATTGACTGATTTCCTTATATGAACTGTAACTCAGTGAACTCGTTGAAATTGTTGCATGTTGCGTTTATACTTTTGTTCAGTATATATAATACCGACTGAGACTATGTCCAAGTTAAAACCAGGCCTTCAGTGTCCGGTCTGGACGGAGTAAAACCTCTAGCTTACATAAAATTGTTTCATAGGTAAAGATTCCAAGCAGTACATCTCTCCATTATAGCGTAAATCTATATACATGTGTTCAATTAAACATCTACTAATGTCTGACAAGATTCCTTACATGAATACAAGGCCAAAAAAGATGCAACACCGTTTGTGTGGTCATTACAAAAAGTACAATTTGAATATAGGTTTTTCTGCAACTACTTCATATAGTGGTTTGCAGGATAATAGTTATGAATAATTTAAAAATGAACTTCCTTAATTTTGTTAATAAGTAGGTACAGTGGGGCAAAAAAGTATTTAGTCAGCCACCAATTGTGCAAGTTCTCCCACGTAAAAAGATGAGAGAGGCCTGTAATTTTCATCATAGGTACACTTCAACTATGACAAACAAAATGAGGGGAAAAAAAATCCAGAAAATCACATTGTAGGATTTGTAATGAATTTATTTGCAAATTATGGTAGAAAATAAGTATTTGGTCAATAACAAAAGTTTATCTCAATACTTTGTTATATACCCTTTGTTGGCAATGACAGAGGTCAAACGTTTTCTGTAAGTCTTCACAAGGTTTTCACACACTGTTGCTGGTATTTTGGCCCATTCCTCCATGTAGATCTCCTCTAGAGCATTGATGTTTTGGGGCTGTTGCTGGGCAACACGGACTTTCAACTCCCTCCAAAGATTTTCTATGGGGTTGAGATCTGGAGACTGGCTAGGCCACTCCAGGACCTTGAAATGCTTCTTACGAAGCCACTCCTTCGTTGCCCGGGCGGTGTGTTTGGGATCATTGTCATGCTGAAAGACCCAGCCACGTTTCATCTTCAATGCCCTTGCTGATGGAAGGAGGTTTTCACTCAAACTCTCACGATACATGGCCCCATTCATTCTTTCCTTTACACGGATCAGTCGTCCTGGTCCCTTTGCAGAAAAACAGCCCCAAAGCAAGATGTTTCCACCCCCATGCTTTACAGTAGGTATGGTGGTCTTTGGATGCAACTCAGCATTCTTTGTCCTCCAAACACAACGAGTTGAGTTACCAAAAAGTTATATTTTGGTTTCATCTGACCATATGACATTCTCCCAATTCTGGATCATCCGAATGCTCTCTAGCAAACTTCAGACGGGCCTGGACATGTACTGGCTTAAGCAGGGGGACACGTCTGGCACTGCAGGATTTGAGTCCCTGGCGGCGTAGTGTGTTACTGATGGTAGGCTTTGTTACTTTGGTCCCAGCTCTCTGCAGGTCATTCACTAGGTCCCCCCCGTGTGGTTCTGGGATTTTTGCTCACCATTCTTGTGATCATTTTGACCCCACGGGGTGAGATGTTGCGTGGAGCCCCAGATCGAGGGAGATTATCAGTGGTTTTGTATGTCTTCCATTTCCTAATAATTGCTCCCACAGTTGATTTATTCAAACCAAGCTGCTTACCTATTGCACATTCAGTCTTCCCAGCCTGGTGCAGGTCTACAATTTTGTTTCTGGTGTCCTTTGACAGCTCTTTGGTCTTGCCCATAGTGGAGTTTGGAGTGTGACTGTTTGAGGTTGTGGACAGGTGTCTTTTATACTGGTAACAAGTTCAAACAGGTGCCATTAATACAGGTAACAAGTGGAGGACAGAGGAGCCTCTTAAAGAAGAAGTTACAGGTCTGTGAGAACCAGAAATCTTGCTTGTTTGTAGGTGACCAAATACTTATTTTCCACCATAATTTGCAAATAAATTTATTAAAAACCCTACAATGTGATTTTCTGGATTTTTTTCTCATTTTGTCTGTCATAGTTGAAGTGTACCTATGATGAAAATTACAGCCCTCTCTCATCTTTTTAAGTGGGAGAACTTGCACAATTGGTGGCTGACTAAATACTTTTTTGCCCCACTGTATGTGTGGCAACATCCAAACTTTTCCAACAGGTATTATAGACATTATCAACAAAACCATTCCAATAAGGCATGGCATAAGGTATGGATACAACTTCCTGCTGAAACGAGGCTCGTATAGCTCTATTGTTGTTGGACCAAAAGAAAAATGAATCTTTCCTACTGGTGAGTCAACAGGATTAATCGTAGGTATGTTCTGAGTGTCAGGTCTTGATGCGTTCCAGAATAATAAAGCAACACGTGATGGAATGGCATCTAAAACCATTGAAAAATCTTTAGGTGTTACAGGGATCTTTTAAAGTGATAAGAATTCCTTATAATTAAGTAAAATACACTCTCCATTTAAAAATTGGCTCACCAATTGGATATTATTTCAGAACAAATATAAAAATATATATTAAAAAAGTATTTTTATACAATATGTCCTGATTATTCCATATATAATATCTGTGTGGATAAAAATGATGCTTATAAATTAAGTGCCATGACAAGAAAAGTGCCATCCCGGTGAAAAGCAGAGTTTCACTGGAACTTTGTCAATACTATAATTGCAAACCAACATGAAGTTAAGACCACCAAAAGTGGAGAAGACATGATGAGGAATAAAGTTCTACATAGTAGTGGGTCTTCTTTGGAATTGTTTTATCCAATTGATCTTAAAAGTATTGTTTAAGGCAGTAATGTCCAGAAAATTCAGCCCACCATACTCATAAGTACAACACTTTTCGTATTGTAATGGGTACGGTTTCTCCACAGAAAGTTTAAAAGCATCTGGTCTATCTCTGCTTATTTTACTGTCAAGATATAAAGATAGAGCAGCATATGCTAGCCTAGAGAGACCCTCAGTCTTGGTTATTAGGACTTTTCCTTTTAACCCTTTCACACGTACCATCACACGGGTGTGATCGTTCTACAGTGGTCCCTGAAGCGTACGATCACACCCGTGTGTTTAGAACACTCGTTTAGAATGCTCATTTAGAATGGCAGTTTCGAATGACGCAACAATCAGCGTTTGAGCTGGCAACACTTTTTTTCAGAAACTATTTACACAAACACAGTCTTTACAAAGTTATGTCCAGAATGTCAGCAGTTTATTTTTGGATGCATTGTTCAGATATTCACAGAAGTAAATATAGCATAACACAATCATCCTAACCGGAAAAATGTAGGCTACATTTGTCCTAGCGCTGAGGAAAGATTGACCCAACACAAGCAGTCATATTTTCTAACTCTCGGCTGACATAAACTACAATATGAATTAGCTAATAGCAATATATAATTAATCACATCACAGGTGAGCTCACCATTGATCGAAATAACTAGGTAAAACACTTTATAGAAATTGAAAGTAATCCGACGATTAGTTTCAGCGCGCAGCCATGCATTTTTTCCTCACAGAAACCGAAGATAATAAGAGAAGAGGAGATGAGTTTGATCTGTTTATAGTATGCATGTTGAAGGGGTGTGTCATCTACCGTCGTTCACATCCCATCATTAATTTCCAGAAGTCCTCAAAAAAATTTGTGAACTCTTACTCACCTCATTTTGTTATAACATCTTTGGTCAAACAGACGTGAATCCCAGAATGCATTGTATGTCAACAAACATGGCTACACAGCTGGAATTAGCTTAGCTCATCATAATCAGTACAACCTTCAAAAAAGTATTTTACACACATATGTGCCCATTACAATCTGTGCAAGAATCGGAATGCATGATTTGTCACCTAGAATTGAAAACGTGAATAAAACCGTAAATACACAAATAATTGCCACACAAAACATTTTCTGATAATGATTTATTGATACAAGTGGCGCGTGCTGACAGTCAACCACATAACCTCCCACTCTGCGCCATTCAGTGTTGTTGTTTATGTATGTTGCTAGTGAGCTAAGCTGTAGCATTAACAATGTCTTTCAAAAGGAGACAACTCACAAATGTGGAAATTCTGGAGATTTTTTAAAATTCTGACAATGAGTCTGAGTATGAAAGTCAGGAATCAGATTCTGACAGAGGAGCTGCCCCCCAACCTTGTAGTCATTGAGAACCCTGAATCTGAATTTCCCTTGTCCATTGAGGAAGTACCAGTTCCCTTTGAAGATGCTGGTGGTGATGGAGGCAGACCGACAGTGGATAAAGTACAGGAGTTCTGTGGTAGCTGGAAGGCCACCAGTCATTTCTCCCCTCCTGGCCCTGCTGTTTGCTTTGACGAGTCCCAGTCTGGAGTGCAACGCCCCTTGCCATTTCCAACTGAGGCAGAGTGCTTCAAGTTGTTTCTGAGAGAGGAGCTGGTGGGAGACATAGTTGAGGAGACCAATCGCTATGCCTTAGAGCTACAGGAGAAGAGAGAGACAGGAGTGAGGGGGAAACTCGCTAAATGGGTGACAACCACAATTAGTGAAATGTATACCTTCCTGGTGACAGTCCTTCTCATTGGAATAGTAAAGAAGAACTCCCTAAGATAATACTGGTTTACACAGGGTCCACCACTGACATCCAACATTATGAGGGGCTTGGGGTGTCCGGGTCCGTGGTGATGACCATGCTGGCTCCTCATCTCGGCAAGGGACACACTTTGTACGTGGACAATTGGTACAGCAGTCCCACACTCTTCCAGCATCTGCAGCAATAAGTGACTGACTGACCTGACAGGTGATCTGACATGTGACTTGCCATGATACTATGCCTTTAGAGATGGGGGTGGAAATGCAGTTGTTGTTCAGTCACTGCATGAATATTAAATATGGGTTATGCATATTCAGTTTTTTGTCCTCTAGTAAAACAAGTTGTTGAACCAACTACCAATACTGCAATAAAATAGATGACTATTACATATTGGCATATGTGTTTTCTTGCTGTGTTTTCATCCAGTAAAACTGTTAAAGAGTGTACGTTAGCATACAAAAGCTGTCCTCATTCTTCAGCTCCAAAGATGTCCAGCTCCAGTTATAATATTGGCAAATAATGTTTCTGGTTTCTGAAAGTACAGAATAAAGAGGAATTATTCATTAGAATACAATATAAGGATATAGCAATAAAACAATACTACAAAGAAGTAACATAATAAACACTGCTATAAAAAATAGTTTATTGCATTGACAAAATCACAGATTTGAGTTATAACAGTAAGAAACTAACTTTTGAGCTCCACAAGGGGGCAAGGCAGGGCAGAACAGAGCTATGCTGAATAGACCAAATAAACAAACCATGGTCATATTTTTATTTATTTAACTAGGCAAGTAATTTAAGAACAAATTATTATTTACAATGATGGCCTACACCGGCCAAACTTGGACAACGCTGGGCCAATTGTGCGCTGCACTATGGGACTCCCAATCACAGCCAGTTGTGATACAGCCTGGATTTGAACCAGGGTGTCTGTAGTGCCATAGACCGCTGTGCCACTTGGGAGTCATAAGGCCAGGGTAGCTTCAAAATACAACACAAGCTAATAGTTTTCTGACGCAACTAGCATTGTTTTACAGAGCTAATAGAATAATGTAGCTAGGTAAGCATGATTGACAATAACACCACAAAGGTTATAAAATGTGTAACGTTACCTCACGTGTCCGCAGTTATAAGGAATATATTATGATCTACAGCTACAGCAGAAACGGCATACGGAAACTATTATTATAACTATTATAACGTAATAAGGCACTTACTTTGATAGAAACGCAGCCTGGATTTGAACCAGGGAGTCTGTAGTGACGCCTCTAGCACTGAGATGTGGTGCCATAGACCGCTGCTCCACTTGGGAGTCATAAGGCCATGGTAGCTTCAAAATGCAACACAAGATAATACTTCTCTGACGCATTTAGCATTGTTTTACAGAGCTAATAGAAGAATGTGGCTACATAAGCACGATTGACTATAACACCATAAAGGTTATACAATGAGTAACGTTACCTCACGTGTCCGCGGTGATAAAGAATATACACAAATATATTATGCTCCATACATGCAGTACGCTACAATAGAAATGTGGAATGGAAAATGTGAACATGTGTGCAGACGGGAGATGAGCTGCAGACGTGAACTGCACAAACAATTGGGAAGTGCTTGGGGAATTTTGTCCGTGTCAGAAATGTCCCAAAAATGTAATTATCCGCAAAAGTAAAAATGACTATTTTTATGTGAATGAATGAGGAGGCGGAACACACCTAAATTCAAACTGTTTTTAGAAAATAAAAACTTGTTAGAAAATCATTTGAAATTGAAGTTAAAACAACCTATACATATAAACAGTCTGCGTGCTTTAGTTTGAGGGCAGCGCGGATAAAATGTACTGTTACGTATAAATCACATTCTGGAATGGAGAGGACATTCTAACATCACGTGCATAAAAAAACTCATGCTGGGGCGACCGTTAGAGATATTTGGAACTCACGCATGAAAGGGTTAAAGATAAGTCCATTGATTTAGCTTCTTCTGGGTTTTTTTTAATAAGAGGGTTAACATTTAGCAAGCCTCTAGAGTTCTAATCCTTAGTAATGGTTATGCTAAATATGTAAACTCTTCTTTCAACAAGTGGCTATTTGGACATAAATTATGGACTTTATGGAACAAATCAGTCATTTATTGTTGAACTGGGATTCCTGGAGTGCCTTCTGATGAAGATCATCAAAGGTAAGTGAATATTTATAGTGTTATTTCTAACTTCTGTTGACTCCAAAATGGTGGATATTTCTCTGGCTGGATTGGGCTCTGAGCGCCGTTCTCAGATTATGCTTTTTCCGTATAGTTTTTTTGAAATCTGACACAGCGGTGGCATTAAGGAGAAGTCTATCTTTAATTCTGTGAATAACACTTGTATATTTCTATCAATGTTTATTATGATTATTTCTGCAAAATCACTGGATGTTTTGGAATCAAAACTACTGCACATAACGCGCCAATGTAAACTGAGATATTTGGATATAAATATGCACATTATCAAATAAAACATACATGTATTGTGTAACATGATGTCCTATGAGTGTCATCTGAAGATCATCAAAGGTTAGTGATTCATTTTATCTATATTTCTGCTTTTTGTGACTCCTATCTTTGGCTGGAAAAATGGCTGTGTTTTTTTGACTTGGCAGTGATCTAACATAATTATATGTTGTGCTTTCGCTGTAAAGCATTTTTGAAATCGGACACAGTGGGTAGATTAACAAGAAGTTTATCTTTCATTTGCTGTATTGGACTTGTTAACCTCTCTGATCTCCCCATCCCGGATCCGGTATCAGGAATACAGACTCAAGCTCATTACCATAACGCAACGTTAACTATTCATGAAAATCTTAAATGAAATGAAATAAATATGCCATCTCTCAAGCTTAGCCTTTTGTAAACAACACTGTCATCTCAGATTTTCAAAATATGCTTCTCAACCATAGGAAAACAATAATTTGTGTAAAAGTAGCTAGCTAGCGTAGCATTTAGCATTAGCATCCAGCACGCAACATTTCAACAAAAACATAAAAGCCTTCAAATAAAATCATTTACCTTTGAAGAACTTCTGATGTTTTCAATGAGGATACTCTCAGTTAGATAGCAGATGCTCAGTTTTTCCAAAAAGATTCTTTGTGTATTAGAAATAGCTCCGTTTTATACATCACATTTGGCTACCAAAAAAAAACGAAAATTCAGTCCTCAAAACACAAACTTTTTTCCAAATTAACTCCATAATATCGACTGAAAACATGGCAAACGTTGTTTAGAATCAATCCTCAAGGTGTTTTTCACATATCTCTTCATTGATATATCGTTCTTGGAAGCATGGTTTCTCCCCTCAATCAAATGGAAAAGTACAAGCAGCTGGCAATTGCGCACCGAATTCCACGCAGGACACCAGGCGGACACTTGGAAAATGTAGTCTCTTATGGTCAATCTTCCAATGATATGCCTACAAATACGTCACAATGCTGCTAACACTTTGGGGGAACGACAGAAAGTGTAGGCTCATTCCTTGCGCAATCACAGCCATATAAGGAGACAATGGAAAACAGAGCTTCAGAAATCTGCTCATTTCCTGGTTGACGCATCATCTTGGTTTCGCCTGTAGAATGAGTTCTGGGGCACATACAGACAATATCTTTGCAGATTCTGAAACTTCAGAGTGTTTTCTTTCAAAAACTGTCAAGAATATGCATAGTCGAGCATCTTTTCGTGACAAAATATCGCGCTTAAAACGGGAACGTTTTTTATCCAAAAATATAATAGCGCCCTTAGAGATCAAAGAGGTTAATGTGTGAAAGTTACATATTTCTAAAAAATGTTTTTGAATTTCGCGCTCTGCCTTTTCAGAGGAATGTTGTCGATGGGTTCCGCTAGCGGAACGCCTGCCCTAGAAAGGTTATTAAACAATTTAAAGACAATGCTACCAAATACTAATTGAGTGTATGTAAACTTCTGACCCACTGGGAATGTGATGAAATAATTAAAAGCTGAAATAAATCATTCTCTCTACTATTCTGACATTTCACATTCTTAAAATAAAGTGGTGATCCTAACTGACCTAAAACAGGGAAGCTTGTTACTAGGATTAAATGTCAGGAATTGTGAAAAACTGAGTTTAAATGTATTTAGCTAATGTGTATGTAAACTTCCGACTTCAACTGTATGTATATTATCCAGTTTATTTAATATACATATTATCCAGTTTATTTAATATATACATTATCCAGTTTATTTAATCTATATATATTATCCAGTTTATTTAATCTATATATAGTATCCAGTTTATTTAATCTATATCTATTATCCAATTGATTTTTATCTATATCCATTATCCAGTTTATTTAATCTATATATTATAACGTTTATTTAATCTATATATATTTTCCAGTTTATTTTGTAACTCAATCAGTTCCATCTTCGCCTCCCCTGTGAAGCCGGCTGTGGACCTCTGAGAAAGGGAAGTTCTCATAATGATCACCTTTTCCTCCTTAGCTCTTCTGGTCTTAGCAAGATTACCACCATATTTTCTAAGGTATTTGGCCACTTCAAATTTAAAGAGCTCCCACCCAGTTCATGCAATAAGATTTTTCTTAACAAGCCCTTTCCCAAAAGTGTGAGAGCAGTGCTTTAACTTCAAACTTATCTATATAATTATTTAATAAGGAGCTATTTAGCTTCCAGCTTTACCAAGTTATCAGGGGTAAATATTTTGACAACAATGTGAATGGCCCTATGGTCTGTGAGGGGAATAGTACAAATATTTGTAGTAACACAAATATTTGTAGTAACACACGAGCAATACAATTCAATATAAGCCAATAATCTATTCTGGACTGTTTGGAACCTGTTTTGTCACTCCAAGTGAATGATCGTCGGCCGGGCAATCTCTTTCTCCATAAGTTCAAACTTGTCCATAAAAAGTATTAAACTCAAATTCTAATTGGTTGGCCTACCTGGTGGCCATCTAAATTGAATTATCATAGCAATGTTAAAGTCCCCTCCTATCAATAATAACGAATTGTGAAATTGAGATAACCAATGAAATATATGTTTCTCTCCAGATTCAAGCAACTCATCATTCTCATGTTTGGTGTTGTACCCGTAGAAGTTTACAGTAATGAGTGTAATGTCATTGTAACTGATCACAAGACAAATAAAGTGACCAAAGGGGTCACAGTCCGAATGTAGAATATTACCACCAAAGGTATTTTTCATTGTAATTGTCTTGTTTTGCACACTTTGTACAAAATAATGAAATGCAGTACTACAGGATATTTCTTAACGTAGCTCTTTATTAGCTAGCTATAACTGGCATGTTCACCTATCGTCAACCAGGATCAAACTGCCCATAACCATCATTTGGGTGGTCTTAAATAATCATAGCACAGTATAACATGGTGGTAAAATGCATCCAATTACAATTCAGTATGTTTACACATATGAATATTACATCCCCCTTCTTTTAAAACAAAAGAAAAATGTTTACATATTCTAAGCGTTTCTTTTGAATACATGCTCTGTAATTTGAACTCAAGGTAAGTAACCATTTATATTGCATACTACACCAACTGAATCAACATAGACTCTGAACAATGATCCAACATACTGTTACTTTTCAAACAAGATATTCTCAGCAACTCAGCTTTCACTGTAGAAATAACATCTTAACATTTCAAACAAATACAATACCAAAGCATTTCAAGTGAACTTTCAATAACAAGTTTACAGTCTGGAACTCTTTTAGGGCAGCGATCCTCCTACACCCTTTGACGTTTCACAGATCTAGGACAGCTCTGGGCTTGACCTCTCATCCTGACCTTGTGCGATATGATGCTGAGCATGCTTCTGTGTCAGTCAACAGTTATTGTGGTGTTGCAGGTAAGTATGGTGTGTGTTTAGTCCATCACATTCTCTTTCAGGGGAACAGTTCATCTCATCAGTGTGTTGTTCTTTTGTGTTCAGTAGGTGACGACGATTTCGGCGGTACACCGCTCCTTCTGCGGTGCGGACGTGATATGAACGTTCAGTGTCAGCTGGCTGGATGATGATGAATGCTGGCTTCCAGAGGCCATGCTCCTGGATTCTAACTGATTCTCTGTCGATCAGTGGTGGCAGTGGTCTAGCTGACCTGTCGTAGTATCGCTTTTGTTGTTGTTGTCTCTGTGCACGTTTTTCATGCATTTCCTTGCAGCTGACGACCTCAGGTTGTAGCTGCTGGTTGGTGCTGGGAAGGATTGAGCGAAGTCTGCGGCTCATCAATAGCTGGGCTGGGGATTTGAAGTTGTCAACTGGAGTGTTGCGGTATTCAAGGAGACTGAGGTAGGAGTCTCTCTTGTCTGCTTTTGCTTTGTCCATGAGTGATTTAGCAATCTGCACCGATTTTTCAGCAAGGCCATTACTTTGAGGGTAATGTGGGCTTGTGGTGACATGTGTGACCTCCCATGCTTTTGTGAAGGATTCAAACTCATTTGATTTGTAACAGGGCCCATTGTCAGATATTAAAGTCTCTACAATGCCATGCCTGGCAAAGGCTGCTTTCAGCTTGTGTATCACAGCTGTGGATGTGGTGCTGTGAAGCTTGTCGAGTTCGAAGTATCTGCTGTAGTAGTCCACTGTTACGATGCAGTCCTCGTTGTTCCAGGTGAACAGATCATTTGCCACGGCCTGCCAAGGTCGGTCTGGGATACAGTGAGGTAACATTGGCTCTTTGGTGTTTGAGGGGCGTCGTTCAAGACATATGGTGCATTTACCAACAATGTCCTCTATTTGTTTGCACATTCCGGGCCAAAACAAAATGTCCCATGCTCTCTGTTTGCACTTTTCCATGCCCATGTGTCCAGCATGGATTTTTGTCAAAATCTCTTCTCTGAGACTGGTAGGAATAATGATTTTCTCTACTTTGAAAATTATTCTGTTGATCTGTGATAGTTCATCAGAATCAGAATCCTGAGACGCTGTGAGGGCATTTTCTCCTCTCCTCAGGCCATCCATCCATCCTGTATGACATTCCTCAGCTGTGCGAGTTGAGTCCTTTTCTGTTTCTGCTTGGATCTCCTTCAGTTTTGTGTCACTAACTGGTAAGTTACTGTACACAGTGTGCACTTGCATGTCCATGCCTTCACTGAGGCTGCTGTCCTTATAGGTAAGAAACTTCCTGGAGAGTGTGTCTGCGACAGGGATGTCTTTGCCTGAACGGTGAGTGATTGTGAAGTCGTATTTTTGTAGTTGAAGGATCATTCTCTGTAGCCTTGGCGGGGCTGTGGCTAGTGGTTTCCTCATAATTGACTCAAGGGGCTTGTGGTCGGATTCCACAATGACTTGTCGTCCATATGTGTACTGATGGAAACGTTTACATCCGAACAGAATGGCGTAGAGCTCCCTTTCGATTTGAGCATAGTTGATTTCACAGTCTGTGAGAGATTTGGAAGCGTAGCTGATGGGCTTTCCTTCTTGCAGTAGCACTGCACCTAGTCAATAGTTTGACGCGTCCACTTGGAATCTGAGCTCTTTGTCGGGGTCGTAGTAGGCAAAGATTGGTCCTGGTTCTCTCGTGATCAAGTCTTTCACATTCTGGAAAGCAATGTCGTGTTGCTTGTCCCAGAGAAACTCACTGGACTGCTTTAGCAGTTGACGCAGGGGTGCATTAGCATTGGAGAGGCTGGGTGCAAACTTGGCTAAGTAGTTGACCATGCAAAGCACTGTTACCAGCTCTGCACGGTTCTTTGGTGGCTCCATTTCTTTTATGGCTGAGGTCTTCTGTGGATCTGGCTTGATTCCAGTCGCTGTGAGAAGATGTCCGAAGTAGCTGACCTCTGTAGCGCCGACTGTGCTCATCTCGGGGTTAAGCCGGACTCCTCTCTCGCGAGACCTTTGCAGCATCGCGCAGAGGTTTTGGTCGTGCTCCTCTTTGGTTCGACCATAGACAAGGATGTTGTTCACAATTGCCACAACTCCGTCGATCTTTCGCTGAAACTCGTCTTGGGCTGAGATAATCCCAAAAGGCAGGCGACGGAACCTGTAGCGTCCAAACGGTGTGTTGAATATTGTGAGCTTAGATTACTCTTCTGTGAGCTTGATAGCCCAGTAGCCTGATCTAGCGTCCATGACACTGAAGTAGTGTGCTCCCGCTAGCTTGTGTGTGATGCCATCTAGCGTCGGTAAAGGATAATGGGGGCATTTGATAGCCTTGTTCAAGTCTCTTGGGTCGAGACATACTCGGAGCTTGCCTGTGCGTGGTTTCTCCATCACCACTAACGCGTCCACCCAGTCAGTCGGTTCTGTTACCTTGGTGACTATGTCAGATTGCTCCATGCTCTCCAACTCCTTCTTCAGACAGACACGGAGAGCAAGGGGAATCTTTCTCGGTGGGTAGACCACAGGGGTTGCGTCTGGGTCAAGGTGAATGGTACATTCTCCTGGGAATAATCCTATTAATGTAAAAACATCAGCAAACTCCTCCAGTAAATTGTCTGCCGCTACTGGTGCTGTCACTGATAAAACTAGCTTGATGAGGTCCATGTCTAAACATGCTTTAAGACCTAGCACTGCAGGTGCTCTAGTGTCAACAACATAAAAGTCCAACATCATGTCACTTTCCTTGTATTTGCATTTGAAAGTGCATGTGCCTATAACTGGGAGCTGTTCACCACCATAACTAGTCAGTCTGCACGTGGTGGGCTGTAGCTCGCACTCAGATGTCAAGCTGTGGTACTTATTCAGAGGAATAATGTTTACTTGTGCACCAGTGTCTAGTTTGAACTTAAGCTCTGTGCCTTGTGTTCCTATCTCAACGTCAGCAAAGGCTTGCTCTGTCTCTGATATTTGACTTTTCTGTGTCACTGAATCAATAAACAGTTCCTCAGCGTTTGACTCTTTGATTGACATTTCATCTTCACTCACTGCGTGTACTGTTTTTCCACTGTAAGCTCGGCACACTTTTGCAAAGTGATTCCATTTTCCACATTTTGTACACTGTTTACCTTTTATCTGGGCAATTTCCTTGTTCTCCATGCACTTTGTATCCACATTATCCACATGTTTTGGGACGTTTTGAGTCTGTGTCATTATGTCTCTCTCCGTTCTAAAACGCGCTCTCTGTGCACCAGAGGTGTGCTTTGTTTTCTGCCTGCCTGCGTGCACTGTTTGTTCACCTGATGCGCTCATGCTGCCGCACTAAATGGTTTTCATCTGAGCCTGTGCTAGCTCGTGAGATCTGGCTATGTCGATAGCTTTGTCCAGCGTTACCTCAGACCCAACATTCAAAAGTTTCTCTCTCACTCCGGTGAGTGTATTCCAAATACAATACAGTCCCTGGCCATCTCATCCTTGTTTGCATAACCACAGTCTTTCACAAGCAAACACAGCTCTGTCACAAACTGTTTAAAAGACTCGCTAGCTCCCTGTCCTTTCTCATCGAATTTGTACCTTGCAAAAATCGTATTGGTCTTCGGCACAACATATGCTTCAAAACAATTGTAGTATGTTTTCAGTACCTTTGATTCAGCCTCGGTAAGTGTCCATGTGTTATAAATATCTCTCCCTTTTTCACCGATCCAGAGGAGCATGTTTCCTCTTCTCCTCTGTCCTTCAGAGGACCCGTGAACATTAGCTCCACATGCTGTTTGTACTTACGCCATGCATCGGGTAAGTTTGTAGACTCCCAGTCCATTCGAGGTGAAGGAACTCCAGAAAAATCCATCTTGTAAGACCTTTAACTCTAACACCAAGTCTTGTTTTGCACAATTTGTACAAAATAATGAAATGCAGCACTACAGGATATTTCTTAACATAGCTCTTTATTAGCTAGCTATAACTGGCATGTTCACCTATCGCCAACCAGGATCAAACTGCCCATGACCTAACCATTTGGGTGGTCTTAACCAATCATAGCACAGTATGATATGGCGGTAAAATGCATCCAATTACAATTCAGTATGTTTACACATATGAATATTACAGTAATGACCTCAGCGGATGCGTTCAGAGCCATGGGGAAGTCAAATATCTTTGCCCCATTGTGACTTTCAGAAGTTGGCATCAGCAGAAATTGAGTGTGACTCCTGAAAAAAACAAAAAAAAAATAGGTTTGAAGTTGTTTAGCAAATAAAAATAAGGCATTGCGCTTCACATTGTTTTTTAACCCCCCAGCATTAAGATAAACTACAGACAAAGACAAAATAACAAAGATAATATAAAAGTATAAACTTTCGGATGAGTCAAAAACGTAGGAGCAGTGAATATAAGCTATAAGGAACCGAGATCATCACCATTTAAGTCAACTTAAAGTAAAAATAGCTGATGCATATGAAAAGTAATCATAAAAAATCTAAAGTACAATTTTATATATATATATATATATATATATATATATATATATACACACACATTCCTTTCTCACTTGGAAATAAGTATTAATAAATAAATAGAACAATAACAGTGTAAAGTAAGTCAGAGCAGACCTGTATGTCCCTTTAAAACTGTATCTTAGGTACTGTATGCATAAAAAATAAAAGAAGATGCCCTGGCCTGGTGGGTCGTTGTGCTTAAACTCTCACCTGTCAGCGGCAGTGTGGTCTAGGCCTACTTGCAGCTTTGAAACAGTATTTCCCTCCTCTTGCACTTAAAAGACAACAATAACAACAGCTGCACTTACAACGACCGAACTGCCGTGGACTTACTGTAGGCTATGTTTATCCTAGAAGATGGCGTGAAGATTACTTAAAAATATATATTTTTATATATAAAATCTTTCAAATGGTTACCTTTTTGATAGGATCGTTCATCAGTGTCACTACTGACGTAAAGGCATTATTTAAAGTCACCTTGACTATTGCGTGTAAATCACGGGCAAGATGACAATTCCTCAACACAAAGGTTTTGAAGTGACAGGAGCGCGCTAATGGATGCAGTTCACTCAATGGATTTTTATATTTAGCTTTCTGTGACGCTCTATCAGCCAACTGCAAGCAGATTCGTGAAGAACAAGCAACACCGAATGCGCTGTTTTGCCTGTTTATTTTGGTGTTCTCAAACAGGAACACGTAATTTTAAATCAAAACTGAAAGATTGGGATAATTTTTTAACAACTCGCTTCCATTCATGTGGTGCCAGCGCGGTGGAATAACGATTTTTTCCAACAAACTGGTCGGTTAATGATGGCAGTTGAACATAATGGGATATTCTTGAAACCTCATTATCACAGTCAACAGTACCACATGGAGTCGGTTCCCCCAGACTCTCGTAAACGACCACTAACTCCGACCGAGGAAGACTGTTGTACCAAGCGCACAAACACGGGAGGTAAGACCTAGTGCCTCATGCACACCCTCCATAGGCTACATTGTCTGGAGCGTGTGTCAAGCAATAGGCCAACTCATATAACAGGGCCTCGGTAAATGTAACTTGTCAACCAGATATATTTGACAGACAGATAATTTAGAAACTTCTTATCTATGACTAATATTTCAGATGTCATAACCATGTAGTTACGGTAGTCTGATGTTTTAATGCATAAGATTCGGCATATACAACTTTTGTAGCCTATTTCAAAGCACATTGCATCAATGTATCTAAAATTCCTATTGCCTACCAGATTGGCAAAACCTGGTTGAAAATACATCAGTATTTTTATGATTTATTCTGGTAGCAAACTGGTTGAAAAATAAGGGTTTTTACATATTTTTACTGACCAGAGGAGTGTTTCATACCACCACATGACAAATTGGCAGGATTTGGGAGTAACGGATTACATGTAAGGGATTCCAAAAAACAAAAACTGTAATCCGTTAAATTATCAGCAAAAATATTGTAATCAGATTATGATACTTTTGAAAAACGAGATAATTACTTTTACATTCAGAAAGGATATTTGCGTTAAAAAAAATATTTGACACTTCTCTTTTCTCAATGACATTCAAATCAGCATTGAAAAAAGGCGCAAATTTAAGTTTGTTCCACCTGAGCGAGTCTGACCACAAGTCAGAGACCACTATGATGACACACCAAATGTGTTTGATCGATCGCGGGAAAAGCGGAGGAATAAGCTTTTGTAGGCTACAGACTAAGGTATGCCTTCCAATGGTGTGACTGCTGTCAGCATCCAAAGACTATACAACTTGAATAACCGCTTGGAGGTAAGAATGACAGTAGTGGTGTAGGCTACGGCGATACGGCGATCACTTATTATTGATATCTACATAGCGCATTGATGTGAATCACACTGCTGCCCTCTCATTTACCTATTTGCGCCTTACGGATATGGCTGTTCACAAATCCAAATGTGTATTTGAACCCAATAATTCAAGAAGTTTAAGCTGCCTATAAATCTTTGTTTTTGAAACCAGTGGACAGCCAGTGGAAAATGCACTCTTGTAACAGCTGCATAGTGCGGATCCCAGCCTATGGAATAAAAGTTAGGCTTTTATTGCTCAATTTAATTCATGCTGATAAAAAAAATCCATAGGCCTAATGGACACATGCTCAAACTCGCACAGTTTTGATAGACTGAAAGGGGCAATCTGTAGTTGCTACATCAATTTTTGGGCTAATAATATATTCATTAATTATTGAAGAATAGAATTTATAAATAAATGCCTCATTAGCTTAGTTCAACTGTCAAACTCGATGAGAACCCAAAATATAAGCTTGCTTTTCTCCAATGTTTGTAAACATTGTAAATGTTAACAAACACTGTATAGCCTCATAACACGGTTACAACAATACTTTTGATGTCATGGATGGTCAGTCCTTGCATACATAGCTCTGTCTATTCATCTGAACAGAGGCGGGGCGGCTGTTTTGTCATTGTTACATTTGTGGATTTACCCTTTAAACAGCTGAATATTATCAATATATCAAAGTGCCACCAACAAAAAGGTACACAATAGGCATATAGCAAAATCAGCACATGGCATTCATTTTTCACATGTAAATATCACTTTTCAGTAGTGCTCAAAGCATGCCATTCCATGAGCGCAGCATTTATTTTTCAACTCGATTCAATGAGCACAATCAGTCCTCCATGACAACAAAATCATAAACAATAGAGTAGGGCTGGCTAATAAGTCCTTAGTTTTGGGGTTATGCTCAGGTAAAACAATTAGGCTAATCTATACTTCCATATTTCCAAGTCCTATTCTTGAAGATCAAGGGGTATAACATTTATCGGAATGACTGGAGTTCTGATAGACTTTGGTTTTTAATGTAAAGATATAATTTAAATATTATATGTAGTAGAAAGCAATGGGTTAGAAGAAGCCTACATAACCAACCCATAAAGTATAATTTAACATCTATTTATGGCCAGCTATGTAAACTTTAACATTGATTTATCCTGCAATAGATGTCGTTCAATTGGTAACATACATTTTAGTCTTCTTCTAATGCCTTTTAAGGGGAAAGTAATCTAAAAGTAACTGAATGTAATCAGATTATGTTACTGAGTTTGGGTAATTCAAAGTCACGTTACTAATTACCATTTTGGACAGGTAACTAGTAACTGTAACAGATTACCTTTAGAAAGTAACCTACCCAATGCTGCAAGGTTGTCTTAATTGTGACCTCTATCTGATCAGCTGTTCATAATTCTGATCACTATATAATGTGCTACCGGTATTTTATGTACGGGTCATAGTTAATAAGACCTCACCATAACCTAGTAAAGACCACCTGACAACACCTTATTACCCACCGTAAAAAGTATTGAAGAGGATAAAGTTGGATATTGAAAACATTGTTCATTACATTTATATTTGATTCCATAAGCACCTATCTAAGTTTCAATCTTCAACATACAGTGCCTTCGGAAACTATTCAGACCAATTTACTTTTTCCACATTTTGTAAAAATATATATTCTCAGCAATATACACAGTATACCCCATAATGAAAAAGCAAAAACAGGTTTAAAAATTAACATTTAAACAGAAATACCTTATTTATGTAAGTATTCAGACTTTAAGAATTCAGAATAAAAAAATTGTATGGTTGAGATGGATGAGACAAAATGTATGGCAATTAAGTCTGGCAGCCCAACTGATTGGCAAACGTACTGCAAATTAAGAAATCATGTGATGAAACTAAAGAAAAAGAAACTACACTATGAAACAAAGATAAATTATATAAAGAATGATTTGGGGCACCTTAAATGAAATCTTGGGGAAAAAAGCCAACTCGGCTCCTTCATTAATTTAATCAGATGGCTCATTCATCACAAAGCCCACTGATATTGCAAACTACTTTAATAACTTTTTCCATTGGCAAGATAAGCAAACTTAGGGATGATATGCCAGCAACAAACGCTGACACTACACATCCAAGAATATCGGACCAAATTATGAAAGACAAGAATTGTACTTTTGAATTCCATAAAGTCCGTGTGGAAGAGGTGAAAAAAACATTGTCTATCAACAATGACTAGCCACCAGGGTCTGACAATCTAGATGGAACATTACTGAAGATCATAGCAGACAATATTGCCACTCCTATTTTCCACATCACATCCACTACTAGAGAGCATGTGCCTTCAGGCATGGAGGGAAGCTAAAGGCATTCCACTACCTAAGAATAGTAAAGCCCCCTTTACTGGCTCAAATAGCCAACCAATCAGCCTGTTACCAACCTTTAGTAAACTTCTGGAAAAAATTGTGTTTGACCAGATAAAATGTTATTTCACAGCAAACAAATTGACAACAGAATGTATACATGCTTGTAGGGAAGGACACTCAACAAGCACAGCACCTACACAAATTACTGATGATTGGCTGAGAGAAACTGATGATAAAATTATTGTGGGGGCTGTCTTGTTAGACTTCAGTGCAGCTTTTGACATTATTGATAATAGTTTGCTGCTGGAAAAACGTATGTGTTATGACTTTACACCCCCTGCTATAATGTGGATAAAGAGTTACTTGTCTAACAGAACACAGAGGGTGTTTTTTAATGGAAGCCTCTCAAATATAATCCAGTTAGAATCAGGAATTCCCCAGGGTGGCTGTTTAGGCCCCTTGCTTTTTTCAACTTTTACTAACGACATGCCACTGACTTGAGTGTCTATGTATGCGGATGACTCAACACTATACACGTTAGCTACTACAGTGACTGAAATGACTGCAACACTCAACAAAGAGCTGCAGTTAATTTCAAAGTAGGTGGCAAGGAATAATTTAGCCCTAAATATTTCTAAAACTAAAAGCATTGTATTTGGAATGAAACACTCACTAAACCCTAAACCTCAACTATATCTTGTAATAAGTAATGTGGAAATTGAGCAAATTGAGATGACTAAACTGTTTGGAGTAACCCTAGATTGTAAACTGTCATGGTCAAAACATATTGATGCAGTAGTGGCTAAGATGGGGATAAGTCTTTATGTCTATAATAATGTGATGTTCTGCCTTCTTAACAACACTAATAACAAGGCAGGTCCTACAGGCCCTAGTTTTGTCGCACCTTTACTCAGTTGTTCAGTCGTGTGGTCAGGTGCCACAAAAAAGGACTTAGGAAAATTGCAATTGGCTCAGAACAGGGCAGCACGGCTGGCCCTTGGATGTATACAGAGAGCTAATATTAATAATATGCATGTCAATCTCTCCTGGCTGAAAGTGGAAGAGAGATTGACTTCATCACTACTTTTATTTATGAGAGGTATTGACATGTTGAATGCACCGAGCTGTCTGTCTAAACTACTAGCACACAGCTCGGACACCGATGCATACCCCACAAGACATGCCACAAGAGGTCTCTTCACAGTCCCCAAGTCCAGAACAGACTATGGCAGGCACACAGTACTACATAGAGCCATGATTACATGGAACTTTATTCCACATCTAGTAACTGACGCAAGCAGTACAATTTGATTTAAAAAAACACCTAATGGAACAGCCGCCGACTGTGAAGCAACACAAACATTGGCACAGACACATGGATTTAGTGCTGTAGATGTGTGGAAGTGGTGGAGTAGGGCACACAGTGTGTTGTGAATTCTGTGAATGTATTGTAATGCTTTTAAAATTGTATAAACTGCCTTAATTTTGCTGGACCCCAGGAAGTGTAGCTGCTGCTTTGGCAGCAATTTAGAAGTGCCGTCTTTATCTTATTAATTATCGTTAATGCTGTTTTTGGTGTGCTTGTCAATGAACATGCACCTTTTCCCCTCCTATCGCTCTTTCTATCTGTGGAACAGCTTGTTGCGTTGTGGCCATAGACATATAATCCATAGAAGGGTTTTGGAACCTTTAACCCTGGCAATTTGACTGTTAAACTCATGGGTACACTAGCAATGGCTGCCTAGCCGTGCCCTCAGAGTATGTGCAGACCAGCTGACTGTTGTGTTTTCAGACATTTTCAATCTCTCCCTAGCTCAGGCTGCTATACCCACCTGCTTCAAGTTGTCCACTATCATCCTGTGCCCAAGAAATGGAAAGTAACCGAACTGAATGACTTCCGACCAGTAGCATTCACTGCCGTCATCATGAAGTGCTTAGAGAGGCTAGTCACCTCCTCCCTCACCGACAATCTCGATCCTCTCCAATTAGCCTCCCGTCCTGAAAGATCCACGAACGACGCAATCACCATTGCACTGCACACTGCCCTTACCCACCTGGACCAAAGGAATGCATATGTGAGGATGCTGTTCATTGACTACAGCTCTGCCTTCAATACCATAGTGCCTTATAAGCGCATTAGAAAGCTAACGGCCCTGGGTCTGAAATCCTCCCTATGCAACTGGGTCCTGGACTTCCTGACAACCCAGGTGGTGAAGGTAGGCAACATTACCTCTTTGACACTGATTCGCAACACGGGGGCTGACAAGGGTGCATCTTCTGTCCCCTCCTGTATTCCGTGTATACCCACGACTGCGTGGCCTCACACAGTTCCAACTCCATCATCAAGTTCGCTGACGACACGACAGTAGTAGGCCTGATTAACAACAATGACGGGGCTGTCTACAGGGAGGAGGTAGGCACTCCCTCAACGATAACAAAAGAAAATAGCTGATTGTGGACTTCAGGAGGAACCAGGCTGGACATGTCCTCATCCTCATCAGTGGGACCGCCATGGAGATGGTCAATAACTTCAAATTCCTTGGCGTACACATCTCAGAGAAGCTGAAATCGTCTAACCACATGGACACTGTAGTGAATGCATGAGATTGACTCTTCAACCTCAGGATGCTGAATAAATTTGGCCTGTCCCGAGGGCTCTCACAGAAGCACCATCGAGAACATACTGTCGAACTGCATCAAATCCAGGTGCGGAAACCCACTCCCGCGGACCGCAAGGCTCTTCAGAGGGTGATACGTGCAGCCTAACACACTATTGAGTGCACACTGCCTGCCCTACAGGACACCTACAACACCAGGTGTTGCAGGAAGGCCAAGAAGATCATCAAGGACCCCAGCCACCCAAGCCATGTCCTGTACTCCCCGCTTCAAATCACTCGGATCCGGGCATAACAGAAGCATCATGGCAAACACTAGCCAATAGTTTCTAATCTCAGACCACCACTAGTCAGCAGCCAGCTCCCCCTCCCCCTCTATTACTCCCCCTATGGCCCCATTACAAGATACTCAAATTGTCCCTATACCCATCATAAGGTTGCAACAACCTAGCCTATGAATGAAAGTTTACAACGTAGGTGCACAGGTAAAGAGAAATTTGAGTAATAAAGATGACAGACAGTAAGTGACAAATTAGTACTGTCTTGTAAACTCTTGCCTGCTGATCTAGGGTGTAATCATTAGTCCAAAAGTTGCAAACAATAGTTTCTATTCGTTAATTTCAGGTATGTTTATCCCTGTTTTATTCCGTTTGCTTCTGTTTAAACCTTTTTCCACAGAATCTGTGAAATGAATACACCCCTGATTACACGCAAACACAGTTTACTTTCATAACAGCCACATACAAATCTATGCACTCTCCTCCTCTCACATTTTCCCTTCACTTGTGAACTTCAGTGCACAACGTATCAGCTTTCTGTGACCAGGTGAAAAAAAACTTTCCAAGCCAAACGGTCATATTATAACTGCTAACCGCTGCACACAGCCTACATTGTTGTCACCATATTAGCTAACGTCAAGTCAACATAGCTACTAGAATTAACACATTAGTAAACCCGCAACAATCATGCAGGACAGTGTACAGTTATTAAGCAGTCTATCAGTTACACCGGCGGGCCCCGGGGGCAATAAATTAATAAAACCAATACCTTACCTTGACTTGGAAGAGTTCCAGTGTTGGATAGCCATAGCCAGCTAGGTACCATAGCATCCCTATCTGTTTGAGCTGGGTGTTTGAGTAGGCTAAACTAGCTAGCTTCATTGGCTAGCTAAGTTAGTAAAAGTGAAACAAATGTGACATATACAGTTGAAGTCGGAAGTTTACATACACCTTAGCCAAATACATTTAAACTCAGTTTTCCCATTGATCCTAGTAACAAATCCCTGTCTTAGGTCAGTTAGGATCACCACTTTATTTTAAGAATGTGAAATGTCATAATAATAGTAGAGATAATTATTTTTTTCAGCTTTTATTTCTTTCATCACATTCCCAGTGGGTCAGAAGTTTACATACACTCAATTAGTATTTGGTAGCATTGCCATTAAATAGTTTAACTTAGGTCAAACGTTTCAGGTAGCCTTCCACAAGCTTCCCACAATAAGTTGGGTGAATTTTGTCCCATTCCTCCTGACAGAGCTGGTGTAACTGAGTCAGGTTTCTAGGCCTCCTTGCTCGCACACGCTTTTACAGTTCTGCCCACAAATTTTCTATGGGATTGAGGTCAGGGCTTTGTGATGGCCACTCCAATACCTTGACTTTGTTGTCCTTAAGCCATTTTGCCACAACTTTGGAAGTATGCTTGGGGTCATTGTCCATTTGGAAGACCCATTTGCGACCAAGCTTTAACTTGTGTAACTGATGTCTTGAGATGTTGCTTCAATATATCAACATAATTTTCCTACCTCATGATGCCATCTATTTTGTGAAGTGCACCAGTCCCTCCTGCAGCAAAGCACCCCCACAACATGATGCTGCCACCCCCATGCTTCACAGTTGGGATGGTGTTCTTCGGCTTGCAAGCCTCCCCCTTTTTCCTACAAACATAACGATGGTCAATATGGCCAAAGAGTTCTAATTTTGTTTCATCAGACGAGAGGACATTTCTCCATAAAGTATGGTCTTTGTCCCCATGTGCTGTTGCAAACCGTAGTCTGGCTATTTTATGGCGGTTTTGGAGCGGCCTTTCAGGTTATGTCGATATAGGACTTGTTTTACTGTGGATATAGATACATTGTACCTGTTTCCTCCAGCATCTTCACAAGGTCCTTTGCTGGGATTGATTTGCACTTACATCCACACGTACACCTCCAATTGACTCAAATTATGTCAATTAGCCTATCAGAAGCTTCCAAAGCCATGACATCATTTTCTGGATTTTCCAAGCTGTTTAAAGGCACAGTCAACTTAGTGTATGTAAACTTCTGAGCTACTGGAATTGTGATACAGTGAAATAAAAGTTACTTGTGTCATGCACAAAGTGGATGTCCCAACCGACTTGCCAAACTATAGTTTGTTAATAACAAGAAATTTGTGGTGGTTGAAAAACAAGTTTTAATGATTCCAACCTAAGTGTATGTAAACTTCTGACTTTAACTGTAGGTAGCCCTCTCTCACTCTCTTGTTTCTCCTTAATTTTTGAAGACATTAATTTTGTTCAAAACTATTCAACTATTGTCTTTCTCTCTCTTTTAAAGAAAAACTTTGTTTATTAAGTTTTACACACACACACACACAGACAAGACAACACAAAGCAATATAAACAATATACTCAACTAGATAAAAAAATAGAAAAAAATTAATAAATACAAATAAAAAAATTGCCTTAAAGATACCATACTTTAGACAAGTTAAACACACCCGGCAGAAGGCTACAGAGGTTAAAGGGCAATCTATAGTACAGGGACAGAGCAAACACCTCACCATTGTTCCTGTAAACAGTCAAGGGCTAAGGGTGGAGAAATGCAACCACTCACATGGTTGCATGTGACCGACCATCCACTGGACCAAAAATAAAGTTTACAATGCTTTAAAATAAAAAAAATATAATGATTATTTATGTAAGCGTGAACAAAATGTAAAAATAACTGTGAAAAACAAGCTCACACTTCAGTCTCTGCCCGGGCAAGATGAACAAGGCATCCACAGGTCACAATCAATAAGCACATGGACCTTAATGCCCCCCCAGCAAAAACACACAGAGAAGCTCCTCCAACCCTTAAGTCACAGGGGGGTCAAATACAGACTTATTTTTGTTTTAATTGGAATGCCATCAGAGGATGGACTGTTTAATTGAATTAAAACAATTCTAGTTTCAGAGAGCACAACACATCTCTCACCCAATATTTATAAGATGGGGGAGCTGCCATCTTCCAATTCTGTAGTATTAGCCGTCTAGCTAAAAGAGTTGTATAAGCAACAGTGTCCAACTGGATTCTTGATAGAGGGGTACCTATGGGCAGTACTCCAAAAAGGTCTGTAAGGGGAGACGGATCTATAACAGTGTCATATATATCAGAGAAACATTTAAATATGAAATTCCCAGAAACCTGACAGTTTATGACAGCCCCAAAACATATGCAACAGTGTGGCTGGTTCCACTTTACATCTGACACAGGTAGGATCAAAATCTGAGAAAATTCTTCCAAGTTTGGCCCCCGACCAGTGGATACGATGAACCACCTTGAATTGAATGAGGCTGTGTCTAGTGCTAAAAGAGGACGAGTGCACCCTGTGCAGCACAGATTCCCAGGTGTCTTCCCCAAGTTCCCATCGAGTCTTTAAAGGCACCAAAGAAGGGTTCTGTAAGTCATGAATGATTGCATATACATCTGAAATTGCGCCCCTAGGAAGCTTTTTCAACTCCAAGATGCTCTCTATAGCTGTATTCGCAGGCCTATGGGGAAATCCAGGTGTGTTAGCTCTGACAAAGTTTCTCGTCTGGAGATAGTGGAAAAAGTGGGATTGGGGGAGATTGAACTTTTCCTGCAGCTGAGAAAAAGAGGCAAATGTATCATCAAAGAATAATTGGGCTAGCGAGGAGAGGCCTAGTGAGTGCCAAATGCCAAAAGCCTGATTATTCAAAGATGGAGGAAATAAAATGTTATTGGGGCTGATAGAGAAAAGCCTCGGAGGCTAAAGGCTAAACGGAACTGATTCCAAATTTTAAGAGACTGCTTTACAATTGGGTTGACACACCTCTTGCCTAGGGACACTGGGAGAGACGAGCACAACACAGAGGAGAGTGCTGCAGGTTTACACGATTCAGACTCCATCGGGACCCATAGTGGTCTAGGGCCAGTAGGGTCAGTCTGCAGCCAGTACAGGAGGGCTCTGAACTTTGCAGCCCAGTAGTATGTCTGAAAATTTGGTAGAGCTAAACCCCCCAATGACCTAGGCTTGTCTTTCTCTCTCTTTGAGTCAACTACTTACCACATTTTATACCCTGTTGTGCTAGCTAGGGGTGAGAACCATGAGCCTCCTAGGTTTTGTATGTACCCAAAGGAGGACGGAAGCTAGCTGTTTTCCGGCTACACCATAGTGTTACCCTACAGAGTGCTGTTGAGGCTACAGTAGACATTGATTGCAAAACAGTGTGTTTTAATAAATTATTTGGAGATATATGAATATATTAAGAATACTTTTATCTAAAAATGATTACATTTTTTGTTTCAGAATTTTTATTTTTATGGTCCTCCCCTTCCTCCTCTGAGGAGCCTCCACTGGTATATAGTGCTATTTGTATTGTTGTTTTTTATTACCATTTTAACTATTTTATTTCACTTAGTCCTGCATGTTGGGGCTCAAAGCCTAAGATTTTTACTGTACCCTGCAATCACACCTGCAACCCTGTACATATGACTATTAAACACTGAATCTGAATCAGTCTTGACTTGAATGAGAACTGCCATCTATGGATTACATGTCTATTGTTGGTTGCGACTGTCAATTTGCCTTTGGGAGATTTCAAAATCCAATCACTCGAAAAACGTATAGTTTGGGGAGAAAGTGCTGTCCTTACTAAATTTGTAATGTGATGGGTATTTTGTCCCTTTATCTACTTCCCCAGAGTCAGATGAACTTGTGGATACCATTTGTATTTCTGCGTGCAGTTTGAAGGAATTTGCTAACTAGTGTTAGCGCAATGACTGGAAGTCTATGGTAATTGCTATCATGCTAGTAGATACCATTTACACCCAGTCATTGCACTAACGCTAGTTAGCATTGGCTCATGAAACTACCTCTAACTTCATTCATACTGGATGCAGAGATATACTAATGGTATCCATGAGTTCGTCTGGGGAAGTAGATATTGCTAAAATACTGAAGTATCCATTTAAAATACCCATCCCCTCTATTGTGCCTTGTTGTGCCTCTACCTATTTTTTCCCCTTTTTTGCTTTTCTTTTTTGGTGCCCGCTCCTGAAAGGGGTTTCATTCGACTCCATTGAACAACAAGGCAGATTGTATAAAGTCTTACCCTCCAGCAGTCTCTAATAATGGTAACATTTTTGGACCATACATTACTGTTAAACAGTCTGCTACATTAGCTTGTAACACTGTTCAATACATTAGACTAATATCAAAGGGGCTGAAGTCTACATCATCCCATATTACAGTATACTCCATTAGGCCCCATTAACTTCCATTAGCCCGCTGTGTGTGTGTGTGTGTTGCACCTGGAACTGAGGTGAGTCAGTGAGTATGCCTGGTCTATGGATGTTCTTCCACCAGCGCAGTTTGTCCTTCTGATTTATGGCCATGAGAGTGTTGTGGAGCTCATTACACACAGCCTTCACACTGGGAGAGAGAAGGAGAGGGGGAGAGAGAAATATAGAAAGGGGAGGGAGAGAGAAGCGGAATGAGAGATCAGGGCATGACAGAAATTATCATTGAGAGATGAGATAAAGAAACACCACCCACATACACACACACCATCCTAGTAACAGTCTGACTTTAGGTGTAGCCTACCTCGCATTGTTGGTGACGTCCATTGTGGATCATTGCTGATCTTCTTCCTGATTGGTCGAAGTAAAAAGATATATCTATTCCACTCATCTAGGCATTTTAAAATAGGAAGTCAACTCAGCTGTTTACAGCTAGCATTATACAACTAGCTAGGAATCGTAGCTAAGACCTGAATGTCTCTCTGGTTGATAATGTTAACTAGTTGGTCAAAGCAATGTATAGCCAGATATGAGTATTTCTGGCATAGTCATACATAGCTATATAGTTAAATAACTGGCCAGGTTGCTAACATCACAACTTTTAAAAACTAGATGTGTTCGCTGACAGGAAAAACTACTATTGGCAATGTCAGCTAACAGGGTAGCCTCCGGGAGACTTGGGGTGTTATCATTAAGCTGATTCTGTTGCAAAATGTGTCATCTGTTGCAAAATGTCTTGCAACAGAAACCGTTCACTACAAACACAAATGAGAGTTTCTATGCGAAAAATTCAGGTAGGTCCCTCCCCGTTTCGTTGTGTTTCTTGTTTGCTTCTGTTTGGTTCTAAAGTGGTAAATGGTTTCTCTAATGAATACACACCTGTCTCTCGAAGCAAAGAGACTACTAACAGGAGGAATGTAATGCTAACGAGCAAGCCTGTAACTAGTTGGTAACGGTTTTGTGTTGCCGAAGGTTGCAAGTTTGTGGCTAGCCAGCTAAATAACTTGGCTAGTTTGTTCTCTGTGGCTTAATGTTAGCTAGCTAGATAGTTAGATAATTTGCTAGCTAATTTTAGCTAACCGTTCTGTCCACTAATGAGTGATACAATGGAACCGTTTGCTAACTTAACAAACAATATCAAGCTAAAAATGTATGTACTCAAAATTAAATCCAACTAATTGCAGCATTACCGCAAAAATGGAAGAGGCAAGTAGAAGGGGAAGAAAGTAAGGAACGGCCCTGAATTAAAGAGAAACAGACTCCTCACAAGTCCCCAACTGGCAGTTTCATTAAATAGTACCCGCAAAACACCAGTCTCAACGTCAACAGTGAAGAGGCGACTCCGGGATGCTGGCTTTCGAGCCAGAGTTCCTCTGTCCAGTGTCTGTGTTCTTTTGCCCATCTTAATATTTTATTTTTATTGGCCAGTCTGAGATATGGCTTTTTCTTTGCAACTCTGCCAAGGTCAGCAACCCAGGGTTGCCTCTTCACTGTTGACGTTGAGACTGGTGTTTTGCGGGTACTTTTCAATGAAGCTGCCAGTTGAGGACTTGTGAGACGTCTGTTTCTCAAACTAGACACTCTAATGTACTTGTCCTCTTGGTCAGTTGTGCACTGGGGCCTCCCACTCCTCTTTCTATTCTGGCTAGAGCCAGATTGTGCTGTTCTGTGAAGGGAGTAGTACACAGAGTTGTACGAGATCTTCAGTTTCTTGGCAATTTTTCGCATGGAATAGCCTTCATTTCTCAGAACAAGAATAGACTGACGAGTTTCAGAAGAAAGTTATTTGTTTCTGGCCATTTTGAGCCTGTAATCGAACCCACAAATGCTGATGCTCCAGATACTCAACTAGTCTAAAGGCCAGTTTTATTGCATCTTTAATCAGCACTACAGTTTTCAGCTGTGCGAACATAAACTTTTGAACTGTAGTGTATACTAACTCAGCAAAAAAAGAAACAGCCCTTTTTCAGGACCCTGTCTTTCAAAGATAATTCGTAAAAATCCAAGTAACTTCACAGATCTTCATTATAAAGAGTTTAAACACTGATTCTCATGAAGAATTAATGAACATGCACCTGTGGAACTGTCGTTAAGACACTAACAGCTTACAGACGGCAGGCAATTAAGGTCACAGTTATGAAAACTTAGGACACTAAAGA
The DNA here is from genome assembly GCF_057628025.1 of Oncorhynchus mykiss. NCBI lineage: Eukaryota > Metazoa > Chordata > Actinopteri > Salmoniformes > Salmonidae > Oncorhynchus > Oncorhynchus mykiss. Next base: position 45,313,074 of record NC_143033.1, on the reverse strand, counting down.
GGCCTTTCTACTGACTCTGAAAAACACCAAAAGAAAGATGGCCAGGATCCCTGCTCATTTGCGTGAGCATGCCTTAGGCATGCTGCAAGGAGGCATGAGGGCTGCAGATGTGGCCAGGGCAATAAATTGCAATGTCCGTACTGTGTTGACGCCTAAGACAGTGCTACAGGGAGACAGGACGGACAGCTGATCGTCCTCGCAGTTGCAGACTAGATTAAACAACACCTGCACAGGATCGGTACATCCGAACATCACACCTACGGGACAGGTACAGGATGGCAACAACAACTGCCCGAGTTACACCAGGAACGCACAATCCCTCCATCAGTGCTCAGACTGTCCGCAATAGGCTGAGAGAGGCTGGACTCAGGGCTTGTAGGCCTGTTGTAAAGACAGGTCCTCACAGACATCACCGGCAACAACATTGCCTATTGGCACAAACCCACCGTCGCTGGACCAGACAGGACTGGCAAAAAGTGCTCTTCACTGACGAGTTGCGGTTTTGTCTCACCGGGTGTAATGGTCGGATTCACGTTTATCGTCGAAGGAATGAGGCCTGTACTTTGGAGCGGGATCGATTTGGAGGTGGAGTGTCCGTCATGGTCGGACTGAGCTTGTTGTCATTGTAGGCAATATCAATGCTGTGCGTTACAGGGAAGACATCCTCATCCCTCATGTGGTACCCTTCCTGCAGGCTCATCCTGACATGATCCTCCAGCATGAGAATGCCACCAGCCATATTGCTCGTTCTGAGCGTGATTTCCTGCAAGACAGGAATGTCAATGTTCTGCCATGGCCAGCGAAGAACCCGGACCTCAATCCCATTGTGCACGTCTGGGATCGGAGGGTGAGGCCTAGGGCCAGGGCCATTCCCCCCAGAATATCCGGGAACTTACGGGTGCCTTGGTGGAAGAGCGGGGTAACATCTCACAGCAAGAACTGGCAAATCTGGTGCAGACCGTAAGGAGGAGATGCACAGCAGTACTTAATGCAGCTGGAGGCCAGATAGTGACTGTTACTGTTGATTTTGCCCCCCCCTTTGTTCAGGGCCACATTATTACATTTCTGTTAGTCACATGTTTTTGGAACTTGTTCAGTTTATTTCTTAGTTGTTAAATCCTGTTATGTTCATAAAAATATTTATACATGTTAAGTTTGCTGCCAGTGAGTTGACAGTGAGAGGACGTTTCTTTTTTTGCTGAGTTTATAAAACATTTTTTTCTTTTTTTGATCTATCCATCCATGGCCTTAATCAGTATAAAGGAGAACATGTTGCTTACTTGTTGAGCAAAATCAAATCTGTAATGCATCCTGATGTATTTGCTTGCTGGTTCAGTAGGGGCCACCAGAGACATCTGCAGGTCTTGACAGGTGGTTTTGCAGATAGCAACCATCTTCTGGTAGACAGACCACTGACTGAACAAGCATGAGATGCTGCTATTGCTTCTTCAGCTTGGCTGACTTAACAGCTTCTGGCAGATTGGCAGATCAGAAGACCTCATAGTTGTTCACATTGCACTGCCAGCACAGGTCTGTCCTGGGCTTGGTGCTTGAGATGTGGGGCATCAGATTCTTGAAGGAAGACAGCCTGACTACACGTCCCTCTGGAAAATACAGAAATCATGTGAGATCAATAAAAGTAGTGCCATTCATGTTGGAGGTCAATTAAATAATCAAAACGTGTTTATGCTTTACATACCAAGTGTTGTCATCAATTTCTTGTGGAGACGCCACACTGCTGCTTTTGTCACATGAGATGGCAGCAGCTTTCCACCAAAGTATTTGTCCTGGGTGGTGTTCTGGTAATACTATTGCATTATTCTCTGCGTAGTTGTTGATGAAGCTCACCACTCGCTGCAAGGTCTTGTGCTTCAGGTGTAACCTGTGCTTGCTTTGGCCAGCTCTCTTTTTGATTGGAGGCATTAGACCATTCTCCTTGTATGACTGGTGGAGGAGAGCCAGGCATGTTCTACTTATGCTGAAAGACACATTCCAGGTAAAAATATTTTAGCATTATTATACTATAGATGCAAAACGGCATTCTGAGATATCGCCACACACAGTTCATAAATGTAATTTTAGCTAGCAAGCCAGCAATCTACTATAAAGTCAGCAAGCTTTACTTGGGGTCTTTTGTTTAGACATGTAGATAGCTAGTTTGCCAGCTAAACAATGAACCATAATCCCAATCCATAGAGTACTAGCAATACAAACCGATTGTCATAGCAAGCTAAAGTTAACCAAATAGGTTCAATATTAGCTACAGTTGAAGTCGGAAGTTTACATACGCTTAGGTTGGAGTCATTAAAACTTGTTTTTCAACCACTCCACAAATTTCTTGTTAACAAACTATAGTTTTGGCAAGTCTGTTAGGACATCTACTTTATGTATGACACAAGTAATTTTTCCAACAATTGTTTACAGACAGATTATTTCACATATAATTCACTGTATCACAATCCCAGTGGGTCAGAAGTTTACATACACTAAGTTGACTGTGCCTTTAAACAGCTTGGGAAATTCCAGAAAAATATGTCATGGCTTTAGAAGCTTCTGATAAGCTAATTGACATCATTTGAGTCAATTGGAGGTGTACCTGTGGATGTATTTCAAGGCCTACCTTCAAACTCAGTGCCCCTTTGCTTGACATCATGGGAAAATCAAAAGGAATCAGCCAATACCCCAGAAAACAAATTGTAGACCTCCACAAGTCTGGTTCATCCCTGGGAACAATTTCCAAATGCCTGAAGGTACCACGTTCACCTGTGCAAACAATAGACCACAAGTATAAACACCATGGGACCACGCAGCTGTCATACTGCTCACGAAAGAGACGTGTTCTGTCTCCTAGAGATGAACGTACTTTGGTGCGAAAATTGCAAATCAATCCCTGAACAACAGCAAAGGACCTTGTGAAGATGCTGGAGGAAACAGGTACAAAAGTTTCTATATCCACAGTAAAACAAGTCCTATATTGACATAACCTGAAAGGCCGCTCAGCAAGGAAGAAGCCACTGCTCCAAAACCGCCATAAACAAAGCCAGACTACGGTTTGCAACAGCACATGGGGACAAAGATCATACTTTTTGGAGAAATGTTATTTGGTCTGATCAAACAAAACGAAAAAATCGGAGGGCATGTTGTCCGGTCCTCTGGCAGTCTCTATGGGGGTACCACAGGGTTCAATTCTCGGGCTGACTCTTTTCTCTGTATATATCAATGATGTTGCTCTTGCTGTGGGCGATTCCCTGATCCACCTCTACGCAGACGACACCATTCTGTATACTTCCGGCCCTTCCTTGGACACTGTGCTATCTAACCTCCAAACGAGCTTCAACGCCATACAACACTCCTTCCGTGGCCTCCAACTGCTCTTAAACGCTAGTAAAACCAAATGCATGCTTTTCAACCGTTCGCTGCCTGCACCCGCACGCCCGACTAGCATCACCACCCTGGATGGTTCCGACCTAGAATATGTGGACATCTATAAGTACCTAGGTGTCTGGCTAGACTGTAAACTCTCCTTCCAGACTCATATCAAACATCTCCAATCTAAAATCAAATCTAGAGTCGGCTTTCTATTCCGCACACCAGTATCTCTACCTGTACATGACCATCTGATCATTTATCACTCCAGTGTTAATCTGCAAAATTGTAATTATTCGCCTACCTCCTCATGCCTTTTGCACACAATGTATATAGACTCTCTTTTTTTTCTTTTTTTTTCTACTGCGTTATTGACTTGTTAATTGTTTACTCCATGTGTAACTCTGTGTTGTCTGTTCACACTGCTATGCTTTATCTTGGCCAGGTCTCAGTTGTAAATGAGAACTTGTTCTCAACTAGCCTACCTGGTTCAATAAATTTGAAATAAAAAAATAAAATAAAAATAGAACGATTTGGACATAATGACCATCGTTATGTTTGTAGGAAAAAGGGGGAGGCTTGCAAGCCGAAGAACACCATCCCAACCTTGAAGCACGGCGGTGGCAGCATCATGTTGTGGGGGTGCTTTGCTGCAGCAGGGACTGGTGCACTTCAGAAAATAGATGGCATCATGAGACAGGAAAATGATGTGGATATATTGAAGCAACATCTCAAGACAAGTTAAAGCTTGGTCGCAAATGGGTCTTCCAAATGGACAATGACCCCAAGCATACTTCCAAAGTTGTGGCAAAATGGCTTAAGGACAACAAAGTCAAGGTATTGGAGTGGCCATCACAAAGCCCTGACCTCAATTCTATAAGGTGTATGTAAACGTCCGACTTCAACTGTAGCTAACATTAGGTGATAACTGACAATGCAAAATGGTATTCTGAGAAAATATCACTAATTTACACACAGTTCATACACGTAATGTTAGCTAGCTAGCCAGCCATCTAACGTCAGCTAACATCACGCTTTAATTTGGGGTGTTTGTAATTTAGCTAGCTAGCTAGCCAGCTAAACAACAACAATAATCGCAATCTGTAGAGTAATAGCAACACAAACCAATTGCTAAACTAACGACCCTGGGACTGAACACCTCCATCTGCAACTGGATCCTGGGCATCCAGAAGGGCCACCCGAGGTGGGAAGAGTAGGTAGCAAAACATCCTTGACGCTTATCCTCAACACGGGGTTCCCCCAGGGGTGCATGCTCTGTCCCCTCCTGTACTCCCTGTTCACTCATGACTGCACGGCCAGGCACGACTCCAACACCCTCATCAAGTTTGCAGATGACACAACAGTGGTAGTTCTGATCATCGACAACGATGAGACAGCATATAGGGAGGCGGTCAGAGACCTGGCCGTGTGGTGCCAGGACAACAACCTCTCCCTCAACGTGATCAAGACAAATTAGATGATTGTGGATTACAGGAAAAGGAGGACCGATCACGCCCCCATTCTCATTGATGGGGCTGTAGTGGAGCAGGTTGAGAGCTTCAAGTTCATTGGTGTTCACATCATCATGCTCCAAACACACTAAGACAGTCGTAATGAGGGCACGACAAAGCCTATTCCCCCTCAGTAGACTGAAAAGATTTGGCATGGGTCCTCAGATCCTCAAAAGGTTCTACAGCTGCACCATCGAGAGCATCCTGACTCATTGCATCACTGCCTGGTATGGCAATTGCTCGGCCTCTGACCGCAGGGCACTACAGAGGGTAGTGTGTACGGCCCAGACATTACTGGGGCCAAGCTTCCTGCCATGCAGGACCTCTATACCAGGCGGTGTCAGAGGAAGGCCTTTGTCAAAGACTCCATCCACCCTAGTCATAGACTGTTCTCTCTGCTACCGCACAGCAAGCTGTACCGGAGCGCCAAGTCTTGGCCCAAAAGACTTCTTAACAACTTCTACAGCTAATCAAAGGGCTACCCAGACCCCTCTTTTACGCTGCTGTTACTCTCTGTTTATTATCTATGCATAGTCACTTTAACTCAACCTACATGTACATATTACCTCAATTTCGTCGACTAACCGGTGCCCCCGCACATTGACTCTGTACCCCCTGTATATTGCCTCAATATTGTTATTTTACTGCTGCAGTATAACCACGTGTTACTTTTATTTATTATTTAAGTCTTCTTAAAGCATTGTTGGTTAAGGGCATTTCGCTCTGAGGTTTACACCTGTTGTATTCGTAGCATGTTGTAACGGCTTTCTTCTATCTCCTCCTCTGACGAAGAGGTGGAACAAGGATCGGACCAAAATGCAGCGTGGTTTGTTCGATACATCTTTAATGAAGACAAAAACACGAACTATACAAAAACAATAAACATAACGTGAAAACCGAAACAGCCTATCTTGTGCAAACGAACACAGTGACATGAACAATCACCCACGAAACACTCAAAGAATATGGCTGACTAAATATGGCTCCCAATCAGAGACAACGATAATCACCTGCCTCTGATTGAGAACCAATTCAGACAGCCATAGACTTTGCTAGAGAACCCCACTAAACCACAAACCCAATACCTAACAAAACCCCAGGACAAAACACACCACATACAAAAACCCATGCCACACCCTGGCCTGACCAAATAAATGAAGATAAACACAAAATACCTCGACCAGGGCGTGACAGAACCCCCCCCCCCCCCCCCCCCCCCCAAGGTGCGGACTCCCGGACGCACATCAAAACAATAGGGAGGGTCCGGGTGGGCGTCTGTCCATGGTGGCGGCTCCGGCGCGGGATGTGGACCCCACTCTATCAATGTCTTAGTCCCTCCTCGCGTCCCTGGATAGTCCACCCTCGCCGCCGACCATGGCCTAGTAGTCCTCACCCAGAACCCCACTGGACTGAGGGGCAGCTCGCGACTGAGGGACAGCTCAGGACTGAGGTAGCTCAGGACTGAGGGGTAGCTCGGGACTGAGGGGTAGCTCGGGACTGAGAGGAAGCTCAGCACTGAGAGGAAGCTCAGCACTGAGAGGAAGCTCAGGCAGGTAGTTGGATCTGGCAGATCCTGGCTGGCTGGTGGTTCTGGCAGATCCTGGCTGACTGGCGGATCTGGAAGAGTCTGGCTGACTGGCGGATCTGGAAGAGTCTGGTTGACTGGCGGATCTGGAAGAGTCTGGTTGACTGGCGGATCTGGAAGAGTCTGGTTGACTGGCGGATCTGGAAGAGTCTGGTTGACTGGCGGATCTGGAAGAGTCTGGTTGACCGGCAGATCTGGAAGAGTCTGGTTGACCGGCAGATCTGGAAGAGTCTGGTTGACCGGCAGATCTGGAAGAGTCTGGTTGACCGGCAGATCTGGAAGAGTCTGGTTGACCGGCAGATCTGGAAGAGTCTGGTTGACCGGCAGATCTGGAAGAGTCTGGTTGACCGGCAGATCTGGAAGAGTCTGGTTGACCGGCAGATCTGGAAGAGTCTGGTTGACCGGCAGATCTGGAAGAGTCTGGTTGACCGGCAGATCTGGAAGAGTCTGGCTGACCGGCAGATCTGGAAGAGTCTGGCTGACCGGCAGATCTGGAAGAGTCTGGCTGACCGGCAGATCTGGAAGAGTCTGGCTGACTGGCAGTTCTGGCTGCTCCATGCTGACTGGCTGCTCCATGCTGACTGGCTGCTCCATGCTGACTGGCAGCTCTGGTTGCTCCATGCTGACTGGCTGCTCTGGCTGCTCCATGCTGACTGGCTGCTCCATGCTGACTGGCTGCTCTGGCTACTCCATGCTGACTGGCGGCTCTGGCTGCTCCATGCTGACTGGCGGCTCTGGCTGCTCCATGCTGACTGGCGGCTCTGGCTGCTCCATGCTGACTGGTGGCCCTGGCTGCTCCATGCAGACTGGCGGCCCTGGCTGCTTCATGCAGACTGGCGGCTCTGGCTGCTCCTTGCAGACTGGCAGCTCTGGCGGCTCCTTGCAGACTGGCAGCTCTGGCGGCTCCTTGCAGACTGGCAGCTCTGGCGGCTCCTTGCAGACTGGCAGCTCTGGCGGCTCCTTGCAGACTGGCAGCTTTGGCGGCAACCTGCAGACTGGCAGCTCTGGCAGCTCCTTGCAGACTGGCAGCTCAATGCAGACTGGCGGCTCTGGCTGCTCCATGCTGACTGGCGGCTCTGGCTGCTCCATGCTGACTGGCGGCCCTGGCTGCTTCATGCAGACTGGCGGCCCTGGCTGCTTCATGCAGACTGGCGGCCCTGGCGGCTCCTTGCAGACTGGCAGCTCTGGCGGCTCCTTGCAGACTGGCAGCTCTGGCGGCTCCTTGCAGACTGGCAGCTCTGGCGGCTCCTTGCAGACTGGCAGCTCTGGCGGCTCCTTGCAGACTGGCAGCTCTGGCGGCTCCTTGCAAACTGGCAGCTTTGGCGGCATCCTGCAGACTGGCAGCTCTGGCAGCTCCTTGCAGACTGGCAGCTCAATGCAGACTGGCAGCTCAATGCAGACTGGCAGCTCAATGCAGACTGGCAGCTCTATGCAGACTGGCAGCTCCATGCAGACTGGCAGCTCCTTGCAGACTGGCAGTTCTGAACAGGCGGGAGACTCCGGCAGCGCTGTAGAGGCGGAAGGCTCTGGCAGCGCTAAACAGGCGGGAGACTCCGGCAGCGTTGAAGAGGAGGAGGGCTCTGGCAGCGCTGGACAGGCGAGGCGCACTGTAGGCCTGATGCGTGGTGCTGGCACTGGTGGTACTGGGCCGAGGACACGCACAGGAAGCCTGGTGCGGGGAGCTGCTACCGGAGGGCTGGGGTGTGGAGGTGGTACTGGATAGACCGGACCGTGCAGGCGCAATGGAGCTCTTGAGCACCGAGCCTGCCCAACCTTACCTGGTTGAATGGTCCCGGTCGCCCTGCCAGTGCGGCAAGGTGGAATAGCCCGCACTGGGCTATACAGGCGAACCGGAGACACCGTGCGCAAAGCTGGTGCCATGTAAGCCGGCCCAAGGAGACGCACTGGGGACCAGATGCGTAGAGCCGGCTTCATGACTGGAGACACCGTGTGCACCACAGCATAACACGGTGCCTGCCCGGTCTCTCTAGCCCCCCGGTAAGCACAGGGAGTTTGCGCAGGTCTCCTACCTGGCGTAGCCATACACCCTGTTAGCCCCCCCCCAATAAATTTTTGGGGCTGACTCCCGGGCTTTTTCTCCTGCTGCACCTTTGGGCGGCTACACTCCCCTGGTTTAGCCCAGGGTCCTCTCCCGTCGAGGATTTCCTCCCATGTCCAGAAATCCTTATTACGCAACTCCTGCTGCTGTTGTTGCCTGTTACCACGCCGCTTGGTCCAGTTGTGGTGGGTGATTCTGTAACGGCTTTCTTCTATCTCCTCCTCTGACGAAGAGGTGGAACAAGGATCGGACCAAAATGCAGCGTGTAGATTGCGATCCATGTTTAATTAACAAACGTAAACATTAATTAATACAAACACTACAAAACAAAAGAACGTAATGAACGAAACGAAAACCGAAACAGCCTATACTTGTGTAAACTAACAAAGACAGGAACAAGGACACTAAGGACACTCAAAGAATATGGCTGACTAAATATGGCTCCTAATCAGAGACAACGATAATCACCTGCCTCTGATTGAGAACCAATTCAGACAGCCATAGACTTTGCTAGAGAACCCCACTAAACCACAAACCCAATACCTAACAAATCCCCAGGACAAAACACACCACATACAAAAACCCATGCCACACCCTGGCCTGACCAAATAAATGAAGATAAACACAAAATACCTCGACCAGGGCGTGACACGTGATAAATCCGATTTGATATTTAGATATATCTGAATGTCTAACATCTGTTTGTTGCTACAGAGCCCTGTACAGATTGTGTAAATATATTCTGTGAATCCATATAGGCAGACGAATTTTGAGGATTGATTGAAAAGATCCATATTTATTTTATAGTCCTTTATAGGGCACACTGGCAAAGGTGTTTGGCATGGTGGGCTGTGGAAGATGAGTGCTTGTGGTGAATGGTCTTGTCCCGTCTGCGGTGTACGGCCAGCTGGATAAGACTGCCGGAAGTGGTTTAGGGTTCGTAGACCTTAACCACCTGTGAACTTGAACTTGTTATCAGTATAAAAGACACCTGTCCACAACCTCAAACAGTCACACTCCAAACTCCACTATGGGCAAGACCAAAGAGCTGTCAAAGGACACCAGAAACAAAATTGTAGACCTACACCAGGCTGGGAAGACTGAATGTGCAATAGGTAAGCAGCTTGGTTTGAAGAAATCAACTGTGGGAGCAATTATTAGGAAATGGAAGATATACAAAACCACTGATAATCTCCCACGCTCTGGGGCTCCACGCAAGATCTCACCCTGTGGGGTCAAAATGATCACAAGAACGGTGAGCAAAAATCCCAGAACCACACGGGGGGACCTAGTGAATGACCTGCAGAGAGCTGGGACAAAAGTAACAAAGCCTACCATCAGTAACACACTACGCCGCCAGGGACTCAAATCCTGCAGTGCCAGATGTGTCCCCCTGCTTAAGCCAGTACATGTCCAGGCCCATCTGAAGTTTGCTAGAGAGCATTTGGATGATCCAGAAGAAGATTGGGAGAATGTCATATGGTCAGATGAAACCAAAATATAACTTTTTGGTAAAAACTCAACTCGTCGTGTTTGGAGGACAAAGAATGCTGAGTTGCATCCAAAGAACACCATACCTACTGTGAAGCATGGGGTTGGAAACATCATGCTTTGGGGCTGTTTTTCTGAAAAGGGACCAGGACGACTGAGCCGTGTAAAGGAAAGAATGAATGGGGCCATGCATCGTGAGATTTTGAGTGAAAACCTTCCATCAGCAAGGGCATTGAAGATGAAAAGTGGCTGGGTCTTTCAGCATGACAATGATGACAAACACACCGCCCGGGCAACGAAGGAGTGGCTTCGTAAGAAGCATTTCAAGGTCCTGGAGTGGCCTAGCCAGTCTCCAGATCTCAATCCCATAGAAAATCTTTGGAGGGAGTTGAAAGTCCGTGTTGCCCAGCAACAGCCCCAAAACATCACGGCTCTAGAGGAGATCTGCATGGAGGAATCGGCCAAAAACCAGTAACAGTGTGTGAAAACCTTGTGAAGACTTACAGTAAACGTTTGACCTCTGTCATTGCCAACAAAGGGTATATAACAAAGTATTGAGGTAAACTTTTGTTATTGACCAAATACTTATTTTCAACCATAATTTGCAAATAAATTCATTAAAAATCTTACAATGTGATTTCAGGATTTTTTTTCTCATTTTGTCTGTCATAGTTAAAGAGTACCTATGATGAAAATTACAGGCCTCTCTCATCTTTTTAAGTGGGAGAACTTGCACAATTGGTGGCTGACTAAATACTTTTTCGCCCCACTGTATCTTTGTGCTTGTCTCCACACCCCATCAGGTGTCTCCCATCTCCCCTCGTTACCCCATGTGTATTTATACCTGTGTTCTCTGTCTGTTGCCAGTTTGTTTTGTTTGTCAAGCCTACCAGTGGTTTTCCCCTTGCTCCTATCTGTTTCTAGTTCCTGTTTTCTAGTTTTGATCATTCTACCTGCCCTGAGCCTGCCTGCCATCCTGTACCAAGTCCTACCACACTGGATTATTGACCTCTGTCTGCCCTGATCCTGAGACTGCCTGCCGTTCTGTACCTTTTGGATTCTGATCTGGATTACTGAACTCTGCCTGCCCTTGACCTGTTGTTTGCCGGCCCCCTGTTCTAGTAATACACTTTTGTTACTTTGACACTGTCTGCATCTTGGTCTTCCCTAAAATGTGATACCACCAACTGTTTTGACCTCTTGCAGAAGATTTACTAGTGCTGCACGTCTCCTGGAGACGTGGTTGAGTTGTTATAGACATGGTTGAGTTGTTATACTTTTTGTGGAAGGGACGAACATCAACATGCCTTTGTTGGTAAAGGTGTCAACTGATTGGGAGCTAAGTGTTTAGAGACAGACTAGTGTATTGTTAAGGGACAATGATGGACATTGGGAGCTGCGTTTGAGAAGAAAGATCAGTCAACAAAGTGAATGGGCTGGGGGGCTGCAAAAGGCGTGGAAGTCTTTGGAAGGCAGTTCTTACACAGTATGTATTGTTGTGTATGGTACATAGAGGAGAAATGGTACCTTTCAATTGTTCTCATACACAACAATACATTTACTGTCTCTAAGCATAACCAAAACACCACAACAATCTGCAAAGAGAATGAGGTGGTTGTGTCATTACTGTTGTAGTCTTGATTTTATACCTTTTCAGTGTCCCTTGCTCATTTTTGTCCCAAAATCATGTTGTGCCCCATAACAGCTGAGAATCAACAAACCAATCATAGACAATTTATACACATTCAGCATTACTACCAACACACAGAGAGTGAGTTAGCTATATTGACAATTCTATTTTTAGTAACAGAGTGTTTTCCAGAAAAGGGTGAAATAGATTGCTACCTGATTGAGTTACTATTATTTGCTAACATTAGTCAAAGATAGAATGAACAGACAAGCATGTTTACTCTGCTGAAGGTAGCTACCAGTATGGTGGTGACCTACCATGGCATAGGCAAAATGTATTAAAAGTGTATATCCAAAAGATAGCTAGCTATATGATTTAGCTGATGGCTTTCAGAGTTCAATACAGAACTGTAACTTTTGCTATCTAATTTACCTCGACCAGCTAATGTTATGTTACCAATAATCGACAAGCTTACGTTTTGTTGTGAAGGGAGAAAACGATGGTATCGCAGCACTTGTCAGCTGTTGTCTAAATGGATTCCCCATCCATTCAGTAGGAAAATTCCTCTGATAATATTTGGTCACCGTAAGCATCATTCTTGATATCTGCAAACCACTGGCAACATCAGTCTTACCATAAAATAAAACAAATATTTTATTAAATTAAAGTAATGTGAATAAGTGATAAGCAGTAATGGGCAGTAACTACCATCACGTGACTTTTATTAATTGTTTTATGCAGTGTTACAGCATTAAACCCACATAATGCATAGTGCATTTAATGTAGATAAGGCATACTTTTATGACTACTGAATACCAACTATCAATCACTTAGATTATATAATTTCAGGCACGCGAAGCAACTGCTATCTAATCCCTCTCGATGTGCGTGTTCTCTCTTCTCTCCACGTCTGCTCCGTACAGAATGAAATGTGTAACAACACAGTGGCTCTTAAATGTATTTGTGTCACAGAAATGTAACACAAGCAAAATCATACACAATTACTAATGACATTTCTATATTGTTTTGTCTTTCTAAGGTCCTGTGGAAAACATAATAATCTACTTAAAGAAGACGAGTGCTGTTGCTCGTAGGAGCGTATCAAGACTGGTAAGACCAGAGACAGATGAGCTGGGGTAGTTATTGACCTGGATCATTGATAGCCAGCAAATGGGGGACCGTTCCAATCCTCACAAATCATGTTAAACACTACTTGTTGACCTGGATCATTGATAGCCAGCAACCCCTGGAAGGTGTCCCCCATGATGACCATTTGGACAGTTCAGATGGGGGACCGTTCCAATCCTTATTTGGTTGGACAAATGTATTCATGTGTCATCCCCAGACTGCAGGGAATATATAATGTTGTCAATCATCTCTTGCACTCCCATAATAAAAAGTATGTGATTTAACTCAACTTGAAGAAATAATGTTCTCTATTGCAGCAATGTAATCATTTTCTAGAGGTAGATGATCACCATAGCTTGGAGGGAACATGTCTTAACAGGATGAACGTTGTGTCACAAATCATGTCCTTTCGTTTCTTATCATCCTTATCCAATATGCTTGAAAATATGAAGAGTGGTACTCAGTGATGTGTTGTGCTGGATTTGCCCCAAATAACTATTTGTATTCAGGACATAGTTCATTTGTTTGCCAATTTGTTTGCGGTTTTACTTTTGTCTCTTATTGCAAACAGGATTCAAATTTAGGAATATTTGTATTCTGTACAGGCTTCCTTCTTTTCACTCTGTTATTTAGGTTAGTATGGTGGAGTAACTACAATTTTGTTGATCCATCCTCAGATTCCTCCTATCACAGCCATTGAAAGTTTGTAACTGTTTTAAAGTCACCATTGGTCTCATGGTGAAATCCCTGAGTTGTTTCGTTACTCTACGGCAACTGAGTTAGGAATGGGAAGGAAAGGGGGATACCTAGTCAGTTGTACAACTGAATGCATTCAACTGAAATGTGTCTTCCACATTTAAGGATGCCTGTATCTTTGCAGTGACTGGGTGTATTCATACACCATCCAAAGTGTAATTATTAATTACACCAAGCTCAAAGGGAACACAGGTGGGAAAAGTTTACCTAAGTATGATTCTCAGAGATAACGAACGACACCTGCTTCTGATTGAGAACCATACTAGGCCAAACACAGAGAAAATATAACATAGAAAAAAGAACATAGACAACCCACCCCAACTCACGCCTTGACCAACCTAACACAAAGACATAAAAAAGAAACTAAGGTCAGAACGTGACAGTACCCCCCCCCCCCCCAAAGGTGAGGACTTCAGCCGCAAAACCTGAACATATAGGTGAGGGTTTGGGTGGGCGTCTGTCCGCGGTGGTGGCTCTTCCGCGGGACGTGGACCCCACTCCATCATAGTCTTTGCCCGCTTAAGTGGCGCCTTTGGAGCGGCGACCCTCGCCGCCCACCTCGGACTGGGGACCCTTGCAGCGGGCCCCGAATGGACGGGAGATTCCGGCAGCACCGGACAGGCGGGAGATTCCGGCAGCGCCAGCGTGAAGGGCCGTTCGTCGTTCGTGACGGGCTGCTCTGGCAGCTCCTGACTGACGGGCGGCTCTGGCAGCTCCTGACTGACGGGCGGCTCTGGCAGCTCCTGACTGACGGGCGACTCTGGCAGCTCCTGACTGACGGGCGGCTCTGGCAGCTCAGGACAGACGGGCGGCTCTGGCAGCTCAGGACAGACTGGGGGCTCTGGCAGCTCTGGACAGGAGGGAGACTCTGGAAGCGCTGGACAGGCGGGAGCACCTGGAAGCGCTGGACAAGAGGGAGCACCCGGAGGGAGGAGACAGAGAGACAGCCTGGTGCGTGGAGGAGGCACCGGATGGACCGGACCATGGAGGCGCACTGGAGGTCTCGAGCACCGAGCCTGTACAACCTGTCCTGGCTGGATACTCACCGTTGCCCGGCCAGTGCGGCAAGGTGGAACAGACCGCACTGGGCTGTGCTGGTGAACCGGGGACACCGTACGTAGGGCTGGTGCCATATACCCCGGGCCGAGGAGACGCACTGGAGACCAGATGCGCTGAGCCTGCTTCATAGCACCTGGCTTGATGCCCACTCTAGCCCGGCCGATACGAGGCGCTGCGATGTAGTGCACCGGGCTATGCCTGGCACTGGGGACACCGTGCGCCTCATGGCATAACATGGTGCCTGCCCGGTCCACCTCTCTCCACAGTAAGCACGGGGAGTTGGCTCAGGTCTCCTACCTGACTTAGCCACACACATAAGTTTTTGGGGCTGCCTCTCGTCCCTGTTGCGCTGCCGTGCTAGCTCCTCATAATGCCGCCTCTCGGCTTTGGCTGCCTCCAGCTCTTCCCGGGGGCGGCGATATTCCCCAGCCTGTGCCCAGGGTCCCTTTCCATCCAAAATCTCCTCCTATGTCCAGGAGTCCAGAACCCTCTGCTCCTGATTACCACGCTGCTTGGTCCGGTTGGGGTGGGTGATTCTATAACGGTTGTCTTCGTCGTCTGACGAGTATGAAATATCGGACCAATGCGCAGCATGGTACGTGTTCATGATGTTTTATTTACTGAACACTGAAATACAAAATAACAACGTCCTGTAAGATGCAGAAAACACTAAACAGAAAATAATCACCCACAAAACACAGGTGGGAAAAGGCTACCTAAGTATGATTCTCAATCAGAGACAACGAACGACACCTGCCTCTGATTGAGAACCATACTAGGCCAAACACGGAGAAAATATAACATAGAAAAAAGAACATAGACAACCCACCCCACCCCAACTCCCCCCCTGACCAACCTAACATAAAGACATAAAAAATAAACTAAGGTCAGAACGTGACAGCCTAGGAACAGTGGGTTAACTGCCTTGTTCAGGGGCAGAACAACAGATTTTTACCTTTACCTTGTCAGCTCGGGGATTTGATCTAGCAACCTTTCGGTTACTGGCCCAACACTAACCATTAGGCTACCTGCTGCCCCAGGTTGAATACTTATTAACTGAAGACATTTCAGCTTTTAATTTTGTATTAATTTGTACAAATCTCTAAAAACATAATTCCACCTTGACGTTATGGGGTAGCCAGTGTGTAGCCAGTGACACAAAATCTGAATTGAATCAATTTTAAATTTGGGCTATAACAACAACATTTGGAAAAAGTGAAGGGGTGTGAATACTTTCTGAGGGCACCGTATATAATACATATGTAATAAGTATTTTTCTGGTGACACTGCTTGATGGTCCTCAGCCATTGTGGTCATTACATTACAATTTGTGTCTGATATTGTTTACATCATTCCTGTTGATCATTAACATGACTGGCAGTTACCATAACAAAGGAGTAAGGCTCTGCTGTTTTTTTTACTGCCGTGTGCCTATTGTGCATTTAGGTTTGCTGGCGAATTACTGCCCAACTCGAGGAAGAGGTAGCCTATTGCTTCTTTTATCAGCAACACCCCTCTCCTCTTTCATTCATCGCTCATGCTAATTTAGCCTGTAATTTCCCATGTCCCGAGACCCTTTTACTGGATCGGGTGCCTTTCCTAAGCCTGTGTAGTTGAAGGATTATGTATGATATGGTAATGTTGCTAATGGAAAGGTTGGCACAGGAATGTGAGCTGGTGGTTTTTTTTGTGAGAAGGACACAGGTGCCCTTGCAGAGAGATGTGACGTGAGCGGACTATGAATTTGCCAGGTGGCAGAGGAAGAGAGGAGGGAGCCTACAGAGAGACAATGCTTATGTACACCAGTGAGTCCGGGTGACACAATGAACGGTTCATCGGTAGAATTTACAGTAAGACGTTTGCCAGATGCTTATGTGCCTCAGTTATTACTTCAGTTTGCTCTGTGATTTAAATACATTGGAAATGAATCTAGAAAAGGAACAAAGAGACTATGCAAATGGTACTAGTGTTTCTAGAGGTTCCCTGGAAATTACTATTGAGCGGAGCCAACCCCCCTCCCCTCACACACACAGACTCTCTCACACATAGATACACAAAGACACACACACTCACACACACGTAGGATACCTCACTCTATAGTCTACAAGATTTATAGACGTAGTGATTGGCTTCGTTGTCCCCCACCCCTTCCCCCCTTCACCATTCTGCGGCACTGCCATTTGCAGTGGTTGATGAGGGCCCCCTCCCACTCAAACATGGCCGTTTGAGGGAAGAGGGGTGGATGAGATGGGGTGTACGGCACACACTATCAGATCAGTCCTCTCCTCCTCCACTCACCGCAACCACACACCTTTTCAGCCATCGCTCAAGGTCACCCCATGTTCTCTCCAATGAAACGCACAAACCAGTTTGTAATTTTTCACGGAAAAAGAAAGTGAATGGGTCGCTATGCTTTATAGTGCTGCGTCAAAAGAGGCGGAGTGTGGAAGAAAATATTTTTTTTCGGGGACAGGCATTGTGGGGGGTGTTTGGGGAATGACGTGCTAGGGAGGAGACTGCCGATTGGCCAGGGCAGGTGTCAGTCGCCACGCTGCTGCAGACGGACAGGCCACTCGATGAATATGGATGAGAGCAGTGAAAAGGGTGATGCGGCAGGGAAGACCCCCCCCTTCAAACCGGTGCAGGCTTGAACAATGCGTGGCGTCTTTCACTGAAAATACTGAGAGCCTGCATTAGCATTTTCTCATACAATTGAGGCTCTGGCCAGCTGCAGGCATGGCTTGGATGTTGCGGTGAAATCTTTTTTTTGCACCCACTGATGTATTAGACCTCTGTGAAAAAGGTTGACTGGCCGCATTCCTCAACGCCACCATTGCACCTATGACTAGCCTAACGTTAAGGTACCCTTACAAGATTGTACCCCGGTATTGATGGCGATCTGACAGAGGATTTTACCAGCAGATCTCAGAATGGGTAAGAGCCAAACTGTTTTTGTCATGACTTGTTGAATTCATTTATCACACTCAACTCTTAATACTTGACTACGTAAAATATATTCTGCTCATTATTGCCCATTTTGATCCATCGTTCTTGCTGCCTGTCAGCGCCAGGTTGGTCCATTGACATGCAGAGTGGGTATTTGGAGGGAGTGGGGGGTGGTCACAAGGCATTTCCTCCTGACCCACCCCCCTTGAGTGACTTCACTAAACACGTTTGGCTGAGTGTCCGTGTCTCTCCTTCAAGCCATCCCTCCAGTATTGGATGCATGGGGTTTGAACTCAACAGCCCCGACTGGCTTAGCTTCCCAACCTGCCCCATACTGCTCCCATTCCCCTGACGGATTGCAGCAACAGATTGCCATGTTTACTCTACTACATGACGCCATTGAAACCTGTTAGTGTGATTTTTCAGACGCTAGGACGAAATGAATTATTGACTAATGACTGTAAACGCTGCCTGTGAGGGCAATGGAGTGAATCTCAATGGCATGCTCTCCCCTGCTGGGTTCACCCTGGTTTTAAGACACATAGAAACGGGAACTTGTACACCCCTGCCAACACAGGTCTAATAGAGGACATTTCCATTCCTATTGTTCAGTTTATCCTGTGTGGAGAGTTGTAATAACATGTGTCCTCTGACTGACAGTAGAAAAGTCTGTACTTCCATGAAGACAATGTCAATGTCTAAGCCATGGTTTTTACTTTTTCATCAAGGTCATCTATTATTATTTTTCTCCTGGAAGGGAAAACTTTTTTTCTCTGAAAGGGGAAGATTAATGGAGTAGAAAGCAGAAATCCAAGCAGAAAAAGTGCCTTGGCTAAAGGAGTATGGTTTGTGTCAGATTGTCATAATGGTTTCTCTCCGATTGATAGAGGACTAATGGATGTTTTCAGAAAGGCTCTATCATTCATTGGTGTGATTTACAATATAAATGTTGACGGACTAGACATGTGAAGATGGTGTGTATTTTCATATAAATGTTGGTTCTAGTAGTCTAATGTGTGACCAGTAAGGAAGGTCCTTTAGTCTGAGTTAACAGAATTTACTTTGGATTTTAGATATCAACGTGTCATGACTTTATTGAGAGACCTATCAAAATCCAAATGGAACATGCGGGGCATGTTAAAAGAATCAGTAGAGAGGTGACATGTAGAGTGACTGAAATCCCTAGATGTCACAGTGCCACATTCATTGTGATCAGGATCTAATGAGCCCATTTAAGAGGCAAACAGAAGGTCAGTCTTAGAACAGTGACATCGATGTGTGCAGACCTCCATCCATCCGTCTTCCCTGGACGAGCTTGCAGATCCATCCCCCTGCATGAAGCTATACAACGACGACACAGGCAAACACGCATCTTGGCGTTGTCAACCAAAATCACCATTAAAACGAACAACTACGGTTTGATATCGTCATTATCTTTTTTTGTGCTGGTCTGTATTAAAAAAACGTTTGTTCACTGATATAAACAGTTCTTTGAATGTACGTTCTTGCCAGAGTGACGTCACCCTTGCTGATGAAGCATTGAAGAAGTCCCAAATTGAAGTCATTAATTGAAAAGGAATGTTAAAACTAGTAGTTGATATCTGAAAACCATACTAGATACTTTTTTGGGTCATACCAGCACAGATGTTTGAAGAATTATTTAGGCTATTATTATCTAATTGATTTCTGGGGTGACATTGAGTAGTAATTTTTCTCACAGGTTCATATATTGATCGCATGTCTGTCTCCCATGTTGATTACTTATGTCTGGAATAGCACAACCAGGTGTTGGTTGGTACAGAGACGGAAGAGGAAGTGAGACATCCCAGCCGCAATTTTTTTCTGGTTAATCTACAGTTAATGAACTAAGCTGACCAGACCCAGCTGCTATTGCATTGGTATCTATGGGACAGCCACCCCTTAAGCAGACCTGTTCTTTGACCAATCCACCATCTTTGGGTTGGTATTCGCAGTCCAATCCCAACATTGGATTGATTGCTCTACCCAATTGCTACCCAATCTGGATTTGTTTGGAGTGATACACACTGCTCACCTGGGTGATGATTAAATCTTCTTGATTAGCCAGTATGTGGAGTGGAACATTCTCGATTAAAAGGATGAAGAACAGAAGGTTTGATCGGTGAATTCTTTGAGCTGACATGATATCAATCACTGACTGATACAAGACAGTGTTATAAGCCACTGAACCCCCTTTTAAACGTTTTAAAAGTCTGTCTTTTTGGCAGGGATTTTGTTTCCTTATGCTAGCATCTCTAACAGTTATTACTCTGGATCACAATGGGTTGGATTTCATGCACCGCAAGCATATGATTTATATGTTTCGACATAGTCCTGTGTGAGTAATATTCTGAGTAATGTTAATACATCCTGTAATTTTCACCATTCCGATGATGTTTATGCTCCCCTTTGTCTCTCGGGTTTGAGATTAAAAAAAATAAAAAAGTTTACATTGTAGGTCTTGGCTTGGTTTGAACCATGAATTAGATATTTTGTCAGAAGATTCTGATAAAGGATACTAAAACTCCTTGAAAACAGTTAAAATTAGACCTCTGCAAACTGGAAAGGAGGTCAGCATTTACTCCACAGGAAATCTGGGACAGAACACAGAACGTGTCACCAAACTCTGATGAAATATGGGACTAGAGGCTACAAAAGAATCACACTCCGAAATGAAAAATACCTCTAGATACCTTCCTACCAAAGTGTCAGTCTGACAAGAATATATGTGGCTAGCTACCTATTCAACTGTTTGCATCTGATCTTACTTGCAGTATGGTGTATATGTGTGTAGACTACAGCTTCTTTACTAGCTCTGACCCTCTCCTGTCTGTTCGTCTCTCTCTCTCTATGTCCTTCCAGAGGAGGGTGAGTACTTCCTGAAGGTGCTGATCCCCAGCTATGCGGCCGGCTCCATAATTGGCAAGGGCGGCCAGACCATCGTACAGCTGCAGAAAGAGACGGGCGCCACCATCAAGCTGTCCAAATCCAAAGACTTCTACCCAGGTAATTGGATCCCACTATGTCCCTGATCAAATTATCCAAATATAACGGCGTACACCCAAGTAAGAGCCCCCAAAATCATCGGACTCTCTCAATTCAAGATCAGTACAAGATGTTATTTGTTGGTTACACTGGAATTTGAATTCCAACTGGGGAGCCCAATGAGTTTGATCCAGCCTTCCAAATGCACAGTATTTTTACCCAGACAAAAGACCTATTCAGATGCTACAGCTGCTTCTGACTCAGGAATAGCATTTATAGATACAAGCAATTGCTCTTTCAATTTGGCTGTGCTCTTAGCAGGGAGCTGATCCAATTTCTGTGAAAAGTCTGTAGTCCCCAGAAGTACTATCATTCTTCATTCTGCTACAATGCAAAGACTGCATTTAATCAATTCCCCGCTTAGCTGCCTGGCTGCCATTTTACTCCAAGATGGAGAGAGCACATTATCCAATGTCGAGGACATGTAAGGTACACTGGAAGCAGTAGTCGCCCATAAGGGCCTTGTTCTTAAAAACATGTCAACATGGAAAAAGATGCTCATGTTTTCCCAATGACCCCACACTGATGGAGGTCACTGCACTCTCTGGTTGGTGCTGAAACATCTTGTCTTCGGAGCAGGAAATGTGAGAGCCGCAGTAAAGTGTATGCGTTTGTCCTTCATGGCTGAGGAAGCTTCAACCTTCTGGAAAATAACAGGTGTCGGGCGGCTCGCTGTTGATTAAGATTACTTTATTAGCCAATTGCACACAAATTTGACTTCCGCTTTTAATCCAACCCATCCGAAAGACACACATACAGGTTTTTGGAGAGGTGCAAGGGGCTGCCACTCTGGGCACCTGTTGTTGTGGGGGGTTATGTGCCTTGCTCAAGGGCACAACAGCAGGTAATGGCATCTAGGAATTGATACCAGCAACCTTCCAGTTGCCAGGTCACTTTCAGACAGATTTTTTCTTGTCGGACACTGGATTAGAACTGGCAACGCTCCAGTTGCTGGCTCACCTCTAACTGATTGAACAAAAATGGCAATATGGCTCAAATATGGGCTATGTTCTGACACGCGGAAGTTGTGATATACTGCACTTGGACTAAACCTTGGCAAAATATTAGGTCACACTTTATTTGGATAGTCCATCTGTAGATGCTCTACAGGTTGTCATACTCTCAACAAACGATCTGTTGATAAGCAACTGCTTGCTACGGTTAGGTTTAGAATAAGGGTTAGGGTTAAGTTTAGGGTTAGGATAAGGGTTAAGGTTAGTGTTAGTTACATTAAATGTTACTGAGTCTGTAGAGCATCTACAGATTGACTATCCATATATAAAGTGTTACCAATAATTATTGAACCTCGGCAAAGAATAGAAGTACAATAATATTTCCCTTTTAGGGTATCTCCTGTTCCCACTACTGCACTATCTGAAAAACTGGATTCATCGATCGTCACCATGACACCCTGAAAATGAACTATAGTAATGGCTTACTTTTGCATACAATGTAGCAGCACTCCTTTGTAGTGTTGTCACGATATCAGAATTTTGACTTTGATATCGATACCAGGGTCAGCATCACAATGCTCGATACCAAAACTATAGCAAACGATACCAAGGGAAAAAAGAAGGCGTATTAGCCAGTCACAGAATGGCACTCGATCCAGACAGTTCTTTTGAGTTCAATATTATTACATTTGAAATTGTAGATGTTTGAATGAATGCATTAAGAAAACAATTATACAAGTATGCAAATTATTTGAATGGTCAATCTCAAGTCTATTGATAAACTGGGTGAATCAAGATGCAGCCTAGGTCTATTTACTATACAGGTGAATACAATGAGTTATTGAGCTTGTTTTGGCTGAATTCATGGGGCTACAGATGAAAAACAATGTTTACCTTCCATTTGGGGCTTATTTTATTATTTGCATAGAAGAAGCAATCTATTATTTTGTAAAAGTGCGTGCTGTCTCTTTAAGACCCATGACGACATATACACACTAAGTTCTAGGCTTGAGCAAATGTGATCTTGGGAGAGATGTGAGGCAGGGGAGATGAAGTGAATGAATAAAGTTTTTGGGTGACAATCATCAGCATTTTGCATTATGGTTTGCATATGATTACAAACAAGGTACTAGGGTAGTCAATTGATGTTAGCTTCTGCTGTAAGCTTTCTTTTGTGAACAGAAATGATTCTATAGCAACGGTCATCGAAATTGTTAAAAGGTTTTAAAAACAATTCTAATACATGCACATTTGAACAATGAATTAAGATACTCCAAAATGTTGGAATTTTTATAATCCAGTTTTTTGTTGTTGCATATATGAATACATTAACGCAAAGGGAGGAACAAGGCTGCAACCACCAAACACTTTCTCAGTCTACCCTAACTGCAGTCACATAAACATACTTTACAATGTTTACGAGATCATACATAATATCACTGTAATCCGAGAGCTCATTTTTGAAAGTTGCTTTCATTTCAGCTCATCTAATTTATAAAAATTTCAACTGTTAGATTCTTACTTTTTTTCAAGTACACAAAAAATGAACACCCATCAAAATAACGTTTTTTTTCTTCTCTTTCTTGTGATGTGGCGAGACGGTGAGTTCAATCTCTGATGAAGCGTTGACAGGTCATTACAAGCATTTCAGCGGTCGTAACGTTCATGGAAAGAAAATTGACAGACACAAGCAAAAGTGTGAAATAAGTCGCAGGAGTAAAATTAAAGCAATCAATCCAGCGAGATTTAAGTAACAAGCGGATTTAGCGCCCCTCAAACACAGGAAATAGATGGCTGAAAGACAGATCATCAGCTGGGCGGGGCATGCGCGTTGCTAGTTTCAAAATTGCTACATGCCATGTTGCATTATTCAAGTGTGTTAATAACTTCTGTGCAGCATAAGTGGTGATGCAGCCCAGACTCGCAGTGAGAGTAGTGGTTCTTCAGGACAGGCTAGAGCTAGTAATGAGTAAGTGCAACAGGCACTGTGCTCTCGTGCTATAAGAGGACATTGGCTGTGCTGATAGACAGACTTGATCCTCTCTCAACCAGTAGATGACGTGAGACACGTTTGACAGAAGTACCGAAAGTGAAGAGAAAAAGAAGAGGTATACCGTGCAACACTACTACTTTGTTTGTCTACATCGAAAACACACTTTGATGCAGTTGTGCTTTTGTATCCTCTTCCTCTCGCTGGGTGGTGAATGTGTCGATAGAGCACCACCTGCTCTGCTCCTCCCCATCCCCATCGTGTTGTGAGGAGTTCAGGGAGAGGGTGCTGGCAGCGATGTCATTGGTTACTGCTAGGGTCCCCAAAGTAAAATTAAACTACTACACCATCTCACACAATGGGCCGGAACTCTTCCAGAAAGTCTGCATGTATTCAATGTACACTTATATGACCAAATATACAAGGCTTTTGCACCTGTTCAAAGTTTGCAGCTGTTATTTTTTACTGAGGAATTCAAAGACAAGAAACAAAGCTAATCAATTGCATTTTAATTTGACTACCTTGTTCCTCATCGCAAGTCTGTAACCTTTCATTTTCGTTCTACCTTTCGTGATTTATTCCCTACTGAGCTTAGTGCAACATGTTGTAAATTCTGCTGCAATATTTTATCAAACTTGTTTTTAATGACAAACAGGTAGGCTATACCATAGCAATGACTTTTCAAATCAAATCAGACCTTACTTCAAATCAAATGTTATTTGTCACATACACATGGTTAGCAGATGTTAATGCGAGTGTAGCGAAATGCTTGTGCTTCAAGTTCCGACAATGCAGTAATAACCAAGAATAATCTAACCTAACAATTCCACAGCTACTACCTTATACACACAGGTGTAAAGGGATAAAGAATATGTACATAAAGATATATGAATGAGTGATGGTACAGAACGGCATAGGCAAGATGCAGTAGATGGTATCGAGTACAGTATATACATATGAGATGAGTAATGTAGGGTATGTAAACAAAGTGGCATAGTTTAGTGGCTAGTGATACATGTATTACAAAAAGATGCAGTAGATGATATAGCGTACAGTATATACATATACATATGAGGAGTAATGTAGGGTATGTAAACATTATATTAAGTGGCATTGTTTAAAGTGGCTAGTGATACAATTTTTACATAAATTTCCATTATTAAAGTGAGCTGGAGTCAGTATGTTGGCAGCATCCACTCAATGTTACTGACATCGCCTTCTGGATGATAGCGGGGTGAACAGGCACTGGCTCGGGTGGTTGTTGTCCTTGATGATCTTTATGGCCTTCCTGTGACATCGGGTGGTGTAGGTGTCCTGGAGGGCAGGTAGTTTGCCCCCGGTGATGCGTTGTGCAGACATCACTACCCTCTGGAGAGCCTTACGGTTGTGGGCGGAGTAGTTGCCGTACCAGGCGGTGATACAGCCCGACAGGATGCTCTCGATTGTGCATCTGTAGAAGTTGAGTGCTTTTGGTGACAAGCCAAATTTCTTCAGCCTCCTGAGGTTGGAGAGGCGCGGCTGCGCCTTCTTCACAACGATGTCTGTGTGCGTGGACCAATTCAGTTTGTCCGTGATGTGTACGCCGAGGAACTTAAAACTTACTACCCTCTCCACTACTGTCCTGTCGATGTGGATAGGGGGGTGCTCCCTCTGCTGTTTCCTGAAGTCCACAATCATCTCCTTTGTTTTGTTGACGTTGAGTGTGAGGTTATTTTCCTGACACCACACTCCGAGGGCCCTCACCTCCTCCCTGTAGGCCGTCTCGTTGTTGTTGGTAATCAAGCCTACCACTGTAGTGTCGTCCGCAAAGTTGATTATTGAGTTGGAGGCGTGCATGGCCACGCAGTCGTGGGTGAACAGGGAGTACAGGAGAGGGCTCAGAACGCACCCTTGTGGGGCCCCAGTGTTGAGGATCAGCGGGGTGGAGATGTTGTTACCTACCCTCACAACCTGGGGGCGGCCTGTCAGGAAGTCCAGTACCCAGTTGCACAGGGCAGGGTCGAGACCCAGGGTCTCGAGCTTGATGACGAGTTTGGAGGGTACTATGGTGTTAAATGCTGAGCTGTAGTCGATGAACAGCATTCTCACATAGGTATTCCTCTTGTCCCGATGGGTTAGGGCAGTGTGCAGTGTGGTTGCGATTGCGTCGTCTGTGGACCTATTGGGGCGGTAAGCAAATTGGAGTGGGTCTAGAGTGTCAGGTAGGGTGGAGGTGATATGGTCCTTGACTAGTCTCTCAAAGCACTTCATGATGACGGAAGTGAGTGCTACGGGGCGGTAGTCGTTTAGCTCAGTTACCTTAGCTTTCTTGGGAACAGGAACAATGGTGGCCCTCTTGAAGCATGTGGGAACAGCAGACTGGGATAAGGATTGATTGTACTTACTTATAAGCTCTTAACCAACAGTACAGTTCAAGAAGAGTTAAGAATAGAAATAAATAGACTAAAGTAAAAAATAATAATAAAAAGTAACACAATAAGAATAACAATAACGAGGCTATATACAGAGGGGGTACCGAGTTAGTGTGCGGAGGTACAGGTTAGTTGAGTTTTTTTGTACATGTAGGTAGGGGTGAAGTGACTCTGCATATATAATAAACAGCGAGAAGCAGCAGTGTATAAAAAGGGGGGGGGGGGGGAAATGTAAGTAGTCTAGTGGCGATTTTATTAATCGTTCAGCAGTCTTATGGCTTGGGGGTAGAAGCTGTTGAGGAGCCTTTTGGTCCTAGACTTGGCTCTCTGGTACCGCTTGCCGTGCGGTAGCAGAGAGAGTCTATTACTTGGGTGACTGGAGTCTCTGACAATTTTATGGGCTTTCCTCTGGCACCGCCTAGTATATAGGTCCTGGATGGCAGGAAGCTTGGCCCCAGTGATGTACTGGGCCGTACGCACTACCCTCTGTAGCGCCTTGCGGTCAGTTGCCGAGCAGTTGCCATACCAGGCGGTGATGCAACCAGTCATGATGCTCTCAATGGTGCAGCTGTAGAACCTTTTGGGGATCTGGGGACCCATGTCAAATCTTTTCAGTCTCCTGTGGGGGAAAAGGTTTTGTCGTGCCCTCTTCATGACTGTCTTGGTATGTTTGGACCATGATAGTTTGTTGGTGATGTGGACACCAAGGAACTTGAAACTCTCGACCCACTCCACTACAGCCCCGTCGATGTTAATGGGGGCCTGTTTGGCCCACCTTTTCCTATTGTCTACGATCAGCTCCTTTGTCTTTTTCATATTGAGGGAAAGGTTGTTGTCCTGGCACCACACTGATAGTTCTCTGACCTCCTCCCTATAGGCCGTCTCATCGTTGTCGGTGATCAGGCCGAGCACTGTTGTGTCGTCAGCAAACTTAATGATGGTGTTGGAGTCAGGTTTGGCCACGCAGTCGTGGGTGAACAGGGAGTACAGGAGGGGACACAACCCTGAGGGGCCTGTGTTGAGGATCAGCGTGGCAGACATGTATTTGCCTACTCTTACCACCTGGGGGCGGCCCGTCAGGAAGTCCAGGATCCAGTTGCAGAGGGAGGTGTTTAATCCCAGGATCCTTAGCTTAGTGATGAGCTTCGTGGGCACTATGGTGTCGACTACAGCTCAGCGTTCAATGAACAGCATTCTCACATAGGTGTTCCTTTTGTCCAGGTGGGAAAGGGCAGTGTGTAGTGCAATTGAGATTGCGTCATCTGTGGATCTGTTGGGGCGGTATGCGAATTGGAGTGGGTCTAGGGTGTCCGGGAGGATGCTGTTGATGTGAGCCATGACCAGCCTTTCAAAGCACTTCATGGCTACTGACGTGAGTGCTACGGGGCGGTAATCATTTAGGCAGGTTACCTTCGCTTCCTTGGGCACAGGGACTGTAGTGGTCTGTTAGGTATTACAGACTCCGTCAGGGAGAGTTTGAAAATGTCAGTGAAGATACTTGACAGTTGGTCTATCTCCATTCTGTGTTGAGCTATGAGAGGCCTATGTTGACATGTCATGTTCATACCAATATGCACAGATCACCCCTTAATCTGTAACACTTATTCTTATTCTAAAATTGATTAAATATTTTTTTCCCTCATCAGTCTACACACAATACCCTATAATGACAAAGCAAAAAACAGGTTTTTAGAAATATTTGCAAATGTATTAAAAATAAAAACAGAAATACCTTATTTACATAAGTATTCAGACCCTTTGCTATGAGACTCTAAATTGATCTCAGGTGCATAATGTTCGCATTGAACATCCTTGAGAGTCCACCTGCAGTCAATTCAATTGATTGGACATGATTTGGAAAGGCACACACACTATATAAGGTCCTACAGCTGCACCCTGACAGTGCATGTCAGAGCAAAAACCAAGCCATGAGGTCGAAGGAATTGTCCGTAGAGCTCTGGGACAGGGATGGTGTCGAGGCACAGATCTGGGGAAGGGTGCCAAAAAATGTCAGGATTGAGGGAGGGTACAGAGAGATCATTAATGAAAGCCTGCTCCAGAGCGCTCAGGACCTCAGACTTGGGCGAAGGTTCACCTTCCAATAGGACACTGACCCTAAGCATACAGCCAAGACAACCAGGAGTGGATTCTGAATGTCCTTGAATGGCCCAGCCAGAGCCTGGACTTGAACCCGATCTAACATCATTGGAGAGACCTGAAAATAGCTGTGCAGCAACGCCCTCCATCTAACCTGACAGAGCTTGAGAGGATCTCCAGAGAAGAATGGGAGAAACTCCCGAAATACATGTGTGCCAAGCTTGTAGCTTCATACCCAAGAAGACTCGAGGCTGTAATCACTGCCAAAGGTGCTTCAAAAAGTACTGAGTAAAGGGTCTGAATACTTATGTAAGTGTGATCAGTTATATAAAAAAAAAATATACATTTACAAAAAATTAAATAATAATACGTTTTTGCTTTGTCATTATGGGGTATTGTGTGTAGATTGATGTGGGGAGTGGTAATCAATTTTAGAATAAGGATGTAACATAAGAACATTTTCAAAAAGTCATGGGGTCTGAATACTTTCCAAATGCACTGTAAGACATGAAACCATGAATGGGGGAAGGCCTTGATGGGAATGGGAACTGTCCTACTGGGCCCTGCTGTGGTGGCCTGACATAGATGACTGGAGATAGTGAAGGGTGTGAATGATGCATGATTGTTTGTGAGGGGAGGGGAAAGGGGGGCAGTCCCAGAAATAGCCTGTTTCAATCTCTCTCTCCTTGGAAGTGACCGAGTCCCAGCTGTACCCAAACTGCTCTCTCACTACGCCAATTTTCCTCTTCCCCTCTCTCTCTCCCTCCTGAGCCTGGTTTTTCATAGCACTTGTTCTTAATAGTTTGGAAGTTTTATCCAGATTAGATGGCATTGTGCCGTCTCTACAGAGTTTTGTTTGCATGTTTGCCTAGTAACGAACAGCCCCTGCCCTCTTTTTGTCATTCAATCGCAACCTTACTTCAACCATAACTGACAGAATTACACATACCCAAGTATTTGAACAACATACTGTTCACTCATACTGTACACACGTGCACGCATTAATGTATATACGCACAAATGTACACGCACACACACACACACACACACACACACACACACACACACACACACACAAATTTCACAGCTGCAAATTAAGTTAAGCTGAGAGTTCTTGGTAAGGGCGCAAAGAACCAACAATCCAGGCTCCCTGCTTTGTGCAGCTAGCCGTCAGTTCAGCTAGCATATAAAGTTACACAATGTGCTTCACTAACAGATAAAATAGTTATGTCATAGGAATATGGTGCGGATGTTTTGGATTAGCCGAAAAACAGAAAGACTGACCTCACCCTGAAAAACAACACCATGTCAGTCCATTTTGAGTGAGGTAGTTTGATCAAAAAGCATGTTACATAGTTAAGTAACCTCATTGAAATGCTTTGAAGACAGCCTTTTAGTATTCCGAGTGAAACGCAGATAGTTGTTACTGCTTTATAGCCCTCTGCAGTTAAAAAATTGCAGGCTTTTACTGAAGCCACTGGACTCCAGATTCAAGGTCCTAATTCATTCTGCCTTTGGAACTGCTGCCCTGTGTGCCAGACCTCCCTCTAAGATTAAACATACTGTTACTCAAATTTTTATTACACACATATCAGAACCTATATTATAACTGCTCCTAATAACGCTGTCAAGTAAACCAAGCTCCCAGAGAACCTCAATCCCACCCAAATGACTTGGAAAGAAACCATTGCGGTTCTTAACCAGTCTCAGTCAATGTATGACAGCACTTTGAGGTACAGGCACAAGTATACGTAAACCCATGATGCAACCTACAGTAGTAGCCCCATAGGGACTATACTCTGTCCATGCCACACAGCATAACTACTGAAAGACAACATGGTTGAATGTCTTTACTTCGGACTCTAAAATGGGAACAGTAGCAACCAGCCAGAGTTGGATCGAGTTTGAGTGAGATCCTGTCCCGTCACCAGACTGTGTGGGCTGTGTGTTTTGATAACTTTGACGGACATTTCCTGAATGTTGACAAGTTCTTCTAAGGGCAGATGTGTGTCACCCAATTCTGTAAGGGGAGATGAACTCACGTTAAAAGGAATGGAACACAAATGGCCCGGACTGGCTAGAGTGGAGTGGTGTCAACCCGCAAAAGTAGCAGGCCTGTTTCAACCAGCCGGTCTTCCTGATAGGAGAAAACTCCTATTAGAAGGTTAGGATGACTCTCGTCGCTAACAGAGACCCCCCCCCCCCCCCATATAAAAGGTATTGTCACTAGTATTGAATACATTTTTCACTAATTGGATTGTTGTATTTGATCAGATTTCTGTTAACCAGCAAGTCATTTCAACAGTCGATTCATTTATTTGTATTTTGATAGATATAACACAATGTAGTGCTTACTGTAAAGCTGGTGGTGTGAGATTGAATGAATGATGTGGGTGTAGAAGTATTTCAAATCATATTTTATTTGTCACATGCGCTGAATACATGAAATGCTTAGTTATAAGCCCTTAACCAACAATGCAGTTCAAGAAATGAAGTTAATTAAGAAAATATTTACTAAATAAAGTAAAGTAAAAAAATGATATCTAAAAGTAATACAAGAAAATTACATAACAATAATGAGGCAATATACAGGAGGTACCAGTACCGAGTCAATGTGCGGAGGTACAGTTTAGTCAAGGTCATTTGAAGAGTGACTATGCATAGATAATAAACAGCAAGTAGCAGCAGTGTAAAAACAAAGTAAGTAGTCCGGGTGGCCATTTGATTAATGGTTCAGCATTCTTATGGCTTGGGTGTAGAAGCTGTTAAGGAACCTTTTGGACCTAGACTTGGCACTCCGGTACTGCTTGCCGTGCGGTAGCAGAGAGAACAGTCTATGACTAAGGTGACTGATGTCTTTGACAATTTTTGGGGCCTTCCTCTGAAACCACCTAGTATATCTATCTATCTATCTATCTATCTATCTATCTATCTATCTATCTATCTATCTATCTATCTATCTATCAATCAATCAATCAATCAATCAATCAATCAATCAGAAAATGTATGTATAAAGCCCTTTTTACATCAGCCGATGTCACAAAGTGCTGTACAGAAACCCAGCCTAAAAACCCAAACAGCAAGCAATGCAGATGTAGAAGCACGGTGGCTAGGAAAAACTCCCTAGGAGGAAACCTCGAGAGGAACCAGGCTCTGAGGGGTGGCCAGTCCTCTTCTGGCTGTGCTGGGTAGA
Organism: Oncorhynchus mykiss; assembly: GCF_057628025.1. Classification (NCBI taxonomy): domain Eukaryota; kingdom Metazoa; phylum Chordata; class Actinopteri; order Salmoniformes; family Salmonidae; genus Oncorhynchus; species Oncorhynchus mykiss. Next base: position 45,281,836 of record NC_143033.1, on the reverse strand, counting down.
GAATATAAAAGTACATGGCCAAGATGTTCAAACATTCATAGATGACCAGCAGGGTCAAATAATAATAATCACAGTGGTTGTGGAGGGTTCAACAGGTCAGCACCTCAGGAGTAAATGTCAGTTGGCTTTTCATAGCCGATCATTCAGAGTTAGAGACAACAGGTGTGATAGAGAGAGAGAGTCAAAAACAGCAGGTCCGGAACAAGGTTGCACGTCCGGTGAACAGGTCAGGGTTCCATAGCTGCAGGCACAATAGTTGAAACTTGAGCAGCAGCAGGACCAGGTTGACTGGGGACAGCATGTAGTCATCAAGCCAGGTAGTCCTGAGGCATGGTCCTAGGGCTCAGGTCCTCCAAGAGAAGAGAGAAAAGAAAGAGAGAGTTAGAGGGAGCATTATTAAATTCACACAGGACACCGGATTTGACAGGAGAAATACTCCAGATATAACAGACTGACCCTAGCCCCCCAACACATAAACTATTGCAGCATAAATACTGGAAGCTAAGACAGGAGGGGTTGGGAGACACTGGCAGGATATAACCCCACCCACTTTGCCAAAGCACAGCCCCCACACCACTAGGGGGATATCTTCAAACCACCAACTTACTATCCTGAGACAAGGCTGAGTACAGCCCACGAAGATCTCCCCCAATGCACGAACCCGAGGGGGGCGCCAAGCCAGACAGGAAGATCACGTTAGTGTCTCAACCCACTCAAGTGACGCACCCCTCCTCGGGACGGCATGGAAGAGGACCAGTAAGCCAGTGACTCAGCCCCCGTAATAGGGTTAGAGGCAGAGAATCCCAGGGGAGAGAGGGGAACCGGCCAGGCAGAGACAGCAAGGGTCACTCCAGTGCCTTTCTGTTCACCTTCAAACCCCTGGGCCAGACTACACTCAATCATAGGACCTACTGAAGAGATGAGTCTTCAATAAAGACTTAAAGGTCAAGACTGAGTATGCGTCTCTCACATGGATAGGCAGACCATTCCATAAAAATTGAGCTCTATAGGAAAAAGCTCTGCCTCCAGCTGTTTGCTTAGAAATTCTAGGGACAATATATAGGTCAATCCAAGATGGCAGCATGTCAAGTCGTTTGTCTGTGACTAGTAGTTTTTAACCTACTAATAACCTATTCATTTATGGTGGAGCAAATCTACAATTTCCTTGTTGTGTAGTGCAAACTATTTTGTTTTGCTATTGCAAAGATCGCGGGTCTTCCTCAACTCTGATATTATTTTTTTTTAGCTATTTGCACTTATTTACTTGAAGTTTACCAAAGTAACTCTCTCTATGGCTGGCCTGGGTTCTATCTTCAGCTTTCCCTCTGCGGAGTGTCTCGTCCAAGATGCTCCTCTTCACTCTCCGCCTGGCTATCAGAGGCAGCTCAACAATCCCCAACCCGTTCTCTCAATCAACCCCCACACCCAATCTACTCACACACTCACATACATACTCATACATACACACAGTCCCTCTCTCCCCTTACCTTTCCTTGGCCTCTATTTCTTTTTACATATCTCAGAGAAAATGACAATTTTCGTAGTATTGCTTTGTGTACTGACTTTACTGAACTCTGGAGAAAACATACATTGTCGCTGGGTGAGTACATCTGACAATGTGCTCTCCCGTCCATTAGACATTTTGTCTGCGGGAATTTGCTATTTTTCACTCGGTCCACTCGTCCAAGTGCCGATGCATTTGTGGCATGATGCGAACAGTACGAACTTGTGTCACTACCAAAGTCTAATGGTTTTAAATGACTGTTTTGTATTGTCTGGAAACTCACTTGTATAATTTGCTTGCAGTAAGTCTATTAAAAAAGAGAAGCCGTGGAAGGTTATTAAACAGAGGTGCCTAGTTATTCTAATTTTGTTGATATCAGGGAACGTGCATCCTAAACCTGGCCCTGATATGCAATGTCTCCAAACTCCCTCTGATTTTAAATCTAGATCTGGTTTTGGTAGTTTTCATTTAAATGTACTGTTGTCAAAAAATTGATGGGGTTAGGATTTGGGCTTAATCAACTGATTCTGATGTAATTGTGTTTTCTGAAACCTGGCTCAAAAAGTCTTTACTTGTAAAGGATATTTGTATAAATGGTTACAATGTGTATCGCACTGATCAAGTTAAGGAAGGTGGGGGGAGGGCTATATATGTAAAAACTAAATTCCTTGTAAGTGTGGCAAAGTCTGAAACTATTTGTAAACAGTTGGAATTTCTTGCTTTGAATCTTGAGGTTTCAAAGGGTCTCTCTATAACTTTGATTGGCTGTTATAGACCCCCCTCTGCTCTCTATAACTTTGATTGGCTGTTATTGGCTGCTCTCGTTGATGTATTTTCTTCTCTGATGCACCTTATATCTAAACTTCTTTACAGTGAAATGATCTTGATTGGTGATCTCAACTGGTGTTGGTTAAAGTCGGTCTCTGATGATTATAAAATGTATTGTAATTCTATGAATCTTACCATACCCAGTTGATTAACTCACCCACATCTCAAATGTCCAGAGAAATCTACCCTGATTGATTTGATATTGACAAATGTTCCACATATATATTCTGCGGTTGGTGTTTTCTGTAATGATTTAAGTGACCATTGTGCTTTTGTTGCTGTTAGAAATACGAAGGTTCCTAAAACAAACCCACGCTTTATTCGTAAGACATTTAAAGAGTTTTAATGAGCAGGCTTTCTTTCATGATTTGTTTTATTTTGACTGGAGCAAGATTGAGTTTATTCCTGATGTTATTCCTGATGAAACTGCCTGGAAATTCTGTCAGGATGTTCTTTTTAATCCAAATAGTAAATAACATGTCCCATTCCGCAGTTCAGAGTTAAAGGGCGGGATAATCCAGAGTTTTCTTCTGAGCTGTCTTGTATTATTCACAAACGTAATCTAGCCTGGGCTAAAGCAAGGAAATCATGTTCTGATGCTGATTGGCTTCTTTTTAGGCAGCTACGAAACAAGTGTTATTTTCTTCTCAGTAAGGCCAGGTCAGAATATTTTATGTATTTTACCACTGATAACAAGAATGACCCTAGAAAGTTTTGGAAGGCTATTAAGTCTATGTCTGCTAATGTTAATGAATTACTGTCATGTGTATTGAAGGACTCCGTGGTTGAATATGACAACTGAAATGCTGAATTGTTTCAATGAGCACTTTGTGTCATCTGGTAGGCTGTTTGATTCAGTATCCTCTGTCTCTGTACAACCCTGTGTGGATGAACCAGTGAGAGCTGGTCCAACTTCTAGCTTTTTGCCATTCTCAGTGCAGGAGTAAATAAAGCCCTGAAATCCTTAGATCAGAGAAAGCCTGCAGGTCCTGATCTTCTTGATCCCTGCTTTTTCAAACTGGCAGCTGATTTCATAGCTGAACCACTTACATAATATCTGTTAAATCTAACCCTGGGATGTAATGAAATTCCAAAGATCTGGAAATCAGCATTTGTCCTACCACTTTTAATAAAAGGGGGAGATCCCACTCTAATTATAGGCCAATCTAAAAGCTGTCACCCCTGGCAAAAATATTTGAAACCTTTTTATATACTAACTCTATTTTATCAACGTACCAATCGGGCTTCAGGAAGAAGCATAAGACAATTACAGCAGCCATTAAGGTTTTAAATGATATCACTGAAGTCCTTGACTTCTCTAAGGCTTTTGATACAGTTGATCATGCTATGCTGAGTCAGAGATTGTCGAGCCTAGGTCTTTCAGAGCATTCAGTTGCATTGTTTGCTAACTATCTCTGATAGAACTCAATTTGATGGACTCATGTCTGTTAAATTGTCTGTCTGTAATGGTGTGTCCCAGGGCTTTGTACTTGGTCCCCTCTTATTCACTATTTATATAAATAATTTAGACAAATGTGCAAAATGCGCAACTTCACTTTTATGTTGATGATACTGTTATTTATAGTTGTGACTCGTCTTCTCACAAAAGCTTTCCAGAACTTGCAAACTGCTTTTTATACTGTTCAACATACCTTGTGTCAATTGAAGCTTATCCTCAATATTGACAAAACTAAACGAATGGTGTTTTCTAAAGCAAGAAATAGACCTCTGAACCTTTCACCTATTACTACCTGTCAGGGCAATGAGATTGAGACTGTAACCTCATATAAATATCTTAGAATTTGAATTGATGATGGCCTCTCTTTTAAATTGCATACTCAACAACTAACAAAAAAAAGGCATTTTTATATTGTTCAGAAATGTTGTGGGTACTCTCTTTGTTCGCAGGACTTTATCCTGCTAACTGTTCCAAATGTCCGAACTGAATTTGGTAAAATGGCTTTTATGTACTCTGCGCCATCGGCTTGGAGCGCCTTACAAAATACTTTTCAACTGGAAGAACCGATTGGTGTTTTTAAATCATTGATGAAGGATTTTGAGTCAGATTCCCTGACCTGTCAATGTTTTTAATTTGCTGTTTTATGATTGTTATCCTCTTGTGAATTCTCTGTTTTTTTTACTACATTACTTGTAGTTTTTCATGTTGTCTGTCTGTAATTGTGTAATAACTTGGTGCTGCCTATCTTGGCCAGGAAGCTGTTGAAAAAGATATTTCAAATCTCAATGAGCCCTTCCTGGTTAAATAAAGGTTAATAAAAATGTTAAATATATAGGTCCTGGATGGCAGGAAGCTTAATCCCCAGTGATGGGACATATGCACTACCCTATATTGTGCTTTATGTTCAGATGCTGAGCAGTTGCCATACCAGGCGGTGATGCAACCGGTCAGGATGCTCTCGATAATGGAGCTGTAGAACTTTTTAAGGATCTGGGAACCCATGCCAAATCTTTTCAGTCTCCTGAGGGGGAAAAGGTGTCGTGAAGAGGGCACAACTGTCTTGGTGTGTTTGGACCGTGATAGTTCGTTGGTATTATGGACACCAAGGAGCTTGAAACTCTCAACCCGCTACATTACTGCCTTGCTTGCTCACATTGAGGGAAAAGTTGTTGTCCTGGCACCACACTGCCAGGACTGTGACCTCCTCCCTATAGGCTATATCATCGTTGTCGGATTGTTGTGTCGTCAGAAAACTTTATGATGGTGTTGGATTCATGCTTGGCCACGCAGTCATGGGTGAACAGGGAGTACAAGAGGGGACTAAGCACGCACCCCTGAGGGGCCCCAGTGTTGAGGATCAACGTGTCAGATGTGTTGTTGCCTACTCTTACCACCTGGGGGTGGCCTGTCAGGAAGTTCAGGATCCAGTTGCAGAGGGAGTTGTTAAGTCCCAGGGTCCTTAGCTGAGTGATGAGCTTTGATGGTGTTAATGTGAGCCATGACCAGCCTTTCAAAGCACTTCATGGCTACCAACGTGATTGCTACAGGGCGGTAATCGGCAGGTTAACTTCGCTTTCTTGGGCACAGGGACTATGGTGGTCTGTTTGAAACATGTGGGTGTATTACAGACTCGGTCAGGGAGAGGTTGAAAATGTTTGAAGACACTTGCCAGTTGGTCCGCACATGCTTTGAGTACACATCCTGGTAATCCGTCTGGCCCTGCGGCTTTGTGAATGTTGGCCTGTTTAAAGATCTTGCTCACATTGGCTACGGAAGAGTGTGATTGCACAGTCATCCAGAACAGCTGATGCTCTCATGCATGCTTCAGTTTTGCTTGCCTCGAAGCGAGCATAAAAGGCAGTTAGCTCGTCTGGTAGGAGCACGCCACTGGGCAGCTCGTGGCTGGGTTTCCCTTTGTAGTCCGTAATAGTTTTCAAGCCCTGCAACATCCGACGAGCATCAGAGCCGGTGTAGTAGGATTCAATCTTAGTCCTGTATTGACGCTTTGCCTGTTTGATGGTTCATCTGAAGGCATAGCGGGATTTATTGTAAGCGTCCGGATCCAGCTCCTTGAAAGCGACAGCGCTAGCCTTTAGCTCGGTGCAGATGTTGCCTGTAATCCATGGCTTCTGGTTGGGTATGTATGAGTCACTGGTACTTCCTGCTTTAGTTTTAGCTTGTAAGCAGGAATCAGGAGGATTTAATTATGGTCAGATTTGCCAAATGGAGGGCTTTTTATGCGTCTCTGTGTGTGGAGTAAAGGTGGTCTCGAGTTTTTTTCCCCCTCTGGTTCCACATGTGACATGCTGGTAGAAATGAGGTAAAACGTATTTATGTTTGCCTTGAATGTGAATCTGTGCGAAGGAAGGAGAGAAATAAAGCAAGGCAGACGAGGGGAGTAAGAGAGGGAGAGAAAGAGAAGGAGTCAAAGGAAGAGAAGCAGGCTGTAGAAAGGACATGCTGTTACATCACCTGTTTCCACAGCGCAGCTCCTTAACCATGGCAACGGAATTCCGGTAGGCCCGACAACGGGGGTGTAGAAAGAAACTTGCAAGAGGGAAGGGTGTGTGGAGACTATGCACGGGGCAGTGGGGAAAGGAAAGGCCTTGCATTCCAGGGCCCTGGAAGAGTTACATAATTTAGGAGGAATCATACTCTTTTAGCTGCTCTATTTTTGAGCGCCTACTTGGGGGGTGGAATATTATGGAATAGGTTAGCAATTAGCACCACTGCATAAAGAAACTGTGATATCAAACCTTGAGCATCCATTATTTTCTGCAAAGTGTCACTGCATAAGTGGCTATTAAGTTATAAATGAGGTTGCTTTGCAACACTAAGTACTAGTTTTAGTAAAACAGGTACTTGATAAAAACATGTTTTATCCAAGAAATCCTGTTCCTTAAATTAAACAAGGAAGTCTCTTGCAAGTGATATACTACAGCGATAGCAGACGCTGACCCCAAGGCACAAGAATCTATGTTCTCATAAGGCTGCGATCCCAAAGAAAGTAGTATTGATACACCGAGATGTATATGTTTTCTGTTCTCTCCACACAGGAACCACAGAGCGTGTATGTCTGATACAGGGTACAGTCGAGGCGCTGAATAGTGTCCACAGCTTCATCGCGGAGAAAGTCCGTGAGATGCCTCAGAGCGCCCAGAAAACAGAGCCAGTCAGCATACTGCAACCACAGACCACTGTCAACCCCGACCGCGTCAAACAGGTGAGGCACGGTCCACTCAGTCAGCCAGCCCTGACCAACCATCATACTAGACAGATCAAAGCATGTTCCTTCCCTGATGATCTGTCTGATTGTCTACAATATTGACATGTCATAAGCAGGGTTTCCAGGTCTAACTAAAATGTCTAACCCAGTGACCACTCAAAACCCGTACGTACAGAAAGCCTGAAAAGTAGCCAACATTTTTTCTGCAACGAGAGGATTTGACACATTTATGCAATAAACCCTTTTTCCATAACGTTATCGGGCCAATTAAGAAGAAATATCGACTTAACTTGTAATGACATTAGAAGCTGCATCTGGTTTTCATCAAAATAATAAATGCGAGCTATGACGTGACGTAATAAAGGAATTTGAATAAATTGCAAGAATGTCTGGATAGAGCCATTCGCCGTGTATTGGCCATATACCACAAACCCCAGAGGTTCCTTATTGCTATTACACAGTAAACTGGTTACCAACGTAATTAGAACAGTAAAACTTTTTTTGTCATACCCGTGGCATACTTAAGCAATATGGCAAGAGGGTATGGTATATGGCCAATATACGACGGCTAAAGGCTGTTCTTAAGCAAATCGCGGAGTGTCTGGATACAGCCCTGAGCAGTTGTATATTGGCCATATACCACAAACACCCAAGGTGCCTTATTGCGATTATAAACTGGTTACCAATGTAATTAGAGCAGTGAAAATAAATGTTTTGTCATACCCGTGGTATACGGTCTGATATACCACAGCTGTCATTCAATCAGCATTCAGGGCTCGAACCACCCAGTCTATAATTGTAAATAAATCCCTTTTGCGCATGTGCATAACTATAAATATATCAGACAGGAGAGTTTGAGTGATGAAAGTTGGACAGAGGATTTCAAAGTCTGCGCAAAAAACACTTAAAAAAACTGGCAATTATGTCGTTATTATGTCAGATGTTAAGACTACAAACCGTTATAAATGGCCCATTTGCGAGATTGTCTTGTCATTTCAATAGGCATAGGCTACAGACTAAAATCTGGGTTTATGATTGCAATTCAACTTTGCCTTGGTTTTATTTGTCACGTGCGCCGAATACAACAGGTGTAGATCTTACAGTGAAATGCTTATTTACAGGCTCCAACCAATAGTGCAAAAAAGGTATTAGGTGAACGATAGGTAGGTAAAGAAATAAAAGCAACAGTAAAAAGACAGTGAAAAACAGTAGCGAGGCTATATACAGCAGTGAGGCTATAACAGTAGCGAGGCTACATACAGACACCGGTTAGTCAGGCTGATTGAGGTAGTATGTACATGTAGATATGGTTAAAGTGACTATGCATATATGAAGAACAGAGAGTAGCAGTAGCGTAAAGAGGGGTTGGTGGGTGGCGGGACACAATGCAGATGTCCCGGTTAGCCAATGTGCGGGAGCACTGGTTGGTCGGGCCAATTGAGGTAGTATGTACATATGTACATGAATGTATGGTTAAAGCGACTGTCCACATATGATAAACAGAGAGTAGCAGCAGCGTAAAAGAGGGGGGTTGGCAGGGGGGGGGCACAATGCAAATAGTCCGGGTAGTCATTTGATTACCTGTTAAGGAGTCTTTTGGCTTGGGGGTAAAAACTGTTGAAGACTTTTTGTCCTAGACTTGGCTCTCCGGGCACCGCTTGTCATGTGGTAGTAAAGAGAACAGTCTGTGACTGGGGTGGCAATTTGACCATTTTTAGGGCCTTCCTCTGATAGCGCCTGGTGTAGAGGTCCTGGAGGTCCAGGCAGCTTAGCCCCAGTGAAGTACTGAGCCGTACGCACTACTCTCTGTAGTGCCTTGCAGTGGGAGGCAGAGCAATTGCCGTACCAGGCAGTGATGCAACCAGTCAGGATTTTCTTGATGTTGTAGCTGTAGAACCTTTTGAGGATCTCAGGACCCATGCCAAATCTTTTTAGTTTCCTGAGGGTGAATCGGCTTTCTCGTGCCCTCTTCACGACTGTCTTGATGTGTTTGGACTATACTAGTTTGTTGGTGATGTGGACACCAAGGAACTTGAAGCTCTCAATCTGCTCCTCTACAGCCCCGTCGAGGAGAATAGGTGCGTACTCGGTCCTCCTTTTCCTGTAGTCCACAATCATCTCCTTAGTCTTGGTTACGTTGAGGGATAGGTTGTTATTCTGGCACCACCCGACCAGGTCTCTGACCTCCTCCCTATAGGCCGTCTCATCGTTGTCGGTGATCATCGTGTGTCGTCAGCAAACTTAATGATGGTGTTGGAGTCTTGCCTGGCCATGCAGTCGTGGGTGAACAGGGAGTATATGAGGGGACTGAGCACGCACACCAGGGGGGCTCCAAGGTTGATGAAAAGCGTGGCAGATGTGTTGCTACCTACCCTCACCACCTTGGGGCAGCCTGTCAGGAAGTCCAGGATCCAGTTGCAGAGGGAGGTGTTTAGTCCCAGGATCCTTAGCTTAGTGATGAGCTTTGAGGTTACTATGGTGTTGAACGCTGAGCTGTAGTCAATGAATAGCATTCTCACGTAAGTGTTCCTTTTGTCCAGGTGGGAAAGGGCAGTGTGGAGTGCAATAGAGATTGCATCATCTGTGGATCTGTTTGGGCGGTATGCAAATTGGAGTGGATCTAGGGTTTCTGGGTTAATGGTGTTGATGTGAGCCATGACCAGCCTTTCAAAGCACTTCATGGCTACGGATGTGAGTGAGTCATTTAGGCAGGTTGCCTTTCTGTTCTTGGGCACAGGGACCATGGTGGTCTGCTTGAAACATGTTGCTATTACAGGCTCAATCAGGGTCATGTTGAAAATGTTAGTGAAGACACCTGCCAGTTGGTCAGCACATGCCCGGAGCATACGTCCTGGTAATTCGTCTGGCCCCGCAGCCTTGTGTCTAAAGTTCTCACTCACGTTGGCTACGGAGAGCGTGATCACACAGTCGTCCGGAACAGCTGATGCTCTCATGCATGCCTCAGTGTTGCTTGCCTCGAAGTGAGCATAGAAGTGATTTTGCTCATCTGGTAGGCTCATGTCACTGGGCAGCTCGCGGCTGTGCTTCCCTTTAGAATCTGTAATAGGACGAGCGTCGGAGCCGGTGTAGTATGATTCAATCTTAGCCCTGTATTGACGCTTTGCCTGTTTTATGGTTTGTCGCAGGGCATAGCAGGATTTCTTGTAAGCTTCCGGGTTAGAGTCCAACACCTTGAAAGTGGCCCTTTAGCTCAGTGCAAATTTTACGTGTAATCCATGGCTTCTGGTTGGGGTATGTACGTACAGTAACTGTGGGGACGACATCCTCGATGCACTTATTGATAAAGCCAGTGACTGATGTGATATACTCAAGTACATCGGAAGAATCCCGGAACATGTTCCAGTCTGTGATAGCAAAACAGTCTTGTAGTTTAGCATCTGCTTCATCCGACCACTTTTTTATAGACCAAGTCACTGGTGCTTCCTGCTTTAATTTTTGCTTGTAAGCAGGAATCAGGAGGATCTTAGCTATATGCAGGTAGCCTATAGCCCTGATAGGCCTACATCTAATTTCAGATAGCCTACAGTAGCCTAGCCAAGATGTAGGCAAGATGTAAGCAGAATGATTTAGCGGCTTGCTTCGTTCAAATTGACAGACTAATTTATTCAACATGAATAGCGAGGTGATTTCGAGGTAAGAAGTGCTTGTGCTGCCCAATAGCCTGCTGGAATAGGCTACTGAGGATGGGGTAATACTTTCAATCACTGAACCAAATATTAAGAATATGGATATGACCTGAATATGCTTGTCAACAACAGACAGTGTTTTTTTTCTCTTTAGCCTAATCTGACTACTGTTACCGTCAATCAAATAAAATGCATTCTAACTACTAATCATCAATTGCGATAGAGCTTTGATAACTTCCAATTTAATGAATTAATAACTGCATAATAACGCAAGGCTACAATAACAATAAACTGAAGTTATAGGCTATTTATTAAATTGGTTTGCCAGCTCCAGGTAGGCTACACAAGTGGCACTAATTGATTTGTAATGACTCCAGTGATATCGACATTTTAACATATTTATTGTATCAAATGGTAGACTACAGTAGCCTACAATGGCAGATAAATTAATAGGCTACTTGATGGCCAACAGATATCATTCTCCACATTTAAATGTCAGTACCATTGAGGACTTCCCCATAACAGAAGCACAGGAGGGGGATCCATAACTTCCATTTCAGATTTCCACTCGCGCAGCCTTCGAGACCCAAGAACTGAACATGCATAAAACACTTAGTTTGATATGGTTTTCCATAAGCAAAGTTGACATTTAGAATGGACTTTAAACTACCTCCAAGCAAATTTTTTATCTAATGTGCCCAAAGTCGTTTTCCAGTGCTTGTGTTATTTCTTGATGCGCATCAGTTCTAGCATATTAAAGTTTTATGGAAAAAAGGTTGAAAATAAATAAATAACCTACAACTGGTAAAAAAGTTGTCATGACATGCGCGTCTGCTCCTATGTATCCTCTCACTCATGTAAACTCAGCCAATAGTGGACTCAGCTGCCTGCTGCTGCGCTCGCTCAACAAATACCCCTCCGGCCCTCCCCACCACTCACTCACTCAGCAACGGCCTGCCTCACAGTCATTAGGTCACTTTGAAATACATTTTTGTTTATAAAGAGAAATGCAATGGAGGTCGCAGTGCAACTTAGAAGTAGCCCAAAAACCCGCAGCCCGCCACCAAAACATTTTTACCCACAACATCGTTTTCAAAGTAGCCCAATTTGGATGGAAAACCTTGGACATGGCAAACCTGGTCATAAGGACACATGGTCAGCACATGGCAAGAACACAGTCACACTTGCCGCACACCTTTTCTGACAGGGGCGAGCCTTCTTACCGGTTACCTGCCCCACAACCCGAGTCCTGACAGGGTCAGGAACATGTGAAGGCAATGGGTTATTTTTAACGGCCAACCGCCCACTAGGTCCTCCACACTGCCACAGAGCTGGACGACAGCTGTAGCCTTAACCCCTGGGATTAACACATTGCTGAGTAAAGCAGGGGGGCTGGGATAGTAGAATGACTCTGTGAGAGATATATTTATCTACCTCTCTTTCCTACTTAACAATCACTCACTCTCTCTCTCCCTTGCTTCCTCCCCTCCTCCCTCTGGCTCCCAACATTCCTCTGCAGGCTAAATTGATTGTGCCCAACAGCACGGCTGGGCTGATCATCGGTAAGGGCGGGGCCACGGTCAAGGCGGTGATGGAGCAGTCGGGTGCCTGGGTGCAGCTGTCCCAGAAGCCTGAAGGCATCAACCTGCAGGAGCGTGTGGTCACCATCAGCGGGGAACCCGAGCAGAACTGCAAAGCCGTGGAGATCATCGTGCAGAAGATCCAGGAGGACCCTCAGAGCAGCAGCTGCCTCAACATCAGCTACTCCAACATCTCAGGCCCCGTGGCCAACTCCAACCCCACCGGTTCCCCCTACGCCAACTCAGCCGAGGTCCTCCCCAACGCAGCCGCAGCTGCCGCCACTGCCTCCAGCCTTCTGGGCCAGGCCGGCCTGGCAGGAATGGGCGGCTTCCCGGGCACCATGTCCAGCTTCTCTGGCAATGACCTGCTGGCCATCACCTCGGCCCTCAACACTCTGGCCAGCTATGGCTACAACACCAACACCCTGGGTCTGGGCCTCAACCCCGCTGCCGCCTCTGGGGTCCTGGCCGCCGTGGCTGCTAGCGCTAACCCAGCCGCTGCTGCCGCCGCTAACCTCCTGGCCTCCTATGCCAGCGATGCCTCCGGCGGCTCTGGCCACCCCGCTGTCGGCCTGGGCGGCTTCTCCCTGGGCTCGCTGGCTGCCGCCACAGGGGCCTCCAACGGCTACCTGAACGCCTCATCCCCACTGATGGCCTCTTCCCTGCTGGCCACAGAGAAGCTGGGAGACGGGGCCAAGGACGTGGTGGAGATTGCCGTGCCCGAGAATCTGGTGGGCGCCATCCTGGGGAAAGGTGGTAAAACGCTGGTGGAGTACCAGGAGCTGACAGGCGCCCGCATCCAGATCTCCAAAAAGGGAGAGTTCATCCCCGGCACGCGAAACCGTAAAGTTACCATAACAGGGTCGCCCGCGGCAACACAAGCTGCCCAGTATCTGATCAGCCAGCGGATCACGTATGAGCAGGGTGTGCGTGCCACCAACCCACAGAAGGTGGGCTAAATGGGAAAAAATGGTAAAATAAAGGAAGGATGGAGACAGAGAAAATAAAAGGGAATCGAGGGTCACGGCGAGGGGAAAAAAATGTCAAAATATCCGTTCAATATTTCAGTATTAAAAAGAGAAGATCACAAAGGAGGAAGAGGTGGGGAGAAAACCAAGATAAGTTTGTGTGATATGTGATTGTGTTTTTAGGACCGAGGTCCTGATGTTTTTAAAAAGTTGTGAGGAGTCCTTTTGATGATGGCGATTAGAGTAAAGCTGAACTGGTCCACTGCCAAGCTGCAGATCCAGGGGTGAGCACATGAGTTCACCCCCATTCAGAAACCTCATAGCTGGGTTTGTTTTGGGTTTCGTTCTCTTTCGTTTCACTCTTCTATCATTGTGTGGGTTTTTCAGCTTCAGTTGCAGACCTCCGCTCCAGGTGAGTTGAGAGTCAGTTGAGGTTCCAGACAAGCTAAAAGAGCAGAGATGGATGTTTGCTCATGCCTTTTTCCTTTGATGTTAACCTTGCTCCATGTGAACAAAGCAAAAAAGTCTTTGTCTACATGAGAGCGGTTAAATGATGCTCACCAGAGGTCGTCCAAGACCATTAAGCATCCATTTTATTCTAAATTCTTAACGGATATCACATTGTTAATGACATGCCACTGTATGATTCATATCAAGATTAAGATTTTAACACTTTGGTTGTTATAATTTTTATTTTCATCAATTATTTATTGAAATATGGTCTCATTCAAACACGTATAGATTATTTTAACCTGTGAATTCGGGTTGATATGAATGTAAAGACAGTATTATTGTTGTTTTTTTATTAACGAGGATCACATTTTGAGTTGCAGTGACAGATATGTATAGTTTTAACCCAGAACTGCACAGTAACTATATATGAGTGTAGATCAGGGGTCAAATGTTCAATGTGAGAGGATAGATGAGACACACAGGAATGTACACACACATACACAGGAACACACATAGACAATCATTCATACATGTAGACCGCCACCCACATACACACCACTTTTGGTGCTACGAAAACATAACTACAGATAGGCTTATATCTCCTGTATTACCTAAATTGAAAATCCCTTTTGAGATGCCAAGCGTTGTCCACTCATCTATAGTTTACGGGATTTAGTTCTGCCTTTATGTGAGTAAAGTAAGACTGGATTTCATGCTACGACTGTCAGTCTTAATATTTTACCCCAGTAAATCAGTTGTCCTTTAGTTGCCATGGCAAACTGTTTCTTGTACCATCATGGGCAGTTTAGATCCAAATAACGTAGTTACTGGTTTAAAACCAATCATTTTATACTATTGTCATAAATTGGCCCTGTACTTTGAGTTTGCCAGACGATATTGCTCCTTGCGACATACTCCGACAGTATGTAGAAATATGATTAAACCCCCATGGGAAGGAGCATTGTATCCGAAAGGGAAGACGGCACTATACACAGCTTGAGGTATGTTACATTATCTTTTCAATTGAAGAAACATCTAACCAGAAGAGTCCCCCAAGGGAACGAAGCACTACAAAGCAGTTTTGTTAAGAAAAGCAGTTTGAACCTTATCTGTGAACAAGAAGACGATTGCTTTAGATTTAGGGTGGCTGGTAGTCAAGAGAGACAATAATGAGAAAGAAATGGAGTCACCATGAAACACATTTGGACTGAAACCATTTGGAGTTTGTTGTGAACCATTCTTCCCAATCAGAGTAAATACCAATATGGAGTCAAACAGTTTATGCAGTTGGTCAGTCGAACTTGTTATCTAGCCTAAAGCAGACATTGACACTAGCTTATGTTGGCAGTAGTGCATAATGCATTGCTGAAACATTTTGCTGACATTCTGTAAGGATAATTGCAGGGGGGGGGGGGGGGGGGTTAATTGTCTCCTAGAAAATTCTCAAACAAACAAAGATTACCCTTGCTTGCTTCTGCGCTGCTATACATTGGTTTTCATCCGAGTACACTGGGTCTATTATGACTGCACTGTGAGACACAACGAAGACACAACGCAGTGTGCCTGTCCCTTCTTGAGCCAAGTGTTCATATTTTGATGTACATATCCAAGAAATAGGCCTACAGCTGACACACACGCATTGCATGTTCTAGAGCAAAACCAGCCGAGCAGTGAGATAAGGAACATCTCCACAAGAACATCCATAATGTGATGTCTTGGAGATGTTTTGGTTTACCAATAATATTGCACAGCAGAGAGCTGCTACACATTCATATTAATGGAAGTCTCTTCTACTGATGAGTCCAGAGTCATCAGTCAACCATATTGTCTTTTATTAACCCAAATGACTCCTAATACATTTATTTTCCTGCACAGCAGTCCCTGAATCTTATTCTGACCCTCTTTTCCATTTCACACGTTTATCCTTATGTAACCAGAGCTCTGTGATTGGCTTTCAGTAATACAGGACCGGAAGGGATAGCAGCAGAGAATCAAAGAAAAAGCAACACTCCCTTTTTATGAGTGAAATGACAACGCCCCTCCTCCACCATACCTACCTACTCAATAGTTATCCTAAGGAATGTTTGCTCGAGAAAGAAGTTACCTTTACCTCATCTTACTATCAACTATGTGTTTGAGCACTCCGCATGGCATGGCACTAGCCACGAGCCCCATTACCTTGACTCACTGAATACACGTTTCCCTTTCATTGTATTTCTGAAGGGATGTGCTGTGACTTATAACAGTACTCAATGGTGCACTGGTTATTTGAAATGGCACTCCAGTTAAAATATCTGTAACTTCCACCCGTGGGGTTCAGAAACCTTCATATTTTAGCCCCTAACCTCACAAAATGTTTACGTGATTTAAAATACAAGCACAAATCAAGGTGAATTTAGTAATATAAGCAATGCAACTAGACTTGGTTTAGAGGACTACTCTAGAGCTGTCTGATCTATACATTGTCCTCTTTTTACGTTCATTACATTACTTACTTCGGCATTTCTCCCACCCTTCATTTGGTATTTTTAGAATATTTTAGAACGCTCCTATATCCAGATTCCCTTCTCTCTCTCCTCCACTCTGCTCGCCCTCTCTCTCCTTTTTTCTGTCTACTCATAGGCGCTGATGTCTGGGGTTGCAGGGAGTGCCGAAGTGATCGATAGCAGTTATGCACTATAGGTCATAAGGGTATGCAAATATTTTCACAGCCCATAGAGTTCACCAGGCAAAAATGCACAGATAACAACTGCCTCCAAACTGTGACACCCCACAAGACCAACAAGCAACATTGGTTCAAACTACGGTATCAAATTCCCTACTAAAAGAGGAACAAGTAGGATTTAGACAGGCTTATATTGTAATATATGACCTTTTAGGGGAACAGGAGAGGTTATGTATTTTTTTCTACTGGAAAGCAAAATAAGTAAGCAAATCTTTGTTCAATGAGCAAATGTCTGTTGGTTGACCAAACATAACTTATTTTTCAGCCTTTTAACAGGAGTTTATTTCAAAAAAAGTTCATGATAGAGCGCAAGAGAAAGATGGGAACTCGTTCGTGACCTCATGCTGAAACAGTGACATCCTTTATGCATATCCTCTTATCTGAAAAATGACTAGAAATTAATTTCTGTGGAATATGTCATGTCAACATGATGTATATGTATGTTATTGTAGCTATTCTAGTTTGTAGTCCAAATGCAGTCCAGCGTCTCGTCAATACAATGTGAAACTCTATGTTATCTTTGTGTGGATGATGAAGAGTGCCAACTAAGCCTGAGTAAGATTAGCTTCGCTATTTGTTTGTGCATTACGATGACTCATCATATGGCGTCCATATTTCTGTCATTTAGTTTGACCGTAAGAAAAATGTAAAGAATATTGGAAGCAATATAGTAGCATGTTGTCCTGTTTTGTGTTTTGGTAATGTTTGTCGTATGAACCTTTGAAATTACTAAGATTTTGAATTAATAGGTTTACATGTACTTTTTGTAAATTATGAAAATGCTGCTATTTGATAAGTAAAATATACAAAACATTTTAGTTGAAAAGATGTCTGGTCTGTTGATTAGAAACATGCTCTAAAAGACAGGGCATACAATTAGGTGTATAGAATACTATACAGTATTGGTAAGATAGTAACAGTAATAATAGACTCTATAGTACAACCTGTGCCAAACTAGACTTCTGCAGCTTTTGAAATTGTAGATGTGCAATCAAATGTTAGATATTAATAACTTGTTTAGAAGTGCTGATCAGGTGCCAATCAAACAATGTTTTTAAGTTAAGAAAAGATAATCAAATACATTACTTAAGAAAACAAAGGATGGATAACTGTTTTGTGCATTGTTTTACCCCATAGCTACATAGAGTAAGAGCTAAAGATTGTGATTTTTATGGATCCATGTTGTTTTACACTCCATGCATCCCCTGTGTGTTCATTTGACCTGTGGCTTAAGCACTGCTGTTTTTCACAAATGTCTCTATAGGCCAGCATGGACTTAGCATAACATGTTATAAGCATTCATAACATAGCCAGCCATTATCAGACAAAATGTGTTTCGTGGAGTTAGGTGTTATCTTTTTGCACGTCTTCTATTGCATGGTATCAAAGTGAAATATGGAGGGGGAAAAAATGAATGCAAAAAAAATGTGTTCTCGCAACATTCAAAGACATAACGTTGCATGCAATCAGTTGTAGAGCACTTACGTTAAAACCGCCTCATATTTAAAAAATGGTTTATTGTCGTAAGTTGGGAGGGGTTCTATTATTGTCATGTTGGTCCAAATACAACATATTTCAGATCAAATTCTCATACAGTCCATCTCTTTATATTATTACAGATATGATTTTGTTTTCTTAAGGTACCATGAGGAGTATTACAAATGCGAAAAATGTTAGTCAGTGTTATTCTTGTGTTTTGCTTTCTAGAATACCAGGCATGCATTTTTTTAGGATCAGGTTAAACCTCACAAAACCTGCGTAATATTTTTTACGATTTTTTATACTACAGCTTGAATTCCCAGATCTAATCTATGAATGTACTACCATTTGCTCATTATTTCTGTTGAATGTTTATCAGTCTTTAAATGTGAATTCAAGGCTGGAATGTCAACTACATGTAGCGTTAACATATTGTGTCAAGAACCAATTTCAGCTATAGTCAGGTAGGCCTGACATGGCCATAGTCATAATCCAGATATGTTTCAACAACACTTCAGATTCGCTGTAAACATTATCCTGTATGTTTGGTGTTGCATAAATGCACTTTACTTTTTACAAATTACATCTCCTATTATTGGATGTGAAACAAAGCAAACCATGTTCATTTTCTGCCGTTTTTGTCATTCTTTGCTGTTGCTCTGATGTTATTGTTTTAGTAAAAAAACAAACAAACAAACAAAAAAATGAAACTTTTTGTGAATGATGAGAGGGTTTTGTGTATCAGACTTCTCTGAAAAGTTGGCACCCGAGTCCTCACAATATCGATTCTCATTTCCTTTTAGCAAAGATTTGTGTTAATCGCAATGAGCAAATCTCTCTTTGAAGATAGAATCCTTTGTTGCTACATACATTTTTTTTACTTATAAATTAATAATATATACCCATTGATCCTTGAAGAATATAACTTATACATGCCTCATAAGCTTAGTTCAACTGTCGTATCACAGCAGAACCCCAAATATGCGCTTGTTTTACTCCATCTACATTTGTTAACAATGTAGATGTAAACAAACGCGTTATGGCCTCAAAACATGGTTAAAACTAAAATGTTAATATCATGCATGGTCGGTCCTTGCATCCATTGCTCTGTCTATGAATTTGAGTTGTTACATTTCTCCAGGCCCATCCCTCAGCTTTGTCATTTTTTCAATGAAGGATTCTAGATTTAAAAGAGGGAGAGGGAACTTAAGAGTGGAACTGTTCCACCTTGTCATGTTGTATTCTGCTCACTTGAAATCTAGCGATGGGAGTATTTTTATGAACAAATTGGCATTGAAAGCATGGTAAACCTCATACAATGTCTCTATGTTCTGTTATCAGAGTCCATGTTTGTTACGTTACAGAATGCTATCCCAAGGTCTCGCTGATATAATATTAGATCAGAGACAAATACAGCACCGGAAAAATGTGATCGCTTCGGTCATACCGCTGTCAGTGTTGGTGTATTTGACGACAACAACATTTTTAGAACCCTATGTAACCTAAGATGGCCTAACTAATTTACCACATGCATGATTTGAGTGTCTGTCTCATTCTTCTGTCATACACGCCTACTAACCCCCACCAATGTTCTAACCTCTCCACTACTGAGTGCCAAACTAAGTCAACACCATTCCAAACATTTAAAAAATATATATATATTATTTAAAACAAATAATCATCTGGATATTCACCTAACCCTCCCAATGTTCCTCCTCGGGGGGGATTCCTTTGAACTATCAGACACAGGACTAAGACGGTTCAGGCTGCTTGCCCCCGCTTCTCCTCAACTCTCTTCATCATCTTTTCAGCCTACATGACATTACGATTATGTGTGGTGTTGTCTGGCACCTTATCTTTGACCCTTTTTTGACCCTCCCATGAACGTAGTTGACCTTATCCACCCTTTGTGTGTTTTTATTATTTTGACCCCAGGTTTATTGCCAAACTTTGCTGAGACTACAACTGTATGAATTTTCATTTTGTTTGTTTGTTTTCTTGTCATCCGGATCATTCTGAAGGGTTGAAAGTTAACTAAAATGTTGATTGAAAAAAGCATGACAATGCCTTGCACACCTCTTTGGCTCCATTGCAAATATTATTTTGGGTTAGGTTTTTAATTTTGTAAAACTCTTTGTTTTTCCATTTCAAGAAATGGACTGTCAGCATAAGTTAAATGTTATTCAAAACAAAAAAGAGTTTTGTCAATCTGAATGACTAGTGTCTCTATATTAAGACAGAGAAGATACCATTTGAAAGTTTAGGCCTCACTTGTCCTTTGACTTAAGCATTTGCTTGGATGCCTTTACACAGACACAGTCTCAATCTGAAAGATGCAAGGGCAATACTGTCTTTCCTTGAGCCATTTCAGTGAAGTACGTATGGGAGCTTTTTAATCGAGATATTTGCCAATACGAGTGCCAAATGAAATCTCCATTAAGCCAAAAGCCAGCCAGCCTACACACTGAAGCTGTGGTAGCACTGGGATGGTTCACTTCCCAATCCCATTTCTCCCAGAAAACACTTCATTGTTTGACATTTGACATGACATGCCACTATTTTTATATGCTGCCAGTCTATTTACTGCTTTCCTCAGTGAAACATCTCAGAAGCAGTTCCTTTTATAACGATACACTGTTGATTAATGACAACAGCAACTATGAAAAGGGAATGAAAGGATTTTTAAAGTGTCATTTTTGTGAACTTTTTTTAATTATTATTATAAATTCTGAACATCATTCATTAATAGATTTAAGGGTAATGACTATATAATGTAACTGTAGTATTGTGTTTGTAAAAAAAAATCTGTGAGTTGTGTTTTATGACTCGTGGACTACCAGTGAAGTCAGCATTTCAGTGTTAATATATTGAATTGTTTTTTAAAGATTATTTTTGCGACGGCAACAGCAACAAAGAGTCATTATAAATGTTCATTTTAGCATCACTTGTCTTCTGTTCCTTTATTCTCCTCCACCTCTACTCTCTGCCTCATTGGAGTGAAAGGTCTTGAGTTGATAAAACTGCATGCAATATGCTCACCGACATGTTTGTTTTCTAAATGGAGTGCTGAAACTTCGTTTATGAAGTAGATCATGAAAAATGTACATATTTCTATTTAACCTTTATTTAACTAGGCAAGTCAGTTAAGAACAAATTCTTATTTACAATGACGGCCTACCCCAAGCAAACCCTAACCCGGACGACATTGGGCCAATTGCGCTCCGCCCTATGGGACTCCCAATCACGGCCGGTTGTGAAACAGCCTGGAATCTAACCAGGGTCTGTAGTGACGACTCTGGCACTGTGATGCAGTGCCTTTAAATGCTGAGCCACTCTATATCTCCAAATCATAACTGTGGTTTTATTGTGCATGTTCCTAATCGTTGTTCAAGGTCTTGGTGAAAGCCAAAGTGAGCGTCTAAGCTAATTAGTGTCTACCTGGCACAGACATCTATTCAACGTCTATTTCAATGAAATTATGTGGAGACAATGTTGATTCAACCATTGTGTGCCCAGTGGGTAGTTCTAGTACAGTGGTGTGTGGGCAGAATGTTGGAGCATTACAGATATAGCTGAGATCTTAATTTAAACACCCTGTTGTTGCAGGAAATTCCCTGCACAGCAGGAAATGCAAACTTGTAGTGTATTCAAGGTTTGAAAAGACTTCTAAAGTTAGTCATTTCCACTTCAAAATGTCAGACTTGATTTGCCCTAACTAAACATCTCCATGAATTATAATCCACACAATAATTCACATTTTCTATTGATGCAGGATTATTTTCCTGTTGTGAGAAACTGGTAAAATGTATATCCTACACCTGTATCTGTTTTGTGAACCTGTGAAGTTCTTCAAATAGGCCAGAATCTGTTGAAGTTACCTTGATCTACAGTGCCTTTAGAAAGTATTCACACCCCTTTACTTTTTCCACATTTTGTTGTGTTACAGTGTGAATTTTTATTTTATTACATTTAGATGTTGTGTCACTGGCCTACACACAATATCCCATAATGTCAAAGTGGAATTATGTTTTTAGAAATGTTACATAATTCATTAAAAAGGAAACACTGAAATGTCTTGAGTCTAAGTATTAAATCCCTATGTTATGGCAAGCCTAAATAAGTTCAGGAGTAAACATTTGCTTAACAAGTCACATAAATTGCATGGACTCACTCTGTGTGCAATAATAGTGTTGAACATTATTATTGAATGACTTCCTCATCTTTGTACCCACACAATTACCTGTAAGCTCCATCAGTCGAGCAGTGAATTTCAAAAACAAATTCAACCATAAAGACAAGGGAGGTTTTGCAATGCCTTGCAAAGAGGGGCACCTATTGGTAAATGGGTTAAAAAAAAAGCACACATTGAATATCCCTTTGAGCATGGTGAAGTTATTATTTTTATGGTGTATCAATACACCCAGTCACAACAAAGATACAGGTGTCCTTCCTAACTCAGTTGCCAGAGAGGAAAGAAACTGCTCAGGGATTTCACCATGAGGCCAATGGTGACTTTAAAACAGCTGCGGAGTTTAATGGCTGTGATAGGAGAAAACTGAGGATGGATCAACAACATTGTAGTTACTCCACAATAATAATCTAATTGACAGAGTGAAAAGAAGGAAGCCTGGATAGAATAAAAAATATTCCAAAACATGTTTACTCAGTGACGTTTGGGATTTGTCACAAACGGAAGGCTTTGCATTTAGGTCAAAAAAGTGAATCCCTTTGCAGTATTACTTTAGTGCCTTGTTGCATACAAGATACAAGTTTTTGAATATTTTTATTATGTTTATTGTATTCTTCTTTTCACTGTCATTTAGGTCATTGTTGTGGAGTCACTACAAGGCTGTTGATCCATCCTCAGTTTTCAACTATCACGGACACTGAACTCTGTCACTGTTTTAAAATCACCAATCACCCTCATGGAAGTTTAATTTCTTTCCTGCAGCTCAGTTCACAAGGACGACTGTATCTTTGATGTATCTGGGTGGTTTCACATATGTAATCTACAGCATAATTATTAACTTGACCATGTTTCAAGAG
This sequence comes from Oncorhynchus mykiss, assembly GCF_057628025.1. NCBI lineage: Eukaryota > Metazoa > Chordata > Actinopteri > Salmoniformes > Salmonidae > Oncorhynchus > Oncorhynchus mykiss. The sequence continues at coordinate 45,258,921 of NC_143033.1, read as the reverse complement.
ATATTCAATGTCTGATGTGTTACTGTTACCCATCTACCAATCACTACCCTTCTTTATGGGACATTTTAAAAGTTCCCTGGTCTTTGTAAATAAAATAAAATTTTATTGGTTGCATACACATATTTAGCAGATGTTAATGTGGGTGTAGTGAAATGCTTGTAGTTTTTTTCATCAAATTTGCTTTGTTAAAGTCCCCAGCTCCAATAAATGCCGCCTCAGGATATGTAGGTTCCAGTTTCCACAAAGTCCAGTGTAGTTCCTTGAGGGCCGTCATGGTATCGGAGGACCGTCGTAGTATCGAAAGTTGAATCTGTGCTTGAAATTCAATACTTGACTCGGGGACCTTACAGATCTTGTATGTATGGGGGACAGCAAAACAGTTAGTGGTTAAAAAATCATGCCAACCCCTATTATTTCACACAGAGTGAGTCCATATAATTTATGTAATTTGTTAAGCCACATTTTTATCCTGAACTTATTTAGGCTTGCCTAAACAAAGGGGCTGAATATATAGGCAATTATTATATTTGTGTTATTTAAATATATATTTTTAAGAATTTTCCTTCCGCTGACATTACAGAGTATTTTGTGTAGATTGTTGACAGAAAATGACAACTAAATCCATTTTAATCCCACTTTGCGACACAATGAAAGGTGAAGAAATCCACTGGGGCTTGAATACTTTTGCAAGGCACTTTAGGTGCGTTTTGAGGCCAGATTTGATAGAGCCTAGAGTCTGAGGTGCCTTGAGGTAGATGGCGGGGAGTACATTCCAGAGGTGAGGATATGGGATGCTGCTCAACCATGTCTCCGCCACTGCGAAATATATGAATCTAAGGAAGTTATAATAATATATGTTTCATATTTCTGTGGAATGAGAGAGGTTAAAACAGTGTAAGGGCTCTCAACACTGCAATACATCCACAGTAGGCCTACCATGTGAAGCTGCTTGGTTTCTCCTACCCTTTGAATGTTCTCATTTAGTGACCCAATGAGTGTATACAGACAGGTGGCTGAGCAACTTCATGAATGAAAGATATTGGCTGTTCCGGTGACTTTGGATGACACACAGAAACGTTACAATCTCTGAAGTTACATTATTAACAGATATGGGTTTCCCTGAGTAAATTAAGCATTTGTTTAGGGTGTTATTGGAAAGTCATTCAGTAACATGGGATGGTAGTGATAACAGAAAACACTGAAACAGACGCGCCAACAGATGGGTTCACCATGTGTGAAGACTAGCAAATAGCCGGCAAAACCAATACAGCAATATCTGGCTGGGCGTATACACTCAACAATAAATGTAATCTATTCTCATCTGTGCTTTGTGCATAATATCAAGGATAAGGTCTCACCAACTCCCCACCCTACACCGCACAATGGTAGAGGAAGACGGGGTTTTTTCTTCATAGAAAAGTCTTGGGCAGGCCGTTTAAGTGTTTTTTCGGGCCGCCTATGTCCAAACAGTAAAATATATATACAGTGGGGCAAAAAAGTATTTAGTCAGCCACCAATTGTGCAAGTTCTCCCACTTAAAAAGATGAGAGAAGCCTGTAATTTTCATCATAGGTACACTTCAACTATGACAGACAAAATGAGAAAGAAAATGCAGAAAATCACATTGTAGAATTCTTAAAGAAGAAGTTACAGGTCTATGAGAGCCAGAAATCTTGCTTGTTTGTAGGTGACCAAATACTTATTTTCCACCATAATTTGCAAATAAATTCATTAAAAATCCTACAATGTGATTTTGTGGATTCTTTTTCTCATTTTGTCTGTCATAGTTGAAGTGTACCTATGATGAAAATTACAGGCCTCTCATCTTTTTAAGTGGGAGAACTTGCACAATTGGTGGCTGACTAAATACTTTTTTGCTCCACTGTATATATATACAGTACCAGTCAAAACTTCGGACACACCTACTCATTCCAGGGTTTTTCTTTATTTTTACTATTTTCTACATTGTAGAATAATAGTGAAGACATCAAAACTATGAAATAACACATGGAATCATGTAATAACCAAAAACATGTTAAACAAATCAAAATATGTTATATTTGAGAATGTTCAAAGTAGTCAACCTTTGCCTTGACGACAGCTTTGCACACTCTTGGAATTCTCTCAACCAGCTTCATGAGGTAGTCATCTGGAATGCATTTCAATGAACAGGTGTGCCTTCTAAATGCATTTGAACCAATCAGTTGTGTTGTGACAAAGTAGGGGTGGTATACAGAAGATAGCCCTATTTGGTAAAATATCAAGTCCATATTATGGCAAGAACAGCTCAAATAAGCAAAGAAAGATGACTGTCCGTCATTACATTAAGACATGAATCCGTAAAATTTCAAGAACTTTGAAAGTTTCTTCAAGTGCAGTCGCAAAAACCATCAAGCGCTGTGATGAAACTGGCTCTCATGAAGACCGCCACAGGAAAGGAACATCCAGAGTTACCTCAGCTGCAGGGGATAAGTTCATTAGAGTTAATTGCACCTCAGATTGCAGCTCAAATAAATGTTTCACAGAGTTCAACTAACAGACACATCTCAACATCAACTGTTCAGAGGACACTGCGTGAATCAGGCCATCATGGACGAATTGCTGCAAAGAAACCACTACTAAAAGACCAATAAGAAGAAGAGACTTGCTTGGGCCAAGAAAAACGAGCAATGGACATTAGACCGGTGGAAATCTGTCCTTTGGTCTGATGAGTCCAAATGTGCGATTTTTGGATCCAACCGCCGTGTCTTTGTGAGATGCAGAGTAGGTGAACGGATGATCTCAGCATGTGTGGTTCCCACCATGAAGCATGGAGGAGGAGGTATGATGGGTGGGGATGCTTTGCTTGTGACGCTGTCAGTGATTTATTTAGAATTCAAGGCACACTTAACCAGCATGGCTTAGGAAGAGTTCAGAAATCAATATTTGGTGGAAGAACCCTGATTTTCAATCACAGCTTTCATGCGTCTTGGCATGCTCTCCACCAGTCTTTCACATTGATGTTTGGGGACTTTATGCAACGCCTGGCGTAAAAATTTAAGTAGCTCGTGACCATCCATCTGCCTCTTGATCACATTCCAGAGGTTTTCAATGGGGTTCAGGTCACGAGATTGGGCCAAGCAATCGATGGCCGATCCTCCACCAAATTTCACAGTGAGTGCAAGACCTGGAGAGGCCAACAAGCCACAGTGTCTCGCACCCACTGTGAAATTTGGTGGAGGATCGGTGATGATCTGGGGGTGCTTCAGTAAGGCTGGAATCGGGCAGATTTGTGAAGGACGCATGAATCAAGCCATGAACAAGGTTGTCCTGGAAGAAAACTTGCTTCCTTCTGCTCTGACAATGTTCTCCAACTCTGAGGATTGTTTTTTCCAGCAGGGCAATGTTCCATGCCACACAGCCAGGTCAATCAAGGTGTGTATGGAGGACCACCAGATCAAGACCCTGTCATGGCCAGCCCAATCTCCAGACCTGAACCAGGTGAATCCAGGTGAAAGCTATGACCCCTTATTGATAGCACTTGTTAAATCCACTTCAATCAGTGTAGATGAAGGGAAGGAGACAGGTTAAAGAAGATTTTTAAGGCTTGAGATAATTGAGACATGGATTGTGTATGTGTGCCATTCATAGGGTAATTGGACAAGACAAAATATGTAAGTGCCTTTGAACGGGGTGCTAGGCGCACTGTTTTGAGTGTGTCAAGAACTGCAATGCTGCTGAGTTTTTCTCGCTTAACAGTTTCCTGTGTGTCTCAAGAATGGTCCACCACCCAAAGGACATCCAGCCAACTTGACACAACTGCAGGAAGCATTGGAGTCAACCCTGATGAATTGAGGCTGTTCTGTGGGCAAAAGGTGGTGCAACTCAATATTAGGAAGGTGTTCCTAATGTGTTGTACACTCAGTGTGTGTATATATACATACATAAACTTTAAGAAAATGTTCGGATTGTAAAGAAAATATAAAAAGTACGCAGAAAAGAGAACAAAAAAACACCTAAATAAAAAAATTCAAATTATTATGCATTCAGGAGTATTTTTGTCATGCCATGGGCCTCCATTGATTTCTTATAATATTTGAGTCTCAGATAGCATAAGCCATGGCAAAATGTTAAGAATTGCAGGAAATTAGCTTTAGAACAGCTAAATCCTGTCACTGTGGCCAACAAGGTTGCCTCTACAATTTGCGGTTAGCGACACACCACTGGGCAAGCCTCCGCCACGCCCACCACCTAAGCCCCATTTTGACCCAGAAAAAACCCTGGAAGCAAGTGTGGTGGTACCATAAATTTCAAGACATTCCCGGCAAACCTCAGTCTTATCCGGCTTTGTGAAAGCATTTGATCCCCTTAGTGGGAAAAGGTAGTGGTGGACTAGAATGATCAAATCATGTTGTCAAGGTAACAGGTTGTATCGAGAACAATATGTCACACTGGGGATGCTCTTGCAAGGATTAAATCTGTAGCCCTGGCAACTCCTGAACAACTCCAGATCTGCAATGCACCCCCATCAGGATGACCAGGTAAGTGCGAGCTGTGCTGATATTTTTTGATTCAATAAATCACAATGTTTGAAACCCACAGCAAGGTGACTCAGGTCAATGCTGTTGCAAAGAAAATACTTAGTTCCCCTATTGGTGTGATTTCAAACACTAGAACTGCAGCACAGCCCTATTCCTAAAATGGCACTGTCTTGCAACATGGTGAATGAAAAATAAAGGTGGAGACTACTGCAGAATCAAGAGGCATTGAGGCACCCCTTAACATAGCTCCTAATGTAACCATGGAAACCTATATTTCATGGAGTGAATCTCGCTGGAGTGGGATTGAATGAGTAGATATCTCTGCAGAGCCTTTGTAATACATTTACATGGTTCTTCATAATATACCAAGTCTTATAAAAATGATTAAAACATGAACTGCTGTACAGATACTGTAAAGTATCATACTATGATCCATAATTGTCTTTATACATCCAAACTAGTCTTGAATTTATTCAATCATTTGGATTGTTTAATATGAACTAGCTATGTAAGATTCTCAATATATGATGTGTGTGTGTTGCACATTATGTTAGTTTGGTCAGTTTCAGACAAATCAATAATGAGATTTTTAAAAACACTGTAGTCTCGTTCTAGGTAGGTAACAGCCTAAAACAGACTACAGTATTACACGGAACCACTAGTTTGGGTACCAGCAGAGCGAGGCCCAACACGGCTGAAAACATTTCTCTCTCCAGCAGGTGGCATTGTTTCACCCACAAGCAAGGAGTTTTTGTATGGAGGTCAATGAGAGAGTGTCGGATTTGTTCAACAAAAAAACGAATGTGAGGTTTCTTTGATAAAATATAATTTTCGTAATGCTTAAGTTGTTACGAGTGTACTGATAAGTAGGACACATGACAGCCCGGAAACTTTGAGAAAAAACACATATTGAAGTTGTCTCGAGATGGCTCTGCATATTCAGGATTTGAGGCTATTAGCATATCATCTCTCTCCATTGAATATAAACAGTTGACGTCAATATTCAAAAAAGGATTACAATAATTAAGCAATAAGGCCTGAGGAGGTGTGGTATATGGCCAATATACCACGGCTATGGGCTGTTCTTAAGGGCAATGCGGAGTGCCTGGACACAGCCCTTAGCCGTGCTATATTGTCAATATACAACAAACCCCTGTGCTTTATTGCTTTATTAACTATAAACTGGTTACAAACGTAATTAGAGCAGTACAAATGAATGTTTTGTTGTACCTGTGGTATATGATCTGATATACCATGGCTGTCAGGCAACAAAAATTCAGGGCTTGAACCACCCAGTTCATAATGAGAGTTATACAAAGAGTGGGTCTAATCCTGAATGCTGATTGGTTAAAACCGTGTTTCAGCCAGTGTCTATTCCACAAATTACCACCAGTTAAATCTATGACATGAAAATGCCTATTTACTCTGTTCCATTTGACCACGCAATCCACTGTCTCATCAACCCATGCAGGGAAGTTATACACTTGATCTACACATTATCTCACATTTATTTTAGAATAACATTTAGTTTTCAACAGCAGAGAATTGTACAAACCTTGCTGTCTGTTAAAAGTGAGCACATTTTCTATGCCAGGCAAAATCGCGCCTCATTAGCTCATTGTTATGGCTGTATCCAAACAAATGTCACTACAATACAGTTTAAACAAATGCAGCTACTGTTGTTATTCTGTCTGCACTGTTTGACGTGACTGTAAATTAGCCGTAGTCGTCTAGCTAGCAAGTAAGGGATTAGAACGTTGCCAGCCAGTATGACAATGGGACATTTAGAAAGAACTGGGTTTCGTCCATTGATACAGAACAAAAAGACTGACAGGGACGCGTCTCTTGGCAACCAAACCGATAGAAGGAACGACCGAGCGTCTCGTGAAACAACTCTAGATTTGTGTCGGGACTATATCTTGTGGAAGTATGAAATAGAATGAATAAAATCAACAACAAAAATGTGAAAATATGTCAATCATGTGTTGGTAACCCGTTGAATAAAAGTGATAATGCTCTCGAAGCCAGTGTTTGGAGGATATATTGGCACGGGTTGCCGGCTCTCGACTTCGTTTTAGGCCTAACAACACCGGTGCCATAATACTGGCTTCTCCGGCTTTATCATATAAGTATCCACCAATCAAAAGAAAAGATGGGCGGGAGCTAGACAGAAATGACCGCATCTCTGAATGAACCAATGATCACATATCTGATTGAACCAAGGGCCCTCTGCTTTGCGATATACTCCAGTGCAGTAGGTGGCAGTATTGCACTACATATTGATTCTAGTCAACTGTTCAAGGTTTAGAAGAAGATTCTAATAAACGTATCAGGAGAAGTGCTTCGATAACAATTAGCTATCGATAAATCTTGTTTGTCATATCACATGACTTTGTTTTGTGTTCATAGTAGCTACGGTTAAGTATTTTTATATTCAGGGAAAAGGCTGGTATAGGTGCACGTTTGGTTACTAGCTAGCAAGCTGCTAATTTAGCGCCTTCCAACTATCACAGCTACGTTTAGCAGGCATTCCATGTCAACTTTCACGAGTAGATATGGAACACCCATGCAGTATTTTTGAGGATTTGGAACGATATGTCGTGAAAGACGTAAGAAAAGCTTTACCACACCTCTCATGTACTTCTGGTGTCAGTGTTTGTCAGCTAGTTGAGGGTTAACCCTTGCGCATGACTCCATTACATTAACGTTACACAAATCGTTGTGCGAAGGCGTGTTCTTTACGAGGAATTTTACAAGACCGACGCTCAATCTGAACATTAAGACGCGTCGCTTGCGTTAAGGTTTACGTTGATACACACCTTGATGTAGTGTTCCCACACGCCATATCTCCATGTTACTGCGCTTGTTTACGGAAGACAAGAGGCAACCTACCACCTGTGCTAATTAGCTATTATCTAGCATGCTCTGAACACCTGTGTGTGAGCATAACTCGAAATGTAGTTTCGTCAGATTGAGGCACCCATAGAGCTGTATAGATCTGTGCAAAAGTATATATTTGTCAATTTGAATGATTCTTTGTCGCTGATGAAAGATCAGTTTCTAAAGCCATATCACAAGCGGTGAATATTGACGTTTCTAAACGTTAAAACACAGCTAATGGCTGAAAACGGTTGTGTTTTCGAGAGCAAGTTGAGGTTGAGCTTCTCTGAATTTAAACATACTGAACAAAAATAAACACAATTTCAAATATTTAGAGTTATTGTTCATATGGCTGGCGTGGTTACACGCGGTCTGTGGTTGTGAGGCCAGGTGGACATATTGCCAAATTCCATAAAATGACGGAGGCACCAGCTCTGGTGGACATTCCTGCAATCACCATGCAAATTGCATGCTCCCTCAACTTGGCATTGTCTCATGTGACGAAACTGCACAGTTTAAAGTGACCTCTCATTGTCCCCAGGACAAGGTGCACCTGTCTAATAATCATGCTGTTTAATCATCTTGATATGCCACACCTCTCAGGTGGATGGATTATCTTGGCATTGGAAAAATGCTAACTAATAGGGATGTAAACAAATGTATGCTCAAACTTTGAGAGAAATATGCTTTTGTGGGTTTTGAAAATTCCAGGGATTTTTATTTCAGCTCATGAAACATTTAACATGTGTTTTAAAAATTGTTCAGTGTAAAAAAATGCAATCTAGTGGGCATAGGATGCTAATAGATTTAGCTACTTGGCCATTATTTTACTAGCTTGCATCTTATGCTAGCACAGATGAAAGGGAAAACATTATCATATCATTATCATATCTTTGCTACTAACTAGTCTAGCTCTAGGTAGGCATACATTATATGAAAAGGTTCAAATGTGCAATGGATATTAATCTGAGCATGGATATTTACATTTTTAGGCTCCACCAACGGTTTACTACATTCCAGATTTCATAACAGAGGATGAGGAGTCTCAACTATTACAACAGGTAATGGAATACAGGGGAAGGGGGTGACAGATGCACTACACATGTTTAGGTATAACATCAACTAGACATGACATCATGAAATGCCTTTATTCTAATGCTGTTCCAGGTGTATAAGGCACCAAAAACTAAATGGACACAGTTATCCAACAGAAGGCTCCAGAACTGGGGTATGTCAGTGATTTATAACTGAATGTGAGGTGAACTGGGAATGATGACTGCTGGGTGAAATGCTATTCTTACGCCTATGTACTTTTAATACAGGTGGGCTGCCTCGTCCGAAAGGGATGCTTGGAGAGAAGCTTCCTGATTGGCTCCTGAAGTACTGCGAGAGAATATCTGCTCTTGGTGCATTTGCTGGGAAGACTGCCAATCATGTGCTGGTGAATGAATACAAGCCAGGGGAGGGAATAATGGTATGGTCCTCACATCAGCTTCAGTCATTAGCACTGTGTGATAACACCAATATTCTTGTGCACTTTTGTGTGTGTGTGAAAATAAGCGTTCAATACATTCCATCGGGTGTGGTACTTCTCTGCTTTTGTGTCATTGTTAATTTTGTACAGTACCAGTCAAAAGTTTGGATACCTACTTTATTTTTACTATTTTATACATTGTAGAAAAATAGTGAAGACTTCAAACTATGAAATAACACATATGGAATCATGTAGTGACCAAAAAAGTGTTAAACAAATCAAAATATATCTTAGATTCTTCAAAGTAGCCACCCTTTGCCTTGATGACAGCTTTGAACACTCTTGACATTCAATGCTTTTCCAAAAGTCTTAAAGGAGTTCTCACATATGCTGAGCACTTGTTGCCTGCTTTTCCTTCACTCTGCGGTCCTACTCATCCCAAACCATAACCATCTCAATTGGGTTGACGTCAGGTGATTGTGGAGGCCAGGTCATATGATGCAGCACTACATCACTCTCCTTGGTCAAATTGCCCTTACACAGTCTGGAGGTGTGTTTTAGGTCATTGTCCTGTTGAAAAACAAATGTTAGCCCCACTAAGCACAAACCAGATGGGATGGCGTATCACTGCATTATGCTGTGGTAGCTGTGCTGGTTAACTGTGCCTTGAATTCTAAATAAATCCGTGTCACCAGCAAAGCACCATCACACCACCTCCCCCATGCGTCACGGTGGGAACCACACATGCGGAGAGCATCCGTTCACCTACTCTCACAAAGACACAGCGTTTGGAACCAAAAATCTCAAATTTAGACTCAACAGATCAAAGGACAGATTTCCACCTTCTAATGTCCATTGCTCGTGTTTCTTGGCCCAAGCAAGTCTCTTCTTCTTGTTGGTGTCCTTTAGTCGTTGTTTCTTTGCAGCAATTCAACCATCAAGGCCTGATTCACGCAGTGTCCTCTGAACAGTTGATGTTGAGATGTGTCTATCATCAGAATCCATATATATATATATTTTATATTTTTAACCTCAATTTCAACATACTCTCCTCACCCAATACCAATGTGATATGGATCTGAAATGTTCTATGCTTTAGAACCGGAACCCCCAACAGAAGCTAGCCAGCTAACTAGCTAGTAGTCAGTTAGCCACTGCTAGCGGTTATCAGCTAACCTCAGCCCGGTCAACTCTTGCCAATCTGCACAGCGCTATTCAACCCAGAGCATATCAGACTGCTTTTTCTCTACCACATCTCCGGATTCCTACCGTAAGCTCTGAACCTTTTCACCTGGCTCATCGCAGCTAGCAAGCTGCTATCCGAGAGGCTACTCCTGGCTACCATCTCTGTCCCGAAGCAAGCACCAGTTACCCTGGAGCTAGCCTCGTGCTAAGCCCATCTCCCAGCTAGCTGAAGAGGTCCATCAGCAACTTCTTGGGCTACAATACCTATTTTGCCAATTGGCCTGGACCCCTTTTACTGCCGTCACGGAGCCCCGCCGATTCATCAAGATCCTACTGACGTAATCCGCCCGAGGGGGTTTCAACAGGCTCCTCAGTCGCGACGTCCCCTGAAGCCCCACCTGCTAGCTCCGGCCCGCTAGCTGTCTGAATTGCTGTGTCCTGCTCGCCTAGCTATTCACTGGACCCTATGATCACTCGGCTACGCATGCCTCTCCCTAAGGGTCAATATGCCTTGTCCATTGCTGTTTTGGTCAGTGATTGTCTTATTTCACTGTAGAGCCTCCAGCCCTGCTCAATATGCCTTAGCTAGCCTCTTTGTTCCACCTCCCACACGTGGTGACCTCATTTGGTTTAAATTATGTCTCTAGAGACAAAACCCCTCTCGTCACTCAATGCCTAGGTTTACCTCTACTGTATTCACATGCCACCATACCCTTGTCTTAACATTATGCCTTGAATCTATTCTTCCGCTCCCAGAAACCTGCTCCTTTTACTCTCTGTTCCCAATGCCCTAGACGACCAGTTCTTAAAGCCTTTAGCCGTATCCTTATCCTACTCCTCCTCTGTTCCTCTGGTGATGTAGAGGTTAATCCAGGCCTTGCAGAGCCTAGCTCCACTCCCATTCCCCAGGCGCGCTCATTTGTTGACTTCTGTAACCATAAAAGCCTTGGTTTCATGCATGTTAACATTAGAAGCCTCCTCCCTAAGTTTATTTTATTCCCTGCTCTAGCACACTGCCAACCCTGTCCTAGCCGTGTCTGAATCCTGGTTTAGGAAGGCCACCAAAAATTCTGACATTTCCATCCCCAAGTACAACATTTTCTGAGAAGATAGAACTGCCAAAGGGGGCGGAGTTGCAATCTACTGCAGAGAGAGCCAGCAGAGTTTTGTCATACTATCCATGTCTGTGCCCAAACAATTTGAGTGTCTACTTTTAAAAATCCACCTTTCCAGAAACAACTCTCTCACTGTTGCCGTTTGTTAAAGACCACCTTCAGCCCCGAGCTGTGCCCTGGACACCATATGTGAATTGATTGCCCCGCATCTATCTTCAGAGCTTGTACTCTTAGATGACCTAAACTGGGACATGCTTAACACCCTGGCCATCCTACAGTCTAAGCTAGATGCCCTGAATCTCACACAAATTATCAAGGAACCTACCAGGTGCAACCCCAAATCCGTAAACACGAGCACCATCATAGATATCATCCTGACCAACCTGCCCTCTAAATATACCTCTGCTGTCTTCAACCAGGATCTCAGTGATCACTGCCTGTGTGACCACCTGACGCGATGTTATCTTTCTGGCTCATTTTTCAAAATAAAAGCCTGAAACTATGTCTGAAGACTGTTGACACCTTGAGGAAGCGATAGGAAAAGGAATCTGGTTGATATCCCTTTAAATGGAGCAATGGGAGGCTATGGAACATGGAGCTTTCAAAATAGAAGCCACTTCCTGGTTTGATTTTTCTCAGGGTTTCGCCTGCAACATCAGTTCTGTTATACTCACAGACAATATTTTGACAGTTTTGGAAACTTTAGTGTTTTCTATCCTAATCTGTCAATTATATGCATATTCTAGCCTCTGGTCCTGAGAAATAGGCCGTTTACTTTGGGAACGTTATTTTTCCAAACATAAAAATAGTGCCCCCTAGCTTCAAGAGGTTAACAACTGATTTGCCCAAACGCAGTAAGAAGGAAAGAAATTCCACAAATTAACTTTTAACAGGGCACACCTGTTAATTTAAATGCATTCCAGGTGACTACCTCATGAAGCTGGTTGAGAGAATGCCAAGAGTGTGCAAGGCTGTCAAGGCAAAGGGTGACTACTTTGACTAATCTCAACTATAAAATACATTTAGTTTGGTTTAACACTTTTTTTGGTTACTACATGATTCCATGTGTTAGTTCATAGTTTTGATGTCTTCACTATTCTTTTACAATGTAGATAATAGTGAAAATAAATCAAACCCTTTGAGTGAGTAGGTGTTTCCAAACTTTTCACTGGTACTGTATATGACCAGCACCTGGTAGGTGGTGATTTGGCTACTGCTTACTGCAGGGGGTTGGTTGTGTGTGTGTTGTCACAGCCCCATGAGGACGGGCCTCTGTACCATCCCACAGTGACGACCATTAGCCTGGGCTCCCACACATTGCTGGACTTCTACAGGCCCATTAGCGCCCAGGAGGTAAGCTCCCAACACAGCACTGTGTCTGCTCTCATTAATAAATATGTGAATAGATGCTAACATGTAATAATAATTCATCTATGGAGCACATTTCACACGTGCAATATACAGATGCAGTGCATTCGGAAAGTATTTGGACCCCTTGACTTTTTCCACATTTTGTTACGTTACAGCCTTCTAAAATGGACTAAATACAAATAATCAGCTCAGGTGCATCCTGTTTCCATTGGTCATCCTTGAGATGTTTCTGCAACTTGATTGGAGTCCACCTGTGATAAATTCAATTCATTGGACATGATTTGGAAAGGCACACACCTGTCTATATAAGGTCTAGAGGTCGACCGATTATGATTTTTCAACGCCGATACCGATTATTGGAGGACCCAAAAAAAAGCCGATACCGATTAATCGGCTTTTTAATTTTAATTTTTTTTTACATTTTAATTTAAAAACAAAATTATATATATATATGTGTGTGTGTGTGTGTGTGTGTGTGTGTGTGTAATAATGACAATTACAACAATACTGAATGGACAATGAACACTTTTATTTTAACTTAGTATAATACATCAATAAAATCTATTTAGTTTCAAATAAATAATGAAACATGTTCAATTTAGTTTAAATAATGCAAAAACAAAGTGTTGGAGAAGAAAGTAAAAAGTGCAATATGTGCCATGTAAAAAAACTAATGCTTAAGTTCCTTGCTCAGAACATGAAAGCTGGTTGTTCCTTTTAACATGAGTCTTCAATATTCCCAGCTAAGAAGTTTTAGGTTGTAGTTATTATAGGACTATTTCTCTCTATACCATTTGTATTTCATATACCTTTGACTATTGGATGTTCTAATAGGTACTTTAGTATTGCCAGCCTAATCTCGGGAGTTGATAGGCTTGAAGTCATAAACAGCGCAATGCTTGAAGCATTGCGAAGAGCTGCTGGCAAACGCAGGAAAGGGCTGTTTGAATGAATGCTTACGAGTCTGCTGCTGTTGCCTACCACCGCTCAGTCAGACTGCTCTATCAAATCATATACTTAATTGTAATATAATAACACACAGAAATATGAGCCTTAGGTCATTAATATGGTCAAATCTGGAAACTATAATTTCGAAAACAAAACGTTTATTCTTTCAGTGAAATATGGAACCGTTCCGTACTTTATTGACGGGTGGCATCCATAAGTCTAAATATTCCTGTTACATTGCATAACCTTCAATGTTATGTCATAATTCCGTAAAATTCTGGCAAATTGGTTCGCAGCGAGCCAGGCGGCCCAAACTGTTGCATATACCCTGACTCTGCGTGCAATGAACGCATGAGAAGTGACACAATTTCCCTAGTTTAATATTGCCCGCTAACATGAATTTCTTTTAACTAAATATGCAGGTTTAAAAAATATCCTTCTGTGTATTGATTTTAAAAAGGCATTGATGTTTATGGTTAGGTACATTCGTGCAACAATTGTGCTTTTTTTGCAAATGCGCTTTTGTTAAATCATTCCCCGTTTGACAAAGTTGGCTGTCTTTGTTAGGAAGAAATAGTCTTCTGACAGTTTACAACGAGCCAGGCGGCCCAAACTGTTGCATATAGCCTGACTGCTTGCACAGAACGCAAGAGAAGTGACACAATTTCCCTTGTTAAAATAAATTCATGTTAGCAGGTAATATTAACTAAATATGCAGGTTTAAAAATATATACTTGTGTATTGATTTTAAGAAAGGCGTTGATGTTTATGGTTAGGTACACATTGGTGCAACGACAGTGCTTTTTTTCGTGAATGCGCTTGTTAAATCACCCGTTTGGCGAAGTAGGTTGTGATTCAATGATAAATCAACAGGCACCTCATCGAATATATGCAACACAGGACAAGCTAGATAAACTAGTAATATCATCACCATGTGTAGTTAGATTTTTTATAAGATACGTTTAATTCTAGCTAGCAACTTACCTTGGCTCCTTGCTGCACTCAAGTAACAGGTAGTCAACCTGCCACGCAGTCTCCTCGTGGAGTGCAATGTAATCGGCCATGATCGGTGTCCAAAAAATTATGATTACCGATTTGTTATGAAAACTTGAAATCAGCCCTAATTAATCGTCCATTCCGATTAATTGGTCGACCTCTAATAAGGTCCCACAGTTGACTGTGCATGTCAGAGCAAAATCCAAGCCATGAGGTCAAACGAGCTCCGAGACAGGATTGTGTTGAGGCACAGATCTGGGGAAGGGTACAAAAAAAATGTCTGCATCATTCAAGAACACAGTGGACTCCATCATTCTTAAATGGAAGATGTTTGGAACCACCAAGACTCTTATTAGAGCTGGCCGCCTGGCCAAACTGAGCAATCGGAGGAAAAGGGAGGTGACCAAGAACCCAATGGTCACTCAGACAGAGCTCTAGAGTTCCTCTGTGGAGATGGGAGAACCTTTCAGAAGGACAACCATCTCTGCAGCATTCCACCACTCAGGCCTTTATGATAGAGTGGCTAGCTGGAAGCCACTCTTCAGTAAAAGGCACATGACGGCCTGCATGGAGTTAGCTTCTCTGGTCAGACCAGCTTCTCTAGATGACACCAAGATTGAACTCTTTGGTCTCACGTCTGGAGGAAACCTGGCACCATCCCTACGGTGAAGCATGATGGTGCCAGCATCATGCTGTGGGGATATTTTTCAGTGGCAGGGACTGGGAGACTAGGCAGGATTGAGGGTCGCCCGGACTTGAACCCGATCGAACATCTCTGGAGAGACCTGAACATAGCTGTGCAGCGCCGCTCCCCATCCAACCTGACAGAGCATGAGAGGATCTGAAGAGAAGGGGAGACACTCCCCAAATACAGGTCTGCCAAGCTTGTAGTGTTATACACAAGACTTGATGCTGTAATCGGTGCCAAAGGAGTTTCAACAAGGTACTGAATCAAGGGTCTGAATACTTACATAATGTCATATTTCAGTAAAATGTTATATACATTTACAAAAAAAAAATGTTCTGTCATGTTGTATTGTTTGTAGATTGAGGAAAAAAACTTTTGAATCAATTTTAGAATAATGCTTTAATGTGGAAAAAGTCAACATGTCTGAATACTTTCCGAATGCACTGTTTATACAGACACTAGATGACATGCAGACTTATAGTATTACACAACAGTATTACTGGGTCATTCCACGACAAGAGTGCCTGTTGCGTCCTTTATATATTTTAAGAAGAAATTGTGCACCAATAGAGCTTGCCAGTTTGTAGTCCTAAAATACGTTTAAACGTTACCTCTGGTAAATGAATGGGGAAAGAATAGGTGAACAGCCTAGAAACTGTCTCTAACCAGAATAGAAAAAGGAGTGGGAGGCTACGGTGCACAACTGAGCAAGAGGACAAGTACATTAGTGTCTAGTTTGAGAAACAGACACCTCACAAGTCCTCAACTGGCAGCTTTATTAAATAGTACCCGCAAAACACAAGTCTCAACGTCAACAGTGAAGAAGCGACTCCGTGATGCTAGCCTTCTAGGCAGAGTTCCTCTGTCCAGTGCCTATGTTCTTTTGCCCATCTTAATCTTTTCTTTTTATTGGCCAGTCTGAGAGATGGCTTTTACTTTGCAACTCTGCCTCGAAGGCCAGCATCCCAGAATCGCTTCTTCACTGTTGACGTTGAGACTGGTGTTTTGCGGGTATTATTTAATGAAGCTGCCAGTTGAGGACTTGTGAGGCATCTATCTTTAAGGTCAACCCTGTTACGTGAACTGAACTCTTGTTTTAATATGGTGAAATTCTTCCATTTGGGAAAAAAATTCAACAGAAACCGTCAAAATGTAATGCTCATCATATAGGAGTGGCAGATAGCTTAGTGGTTATAGCGTTGGACTAGTAACCGAAAGCTTGACAAGGTAAAAAGATCTGTCGTTCTGCCCCTGAACAATCAAGTCAAATCAAAGTTTATTTGTCACGTGCGCCGAATACAACAGGTGTAGACCTTAGAGTGAAATGCTTACTTACAGGCTCTAACCAATAGTGCAAAAAAGGTATTAGGTGAACAACAGGAATAAAAACAACAGTGAAACGACAGTGAAAAATAACAGTAGCGAGGCTATATACAGTAGTGAGGCTATAAAAGTAACGAGGCTACATACAGACACCGGTTAGTCGGGCTGATTGAGGTAGTATGCACATGTAGATATGGTTAAAGTGGCTATGCATACATGATGAACAGAGACTAGCAGTAGCGTAAAAGAGGGGTTGTTGGGTGGTGGGAGAGAATGCAGATAACCCGGTTATCCAATGTGTGGGAACATTAGTTGGTCGGGCCAAATGAGGTAGTATGTACATGAATGTATAGTTAAAGTGACTATGCATATATGATAAGCAGAGAGTCGCATCAGCTTAAAAGAGGGATTGGGGGGAAACACACAATACAAATACACCGGGTAGCAATTTGAATACCTATTCATGGGGTCTTATGGCTTGGGGGTAAAAACTGTTGATTACTTTTTGTCCTAGACTTGGCACTCCGGCACCGCTTGCCATGCGGTAGTAGAGAGAACAGTCTATGACTGGGTTGGCTGCTTTCTTTGACAATTTTTAGGGCCTTCCTCTGACACCGCCTGGTGTAGAGGTCCTGGATGGCAGGCAGCTTTGCCCCAGTGATATACTGGGCCAATAGCACTACCCTCTGTAGTGCCTTGCGGTCGGAGGCTGAGCATTTGCCGTACCAGGCAGTGAAGCAACCGGTCAGGATGTTCTCGATGTTGCAGCTGTAGAACCTTTTGAGGATCTCAGGACCCATGCCAAATCTTTTTAGTTTCCTGAGGGGGAATAGGCTTTATCGTGCCCTCTTCACGACTGTTTTGGTGTGTTTGGACCATTCTAGTTTGTTGGTGATGTGGACACCAAGGAACTTGAAGCTCTCAACCTGCTCCGCTACAGCCCGGTGGGGGCGTACTTGGTCCTCCTTTTCCTGTAGTCCACAATCATCTCCTTAGTCTTGGTTACGTTGAGGGTTAGGTTGTTATTCTGGCACCACCCGGCCAGGTCTCTGACCACCTCCCTATAGGCTGTCTCCATCGTTATCGGTGATCAGGCCTACCACTGTTGTGTCATCTGCAAACTTAATGATGGTGTTGGAGTCGTGCCTGGCCATGCAGTCGTGGGTGAACAGGGAGTACAGGAGAGGACTGAGCACACACCCCTGGGGGTTCCAGTGTTGAGGGTCAGCGTGGCAGATGTGTTGCTACCTACCCTCAACACCTGGGGGTGACCCGTCAGGAAGTCCAGGATCCAGTTGCAGAGGGAGGTGTTTAGTCCCAGGATCCTTAGCTTAGTGATGATCTTTGAGGGTACTATGGTGTTGAACGCTGAGTTGTAGTCAATGAATAGCATTCTCACATAAGTGTTCCTTTTGTCCAGGTGGAAAAGGGCAGTGTGGAGTGCAATAGAGATTGCATCATCTGTGGATCTGTTTGGGCGGTATGCAAATTAGAGTGGGTCTAAGGTTTCTGGGATAATGGTGTTGTGAGCCATTACCAGCCTTTCAATGCACTTCATGGCTAACGACTTGTGTGCTATGGGACTGTAGTCATTTAGGCAGGTTGCCTTCGTGTTCTTGGGCACAGGGACTATGGTGGTCTGCTTGAAACATGTTGGTATTACAGACTCAATTAGGGACATGTTGAAAATGTCAGTGAAGACACCTGCCAGTTGGTCAGCACACGTCCTGGTAATCCGTCTGGCCCCGCAGCCTTGTGAATGTTGACCTGTTTAAAGGTCTTATTCACGTCGGCTACGGAGAGCGTGATCACACAGTCGTCTGGGAACAGCTGATGCTTTAATGCATACCTCAGTGTTGCTTGCCTCGAAGCGAGCATAGAAGTGATTAAGCTCGTGTCACTGGGCAGCTCGTGGCTGTGCTTCCCTTTGTAGTCTGTAATCGTTTGCAAGCCCTGCCACATAAGACGAGCGTCGGAGCTGGTGTAGTATGAATCAATCTTAGCCCTGTATTGACGCTTTGCCTGTATATGGTTCGTCGCAGGGCATAGCAGGATTTCTTATAATCTTCCGGGTTAGAATCCCGCTCCTTGAAAGCAGCAGCTCTACCCTTTAGCTCAGTGCTAATTTTGCCTATAATCCATGGCTTCTGGTTGGGGTATGTATGTACAGTCACTGTGGGGAGGACTTCCTCGATGCACTTATTGATAAAGCCAGTGACATTTGTGGTGTACTCAATGCCATCGGAAGAATCCCGGAACATGTTCCAGTATGTGGAAGCAAAACAGTCTTGTAGTTTAGCATCTGCTTCATCTGACCATTTTTTTATAGACCGAGTCACTGGTGTTCCTGCTTACATTTTGCTTGTAAGCAGGAATCAGGAGGATAGGGTTGTGGTCGGATTTACCAAATGGAGGGAGAGCTTTGTACGCTTCTCTGTGTGTGGAGTACAGGTGAACTAGAATTTTTTTTTCCTCTGGTTGCACATTTAACATGTTGATAGAAATGAGGTTGAACTGATTTAAGTTTCCATGCATTAGTCTCCGGCCACTAGGAGCGCCGCCTCTAGGTGAGTGGTTTCCTGTTTGCTTATTTCCAAGGCAGTTAACCCACTGTTCTTTCATTGAAAATAAGAATTTTTTCTTAACTGACTTGCCTAGTTAAATAAACGTTAAATAAAAAATGGAGTAAAAGCAGATGAGCTGGTTCTCTTTTTGGACAGTGTCTTGTGTTTTGTATTGGAAAACTGAGCGGTTCGAGCATAACACATCAACCCTGTTATCTATCCATGGATAGACAGGCTAGAAATGTTTCAACAATTACATTTTTGGGGGTGAAGAGCGCGTTCAATTTCCACTCGCTGTTGCACACAACAAGATTCTAGTCCCCATGTCATAAAGGGATTCATGGCTGATTTTTAAGAACAAATTGTCAACCCTGTTACTTTATTTGGCACTCAATAGACTCTTACTATAGTTTATTTAACCTCTTAAAAAGGGAAATTGTTTTTATGAATTTGAACATGTGCTCTTCTTGACAATGTTATGAGGTGATTTATTATAATAATAAGTTACACTTCTCAAAAGGCACTGAATTGGTGGAACTTGTTTACTAACGTCTTGTCACTCACTTCATCCCCAGCTGGATGAGGTGCCACAGACTGAGGAGAGCCGCTACCTCCTGTCTCTGCTGGTGCGGCCGCGGAGCCTCCTCATCCTCCAGGACGACATGTACCAGCGCCTCCTCCACGGCATCCAGGGGACGCACCACGACTCTCTCACTGAAAGGGTGGCCAACCTGCTCGCTGCCGGGGTCCTGCCAGGGGCCACATTAACCCGAGGCACCAGGGTGTCCCTCACCGTGCGTCACGTGCCCATAGTCATGAGGGCCAATCTGCTCCTGGGCAGGAAATGACAAGAGGAAGTGACATTTGAGGACTTGGGAAAAAATTGACACCATGATACAGACTGACTTGATTATGTCATTCATTGTCTGCCAAGGAAAAGTTTAAATGGGATCCTTGGGATGTCCCAAATTTCAAGCGGGTAGGGTTGTTGCAGTGGATATATTACCGCCACACCGGCAGTCATTAGTCATGGCTGCAGTAAAGTTCCACATGACAACGGCAACGGTCACGGTAATCTCCTCTGTGTTCTGGACATGCGTTGGTAGCAGGGCCTTAAATGTGTAATTCACTAGCCACGTTGGCAGGTGGTAATACTCAGGGCTCTACAGTGTGAGCATTTCATAAAAATAGTCAAGTATGGGCACAAGTGCCAGTTGTGATTTATACCAAAATAAATGCCATTCTGTTTTATATCTGTTAATGCACAATGAAATCTGAATCCTAACGTTATAGCTATCCCACCTCGCACAGCAATGCTGCCTGTCTAGGGGGCTATGAGCACCATGTGTGAAGCGCTAAAAGGTTTGTTTTTAGAAGCAATGCGCACAGGAATAAAAGTTGGTCTAATTTACTCAATTCAACTACAGTGAGACGGTCCCCGTTTTTCTTGGCTATTGACATTGTTTTGTTCACAAACAAGGTTTATTTTTAATGTTGGAGTTTGTTTCCACTGCTAGCAAAAACAGACATTGTCAGATTCTACAATTGAGATTCTCACAGGCACACATGACTTGAGTGGCCCTGTTACCAAGGTAACCTTAAATGGGCAGCAGAATTTTTTGGTTCAAAGGTCACAGAATATTAACTCAGTCAATATATAACATTCTTACTAGTAATACATTTGTTTTAGAAACATTACTAAGCATGCTCATGGTTTTTTTGTGTGTAATTATGCAAAGCTATATTTTGTCTGGTAAAAAATCTGAGTGGCTAGTAGATTTAAAAATAATAATAATTATACCTGCCACAGTGGCTGGTATACAGAAAAGTTTGTTTTAGGCCTTGGTTGGTAGTACCCAAATTGCTAATGACCTTCAGGTTACCAATGGCCTGGTACTCAGGGCTCTATTGTCCTTCTAACCACTCTGAAGTCAATGCAAATGCAGTTGAAAATCACAAACACTTATCTTCAAAACAGTATTGTGCTTTTAAAACTCACCTCACTGTGATGATCAATTTGAAGAAAGAATTTCAACAACAGGTTGAAACTGAGTGGAAAACATGGTCGTCGTTTCAAAGCCCAACACAATGAAATGGACAGCACTTTCTAAGGTGATGGTTAATTCAAAACATACATACACATATTCAAGCTTACGCATATGCAAGGATAAAAAAGGTTTAAAAAACAAATTAAAATGATTGTGCCGTTATACAATATATAGCCTACCACATATTATGCATGGCAGAAAAACATAAAACAAAACTGATTTCAGATGTAATTGGTCTAGCCTAAACAAATTCTAGTAATTGCCTTTTGAGTGTGGACTGTATTATTATGCATACTGGATGGACTGGTTGCCTGTGCTACACACCAAACTTTGTCCACGAGTCTAGGAGAGAACGTATAGGCTTAGGCGATGCTGTTGGTTCATTGATTGTGCAGGGCGGCTTACAGAGTTAGCCTACAATTATAGCGATGTTGTATTTGATTTTTGAAAAACCTAGTGCATTCTTTATATTTTCATTATTTATTAGGCTTACACATGACATTTTAGCTATAGAGAATCTCACCACTACAGCTCTTCTCTCCTTCATTCCTTTCTCGGCCATGCAGAGAGAGGGGCTGTCAACGGTTGAATTAAATGTTTTGTTGTGAAAACATGTTAGTATCGATGTTCCCCAACAGATTTTACTTGGTTTCCCAAATTAAGCAATGGGTTGCTGCAAGAACAGGGTTGGAGAGCCCATGGCATACAGTTTGGGCGGAATATCACCTGTCACACTGCGAGTGCATGCTCCTCAAACAGTGATTGATGCGTGGAGTGAAGTAAGGGTTCTTATAAGCCCAGACATTTCTATATGCAACCCCGTGTGAAAGCAAAGTTTTTGTGGTTGCCACTAAAAAGAGGATCCCTGCTGCTACTATATTTATTTCTTAGCTGCTCATATTAAGCACATGCTCTGCTAGAAAACTGAAGTAGCCTACCCAGCATCATTGGAGAAAAAAAATATATTGAAAAGTGGCCTCCATTCACTATTGGAGTACATACGGATGATGTCTTCTTTCCCCTGCCCCTGTTCTTGCCCATTTGATAACTGGCCCTTCTTAAATCAAAACTAGTTTTGCACATTAAAGATTAAATTGAGAAAAGTATGATTGGTGAAAATATGATCACTTGATGAGAGAACAGCTGTGCAGCCTAAGGCAAGGAACAGAGCGCAAGCTTTTTTTGCGACTTTCTCATCAGTAGCCTGTAGTTGCATCATGCAGCCCATATATTTTTGATTTCTTGGGACATTTTTAAGGTTTGTATCATTCACAATTGTTGCCAAATTACTCAATCTAGCGAATATGAACTGTTTCATATGATCACATCCGACGGCTCCGACACTCGTCGGATGTGGAACACCTATGTGAGAATTCTGTTCATTGACTACAGCTCAGCGTTCAACACCATAGTACCCTCAAAGCTCATCACCAAGCTAAGGATCCTGGGACTAAACACCTCCCTCTGCAACTGGATCCTGGACTTCCTGACAGGCCGCCCCCAGGTGGTGAGGGTAGGTAGCAACACATCTGCCACGCTGATCCTCAACACTGGAGCTCCCCAGGGGTGCGTGCTCAGTCCCCTCCTGTACTCCCTGTTCACCCATGACTGCATGGCCAGGCATGACTCCAACACCATCATTAAGTTTGCTGACGACACAACTGTGGTAGGCCTGATCACCGACAACGACGAGACAGCCTATAGGGAGGAGGTCAGAGACCTGGCCGGGTGGTGCCAGAATAACAACCTATCCCTCAACGTAACCAAGACTAAGGAGATGATTGTGGACTACAGGAAAAGGAGCACCGAGCATGTCCCCATTCTCATCGACGGGGCTGTAGTGGAGCAGGTTGAGAGCTTCAATTTCAATTGTGGAGTAACTACAATGTTGTTGATCCATCCTCAGTTTTCTCCTATCACAGCCATTAAACTCTGTAGCTGTTTTAAAGTCACCATTGGCTTCACAGTGAAATCCCTGAGCAGTTTTCTTTCTCTCCGGCACCCGAGTTAGGAAGGACGCCTGTATCTTTGTAGTGACTGGGTGTATTGATACACCATCCAAAGTGTAATTCAGTACTCGACTGTGGGACCTTACAGATAATTGTATGTGTGGGGTACAGAGATGATGTCATTCAAAAATCATGTTCAACACTATTATTGCACACAGAGTGAGTCCATGAAACTTACAGTATGTGACTTGTAGCAAATTTCTACTAATATTTTCTACTAAAAATTTGAAAATATTATGGGGTATTGTGTGTGTGTGTAGGGCAGAATTTTTTTTTCTTCAACTTAATTCATTCTCAATTCAAGCAGTAACACACCAAAATGTGGAAAAGGTCAAGGGGTGTGAATACCTCCTGAAGGCACTATGTTAAATGGAGTTATTATACTTTTTTTATGTGGATGTTTCAAAGGTGTGTATCAGCAGCTTGTATGTGTGGAGGTCTGGAGATGCTAAACATGTTTATGTTCATTATCGGTCAATTTCTGTGGGACCAGCAGTCTTTTTCATGACCATAACCAGACAAAATTTCATGACCTCCACCGCCCTGTTTAGGGTAGGGTGGTCACAAGGATCCCGGATAGCACTAACCATAATGCCAAGAGACACTACAAAATGCAAGCGAGGATTCACTTTGGTAACCTTGAATTTTGGAAACCCATTGTATGTACAGTATGTTTTGATACAGTTCGGATCAGGCACGTTTTTGTCCGAGGCTTCATGCGGTGAAGCCTTTATGTACATGTAGAATACTTCCTCACTGTTTCACATTTGGAATAATGTGGCTAATAGCCTACACAAATAGGCTGCAATATTAAAAATAAATGAAATCCAATTTGAGACTCCTGAAGTCACCACGCCTGTAGGTCCAGGTTGCGGGCCCGACTGTTTTCTATAGTGAGTATTGCCAACCCAGACAGTCTTTCCTGAGACATTGTGCATTATATGTCCATTCCACTGCACACAATTTAAACTTAGTCTTGATTGACACATGCCAAGATATACCAGAGATAAGGGACTTGATATTTGCTACCACAGAACTCAAACACTGGTTCAGTGGTAGGAATGAAACCGCAAACCGCTTTTTTTGTTGTCTGCTGTTTGTAGCTCAGTTGTTAGAACATGGTGCTTGTAATGTCAGGGTAGTGAGTTCGATTCGCGGGACCACCCATATGTAGTATGTATGCATGCATGACTGTAATTCACGTTGGATAAAAGCGTCTGCTAAATGGGAAATATAAGAAATACGCTTTTGAACGAGAGCCTAAATCAGACCACCGGAATAAACTCCACTCATTGCACTGGTGTGGACATAGCCTTGACCATGGCATTTGTTCACCAATATACTTTCAATCAGTTACTTTTTTCCTGAGGAACTTTTTCAGTCATTCCTGAAGCCCAAGAAACAAGCACTTAGAATCCTAGTATTGAAATTATAAAGGTTTATGAATGACTTTTTAAATGCTTACTGTCAATTATTTGTACAGATTTAAAGGACGGGCACATGGGCCCCCAGAGGTCGTGGATCTGAGCACCTCCCTGACCCTTAACAGAATGGCAACACATTCGGGGCTGTCTGATTGGTCCAGAAACCGATGGGTTGGGCCAGAGCCAGTAACTTAATACTAAGGTTATGATTCCTTGGTGAAAGGTTAAAAAAAGTAATAATAATAAATTTAAGAACTGAAGCATAGAAATAGCTCATATACATATATATTCTAACTCTTCTTAGACATGCTTTCAATGATGTATATAAACCCTGCATGGCTGATGCTATGTCTTGGCCAATGAGAGGCTTTGAAGCCACCTGTCGGCCATATTTATTTATTTATTTATTTATTTTACCTTTATTTAACCAGGTAGGCAAGTTGAGAACAAGTTCTCATTTACAATTGCGACCTGGCCAAGATAAAGCAAAGCAGTTCGACAGATACAACGACACAGAGTTACACATGGAGTAAAACAAACATACAGTCAATAATACAGTATAAACAAGTCCATATACAATGTGAGCAAATGAGGTGAGAAGGGAGGTAAAGGCAAAAAAGGCCATGGTGGCAAGGTAAATACAATATAGCAAGTAAAACACTGGAATGGTAGTTTTGCAATGGAAGAATGTGCAAAGTAGAAATAAAAATAATGGGGTGCAAAGGAGCAAAATAAATAAATTAATTAAATACAGTTGGGAAAGAGGTAGTTGTTTGGGCTAAATTATAGGTGGGCTATGTACAGGTGCAGTAATCTGTGAGCTGCTCTGACAGTTGGTGCTTAAAGCTAGTGAGGGAGATAAGTGTTTCCAGTTTCAGAGATTTTTGTAGCTCGTTCCAGTCATTGGCAGCAGAGAACTGGAAAGAGAGGCGGCCAAAGAAAGAATTGGTTTTGGGGGTGACTAGAGAGATATACCTGCTGGAGCGTGTGCTACAGGTGGGAGATGCTATGGTGACCAGCGAGCTGAGATAAGGGGGGACTTTACCTAGCAGGGTCTTGTAGATGACATGGAGCCAGTGGGTTTGGCGACGAGTATGAAGCGAGGGCCAGCCAACGAGAGCGTACAGGTCGCAATGGTGGGTAGTATATGGGGCTTTGGTGACAAAACGGATTGCACTGTGATAGACTGCATCCAATTTGTTGAGTAGGGTATTGGAGGCTATTTTGTAAATGACATCGCCAAAGTCGAGGATTGGTAGGATGGTCAGTTTTACAAGGGTATGTTTGGCAGCATGAGGGAAGGATGCTTTGTTGCGAAATAGGAAGCCAATTCTAGATTTAACTTTGGATTGGAGATGTTTGATATGGGTCTGGAAGGAGAGTTTACAGTCTAACCAGACACCTAAGTATTTGTAGTTGTCCACGTATTCTAAGTCAGAGCCGTCCAGAGTAGTGATGTTGGACAGGCGGGTAGGTGCAGGTAGCGATCGGTTGAAGAGCATGCATTTAGTTTTACTTGTATTTAAGAGCAATTGGAGGCCACGGAATGAGAGTTGTATGGCATTGAAGCTTGCCTGGAGGGTTGTTAACACAGTGTCCAAAGAAGGGCCGGAAGTATACAGAATGGTGTCGTCTGCGTAGAGGTGGATCAGAGACTCACCAGCAGCAAGAGCGACCTCATTGATGTATACAGAGAAGAGAGTCGGTCCAAGAATTGAACCCTGTGGCACCCCCATAGAGACTGCCAGAGGTCCGGACAACAGACCCTCCGATTTGACACACTGAACTCTATCAGAGAAGTAGTTGGTGAACCAGGCGAGGCAATCATTTGAGAAACCAAGGCTGTTGAGTCTGCCGATGAGGATGTGGTGATTGACAGAGTCGAAAGCCTTGGCCAGATCAATGAATACGGCTGCACAGTAATGTTTCTTATCGATGGCGGTTAAGATATCGTTTAGGACCTTGAGCGTGGCTGAGGTGCACCCATGACCAGCTCTGAAACCAGATTGCATAGCAGAGAAGGTATGGTGAGATTCGAAATGGTCGGTAATCTGTTTGTTGACTTGGCTTTCGAAGACCTTAGAAAGGCATGGTAGGATAGATATAGGTCTGTAGCAGTTTGGGTCAAGAGTGTCCCCCCCTTTGATGAGGGGGATGACCGCAGCTGCTTTCCAATCTTTGGGAATCTCAGACGACACGAAAGAGAGGTTGAACAGGCTAGTAATAGGGGTGGCAACAATTTCGGCAGATAATTTTAGAAAGAAAGGGTCCAGATTGTCTAGCCCGGCTGATTTGTAGGGGTCCAGATTTTGCAGCTCTTTCAGAACATCAGCTGAATGGATTTGGGAGAAGGAGAAATGGGGAAGGCTTGGGCCAGTTGCTGTTGGGGGTGCAGTGCTGTTGACAGGGGTAGGAGTAACCAGGTGGAAAACATGGCTAGCAGTAGAAAAATGCTTATTGAAATTTTCAATAATGGTGGATTTATCAGTGGTGACAGTGTTTCCTATCTTCAGTGCAGTGGGCAGCTGGGAGGAGGTGTTCTTATTCTCCATGGACTTTACAGTGTCCCAGAACTTTTTTGAGTTAGTGTTCCAAGAAGCAAATTTCTGCTTGAAAAAGCTAGCCTTGGCTTTTCTAACTGCCTGTGTATAATGGTTTCTAGCTTCCCTGAACAGCTGCATATCACGGGGGCTGTTCGATGCTAATGCAGAACGCCATAGGATGTTTTTGTGTTGGTTAAGGGCAGTCAGGTCTGGGGAGAACCAAGGGCTATATCTGTTCCTGGTTCTAAATTTCTTGAATGTGGCATGTTTATTTAAGATGGTTAGGAAGGCACTTTTAAAAAAATATCCAGGCATCCTCTACTGACGGGATGAGGTCAATATCCTTCCAGGATACCCCGGCCAGGTCGATTAGAAAGGCCTGCTCGCTGAAGTGTTTCAGGGAGCGTTTTACAGTGATGAGAGGAGGTTGTTTGACCGCTGACCCATTACGGATGCAGGCAATGAGGCAGTGATCGCTGATATCTTGGTTGAAGACAGCAGAGGTGTATTTAGAGGGGAAGTTGGTTAGGATGATATCTATGCGGGTGCCCGTGTTTAAGGCTTTGTGGAGGTACCTGGTAGGTTCATTGATAATTTGTGTGAGATTGAGGGCATCAAGTTTAGATTGTAGGATGGCTGGGGTGTTAAGCATGTTCCAGTTTAGGTCGCCTAGCAGCACGAGCTCTGAAGATAGATGGGGGGCAATCAGTTCACATATTGTGTCCAGAGCACAGCTGGGGGTAGAGGGTGGTCTATAGCAGGCGGCAACGGTGAGAGACTTGTTTTTAGAGAGGTGGATTTTTAAAAGTAGAAGTTCAAATTGTTTGGGTACAGACCTGGATAGTAGGACAGAACTCTGCAGGCTATCTTTGCAGTAGATTGCAACACCGCCCCCTTTGGCAGTTCTATCTTGTCTGAAAATGTTGTAGTTTGGAATTAAAATGTCTGAATTTTTGGTGGTCTTCCTAAGCCAGGATTCAGACACAGCTAGAACATCCGGGTTGGCAGAGTGTGCTAAAGCAGTGAATAGAACAAACTTAGGGAGGAGGCTTCTAATGTTAACATGCATGAAACCAAGGCTATTACGGTTACAGAAGTCGTCAAAAGAGAGCGCCTGGGGAATAGGAGTGGAGCTAGGCACTGCAGGGCCTGGATTCACCTCTACATCGCCAGAGGAACATAGGAGGAGTAGAATAAGGGTGCGGCTAAAAGCAATAAGAATTGGTCGTCTAGAACGTCTGGAACAGAGAGTAAAAGGAGGTTTCTGGGGCCGATAAAATAGCATCAAGGTATAATGTACAGACAAAGGTAAGGTAGGATGTGAATACAGTGGAGGTAAACCTAGGTATTGAGTGATGAAGAGAGATATTGGCATATTGGCATTCCCCAGGAGGAGCAGTCCTCCACAGGTATTAATGAAATTCTACAGTATTTCAATTAAATTATTTGAGGCCAAAATTCCATGTATTTATTTTTTAGTCTGGACAATAACCTTTTCTTTTGTAGTCTGGACAATCTTTTTTTTAAATTATAATTTAAGGAAAATGTTTACAGTACCAGTCAAAAGTTTGGACACGCCTACTCATTCAAGTGTTTTTATTTTATTTTTTACTATTTTCTACATTGCAAAATTAATAGTGAAGACATCAAAACTAAGACATAACACATATGCAATCATGTGTTAAACAAATCTAAATATATTTGAGATAAAGCAGCCACCCTATGCCTTGATGAAAGAAAACCTGATGGAGTCTGCAAAAGACCTGAGACTGGGACGGAGATTTGTCTTCCAACAAGACAATGATCCAAAACATAAAGCAAAATCTACAATGGAATGGTTCAAAAATAAACATATCCAGGTGTTAGAATGGCCAAGTCAAAGTCCAGACCTGAATCCAATCGAGAATCTGTGGAAAGAACTGAAAACTGCTGTTCACAAATGCTCTCCATCCAACCTCACTGAGCTCGAGCTGTTTTGCAAGGAGGAATGGGAAAAAATTTCAGTCTCTCGATGTGCAAAACTGATAGAGACATACCCCAAGCAACTTACAGCTGTAATCGCAGCAAAAGGTGGCGCTACAAAGTATTAACTTAAGGGGGCTCAATAATTTTGCACGCCCAATTTTTCAGTTTTTGATTTGTTAAAAAAGTTTGAAATATCCAATAAATGTCGTTCCACTTCATGATTGTGTCCCACTTGTTGTTGATTCTTCACAAAAAAATACAGTTTTATATCTTTATGTTTGAAGCCTGAAATGTGGCAAAAGGTCGCAAAGTTCAAGGGGGCCGAATACTTTCGCAAGGCACTGTATATATATATATATATATATATATATATATATATATATATATATATATATATATATATATATATATGTGTGTGTGTGTGTGTGTATTTAAACAGTGGGGCAAAAAAGTATTTAGTCAGCCACCAATTGAGCAAGTTCTCCCACTTAAAAAGATGAGAGAGGCCTGTAATTTGCAAATAAATTCATTAAAAATGCTACAATGTGATTTTCTGGATTTTTTTCCCCCATTTTGTCTGTCATAGTTGAAGTGTACCTATGATGCAAATTACAGGCCTCTCATATTTTTAAGTGGGAGAACTTGCACAATTGGTGGCCGACTAAATACTTTTTGTTATGGTGCGTGAATGAGGACCCAAAAGCGAATTAACAAACAGAGTACTTTAATGACGAACATACGTGGGCTCAGATGGACAGGTAGATTCCGACAGGACAGGACAAGGTTGCAGCACACACGATGATAGTCTGGTTCAGGCATGAGACACATAAACAAACAAACAAGAATCCGACAAGGACAGGAGCAGAAACAGAGACAGATATAGGGACCTAATCAGAGGGAAAAAGGGAACAGGTGGGGAACGGGGTGAATGGGTAATTAGGAGGAGACAAGGCACAGCTGGGGAAAAGAGGGGGAGAAAAGGTAACATAACAACGACCAGCAGAGGGAGACAGGGTGAAGGGAAAGGACAGAGACAAGACAACATGACAGTACCCCCCCACTCACCGAGCGCCTCCTGGCGCACTCGAGGAGGAAGCCTGGCGGCAACGGAGGAAATCATCGATCAGCGCACGGTCCAGCACGTCCCGAGAGGGAACCCAACTCCTCTCCTCAGGACCGTACCCCTCCCAATCTACTAGGTACTGATGACCACGGCCCCGAGGACGCATGTCCAAAATCCTACGGACCCTGTAGATGGGTGCGCCCTCGACAAGGATGGGGGGGGGGGGGGGAAGACGAGCGGGGGCGCGAAGAACGGGCTTGACACAGGAGACATGGAAGACCGGGTGGACGCGACGAAGATATCGCGGCAGAAGAAGTCGCACTGCGACAGGGTTAATGATTTGAGAGATACGGAATGGACCAATGAACCGCGGGGTCAACTTGCGAGAAGCCGTCTTAAGGGGAAGGTTCTGAGTGGAGAGCCAAACTCTCTGACCGCGACAATATCTAGGGCTCTTCGTTCTACGCTTATTAGCAGCTCTCACAGTCTGCGCCCTATAACGGCAAAGTGCAGACCTGACCCTCTTCCAGGTGCGCTCGCAACGTTGGACAAAAGCCTGAGCGGAGGGGACGCTGGACTCGGCGAACTGAGATGAGAACAACGGAGGCTGGTACCCGAGGCTACTCTGAAAAGGAGATAGCCCGGTCGCAGACGAAGGAAGCGAGTTGTGGGCGTATTCTGCCCAGGGGAGCTGTTCTGACCAAGACGCAGGGTTGCGAAAAGAAAGACTGCGTAAGATGCGACCAATAGTCTGATTGGCCCGTTCTGCTTGACCGTTAGACTGGGGGTGAAAGCCGGAAGAGAGACTGACGGAAGCCCCAATCAAACGGCAAAACTCCCTCCAAAATTGAGACGTGAATTGCGGACCTCTGTCCGAAACGACGTCTGACGGAAGGCCATGAATTCTGAAAACATTCTCGATGATGATTTGTGCCGTCTCTTTAGCAGAAGGAAGCTTAGCAAGGGGAATGAAATGAGCCGCCTTAGAGAACCTATCGACAACCGTAAGAATAACAGTCTTCCCCGCTGACGAAGGCAGTCCGGTGACAAAATCTAAGGCGATGTGAGACCACGGTCGAGAGGGAATAGGAAGCGGCCTGAGACGGCCGGCAGGAGGAGAGTTACCGGACTTAGTCTGCGCGCAGACCGAACAAGCAGCCACGAAACGACGCGTGTCATGCTCCCGGGTGGGCCACCAGAAACGCTGGCGAATGGAAGCAAGCGTACCCCGAACGCCAGGGTGACCGGCTAACTTGGCAGAGTGAGCCCACTGAAGAACGGCCAGACGAGTAGGAACGGGAACGAAAAGAAGGTTCCTAGGACAAGCGCGCGGCGACGGAGTTTGAGTGAGTGCTTGCTTTACCTGCCTCTCAATTCCCCAGACAGTCAACCCGACAACACGCCCCTCAGGGAGAATCCCCTCGGGGTCAGTGGAGGCTACTGAAGAACTGAAGAGACGAGACAAAGCATCAGGCTTGGTGTTCTTAGAGCCCGGACGATAAGAAATCACGAACTCGAAACGAGCGAAAAACAGCGCCCAACGCGCCTGACGCGCATTAAGTCGTTTGGCAGAACGGATGTACTCAAGGTTCCTATGGTCAGTCCAAACGACAAAAGGAACGGTCGCCCCCTCCAACCACTGTCGCCATTCGCCTAGGGCTAACCGGATGGCGAGCAGTTCGCGGTTACCCACATCATAGTTACGTTCCGACGGCGACAGGCGATGAGAAAAATACGCGCATGGGTGGACCTTGTCGTCAGAGAGGGAGCGCTGAGAAAGGATGGCTCCCACTCCCACCTCTGACGCGTCAACCTCGACAACGAACTGTCTAGAGACGTCAGGTGTAACAAGGATAGGAGCGGATGTAAAACGATTCTTGAGGAGATCAAAAGCTCCCTGGGCGGAAACGGACCACTTAAAGCACGTCTTGACAGAAGTAAGGGCTGTGAGAGGAGCTGCCACCTGACCGAAATTACGGATGAAACGACGATAGAAGTTTGCGAAGCCGAGAAAGCGCTGCAGCTCGACGCGTGACTTAGGGACGGGCCAATCAATGACAGCTTGGACCTTAGCGGGATCCATCTTAATGCCTTCAGCGGAAATAACAGAACCGAGAAATGTGACGGAGGAGGCATGAAAAGTGCACTTCTCAGCCTTCACGAAAAGACAATTCTCTAAAAGGCGCTGGAGGACACGTCGAACGTGCTGAACATGAATCTGGAGTGACGGTGAAAAAATCAGGATATCGTCAAGGTAAACGAAAACAAAGATGTTCAGCATGTCTCTCAGGACATCATTGACTAATGCCTGAAAGACAGCTGGAGCGTTAGCGAGGCCGAAAGGAAGAACCCGGTATTCAAAGTGCCCTAACGGAGTGTTAAACGCCGTCTTCCACTCGTCCCCCTCCCTGATGCGCACGAGATGGTAAGCGTTACGAAGGTCCAACTTAGTGAAAAACCTGGCTCCCTGCAGGATCTCGAAGGCTGAAGACATAAGAGGAAGCGGATAACGATTCTTCACTGTTATGTCATTCAGCCCTCGATAATCTATGCAGGGGCGCAGAGACCCGTCCTTCTTCTTGACAAAAAAAAACCCCGCTCCGGCGGGAGAGGAGGAGGGGACTATGGTACCGGCGTCAAGAGCTACAGACAAATAATCTTCGAGAGCCTTACGTTCGGGAGCCGACAGAGAGTATAGTCTACCCCGGGGGGGGGTGGTTCCCGGAAGGAGATCAATACTACAATCATACGACCGGTGTGGAGGAAGAGAGGTGGCCCTGGACCGACTGAACACCGTGCGCAGATCGTGATATTCCTCCGGCACCCCTGTCAAATCACCAGGCTCCTCCTGTGAAGAAGAGACAGAGGAAACAGGAGGGATAGCAGACATTAAACATTTCACATGACAAGAGACGTTCCAGGAGAGGATAGAATTACTAGACCAATTAATGGAAGGATTATGACAAACTAGCCAGGGATGGCCCAAAACAACAGGTGTAAAAGGTGAACGAAAAATTAAAAAAGAAATGGTTTCACTATGATTACCAGAAACAGTGAGGGTTAAAGGTAGCGTCTCACGCTGAATCCTGGGGAGAGGACTACCATCCAGGGCGAACAAGGCCGTGGGCTCCTTTAACTGTCTGAGAGGAATGTCATGTTCCCGAGCCCAGGTCTCGTCCATAAAACAGCCCTCCGCCCCAGAGTCTATTAAGGCACTGCAGGAAGCTGACGAACCGGTCCAGCGTAGATGGACCGACAAGGTAGTGCAGGATCTTGAAGGAGAGACAGGAGTAGTAGCGCTCACCAGTAGCCCTCCGCTTACTGACGAGCTCTGGCCTTTTACTGGACATGAAGTGGCAAAATGACCAGCGGAACCGCAATAGAGACAGAGGCGGTTGGTGATTCTCCGTTCCCTCTCCTTAGTCGAGATGCGGATACCTCCCAGCTGCATGGGCTCAGCACCCGAGCCGGCAGAGGAAGATGGTAGTGATGCGGAGAGGGAGGCGACGGAGAGCGCAAGCTCCTTTCCACGAGCTCGGTGACGAAGATCAACCCGTCGCTCAATGCGAATAGCGAGTTCAATCAAGGAATCCACGCTGGAAGGAACCTCCCGGGAGAGAATCTCATCCTTAACCTCTGCGCGGAAACCCTCCAGAAGACGAGCGAGCAAGGCCGGCTCGTTCCAGCCACTGGAGACAGCAAGAGTGCGAAACTCAATAGAGTAGTCTGTTATGGATCGATTGCCTTGACATAGGGAAGACAGGGCCCTGGAAGCCTCCTCCCCAAAAACAGATCGATCAAAAACCCGTATCATCTCCTCCTTAAAGTCTTGATACTGGTTAATACACTCAGCCCTTGCCTCCCAGATTGCCGTGCCCCACTCACGAGCCCGTCCAATAAGGAGAGATATGACGTAGGCGACACGAGCAGTGCTCCTGGAGTAAGTGTTGGGCTGGAGAGAAAACACAATATCACACTGGGTGAGGAACGAGCGGCATTCAGTGGGCTCCCCAGAGTAACACGGCGGGTTATTGATTCTGGGCTCCGGAGATTCGAAAGCCCTGGAAGTGGCCGGTGGATCGAGGCGGAGATGGTGAACCTGTTCTGTGAGGTTGGAGACTTGGGTGGCCAGGGTCTCAACGGCATGTCGAGCAGCAGACAATTCCTGCTTGTGTCTGCCTAGCATCGCTCCCTGGATCTCGACGGCTGAGTGGAGAGGATCCGAAGTCGCTGGGTCCATTCTTGGTCGGATTCTTCTGTTATGGTGCGTGAATGAGGACCCAAAAGCGAATTAACAAACAGAGTACTTTAATGACGAACATACGTGGGCTCAGATGGACAGGTAGATTCCGACAGGACAGGACAAGGTTGCAGCACACACGATGATAGTCTGGTTCAGGCATGAGACACATAAACAAACAAACAAGAATCCGACAAGGACAGGAGCAGAAACAGAGACAGATATAGGGACCTAATCAGAGGGAAAAAGGGAACAGGTGGGGAACGGGGTGAATGGGTAATTAGGAGGAGACAAGGCACAGCTGGGGAAAAGAGGGGGAGAAAAGGTAACATAACAACGACCAGCAGAGGGAGACAGGGTGAAGGGAAAGGACAGAGACAAGACAACATGACACTTTTTGCCCCACTGTATATATGTATGTGTGTGTATGTATGTACACTAAGTATACCAAACCTTACGAACACCTTCCTAATGTTGAGTTGCACCCCTCCTGGATGTCCTTTGTGTGGTGGACCATTATTGATACACTGATGGGAAACTATTGAGTGTGATCCCAAAAAAACTGCTAAATGGCAGTTCTTGACACAAACCGGCGATCCTGGCACCCGTTCAAAGGCACTTAAATCTTTTGTCTTGCCCATTCACCCTCTGAACAGCACACATATGCAATCCATGTCTCAATTGTCTTAAAATCTTCTTTTAACCTGTCTCCTCCCCTTCATCTACACTGAATGAAGTGGATTTAACAAGTGACATCAATAAGGGATTATGGCTTTCACCTGGATTCACCTTGCAGTCTATGTCATGGAAAGAGCAGATGTTCTTAGTATTTTGTATACTCAGTGTATATACTGTAAATCAGGGTTCCCCAACTACCGGCCCGTTTTATTTGGCCCCTCAAGTTTCTGTTGAATTTTCATTGTTGGACATAAACTGTTAAAACACCAGTAAATCAGCTCCAAGTGATTTTAATTTGGGAAATCTGTCTACGAAAATGTAAATGTAAAATGCATTTCCACGCAAAATAGAGAGATCATATAAAAATGTAAGCAAGGTTTGAAATTATTATGTTTTAGTCAAATATTATATCTGTTTAGGCTTTTTGCAGTCTCCAAATTATTTGTAATTATGTTCCGGCCCCCCGACCATCCGCTCAAGAAGAAATTGACCAGTGGATGAATCTAGTGGAAGATCCCTGCTGTAAATCGTTGGTTTGTACCTGTGTTTGGTCCGGGTCTGGAAGTCGTGCTGGTACCAGGACTGGAAACCTGGGGTGGGTGCTGGTTCTAGTGCTGGGACTGGGTCTGTAGACAGGAGGAAGGGCAACCTGAGGAGCAAGCAAAGACACACAAGGAAGCCCTAGACCCAGTGGTCAACGGTGGCACTCCCCTGTGGTCTGCTTGCTTCAGGTGAAGGTTAGATTTCTGGTCCATCCTCTGCACCTCGTCTGGTGTCTGGGACTGGTTCTAGTACTGGGTCTGATGCTGGAGCTGGGACAACCTGATGAGCGAGCAGATGTAACCGATGTGAAATGGCTAGCTAGTTAGCGGTGGTGCACGCTAATAGCGTTTCAACCGGTAACGTCACTCACTCTGAGACCTTGAAGTAGTTGTTCCCCTTGCTCTGCAAGGGCCAAGGCATTTGTGGCGCGATGGGTAACGATGATTCGTGGGTGTCAGTTGTTGATGTGTGCAGAAGGTCCCTGGTTCGGGGCAAGGAGAGGGAAGGAAGCTATACTGTTACATTGATGCTGTTGACCCGGATCACTGGTTGCTGCGGAAAAGGAGGTCAAAAGGGGGGTGAGTGTAACCAATGTGAAATGGCAAGCTAGTTAGCGGTGGTGCGTGCTAATAGTTTTTTAACCGGTGACGTCACTCGCTCGGAGACCTTGAAGTCGCTATTCCCCTTGCTCTGCAAGGGCCGCGGCTTTTATGGCGCGATGGGTAACGATGCTTGGCGGGTGTCAGTTGTTGATGTGTACAGAGGGTCCCTGGTTCGAGCCCAGATAGGGGCGAGGAGAGGGATGGAAGCTATACTGTTACACAGAGACAGAAGTGATGGTACTCCCCTGTGGCCTGCTCGCTCCGGGCGTAGGTTGGTATCTTTAGGGGATTCCTTACTCTGTGCCCTGGTTGAGATGGTGTTTTCTGTGTCCAGCCTGGTTTCTCCTGTTCGGAAACTGCTTCAGGCGGTTGGCTGGTTGTGGCTGGGGGAGTCCAGGATTGTCCGTGGAGTCAGGTCAGACCGCTGTCAAGACACTTACAGTAGCTTTCCTTCTTCCCCAGTCTTTCAGGTGTCTGAGTGGTCCGTGAACTTGGGGACCAGCCATAGCCGTGGTCAAGTCACTGTTACTAGCGCTGTCCCCTTGTCCATCAAAATAAAATAGAAGATGGAGAAAAGGTATAGAGGGACACAACCCCGGAAAATCTCCACTGCACAGTGTGTAATGAGGAGAAACCAGAGTCTGTAGATTTTCAGATTTCTGTACAGATAACAGTACAGAAAACTGTACACACAGATGTTAGATGATAGTATTTCATGTGTGGTTTTATCAGGATTGTGGCAAATATTTTCTATTTGTGGTCAAATTTTGTTTGGCGGTAAAGACTTCCTTCAGGGGACACAGCTAGTGAGTTTGATTGACAGTGTCAGTGGTTTTGTTTATGCCATGATCAACTCACATGGAATCACGGACATTTTCAATTTGCTTACGCGTAGAAAGATGATACCAGAGTTTCCCATTTGGGAACAAGTAGGTGTGGTGAATTTGTGGTGAATTTCCCAGAGCCTGAGGCTTGCACCAAGGGTCAGGATAAAGATGAGTCTGTGACAGTAGGACTGAAGTTTTTGGAAGATGTGGACCCTTGCCCTTTGGCTGATCCATTTGTTTTTTTAGGGTCAGTGAAAACAGAGTTGGGTGCTGTAGAATCAGTGAGGTTAACCAGAAGTGGTCTTGTGATAATTGTTTGTGTTTCTGCTGGTCATAGGTACGAAGGTGTTCTGCGTTAAAACAATGGGGGCACGAAATTTGAATTGTTTTGCTCTCAATAAAATAGCGCCATTGAAAGGAGTGATTTACTGGGGTAACAGTAAATGTAAAAGTTGACCAACTGAAGGGGAAGATTCCCGGTGTTTGATGCTCGTCGTTTTGTGTGACGCAGGCAGGGTGGTGTGAGTGGTGGAAGAGTCATTGTTTGTTGTTTTGATGTTGAGTCTGCCTGACAGAGTGATGTTGGGATATATAAGTTATCCTGTACGAGCTTTTGTGCCAAATACTTTACGTTATTACAGGTGTCAAGCTTATGGGCATGTAGCAGCAGTGTGTAGGAGGGAGGTTCCTAGATGTGAGAAGCTTGCAGAAGGGCATGAGACAAAGTGTGTAGGAGGGAGGTTCCTAGATGTGAGAAGCTTGCAGAAGGGCATGAGACAAAGGAATGTGTAGCGTTGGGGAAAGTAGTGGTATGTGTTAATTGTAGGGGTACTCATGGGGCTGGGGATCAGAAATGGCCCGTGCGAGAGAGGCAGGTTGATGTTTTCATGGTTAGACTAGTGCAAAAGTTGTCATATGCTGAGACAGTGAAGAAAGTGGAGGAAGATGGGTCAAGGGGGAGGGATCCTGAGAGGAGGGGTGTGAGGTAGATATGTACCAGTACAGAGGGATAGGCCAAAAAGTGATATGTTAGAGTAAAATTGGATTTTTAGCATTTATAGCAATGGTTATCAACTGTACTGGAGGGATAGAACATAAGAAAATAACATAAGAAAATTGAGGTTGTGGTGGCAGCTGCAGAGAGGTAGTTGGGTGTGGGAGACATGACATTAGAAGATTTACAGGGTGTGTTAAGTGGTGGTCTCTCATCCTTTCAGGTTGTTGGCCTGAGGTAGGACTAAATATGTTTAAATTGTGGAGTAGGGTAGTGTTATTTTTTGTGAGTGTAGTGTTAGAGGGTAGTTTATTTAAAACAATATAAAATAAAGAAAAATTCAAGCAATGTACAAGGGAGTTAGTTGTACTCCAGTGTAGTATGTGGCTGTAATGCAACATTGGATGCTAACAGCTGTTTCACCTCATCAAAGAAGCAGCAAGCTCTACGCAAATAACTTACGTTCACTTTAACTAAGAGGTCCCCAGTTTCAGACATGACATGTGCACGGCATCACTCCTCATTGGCTTACTAAAATAATGTGCGTGACAGCCTCCTTGCTATTTTTTTTTTTTTAACAATATCACTGGCACCTCCAAGTCTGGTAAGTAGCGACTACTAATATGTTGAATACTTTTGTCGATTTGACTATAGTGTTATTGTAGCCTCGTTTGCGTACTACCGTCAGCATTCTTAGCTAGCTAACGTTAACTAGTTAGTACAGTTTAACACACTGCTAGCCATCCTCTTCCTGTCCGGGCAAGCTAGCTAGTAGCTAGCCTGTCTAGTAGTGGGTTTGTAGGCTTGCGAAAAAGGCCATACAGTTTTAGGTTGTAATCGTAACATTATTTAAACGTACTGAATGTTCAGCCTTCCCATTAAATATATTCGTAGCATTGATTAAGTTAACGTCGATGTGGTCGGCAAATTAGCCCCCTAACTAGTTGTCGTGAGTTAAACATCAATTTATCATTCGCAGGGCTAATATTGATTAATTTGGTCCTTTTTAGCAGACCACTCTGAAAGGGGTGTTTTTTTTGTTGCCAAAGGCGTCTTACTTAGGGCGAAACATTTGCAGCGGGTGTGCCTCCCATGGCATGTGTCAACTTGAGTAATTAGCCTATCCCCATAGTCATTGGCCTATCCTAGCTGACTTAGTAGGCTTCCATTATGTAATGGCCGTATGATTTCCATGATGTATTTGACTCAGGTGTGTTTTTTAAATATAAACTACGTTTAAAAACGACTAACGTTTTGAATGTTTTTTCTTTCTCACAGGTTGACACATTTCAATTGATTAAACATGTTTCTGGCCAAAAGACTCATCGGTGGCATTCTTGATGTCGTAAGGTAGGGAGGGATCTTCTAAATCATCATCTCTTATGATCACCACAGGAATTTAGTCTCTACATGTTTCTGGCTAAAAAAAATAAAAAATGTCCGATGGGAAGGTGGTTGAGGAGGCTGTATAGGTTGTGGGGGAGGAAGGGCAATGAAAGTAGTCTAATTTTAGGACACTGCCACTCTTAACTGATTGTACCGTTGCAACAGCCAAGCTATGTCGGATAGGAGCATGATTCTTCAGATAGTAACCTCAGACCATAAATAAATCGCTCATCATACACTATATTATCAAACGTATGTGGCCACATGCTTGTTGAACATCTCATTCCAAAATCATTCCAAAATCATGGGCATTAATATGGAATCTCTCTCCCCCCTTCACTTCTATAACAGCCTCTTCTCTTCTGAGAAGGCTTTCCACTAGATGATGGAACATTGCTGTGGGGACTTGCTTCCATTCAGCCACAAGCATTAGTGAGGTCAGGCACTGATGTTGGGCAATTAAGCCTGGCTCACGGTCGGCGTTCCAATTTATTCCAAAGGTGTTCAATGTGGTTGAGGTCAGGGCTCTGTGCAGGCCAGTCAAGTTCTTCCACACTGATCTCAACAAATAATTTCTGTATGGCCCTTGCTTTGTGCTCGGGGGATTGTCATGCTGCAACAGGAAAGGGCCTTCCCCAAACTGTTGCCAAGAAGTTGTCTAGTATGTATACAGTAGCGTTAAGATTTCCCGGTACCTACCTAACTCGGTAGTGAGTGTTGCAACTGAGGACAGTTGATTTTTACGCTCTAGCACTTGGCGGTCCAGTTCTGTGAGCTTGTGTGGCTTACCATTTCGCGGCTGAAATGTTGTTGCTCCTATTTATTTATTTATTTTCTCACCTTTATTTAACCAGGTAGGCCAGTTGAGAACAAGTTCTCATTTACAACCGCGACCTGGCCAAGATAAAGCAAAGCAGTGCGACAAAAACAAGAGTTACACAAGGGGTAAACAAACGTACAGTAAATAACACAATAGAAAAAGCTTTGTGCATATGTAGTAAAATTAGGGAGGTAAGGCAATAAATAGGCCATGGTGATGAAATAATTACAATTTATCATTAAAACTGGAGTGATAGATGTGCAGATGATGATGTGCAAGTTTAGATACTTGGGTGAAAGAAAAAAAAAACAATATGGGGATGAGGTAGTTGGGTGGGTTATTTACAGATGGGCTGTGTACAGGTGCAGTGATCGGTAAGCTGCTCTGACAGCTGATGCTTAAAGTTAGTGAGGGAGATAAGTCTCCAGCTTAAGTGATTTTTGCAATTCGTTCCAGTCATTGACTGCGGAGACCTGGAAGGAAAGGCAGCCAAACGAGGTGTTGGCTTTGGGGATGACCAGTGAAATATACCTGCTGGACCGCGTGCTACGGGTGGGTGTTGCTATGGTGACCAGTGAGCTAAGGAGGGGCTTTACCTAGCAAAGACTTGTAGATGACCTGGAGCCGATGGGTTTGGCGACGAATATGTAGTGATGGCCAGCCAACGAGCATACAGGTTGCAGTGGTGGGTTGTATATGGGGCTTTGGTGATAAAATGGATGGCATTGTGATAGACTACATCCAATTTGCTGAGTAGAGTGTTGAAGGCTAATTTGTAAATGACATCGCCGATGTTAAGGATCGGAAGGATTGTCAGTTTTACCAGGGTATGTTTGGCTTCATAAGTGAAGGTGGCTTTGTTGCGAAATAGGAAGCTGATTCTAGATTTGATTTTGGAATGCTTAATGAGAGTCTGGAGAGTTTACAGTCTAACCAGACACCTAGGTATTTGTAGTTGTCCACATATTCTAAGTCAGAACTGTCCAGAGTAGTGATGCTAGTCGGGCAGGTGCGGGCAGCAATCGGTTGAAGAGCATGCATTTAGTTTTACTGCTTTTAAATGCTAGTGTTGTATGGCATTGAAGCTCATTTGGAGGTTTGTTAGCACAGTGTCCAACGAAGGGCCAGATGTATACAGAATGGTGTCGTCTGCGTAGAGGTGGATCAGAGAATCACCAGCAGCAAGAGCAACATAATTGATTTATATACAGAGAAAAGAGTCTGCCCGAGAATTGAACCCTGTGGCAACCCCCATAGAGACTGCCAGAGGACCGGACGACAGGCCCTCCGTTTTGACAGACTGAACTCTATCTGAGAAGTAGTTGGTGAACCAGGTGAGGCAGTCATTTGAGAAACCAAGGCTATCAAGTGTGCCGATGAGAATACAGTGATTGACAGAGTCGAATGGCGGTTATCGATGGCGGTTATGATATCGTTTAGGACCTTGAGCGTGACTGAGGTACACCCATGACCAGCTCAGAAACCAGATTGCATAGTGGAGAAGGTACGGTGGGATTCGAAATGGTCGGTGATCTGTTTGTTAACTTGATTTTAGAATGGCATGGCAGGATGGATATAGGTCTGTAACATTTTGGGTCTAGAGTGTCTCCACCTTTGAAGAGGGGGATGACCGCAGCAGCTTTCCAATATTTAGGGATCTCAGATGATACGAAAGAGAGGTTGAACAGGCTAGTAATAGGGGTTGCAACAATTTCGGCGGATAATTTTAGAAAGAGAGGTCCAGATTGTCTAGCCCAGCTGAGGGGGGGGGGGGTGTAAAGCATGGACAGCTGTAGAAAAATGCTTATTGAAACTTGATTATTGTAGATTTATCGGTGGTGGCAGTTTTTCCTAGCCTCTGCAGTGGGCAGCTGGGAGGAGGTGGTCTTATTCTCCATGGACTTTAGTGTCCCAAACCCTTTTGGAATTAGTGCTACAGGATGCAAATTTCTGTTTGAAAAAGCTAGCCTTTGCTCTCCTGACTGTGTATATTGGTTCCTGACTTCCCTGAAAAGTTGCATATCGAGGGGCCTGTTCGATGCTAATGCAGTACGCCACAGGATGTTTTTGTGCTGATCAAGGGCAGTCAAGTCTTTAGTGAACCAAGGGCTGTATCTGTTCTTAGGTCTACATTTTTTTGAATGGGGCATGCTTATTTAAGATGGTGAGGAAAGCACTTTTAAAGAACAACCAAGCATCCTCTACTGATGGGATAAGGTCAATATCCTTCCAGGATACCTGGGCCAGGTCGATTAGAAAGGCCTGCTCACTGAAGTGTTTTAGGGAGCGTTTGAGAGTGATGAGGGGTGGTCGTTTGACCGCGGACCCATAGCAGAAGCAGGCAATGAAGCAGTGATCGCTGAGATCCTGGTTGAAGACAGCAGAGGTGTATTTAGAGGGCAGGTTGGTCAGGATGATATCTATGAGGGTGCCCTTATTTACGGATTTCGGGTTGTACCTGGTAGGTTCCTTGATAATTTGTGTGAGATTGAGGACATCTAGCTTAGATTGTAGGACGGCTGGGGTGTTGAGCATATCC
This sequence comes from Oncorhynchus mykiss, assembly GCF_057628025.1. Classification (NCBI taxonomy): domain Eukaryota; kingdom Metazoa; phylum Chordata; class Actinopteri; order Salmoniformes; family Salmonidae; genus Oncorhynchus; species Oncorhynchus mykiss. Next base: position 45,216,176 of record NC_143033.1, on the reverse strand, counting down.
CAGTTTAGGTCACCTAAGTGTACGAGCTCTGAAGATAGATGGGGGGGCAATCAATTCACATGTGGTGTCCAGGGCACAGCTGGGGGCTGAGGGGGGTCTATAACAAGCGGCAACAGTGAGAGTCATATTTTTGCAAAGGTGGATTTTTAAAAGTAGAAGCTCGAACTGATTGGGCACAGACCTGGATAGTATGACAGAACTCTGCAGGCTATCTCTGCAGTAGATTGCAACTCTTTGGCAGTTCTATCTTGACAGAACATTTTGTAGTTGGGGATGGAAACCTCAGAACTTTTGGTGGCCTTCCTAAGCCAGGATTCAGATACGGCTAGGACATCAGGGTTAGCGGAGTGTGCTAAAGCAGCGAATAGAACAAACTTGGGGAGGAGGCTTCTGATGTTAACATGCATGAAACCAAGGCTTTACAATAACAGCACTTAGTTTAGCAGGGCAGACATTTTACAAACTGACTTGTTGGAGAGGTGGCATCCAATGACAGTGCCACGTTCAAAGCTCTTCATTAAGGTCATTCTACTGCCAATGTTTGTCTATGGCGATTCCATGGCTGCAGGAACGGGTGTGGCTGAAATAGCCGAATACACTAATTTGAAGGGGTGTCCACAAGTGTGTGTCCCCTATCTATCTCTTAGGAATGCTACCAAGTGACTAACCTGTTAATTTCCTGTGTCCTTTGCAGCAATATTGATCCAGCTGTGTTTGTGCCCTCTGACCCAGTGAGTGGCATCGCTATTTTATCATTCAAGTTATCACTTGAGCATACTGTTTTGCTGAAAATTTGGATTTGTTATGGATAATAGTAACCTGAAGTGCAAATGTTATCGTGCAGCCCGCACCACGAAGGCCACTTGCGTACGCAGAGCAGAATGAGAGTGACGAGGAAAGACAGTTTCGCAAAGTCTTCCAGCAGTTGGCTGGAGATGTGAGTACGATAGGTCCCTGTCACTTCTCACACATTCCTATTCTAGTTTACCTTCATAATACCCCTGTAAATGTAAACCCCTTGTGGCAATGCCATTAGAAAGGCACTGTGACTGCTGAAATTGATGCAACATAGCAGTTTGATCTTCATGTAATTATTTCTGCTTTTAAGTATGGCTCAAATTCACTATTGAATATTGTTAAGACACTTTATACGTGGTATTCTTCGATGTTGGATTAATTAAACGGAATAACTTTTCCCTAAGGACATGGAGGTGAGCCCAACTGAATTGATGAACATCTTGAACAGAATTATTTCCAAACGTAAGCTATGTTTCTGTCTCTGTTCATGTGGCTTTGCCTGTGCTTGTGTGCATTAAGTGTATACCTGTTCAATCCCTCTCTCAGAAAGCCATGTTTGAGATGTAATATTTGTGATTAATTTCTCAGTGAGATTGATTTTTGTTTGTGACTCATTAAGGGCATGGTAATCCAGTGAGTGAACTGGCTGCTTTTGAATTTCAGATGGTGACCTGAAGACAGACGGGTTTAGCATTGAGTCCTGCAGGAGCATGGTTGCAGTCATGGATGTATCCTTCCTGTTATTACCTGTTTGTGGTAATGCATCTGATGTTGATGCAAAAATATCATTTCCAGAATTTAGGGCCATAAGGATGGAGAGATAATTCAGACATAGCCATATAAAAAGTCTCAGCAGGGGAAGGTTTATTGACAACCCATGTTTCTCAAGCCATGTTTCTTGAGTTTAGGTCAATTAAAATTATCCATCATATAACACATGGATTATTTAAATTGACCTAAACTCTTGGAAAGCATAGGTTGTTCATAACCTCCCCCTTGTTCTTAGACCTTTTTTCTATGGCTATGTGGAAATACCTTCCTAAGTGAGTATTTGTTCACGTCCCTTCAGTGATTTTTGAAAGGAAATTACTGGTTAAAAAAAATATGGTGGAAACTCTCACTCCACCAATCCAATGCTTTTCGAGTTGTGAGAAGTAGTTGTGCACATGTTCACTTCACTTCTCTGATTTGAAAGGAAATGGGGGAATTCTCAATTGGTAATGTTTGTCCTCCCCTCGACTACTCCATCCTCTTTTCTGTGACCCGGAAACCGATAAGTGGTCACCATATGTAGGGATGTCGATTTGTTAATAGGCGAACGGAAGAGTTTGCACCTCTGATAGCCTCCTCCAGCCAAGGACATTCTGATGTTTCCTATCACAGAAGTGTTTTGAAATCTGCCCACATCCCCTTGGAATCATTTGTTGTTTTCTCGAATGAGAAGAACCCTGCACATGTTTAAAGTCAATACACTACTTATCTTTTATATATGAAATGTCTGGCTACATTTCTTTTTACCACTTTACACATGTATTTTGGGATTCCTCCTCTGTAAACGTAATTAGCCTGATGTGTGTGGTGGAGTCTAATTTCATACTGCGTATTTGTTTCCTTTCTTCCGCTCCTCGATTTACCTTTGGCCTTTTTCAAAGGAGACGAGTGGTGGAAGCAAGGAGTCGAGCAAAACAAATTGAGAATCTCCCAATGACTGGTATAAGAAATAAAGTGGAAACTCCACCTAGCCCATGCCTCCACCAATCCAATGCTTTTAGATTTGTAGTGTGCACTTGTTAACCCTTTCACTATTTGAAAGGAAATTACTCGTATAAGAAATATGGTGGAAACTCCCATTAGCCCCTGCCTCCACCAATCCAATGAGGTAACTTACACCTTCCTAATATTGAGCAGCCTTAATTCATCGGGGCATGGACTCTACAAGGTGTCAAAAGCATTCCACTGGGATGCTGGCCCATATTGACTCCAATGCTTCCCACAGTTCTCAAGTTGGCTTGATGTCATTTTGGGTGGTGGACTGTTCTTGATACACACAGGAAACTGTTGAAGTTGAAAAACCCAGCAGCGTTGCAGTTCTTGACAAACTCAAACAGGTGTGCTTGGTACCTACTACCATACCCTGTTCAAAGGCACTTCAATCTTTTTTGTCTTGCCCAATTACCTTATGAATGGCACATATACACAATCCATGTCCCTATTGTCTGAAAAATCCTTCTGTAACCCGTCTCCTCCCCTTCATTGATTTTGAAGTGGATTTAACAAGTAACATCAATAAAGGATCATAGCTTTCTTCTGGATTCACCTGGTCAGTCTGTCAGGGAAGGAACGGGTGTTCTTAATGTTTTGTGTACACAGCATTGTTATAGGTGTCATGTTTTTGTTAACCTTAACGCTGTTGCAGTGTGACAGTACTGGGAAGCTCGGATTCCATGAGTTCAAACACCTCTGGAACAATATCAAGAAATGGCAGGTGAGAGTAAAAGTAGTTTGAGAGTATTGGCACTAATATACATTTTATTTTTGTATTAGAAAGTATAATACAAATTTGGAACCATGGAGATTTAATCATAGATGTATTTCACTGTTTTTTTTCAGGGTGTGTATAAGACTTATGATACTGATGGCTCTGGGGTTATTGGTGCAGATGAGCTTCCCAATGCTTTCAGGGCGGCAGGTAAAAGCTATCATGTAGCACAGAAACATTTTGGCTGTTTGCCAGACACTTTTTACAGCATACATCTTGAAACATTGCACTTTTTGAAATGAATACATTTTGAATCTCTTAAGTTCTTAAGTAAAGTTGTGTTTGACCCAGCAATTCTGTTATTATTTACAACTTTATAGCTATCAGCTTTTCAGTGTGGACCAAGGATGTACATTAAACCTAAACATGTATGTCTATGGTTTGGACACAGGCTTTCCCCTCAATGATGAGCTGTTCCAGATGATCATTCGCAGATACAGCGATGAGAACGGGAACATGGACTTTGACAACTGCATTGGCTGCCTTGTGAGACTGGACGCTATGTGCCGTAAGTCCGACTCCCTGCTCTTTCCGATCTCATCACCATGGCAAGGGTTATTTTAGATCTGTATAGGTGTTCGATGTAAAAAATAAAAACATACGCATTAACCTTTGTTACATTTGTTGTGTGTCAGCACAACTAATGGTACTTTGAAAATAATGGGGTACATACATAATCATTGTGAAAATTTGCAGTTGTTTTGTCACTAAAAGTAGTATCTTCTTGATTCAGGTGCCTTCAAAACCTTAGACAAGAATAACAATGGAACTATCAAGGTCAACGTTCAAGAGGTAAGCATGTCACACTTACAAGCTGTAACAATTAGACGGTTTTATGAATGTAATTAGCCTAGCAGAACTACTTTAGGAACAACATTGTAGAGTAATGCAGACGATATCACACGAGGTCAAAACCCACCATTGTACAGGGTTGATGTCAATCAATTGTTTTTCTTTCTCTCTGCAGTGGCTCCAGTTGACAATGTACTCCTAAGCACATTAAATGGCTACACGTGTTTACAAAACAAAACCACTCTTTCTACATGGCGCTGCGCTTTAGACCACTCCAGGGACCCCCTATGTCAGTCAACCAGCCCCCCAATTTATGCAGGTTTCCCTACATGCTTTGCAACCTACACTATGTGAATATAGCATTTTCCCATATAACGAAGGAGAGTTGTAGACCAATTTGTAGACTATTGTGGTAGCAAAAACCTGCACACGGTGTTCTTTGGGCTGCTCAATACCAATGCTAGTCTTGCACTCGCCCACGACTATCTGCTTGTTTTCCTTTTGAATTCAAGAAAACTTCTACACAGGCTATGGCTGTCTTCGCCTTTCAAAGAGCTCTCTCAAATAGTAGTAATTTAACAATTATTTAAGCCAGTTATGAAATAGCCTGTCACATATGTAGGTAGGTACACAACGCCAATACAATGCTAGTTTTTGTCATGTCTCACAACATTGTCTTGTGCCATTGCTTCATGAAGCCAACAGATGCCATTTAATGATTGGGTAAATGTTGCCATAAGTCATTGAGCTGTTATTACTTTGAAATGTATGGAATTAAAGAAATCTTAATGTATTTATTGCATGTGTTATTTGAACACTTCAAGCCTACTTATCGACCATTCAATCATTAAGGGTTGATGCATTTACCTAATGGCTGGAATGATAAATGTATTTTTTTTTAAATTATAGTTCAAATGTGCATCCAACACAGTGCTCTAGCTCATATATTTTGGTCAGTCCAGGTACTTCTCCTTTCACAGAAAAGTAAACCACGTAACTAGCTACTGAGCTTGCTTACAAACAGGCGTGAGAAATCTGACTGGTTAGCTAGCTAGCCAACTACAATGTTTTCCCACTAGTCAGAAATTACACAACCTTCATTTCCCTCAAAGGTAAACACTATCGTGCATAGTAATATTAGAAATATCAAGTTTATTGTTGGTATTTGTCGGTCTTGTAAAAAGAATGAAGAGGCGACAATGCGTGGTAAACGTTGCGTAGCTAGCTACAATTTTGTAAAGCCGTGACTCTTTAACATGAGTTTAGCTAGCGTTATTTGTGGATAAACATGGGCAAATTTGAAAAACGACATTTGATTGAGGCATTGTGCTTTTTAAAGTGCTAATATGCTACCATTTGCCATACCAACAGGGTTTACCGCTGTGTACATTAACGTTAGCTAGCAAGTCATGCATTTTTTTCGAAAGGGTAACTAACTAATGTAGCTACTTAAATAGGTTGCAGGGCTTGTATTCTTTTTCTTTCATGCAATGTAACGGGAACCAAATATAATATAAATGCGCATTCGTGGACACTTCACTTTACCTCATTTTTGATGCGCCTCTTTAGCACGCCCACCTGCCGATTTTTATCCAGCTTATACTGTAATCAGAATTCTATAATTTTTCAAATGCATCTTCTTTTAGTTGTATGCTGTCTATTTGATATAGGTCCAGTGTTGTACTGAGAATTGTTTTGGGAAGGTCGAGACCAGAGAGAAAGCAGACCACGAGATGGATAAGGGGCATTGTGGAAGATGTCTGCCTCACTTCAATGAATACACATTTATTAAAAATGGATATCACATTTACATAAGTATTCAGACCCTTTACTCAGTACTTTGTTGAAGCACCCTTGGCAGCGATTACAGACTGAAGTCTTGTTACGTATGACGCTACAAGCTTAGCACGCCTGTATTTGGTGCAGACCCTCTCAAGCTCTGTCAGGTTGGATGGGGAGCGTCACTGCACATGTATTTTCAGGTCTCTCCAGAGATGTTAGTGGGTTCCAGTCCGGGCTCTGGCTGGGACACTCAAAGATATTCAGAGACTTGTCCCCAGGCCACTCCGGCGTTGCCTTTGCTGTTTGCTTCTGGTTGTTAAACTGTTGGAAGGGGAACTTTTAACCCAGTCTGCGGTTCTGAGCGCTCTGTAGCAGGTATTCATCAAAGATCTCTACTTTGCTCCATTCATCTTTTCCTGAGTCCTGACTAGTCTCCCAGTTCCTGCCGCTGAAAAACATTCCCCCAGCATGATGCTGCCAACACCATGCTTCACTGTAGGGATGGTGCCAGGTTTCCTCCAGATATGACGCTTGGCATTCAGACCAAAGAGTTCAATCTTGGTTTCATCATACCAGAGAATCTTGTTTCTCATAGTCCTTTTATATTGTAAATATTGTATTTTCAGCTGTTTGAAGCTGGTGTACAAACATTTGTAAAAGATGCACACACACAAAAGGGAAGCATAGAAATAGCATAAATAGAACAGGTCTACCGCTTCTTAGTCTTGCTTTCAATGAGCTCGACAGATCTGTATCTCACATTTTTATGTGAATTTGGTCAGGTCCCCCAAAAGTTGTATATTGTAGCTTTAACCAAGCAAGTCAAGGTAGGGATGACCGTGACAATGTTGTCACTAGAGGGCAGCCTTGCCTGAGCTGCAGTGTAGGCTGTTCTGCAAGACTGTCTTTTCATTTCAATCACCCCATCAAACGATTAAGAAACTAGATCAAGAATTCCAAAAGAGTGTAGAATGTTGTAGCCTTTACACCAGCATTTTAACACACATTGGCCCCAATTACTACCAACCAACAAAAAAGTTCACCTTTATATGCAGCTCAGTCCGAGATGTGCTCTTAATTAAGGAGCCTAATGTTATTTTTTTAGGTGGTAGATAAGCTTTAATATTGTAGATAGATCGTAGCTTCCATCAATGTAATTGTCTGCATCAATTCCAATCCCCCATATACAAAAATATATATTTATATATATACAGTTGAAGTCGGAAGTTTACATACACTTAGGTTGAAGTCATTAAATCTCGTTTTACAACCACTCCACAAATTTCTTGTTAACAAACTATAGTTTTGGCAAGTCGGTGAGGACATCTACTTTGTGCATGACACAAGCAATTTTTCCAACAATTGTTTACAGACAGATTATTTCACTTATAACTCACTGTATCACAGTTCCTGTGGGTAAGACATTTACATACAGTAAGTTGACTTTGCCTTTAAACAGCTTGGACAATTCCAGAAAATGTCATGGCTTTAGAAGCTTCTGATAGGCTAATTGACGTAATTTGAGTCAATTGGAGGTGTACCTCTGGAAGTATTTCAAGGCTTACCTTCAAACTCAGTGCCTATTTGCAGCCGTCATACCGCTCAGGAAGGAGACGTGTTCTGTCTCCTAGACATAAACGTACTTTGGTGTGAAAATCAATCCCAGAACAACAGCAAAAGAGCTTGTGAAGATGCTGAAGGAAACAGGCACAATAGTATATCCACAGTAAAACGAGTCCTATATCGACATAACCTGAAAGGCTGCTCAGCAAGGAAGATGCCACTGCTCCAAAAAAGCCTGCCTACGGTTTGCAACTGTGCAATGGGGACAAAGATTGTACTTTTTTGAGAAATGTCCTATGGTCTGATGAAACAAAAATATAACTGTTTGGCCATAATGACCATCGTTACGTTTGGAGGAAAGTGGGGGAGGCTTGCAAGCCGAAGAACACCATCCCAACCATGAAGCACGGGGGTGGCAGCATCATGTTGTGGGTGTGCTTTGCTGCAGGAGGGACTGGTGCAGTTCACAAAATAAATGGCATCATGAGGCAGGAAAATTATGTGGATATATTGAAGCAACATCAAGACATCAGTCAGGAAGTTACAGCTTTGTCGCAAATGGGTCTTCCAAATGGAAGATTACCCCAAGCATACTTCCAAAGTTGTGGCAAAATAGCTTAAGGACAACAAAGTCAAGGTAATGGAGTGGCCATCACAAAACCCTGACCTCAATCCAATAGAACATTTGTGGGCAGAACTGAAGAAGTGTGTGCGAGCAAGGAGGCCAACAAACCTGACTCAGTTACACCAGCTCTGTCAGGAGGAATGGGCCAAAATTCACCCAACAAATTGTGGGAAGGCTACCTGAAACGTTTGACCCAAGTTAAACAATTTAAAGCCAATGCTACCAAATATTTTTTTATTTCCCCTTTATTTAACTGGGTAGGCTAGTTGAGAACAAGTTCTCATTACCAACTGCGACCTGGCCAAGATAAAACACAGCAGATTGACACATACAACAACACAGAGTTACACATGGAATAAACAAACATACAGTCAATAATACAGTAGAAAAAACGAAAAATATATATATACAAATCAAATCAAATTTATTTATATAGCCCTTCGTACATCAGCTGATATCTCAAAGTGCTGTACAGAAACCCAGCCTAAAACCCCAAACAGCAAGCAATGCAGGTGTAGAAGCACGGTGGCTAGGAAAAACTCCCTAGAAAGGCCAAAACCTAGGAAGAAACCTAGAGGAACCAGGCTATGTGGGGTGGCCAGTCCTCTTCTGGCTGTGCCGGGTGGAGATTATAACAGAACATGGCAAAGATGTTCAAATGTTCATAAATGACCAGCATGGTCAAATAATAATAAGGCAGAACAGTTGAAACTGGAGCAGCAGCACGGTCAGGTGGACTGGGGACAGCAAGGAGTCATCATGTCAGGTAGTCCTGGGGCATGGTCCTAGGGCTCAGGTCCTCCGAGAGAGAGAAAGAAAGAGAGAAGGAGAGAATTAGAGAACGCACACTTAGATTCACACAGGACACCGAATAGGACAGGAGAAGTACTCCAGATATAACAAACTGACCCTAGCCCCCCGACACAAACTACTGCAGCATAAATACTGGAGGCTGAGACAGGAGGGGTCAGGAGACACTGTGGCCCCATCCGAGGACACCCCCGGACAGGGCCAAACAGGAAGGATATAACCCCACCCACTTTGCCAAAGCACAGCCCCCACACCACTAGAGGGATATCATCAACCACCAACTTACCATCCTGAGACAAGGCCGAGTATAGCCCACAAAGATCTCCGCCATGGCACAACCCAAGGGGGGGCGCCAACCCAGACAGGATGACCACATCAGTGAATCAACCCACTCAGGTGACGCACCCCTTCCAGGGACGGCATGAGAGAGCCCCAGTAAGCCAGTGACTCAGCCCCTGTAATAGGGTTAGAGGCAGAGAATCCCAGTGGAAAGAGGGGAACCGGCCAGGCAGAGACAGCAAGGGCGGTTCGTTGCTCCAGAGCCTTTCCGTTCACCTTCCCACACCTGGGCCAGACTACACTCAATCATATGACCCACTGAAGAGATGAGTCTTCAGTAAAGACTTAAAGGTTGAGACTGAGTTTGCGTCTCTGACATGGGTAGGCAGACCGTTCCATAAAAATGGAGCTCTATATGAGAAATGCCTTGCCTCCAGCTGTTTGCTTAGAAATTCTAGGGACAATTAGGAAGCCTGCGTCTTGTGTACGCTATGTACGTGTAGGTATGTACGGCAGGACCAAATCAGAGAGATAGGTAGGAGCAAGCCCATGTAATGCTTTGTAGGTTAGCAGTAAAACCTTGAAATCAGCCCTTGCTTTGACAGGAAGCCAGTGTAGGGAGGCTAGCACTGGAGTAATATGATCAATTTTTTTTGGTTCTAGTCAGGATTCTAGCAGCCGTATTTAGCACTAACTGAAGTTTATTTAGTGCTTTATCCGGGTAGCCGGAAAGTAGAGCATTGCAGTAGTCTAACCTAGAAGTGACAAAAGCATGGATTAATTTTTCTGCATCATTTTTGGACAGAAAGTTTCTGATTTTTGCAATGTTACATAGATGGAAAAAAGCTGTCCTTGAAATGGTCTTGATATGTTCTTCAAAAGGGAGATCAGGGTCCAGAGTAACGCCGAGGTCCTTCACAGTTTTATTTGAGACGACTGTACAACCATTAAGATTAATTGTCAGATTCAACAGAAGATCTCTTTGTTTCTTGGGACCTAGAACAAGCATCTCTGTTTTGTCTGAGTTTAAAAGTAGAAAGTTTGCAGCCATCCACTTCCTTATGTCTGAAACACATGCTTCTAGCAAGAGCAATTTTGGGGCTTTACCATGTTTCATTGAAATGTACAGCTGTGTGTCATCCGCATAGCAGTGAAAGTTAACATTATGTTTTCGAATAACATCCCCAAGAGGTAAAATATATAGTGAAAACAATAGTGGTCCTAAAACGGAACCTTGAGGAACACCGAAATTTACAGTTGATTTGTCAGAGGACAAACCATTCACAGAGACAAACTGATATCTTTCCGACAGATAAGATCTAAACCAGGCCAGAACTTGTCCGTGTAGACCAATGTGGGTTTCCAATCTCTCCAAAAGAATGTGGTGATCGATGGTATCAAAAGCAGCACTAAGGTCTAGGAGCACCAGGACAGATGCAGAGCCTCGGTCCGATACCATTAAAATGTAATTTACCACCTTCACAAGTGCCGTCTCAGTGCTATGATGGGGTCTAAAACCAGACTGAAGCATTTCGTATACATTGTTTGTCTTCAGGAAGGCAGTGAGTTGCTGCGCAACAGCCTTTTCTAAAATTTCTGAGAGGAATGGAAGATTCGAAATAGGCCGATAGTTTTTTATATTTTCTGGGTCATGGTTTGGCTTTTTCAAGTGTCTGCAAATGAGGTAAGGCAAGAAATAGGCCCTGGTGGCGAAGTAATTACAATATAGCAATTAAACACTGGAATGGTAGATGTGCACGCGTGCTACGGGTGGGTGCTGCTATGGTGACCAGTGAGCAGAGATAAGGCGGGGCTTTACCTAGCAGAGACTTTTTGTTGACCTGGAGCCAGTGGATCGGTTGAAGAGCATGCATTTAGTTTTACTTGCATTTAAGAGCAGTTGGAGGCCACTTAAGGAGAGTTGTATACCATTGAAGCTTGTCTGGAGGTTAGTTAACACAGTGCCCAGAGAAGGGCCAGAGGTATACAGAATGGTGTCGTCTGCGTAGAGGTGGATCAGAGAATCACCAGCAGCAAGAGCGACATCATTGATGTATACAGAGAAGAGAGTCGGCCTGAGAATTGAACCCTGGCACTCCGATTTGACACACTGAACTCTATCAGAGAAGTAGTTGGTGTACCAGGCGAGGCAATCATTTGAGAAACCAAAGCTGTTGAGTCTGTAGATAAGATTGTGGTGATTGACAGAGTCGAAAGCCTTGGCCAGGTCGATTAATACGGCTGCACAGTAATGTCTCTTATGGTTATGGTTATGATATCGTTTAGGACCTTGAGCATTGCTGAGGTGCACCCATGACCAGCTCGGAAACCAGATTGCATAGCGGAGAAGGTACGGTGGGATTCGAAATGGTTGGTGATCTGTTTGTTAACTTGGCTTTCTAAGACCTTAGAAAGGCAAGGTAGGATAGATATAGGTCTGTAGCAGTTTGGGTCTAGAGTGTCTCCCCCTTTGAAGAGGGGGATGACCACGGCAGCTTTACAATCTCTGGGAATCTCAGACGATATTAAAGAGAGGTTGAACAGGCTGGTGATAGGGGTTGCAAACATTTCAGCATTTAATTTTAGAGAGTGTCCAGATTGTCTAGCCGGCTGATTTATAGGGGTCCTGGTAGGAGAGAGGAAAGAGGTTGGTCGGGAAGGATGGGTGGGCATGTAACGTGAACATTTAGCAACCCAAAGGTTGTGTGTTCGAATTTGGAAAACTTTAGAATTTGAACAAATTAGCTAATTTGATAATAATTAAGTAATATTACTTTTGAGCTAATTTGCAACCACTTGTATGTTGGCTAACCCTTCCCCTAACCCTAGCCCTAACCTTAACCCCTAACTCCTAAACCTAACCCTAACCTTAACCTCCATCCCTAACCTTAACCCCTAGCCAAGCTAGATTTTGCAGCTCTTTCAGAACATCAGCTATCTGGATTTGGGTGAAGGAGAAATGGGGAGCCTTGGGCAAGTTGCTGTGGGGGGTGTAAAGCATGGCCAGCCGTAGAAAAATGCTTATTGACATAAGCTTTCCTAACTGCCTGTGTATATTGGTTCCTAACTTCCCTGAAAGGTTGCATGTCACTGGGGCTATTCGATGCTAATGCAGAACGCCACAGGATGTTTTTGTGCTGGTCAAGGGCAGTCAGGTCTGAAGAGAACCAAGGGCTGTTCCTGGTTCTACATTTTTTAAAAGGGGCATGCTTATTTAAGATGGTGAGGAAGGCACTTTTAAATAATGACCAGGCATCCTCTACTGATGGGATGAGGTCAATATTCTGCCAGGATACCCGGGCCAGGTCTGTTAGAAAGACTGGTCGCTGAAGTGTTTTAGTTAGCGTTTGATAGTGATGAGGGGTGGTCGTTTGACCGCAGACCCATCACGGATGCAGGCAATGAGGCAGTGATCGCTGAGATCTTGGTTGAAAACAGCAGAGGTGTATTTGGAGGGCAAGTTGGTTAGGATGATATCTATGAGGATGCCTGTGTTTACGGATTTGGGGTTGTACCTGGTGGGTTCATTGATAATTTGTGTGAGAATATTAATATTAATTGAGTGTATGTAAACTTCTGATCCACTGGGAATGTGATGAAAGAAATTAAAGCTGAAATAAATCACAACTATTATTCTGGCATTTCACATTCTTAAAATAAAGTGGTGATCCTAACTGACCTAAGACAGGGAATTGTTACGAGGATTAAATGTCAGGAATTGTGAAAAACTGAGTTTAAATGTATTTGGCTAAGGTGTATGTAACCTTCCGACATTCGGAAAGTATTCAGACCCCTTGACTTGTTCCACATTTTGTTTTACAATACAGCCTTATTCTAAAATGGATAAAATAAAAAAAATCCTCAGCAATCTACACACAATACCCCATAATGACATTTTTGTAAATGTATTAAAATAATGGACAGAAATCTCTTATTTACTTAAGTACTCAGACCCTTTGCTATGACACTGGAAATTAAGCTCAGTTGCATCCTGTTTCCATTGATCATCCTTGAGATGTTTCTACAACTTGATTGGAATACACCTGTGGTAAATTCAATTGATTTGACTTAATATGGAAAGGCACACACCTGTCTATATAAGGTCCCACAGTTGACAGTGCAGGTCAGAGCAAAAACCAACCCATGAGGTCGAAGGAATTGTCTATAGAGCTCCGAGACAGGATTGTGCCGAGGCACAGATCTGGGGAAGGGTAACAAAAAATGTCTGCAGCATTGAAGGTCCCCAAGAACACATTGGCCTCCATCATTTTTAAATGGAAGAAGTTTGGAGATTCTTCCTAGAGCTGGCTGCCAGACAAACTGAGCAATCAGGGGAGAACGGCCTTGGTCAGGGAAGTGACTAAGAACCCAATGGTCACTCTGACAGAGCTCAAGAGTTCCTCTGTCGAGATGGGAGAAACTTCCAGAAGGACAACCATCTCTGCAGCATTCCAACAGTCAGGCATTTGCGGTAGAGTGGCCAGACGGATGCCACTCCTCAGTAAAAGGCACGTGACAGTCGGCTTGGAGTTTGCCAATAGAAATCTAAAGATTCTTAGACCAACAAGATTCTCTGGTATGATGACACCTATAAGTCCCCCCTTATCTCAGCTCGCTGGTCACCATAGCATCTCCCACCTGTAGCACACGCTCCAGCAGGTATATCTCTCTAGTCACCCCCAAAACCAATTCTTTCTTTGGCCGCCTCTCCTTCCAGTTCTCTGCTGCCAACGACTGGAACGAACTACAAACATCTCTGAAACTGGAAACACTTATCTCCCTCACTAGCTTTAAGCACCAACTGTCAGAGCAGCTCACAGATTACTGCACCTGTACATAGCCCACCTATAATTTAGCCCAAACAACTACCTCTTTCCCTACTGTATTTAATTAATTAATTTATTTTGCTCCTTTGCACCCCATTATTTTTATTTCTACTTTGCACATTCTTCCATTGCAAATCTACCATTCCAGTGTTTTACTTGCTATTTGTATTTACTTTGCCACCATGGCCTTTTTTTGCCTTTACCTCCCTTATCTCACCTAATTTGCTCACATCGTATATAGACTTCTTTATACTGTATTATTGACTGTATGTTTGTTTTACTCCATGTGTAACTCTGTGTCGTTGTATGTGTCGAACTGCTTTGCTTTATCTTGGCCAGGTCGCAATTGTAAATGAGAACTTGTTCTCAACTTGCCTACCTGGTTAAATAAAGGTGAAATAAATAAATAAATATATTGAACTCTTTGGCCTGAATGCCAAGTGGCCCGTCTGGAGGAAATGTCAGGGTAATTGCAAGATTATGTTAAAATGCTTGTATTGCATTATAATGGTTGTTTTATTCGACAGAATAGAGTATTCTGTTAACTATTTTGTGTGTGTTCTACTGAGGATGGGCCTGTATGAGGTAACACTGACCGAGGAGATTTACGATGTCTTTGGGTGATATAACCTAAAGAGCATTCCAGAGAACATGAGTTAATGTTTCTATTCTATAACCAATTTGACAGAACTTGAAGAATTTTGAAAAGAAAAATGTGCAAATGTTGCACAACCCAGGTGTGGAAAGCTCTCAGCAACTTACCCAGAAAGACTCACGGCTGTAATCGCTGCCAAAGGTGCTTCTACAAAGTATTGACTCAGGGCTGTGAATACTTATGTAACTGAGACATTTCTCTATTTCATGTTCACAAAATGTGCAAACATTTCTAGAAACATGTTTCCATTTTGTCATTATGGGGTATTGTTTGGAGATTCCCTTTTTGAATTCAGGCTGTAACACAACAAAATGTGGAATAAGTGGTTTGAATACTTTCTGAAGGCACTGTATATTTATATTCTGGACATTGCTCGTTCTAATATTACTATATTTCTTAATTCGATAATTTTTTATTTTTGGGATTTGCATGTATCGTATTGTATTATTAGGTATTACTGCACTGTTGGAGTGAGGAACATAAGCATTTCACTACACCTGCGATAACATCTACAAAATATGTGTCCGCAACCAAAAATACAATTTTATTGGGTTTGATTTTTACCTCTCTGCCTTTCTTTTGCTTTAGACATCGGATCAGAGTGGGGAAAGGAAGATTCATGACTTGTTCTGTTAAACTAGATTGTGAAAATATGTTCAATACTTATTTACTTTGAAAAATGAGCTCAAATGGAGGCTTATTTCCTCCTCTGCAAGTACAAGTTGGAGTTTCCTCCCCCTTTCTTTTAGCCCCTGTTGACCGCTCAGCCCTTTTCTTTCTTCATGCCCACCTGTTCTTGTTCTCCCATCCCCCCTGCTCCCCCTTTCATCTCCCATCTGCCAGAGTAGCTCCACGAGGAGAGAGAGGGATATGGGGAGTGAGGGACAGACGGATAGAGGGAGGGATGTGGATAGAGGTAGGTGTGAGGGAGATCTCTCTATACGCTTGGTCTGTATCAAATTATCATCATGCCACCAAGTAACCAGACAACGGGGATTCTGACTGCCCAATTTTACATATTTCTTCAAGCTGATAAACCATTTAATGTTATGTATTTCACCACATTTGTTTGATTGAAAAATTATTTCCAGTAAATTATTGTGTGGAAGTGTGGAAGTTTTGGGAACAGATCAAAATATAGTTTATTATAAAACCATTTAAAGACAGGGAGGGGTATCAATGTATTTAGCCATTGTTTTCTTGGACATGGCAGATACAAAATGAAATAGCCACATCCATGACACACACACAAACGAAACAGTGCTTAATTTGTGCCGGAACAGGATCCGGCACCTCAGTGTCCTTCCGGAACCCATTTGCGAGGATCTGTTAACTCTTGTGGCATTATTAATCAGCATAAAAATAACTCAATTTTTTAGTTGTCAGTGTTTATTACGATTTTAGTGGCAAAGCAGAATTTAAAAAATCTAAATATGCACTGTAAAAATAAATTCATATTTTTTACATTTTGTATAAGCCCCAAGTATAATGGATATATCCTCTGGCGTGTTGATGTTAGTGTTGATGTTCTCCATAGCCAGAACGATTTTGCAGTGCATGGTGATCGAACAGGTTTCCTGTTATATCCAGAGGTGTAGGGAGGGTGAAGTCTGTGAATCCAAAAATAGTAATTATACAGATGTTTAACAAAACATGCACACGACAACATTCATACCTGTGGTAAATGTGAATGAAAAAAACTGTTTTGATAAGTTTTCATACACATACATTGTCCATAATGTAGAGGCCTATGGGATATTCATTGAAGAGGTAAGGGAGGAGGATGGTAAATGTGATCTGCATAACATACCTTTGTATGCCTTCTGGTATGTATACCTGCAGACAGACACAAGGTGAGCAGTTCAGTCATCTGCACCCAATACAGCTAGCCTTCAACATATTATTATAGCCTTTTTACCTCTGTTGGTTGATATTCATTGAATTGTGTCCATTTTAGAAAGATTTGCACAAATATGAAAAGATCATACAAGGGACAAACCTTACTTTAAATTGAGGAGATCTTAATACTTCTTAGGGCTGAAATCTCGTTAACGGGATCGATATGACAACAGCCAGTGAAAGTGCAGGGCGCCAAATTCAAAACAACAGAAATCTCATTAAAATTCCTCAAACATACAAGTATCTTATACCATTTTAAAGGTAATCTTGTTGTTAATCCCACCACAGTGTCCGATTTCAAAGAGGCTTTACAGCGAAAGCACCACAAACAATTATGTTAGGTCAGAGCCACGTCACAGAAGAACACAGCCATTTTTCCAGCCAAAGACTGGAGTCACAAAAATCTGAAATATAGATAGAATTAATCACTAACTTTTGATGATCTTCATCAGATAACACTCATAGGACTTCATGTTACACAATACATGTATGTTTTGTTCGATAAAGTTCATATTTATATCAAAAAATCTCAATCTCACGCATTATGTTCAGTAGTTCCAAAAACATCCGGTGATTTTGCAGAGAGCCACATCAATTTACAGAAATACTCATTATAATTTATTTTTTTTCTCCCCAATTTCGTGGTATCCAATTGTTGTAGTAGCTACTATCTTGTCTCATCGCTACAACTCCCGTACGGGCTCGGGAGAGACGAAGGTTGAAAGTCATGCGTCCTCCAAAACACAACCCAACCAGCCGCACTGCTTCTTAACACAGCGCGCATCCAACCCGGAAGCCAGCCGCACCAATGTGTCGGAGGCTACACCGTGCACCGTTGCATTAAGGAGAATTTTATCTATATTTCCATGTATAACACTTGTATTTTCATCAACATTTATAATGAGTGCCTCCGGGTGGTGCAGTGGTGCAGAGTTCGCGCCCAGGCTCTGTCGTAACCGGCCGCGACCGGGAGGGCCGTGGGGCGACGCACAATTGGCCTAGCGTCGTCCGGGTTAGGGAGGGCTTGGTCGGTGGGGATGTCCTTGTCTCATCGCGCACCAGCGACTCCTGTGGCGGGCCGGGCGCAGTGCGTTGATGAAAATACAAGTGTTATACATGGAAATATAGATACAATTCTCCTTAATGCAACCGCTGTGTCAGATTTCAAAAAAAGCTTTACGGAAAAAGCAAACCATGCAATAATCTGAGTACTACGCTCAGAGACCCAACAAGCCAAAAAGATATCCGCCATATTGTGCAGTCAACAGAAGTCAGAAATAACATTATAAATATTAACTTACCTTTGATGATCTTCATCAGAATGCACTCCCAGGAATCCCAGTTCCAGAATAAATGTTTGATTTGTTTGATAATATCCATCATGTCCATCAGTCAAAATGTCAAAAGGTTCCGTTACAGTCCGTAGAAACATGTCAAACAATGTGTAGAATCAGTCTTTAGGATGTTTTTAACATAAATCTTCAATAATGTTCCAACCGAAGAATTCCTTTGTCTTCAGAAAAGCAAATGGAACGGGAGCTACCTCTCGTGAATGCGCATGACCAGCTCGTGGCTGCTGGCAGACCTCTGACTCATTCCCCTCTCATTCAGCCCCCCTTCACAGTAGAAGCCTCAAACAAGTTTCTAAAGACGCTTGACATCTAGTGGAAGCCTTAGGAAGTGCAACATGACCAATATCCCACTATCTTCAATAGGGGCTGAGTTGAAAATCGACCAACCTCAGATTTCCCACTTCCTGGTTGGATTTTTCTCAGGTTTTTGCCTGCCATATGAGTTCTGTTATACTCACAGACATCATTCAAACAGTTTTAGAAACTTCAGAGTGTTTTCTATCCACATATACTAATAATATGCACATATTCGCAACTGGGACTGAGGAGCAGGCAATTTACTCTGGGCACCTTATTCATCCAAGCTACTCAATACTGCCCCCAGCCATAAGAAGTAAAACAATTTCAGTTAAGTGACTGCACCTGCTGTCCTTTCAAATTAAAATGCAAACGTTTCAGTTGGGCAGTTAGGTTCCTGCAAGAACCCCCACGATGAACTCCACCTCCTATGGGGTTCTTGGAAGAACCTTTTGGGGGCAATTTTCAGTGCCAAGAACCCTAAACTTCTTTGAAGAACTTTGAGAATCTTAGAAGAACCTTGTTGAACCCCTTATTTTTTAGAGGGTATATAGACCAACGTGTGGCCATTGCTGTGGTAAGAGATTAGCCTCTCACTCACTCACTGACATCAGACTGCAACTCTCACCTCTCCAGCGTTGCACTTCATAATTTATTTCCTTATAGAATCATATCCGAGCAAATGGTTCTGGAGGTGCCGCATACATTGAAATAGCCTACATTTGCCAAAGTTATAGAATTACTGCTGTCTGTTCAGAAATAAATAACATTATTCTTAATACTACACCAGGAACAGGCCTATAATTTAGCCACAGATTATCAATAGTTTATTTTAAAAAATTGCCTAGCTGTGGATTGTGTGTAGCCCAATCACGAGGCATGCCTTCAGCCGGGAATGCGTGGCAAATCTGTCAGTGAATATCATACAGCAAAATCAGGCCTTTGTGAGGTATGATAGAATTGCATGAAATGTGTTTATAAAGGCCACATTTTTCCGGAACCCTAGGCTACAAAACATGTTCCCCATATGTGTGCGCGCAACTTTTGCAAGCGCCTCTACTCTAGTAATCTATGCTAGTACGCAAAGCATGATTAAGCATGATTCAATGCTTTATAATAAAAGGTGATTTTTTTTTCAAGCCTTCCTGTACCTCAGAGCACCCCGGGTCACCTCCCTCTCGGGCTCATTTACAAATTAAGCATTGCACACACAGTCTTGTACAGCTAACCTTGTGGGGACACACAATTCAGTCCCATTAAAAATACACTTTCCCCTAACCCTAAACCGTACTCTTACCCTTACCTTAACCCTAACCCTAGCTCCTAACCCTAACGTAATTCTAACCCCAACACTAATTCTAACCTTAACCCTAAACCCCCTGGAAATAGCATTTGACCTTGTGGGAACTAACAAAATGTTCCCAGTCGGTCAAATTTTTGTTCATTTATGATTATTGTGGGGACTTATTAAACACGTCCACACACGTATTGTAATGACCCTAGTTGATACACGACTTACAATCTTTGACAAAAGAGATATCCTTATTGGGATTGTGGTTAAGGCAGTTGTCTTAGGGCCAGGCGACCAGAGTTTGTGGCCAGCTAGGGACCTTGTACTTCTCACTCGTTTCGTTACAGTGTCATAAGACATGTACCATGTCCTTACACATGCACATACAAAAATAGCTATAACAGACACGCACACATACTTAATCCACACTTTGACACATGAGCAGCATATCAATTGCACAACCGACCACACCCAGCCACATGCTCCAGTACAATCCCCACTCCTCCTTTTGTCCTGTACCACAGTCAGACTGCAGGCTGGGGGGTAGGAGGGGCTTGGAGCGGTGGCCGAAGCAGCCTGGCTTTTCCCTTGAGGGTCTGGGGCTCTGGGCCTGATTCTCCCCAAGCTCTCCCCTCTCCCTCGCGGGGGTAATGGTCTCTGGACTGCTGTATTGTGAACCAAACAGATGCTGGTCATTTTAATGGGAGTGATGGGAGGGACTGGGTGACTGCGTGACTCCTCTTCCCAGGTTCCCATGCCCTGTGGCAGGCTTGTGTCACACCACTCAAGGGGATACAGATGAAACAACATCAGAGAGGGAGAGAGACCAGGCACAGAGTCCATCTGCTCCTTGACACAAAGACCTCTCAGATATACCTATTGATATGCACCGCATTGGTTCGCATACAAAGACAACGGGTATGCTAATAACTGGGGAACGGAGTGAGATATTGAGATAAGATGATTTGACCTATTATACTACGAAAAGGTATAATACACAGTATGAGACGTAGAGTAAAATAAAAACATCATTACTGTATTTAAAGACCATAGGACGATAAGAATAATAACCAGAGAAAATATAGAACATTCAAAAGTAATGGTTATATATTAAAACCTTGAGTTAAAAGGGGAATTTAACCCTGGCTCTGCCACGGCATATTGCCATTGCTATATTGTCAACATTACGTTTTTATCATAAACATCACAATTATCCAAACCACAAGCTAAAACTAGCACATTTCACTCTATATTGGTCTGCTCATAGTGAACCATCAAGTTTGGCATTCAGTGAATGCTGATACAGCCTGCCAGGTAGTGCCCACAAACTTGAATAATGGCATTGTTTACTTCAAAATACCAACAAACACACAGTAACCTCAGAAGTTCTCTAGGAAAGATTTTTGTGAAGTCGTTATCTAAAATGAGTTATCTTTGTCACAAGTATAGAGAGGATTAGGCAGGAGGCAGTCGAATGTTTAGAATTGCTGAATTTATTCAAGCAAGCATACATAAAAAAAAAGCAGGACGAAACAAAATAAAGTACTCAGGAAATACTAGGAGATACTTCCTCTCAGGAAAACAAGCAACATTTACAAAGACAAATGACAGAGGGAGTATATATACAGTGATAGAGTGGGGATTGGAACTAGGTGTGTAATGATGACGAGGCAAGTCCAGGGTTGATGAGTGAAGGGCGTTTTCCAGCAGCAGGTTCGGCAGCAGCTAGGCCGGCAGCGCTGAACGCCTCAGCTGGACAGGAGGGGGAGCCAGAGCAAAGGCTGATGTGACAATCTTTCACTCTTCTACCTACCAGAGATTCACCCCGATTCTTCCAGTGGCTTGCGGCTATCAAGAATGATACGATGACCAAAGATTATCAGACAGATTTTCAGGATGTTGGTGAATCCATTTTGACGACAGCTGAGAAATGATGCTATATCAACAATTGTTTTCCTTCACAACAAAACTGACGATTCTCAATTAGAGGTAACCTAACTTTAGCTAGCTTGCTAGCCTAGTTCGGTATGTTAGCTGGCTAGCTAACTAACTAACGTTAGTCCTGTATTTAACTGAAAGCCATTAGCTAAATCATATATAGCTATATTTTGGTATACACACTGTCAATCAATTCAGCCTATGCCATTTTAGTCACTGCTAGACTGGTAGCTACCTTCAGAGTAAACATGTTTGTCTGTTCTTTGACTAATGTTAGCTAGCTAATGTTGCCAAATAAAGAGAATCTCAATTTGGTAGCCATATATTCCACCCTTGATTGGAAAACACTCTATTACTAAAAATAGAATTGTCAAAATAGCTAACTCACTGTGTGTTGGTAGCAATGATGAATGTGTATAAATCATCTATGGGTGGTTAGTTTGTACTCAATCTTGCTGCCAATTTAGTAATTCTAGTTAGCTAACAGCAAGATGCCAATATTGAAATGTCCATGTTAGGTATGCTTAGCTAGCAAGTCTAATAGAGTTAAATGCGATCATTCCATAATTGTCTGTCGTAGGAAGGTTCAGAAAACAGTTTTTAATTGTCATAACTCAATAAAAATGTGGTATGTGAAGAATTATAGTCAGATATTTTAATATGTTAATTGTTTGAGCAATTTGGACTGGTCTGCTGTATTGAAATGCAATGAGGTGGAAAATGCCTGGGGCAGTTTTAAATGATTGTTTTTTGATGCTGTAGATAAGCAAGCTCCAGATTTATTTATTTTTATTAATCAAAGAACAGAACCATGGATAACTGCTAACATTTTAAAGGCAATTAAGCATAGAAATGAATGCTTTCTGGAGTTCAGGAAATCCAGGGCAGATTATATATTTATATACTTTAAGAAATGGGGTCACAGTAACATGTTACAGTAACAGATTAAATACCAAAGCTTGACATTTTAGCTTGGACATTGGAGGAAAGGTTACGTCAGACAAGATCAAGGTTGCAGACAGTCTGAATAGCTAATTTACAACTATAGCTAATACATTAGTTAGCAAGTTACCTTGTCAATCAGGTTGCTATTGGGAAATTCATGTCCAGCAGTTTTACTCATAGCATGGGATTCAAGTGTCTCAGTCAACTGTGCTAAAGAAGAACTTGACCATTCCAAAGAAACTGGCCTTGACAACATTCCTGCCAGATTTCGAAGGGATACTCCGGTAATTATCACCCCCTGTGTAACTCACAATGTAAATCTGTCTATTGAACTAGGGTGTTTTCCCATTGAACTAAAACTTGCAAGGATCATTCCTTTATATAAAAAATAAAATAAATTAGATCATGGAAAATATTGGCCTGTCTCAATCCTGTGTGTTTTATCGAAGGTCTTGGAAAAGATTATGTTAGATATATCTAACTGACCACACAAGCAAGGAAGTAGATGGAAGGACATTTTGTGGTATGGTTATGTTAGATCTCCAAAAGACGTTTGATACAGTGGATCATGAGATTATGCTAATCAAACTAAGAGACATGGGCTTTAACAAGTTAGCAGTAAAATGGGTTGTTCTTATCTGCAAGGAAGAAAACAGATAGTGGATGTGGATGGGATCCTGTCTAAACCCAAAATCTTGAACTGCAGGGTACCCCAAGGGAGTGTGTTGGGTCCACTTTTTTTCTATTGTTTATAAATTATATCTGAAATCTGCTTGTACATGTGAAATGTTCTTCTATGCAGATAATTCTGCACTGTTGGTTTCCCACATAGACAAAAATGTGGTTGAGAAAGCCTTAAGTGCTGAACGTCTGAATGTCAGTAAATGGCTATATGACAATAAACATCTTGTCCATCGTTTTCAGGTCCAAAGGGAAACTGAGGAAATCCCCTGATTTTAAGGTGGTAGTAGGTGACATAGTAGTCACAGCAAAATACTCTGTTCCTTATATTGGTTGTGTGCTAGATAATCTGACAGGGGGAGAACATGGCACAAAACATTATCTCCAAAGTGAACCATAATATTAGGTTTCTGGCAAGAACCTGCAAATATCTGGATAAGAATGCAACAGGAGCATTGGCAGGGACTCTTGTACAGTGCCACTTTGACTATGCGTGCTCTTACTGGGAAAATAGTGCCCCCAAGATAATCAAACAAATTGAAGACATCTCAGAACAAATGAGTCAGGATTATTCTTAAACTTCTAGCATTTACGCATGATGGCTCAAAGTGGAGGTGAGAGTCTCACAGATTAAATTGTGTCTTGTACAAGAATGTCAACAGTATGGTCCCCAGGTACCTATGTAACTTTAACTTGGTATGGGATAACCATAACTATTCCACTAGAAGTAGTGAAACTGACGCTGTTCCTTTTAGATATAAAAGTGGTATGGGGAAAGAACATGTTTTATTCTCAGCTGCCATTCTTTGGAATAGCCTTCCGAATGATTTGAAACGTATAACCTCCATAAGTAGTTTCAAGTTCTCACTGAAAAAAATGGCTAAATAGTAGTATGTCTCAAAAGTGAGTCGTAAGATTATAGTACGTGGCTGAGAAGGAAATTCCCGGGATAGCATATGGCCTTTTGGTGCCTGTTTATCATATTGTGATTGTCTTGCATACGGAAAGTATTCAGACCCCTTAACTTTTTACACATTTTGTTACGTTACAACCTTGTTTAAAAATGTATTCAATTGTCCCCCCCCCCCCCCATCAATCTACTGTACACACAATACCCCATGATGACAAAGCAAAAATTGGTTTAGAATTTTTTCCTAATTTTAAACAATTAAAAAACGGAAATATCACATTTACATAAGTATTCAGACCCTTTACTTAGCACTCTGTTGACGCACCTTTGGCAGCGATTACAGCCTTGAGCCTTCTTGGGTATGACACGACAAACTTGGCACACCCTTATTCGAGGAGTTTCTCCCATTCTTCTCTGCAGATCCCCTCAAGCTCTGTCAGGTTGGATGGGGAGCGTTGCTCCACAGCTATTTTTAGATCTTTCCAGAAATGTTCGATCTCGTTCAAGTCCGGGCTCTGGCGGGGCCACTCAAATCATAGTCTTCCAGTTCCTGCCGCTGAAAAACTGCTTCATCATGCCATAGTTGTTTATTAGGAAAGGGAATTGTACTAATTGTCTCATGTTATGAAACCAACAACAATTGTGTCTGTCATTGTCTGTTGCCACTACAATTGCCGCCTAACCATGTTGCATTCCCTCTAACCTCTTCCTTCTTCAAAAGGAACACAATGGAAATAAGCTTTATTGTGTTATCCTTGATGATTTTTACAATTTTACGTGGAGGCGTCACCGGCTGGAGCGCACTTATGTATGTATTAAAACAATTGTTTAATAAAATCAATCAAACAATACAATTAGGGGTGATTCAATTGTGTATTGTTGTCTGTTAAGTTGTAGGTGGTACAGAATCTGATTCCACCTCTTCCAACCCCTAGTTCTGCACAAGGTGAAGGTAGGTTGGACAAAATATTCACAAGCTGATGGCTAAGTTAGCTCAATTGACAGTATAAACATGAATTGGGTAGTGTTTGTATGGTTTGTGTTATGGGGTAGCAGGTGGTTAGAGGTAGTCTGAGGACCACAGAGTACCTTCCAGACAATGTAATCAATTTAGTCTACCCCTCTTTTCTTTTGACCTTTTGTTTTTGTAAAACTCAGGTTATCTGGAGTCATTCCACAGTGCCCTGCTGAAAAATACCCAAAAGCGGGGGCATTTTGGGTACACAAGTATGAGGGAGCAGACACACCTTCCAGTTATGGAGCACAACAAGATTGTGTGGGACACTGAAAAGTATAAAATCAAGACTACAACAGTAATGACACAACCACCTCATTCTCTCTGCAGATTCTCAAAACACAATACAAAGAAATGTCTAGAAAATTCCCCTGCAAGGGGCTACTATTGACAAGAATGATCTGTCAAAGTCTACAGGCTGGGGGAGGTTAACAGGCAGTATTTTGAGATGAGGAAGGGGGTTTTGGTTGTGCAGGGTTGTGCTTAGACAGTAAATGTATTGTTGTGCATGAGAGCGATTGAGGTGCAATTTCTCCTCAATGTCCAATACACAACAATTCATGCTGTAAGAACTGCTTTCCTAAGACTTTTCACAACTTATTTATGCACTCCCTGAACTTGCTTCCCGACTCCCAGCGCACATGTTACAGTGCTAGAGTAGGGTTGGAATGAAAACCTACAGGATGGCAGCTCTCCAGGAACAGGGTTGGAGAGCCATGATAAAATAATTATGGGTCAAACAGATGCTAGACATTCAGATATCCAAAGAATGTTTGTTAATTTGTCAAAATCTAAAATAGTGTACACTATTTAATGCTAACTCAAAATAACTGGGTATTCAACAACTTTATATGGTAAAATATACATACCAAAACACATTTTATGAACAGTGTAGTACAGTGTCTCAGAAGTGTAGAGACTCATAAGTGCAGAGAACTGTAGTTACAGATTGTTACACCAGATAATGGGATTTACCCAAAGATTTTTGCCGACATCTTATCGATTTCAAGTCTTCCCTCATCGATACAGGTGGGTGTTCACACCAAGGTGCTGCATGAGTCCTGTCTCAATCAATGAGTGAGAAGACTTGAAATAGACATGATGGCGAGGCACATATTGTTTGTGTAAGGACCGGCGCTGGAGTAGAGAAGCAGGTACGGGGAGTCAAAATTTAATCGGAACAGGCATGGAACAAGACAGGAATAGCATCAGCACACGGGTATACACACGGGTATATGACAATCATTGCTGAAGTGGGGAACAGCAGGGGAACAGACAGATATAGGGGAGATAATGACAGAGGTGATTGAATCCAGGTGAGTCCAATAAACGCTGATGCGAGTGACGGGGGAAGGCAGGAGTGCGTAATGCTGGGGAGCCTGGCGCCCATGAGTGCCAGGGGGGAAGCGCGGGGGCAGGCAGGACAGTTTGATTACTTTATGGAGCAAAAAAAATATTTATTTTAATAGCGGAGCATTTTCTAAATTCAAACGGACCCCCTGCAACTGGACACAGACTTTTTATGAGACTTCCGTTTCCCCGAGTCGATGACGAAGAAAGCATCTCTAAGGTTGGTTGAAAACTAAACTACACTAAACAGACCTGTTACACCCTCTACAACTACTGTAATTATTACTATTTGACCCTGCTGGTCATCTGTGAATGTTTGAGCATCTTGTTCATGTACTGTTATAATTTCCATCCGGCACAGTCAGAAGAGGACTGGCCACCCCTCAGAGCCTGGTTCCTCTCTAGGTTTCTTCCTAGGTTCCTGCCTTTCTAGAGCGTTTTTCCTAGCCACCATGCTTCTACATCTGCATTGCTTGCTGTTTGGGATTTTAGGCAGGGTTTCAGTCTAGCACTTTGTGACATCAGCTGATGTAAAAAGGTCTTTATAAATACATTTGATTGAGTACCCCTATACAGTAACTTCCAGTAAAGGATTCCAAAAATCTTTGTTTAAATCACATCTGGTGTAACAACCTGTAGCTAAGAGAACTGTCGATCAGCAGATGATGGGGGAGGTGATCATAATGAAAATGCCATTCCAAAGAAACATACAGTAAGTTCAGTGAATACTTGTAATGTTGAGGAAGGAGTGTTGTCATGATCAAACTACCATTCAGCTCCTTGTGAGTCATCTGCTTGAAATCCAGCATAATATCGAATCCCTCGAGAGGAATACAGTTCATGGGATACAGTTCTACTACAATGCCACACGCAGGCAAAGGAAGTCGGTTTCTGTATCTAGAATCCACTCCACGAAGAAGCCCAGGCATCACATGGTATTGTCTGTAAGACATAAAAACAACAGTTTAACTGTGTCAGCATAACATCAACATTAGGGTAGCCTAGTTGAACATGCATACATGGGCACAGGAACAGAGATTATATGTACAACAAAATCTAGACAAATAGAAAGAAATATGGCAGAACCCTCAACCTTTGCACAGTGTCCAGACCGTACAAATGAGCCTAGGTAGGAAGGCAGACAGCATCTCCATACAGCCATATGTATCAGGCATGCGTAGGCAAATATTTTGTACAGTAAAACCAGCTTCAGTTTTAGAGATATACAACAGTATATAGTTGTATTGTTGTTTCTCCTCAATGTTTACTAGTAAACTTAGCTAGCTAGCTTGCTGGATATGCAATACTTGTTATTTACATCAGTTTGGAGTCCTATCTTGTGTCATAAGTATAATTTTGTGAGACTGAAATGCATGCAAGTTCATAATCATAACCAATGTCAACCCTCGTCAATATGTTACATACAGTTGAAGTCGTAAGTTTACATGCAGTTAGGTTGGAGTCATTAAAACTAGTTTTTCAACCACTCCACAAATTTCTTGTTAACAAATTATGTTTTTGGCAAGTCGGTTAGGACATCTACTTTGTGCATGACACAAGTAATTTTTCCAACCATTGTTTACAGACAGATTATTTCACTTATAACTCACTGTATCATAATTTCAGTGGGTCAGAAGTTTACATATACTGTGCCTTTGTTGACTGTGCCTTTAAACAGCTTGGAAAATTCCAGAAAAGGATGTCATGGCTTTAGAAACTTCTGATAGGCTGATTGACATCATTTTAGTCAATTGGAGGTGTATCTGTGGATGTATTTCAAGGCCTAACTTCAAACTCAGTGCCTCTTTCCTTGACATCATGGGAAAATCAAAAGAAATCAGCCAAGACCTCAGAAAATAAATTGTAGACCTCCACAAGTGTGCTTCATCGTTGGGAGCAATTTCCAAACGCCTGAAGGTACCACGTTCATCTGTACAAACAATAGTAGGCAAGTATAAACACCATGGGGCCACGCAGCCATCATACCGCTCAGGAAGAAAATACGCTCTGTCTCCTAGACATAAACGTACTTTGGTGCGAAATGTGCAAATCAATCCTAGAACAACAGCAAAAGACCTTGTGAAGATGCTGGAGGGAACAGGTAGAAAAGTATCTATATCCACAGTAAAACGAGTCCTATATTGACATAACCTGAAGGCCGCTCAGCAAGGAAGAAGCCACTGCTCCAAAACCGCCATAACAAAGCCAGACTACGGTTTGCAACTGAACATGGGGACAAAGATTGTACTTTTTGGAGAAATTTCCTCTTGTCTGATGAAACAAAAATAGAACTGTTTGGCCATAATGACCTTCATTATGTTTGGAGGAAAAAGGGGGAGGCTTGCAAGCCGAAAAACACCATCCCAACCGTGAAGCATGGGGGTGGTGCATCATGTTGTGGGAGTGCTTTGCTGCAGGAGGGACTGGTGCACTTCAGAAAATAGATCGCTTCATGAGGCAGGAAAATTACGTGGATATATTTAAGCAACATCTCAAGACATCAGTCAGGAAGTTAAAGCTTGGTCGCAAATGGGTCTTCCAAATGGACAGTGGCCCCAAGCATACTTCCAATGTTGTGGCAAAATGGCTTAAGGACAACAAAGTCAAGGTATTGGAATGGCCATCACAAAGTCCTGACCTCATCCTATAGGAGCAAGGAGGCCTACAAACCTGACTCAGTTACACCAGCTCTGTCAGGAGGAGTTGGCCAAAATTCACCCAACTTAATGTGGGAAGTTTGTGGAAGGCTGCCCGAAAACGTTAGACCCAAGTTAAACAATTGAAAGGTAATGCTACCAAATTGAGTGTATGGAAACGTCTAACCCACTGGGAAATAAAAGCTGAAATAAATCATTCTCTCTACTATTATTCTGACATTTCACATTCTTAAAATAAAGTGGTGATCCTAACTGACCTACGACAGGAATTTTTTAATAGGATTAAATGTCCGGAATTGTGAAAAACGGAGTTTAATGTATTTGGCTTAGGTGTATGTAAACTTCCGACTTCAACTGTAACTAGCTAGTAAAATTATATACAGTTTGCCAACAATGTTTGCTAACAAGTTACACGTTTGCTGACAAGTTACAAATGTGAGGTAAGTTAGCAGGCGTCAGCCTAACTAGCTAGCCAATCCCCGTCATGTTCTATCATTTGCTGATAAACCTAGCTTTAGGTGGCTGGTTATAATGTTGTAGCTTTCTGTTTAGTAGCTAGCCGTATCTATGACTAAAAAGAGAAGAGGTTTTACAATCGAGATCTCAGATTGTAAAATCTCTTCTATTTTTCATCATGGGATGTGGCTACTGGTAGTTGTTTAGCTAGCTTACTTACCTAGCTAGCTACAAGATTGCTAAGTTAGAACATATAAAATAATTGTATTTCCCCCCACTGTATCACAGTAGTATGTTATCCAGTAATTAACAATATTAGCTAGCTAGCTTGAAGCCATTACATATGGTCAGTTCTTTCAGTTTTGCCCAAATGATTGTTGTTAGTGCCAGCTTTCACAATATTAATTGTGGCCGGTAATATCAAAGTCTCTGCAATTGTGTGAGGTTTCATAGCGTAGCGGGCCTAGCCAATCACAGTGGGAATGATTCATGTGCAGCGATCAAGTGTGGCCATTTCCCATGATCTAAAGTCACTCTCTGGTTGAGTTTTATCTTTTAGTTTTTCATAACTTTTATTTAGATTTTGAAGGTTAACCACATTGCAACGATTTTGAGATACAAAGACTATATTGTGCAAGTTCTCCCACTTAAAAAGATGAGAGAGGCCTGTAATTTTGATGATGAAAATTACAGGCCTCTCATCTTTTTAAGTGGGAGATCTTGCACAATTGGTGGCTGACTAAATACTTTTTTTGCCCCACTGTATATATGTGTGTGTTTTTTTTTTTTTTACAGGATTCTGGAAATTCTCCCGCGACCCCATTTTAAAATCAGGCAACCCCACATGGTGTCGCGACCCCTAGTTTGAGAACCACTGGGCTAAGGTAACACCGACATCTTTTAGGGAGCGGTAATGAGGTGACCAATAATGGTTACAGTTGAGTTCAGCTGTGTGGGTGAATTTAGCACATATTGATGGTTTGAGACATCAGCTGGTGATAATCTAGTGCCATCAATGGTTGCAGTAGGCTTAGCCCCCTCAGTTGATACTTGTCCTCCCTCCGTTTTAGTTTAATGTCCCTATATAAAAATAACAAAAAAAAGTTAAAATGATCGAGTGACAGGTTGGTGCAAAATCTCTATCTCCGCTGCGCTATGTCATCAAAATGGACAGAGCACGCCGTGGTGTGTGTAGGGGGGCGATGGAAAGCCACTGGGGTGCAGGGTCTCTGTTAACCGGTAATTGACAGCTTTTGGCTGATACAATAAGTGAAAAGCCGATAAATAAAACTGGAGCTGGGTCTGCCCTGCTGCTGGGGAGAGAGAAAGCGAGAGAGGAGCCTAGGCCTAATGTTGATTGTGAAGATGGAGACCTTTTAAATTGAAGCAGGGGATGGAGCCAAAATATTTTCCAATTGTTTCATTCTGAACAGAACCTTTATTTTTTTCATTCCGTTCCACTGTTCCAACCAGCAAAGTTAAGTTCTGAACTGGTTCTAACCAAAAGAAGGTACTGTTTTATCGTTCCTTTCTTTTCCTTTTTAAATGTCTGAAATAAACATATTTTTTACATTTAGCGCGTCTTTAAAATTACTTCACCAATCAGTGCGGATAGGTCAGCTTGCTGTGAAGTGGGTAAGGGATTTAATCTGTATGGGAAAGTTGTTAAGAGCAAATTGTATTTTGCCGTAACAGCATGGTTTAAACCTCTTAGGGACCCCTTAACAATCGAATCCCGTTAACGAGATAGATTTGACATACGGTAAATTGCAGAGCACGAAATTCAAAAATAGTAACTAAGTAATATTAAACATTCATGACGATACAAATGTCTTACATCATTTAAAATATAAACTTCTTGTTAACTTTTTGAGTGTAGGGGGCAGGATTTTTGTTTTTGGCTATAAAACGTACCCATTTGAAACTGCTTATTTCTCAGGCCCAGAAACTAGAATATGCATATAATTGTCAGATTAGGATAGAATACACTCTAAAGTTTCCAAAACTGTCAAAATATTGTCTGTGAGTATAACAGAACTGATATTGCAGGCGAAAACCTGAGGAAAATCAAACTAGGAAGTGCTGTTTTTCCTGAAAGCTCTCTGTTCCATTGGATGCCTTGCCTCTATTTAAAGGGATATTAACCAGATTCCTTTTCCTATGGCTTCCTCAAGGTGTCAACAGTCTTTAGATATAGTTTCAGGCTTTTATTTAGAAAAAATGAGCGAGAAATATAACATCGCGTCAGTGGATAGCTGGGTGTTCGCAGAGTTTTGCTTGCGCAACAGAGTGGGGTAGCCATTGTCTCTCACTCTCCTATTGAAAAAGCGACAGTCCCGGTTGATATTTTATCGATTACATATTTTAAAAACAACCTGAGGATTGATTGTGAAAAACGTTTGACATGTTTCTCTGGACATTATGGATACTATTTGGAATTTCCGTCTGCGATGTCGTGACCGCTCGAGCCTGTGGATTTCTGGACATAACGCACCAAACAAATGGAGGTATTTTGGATATAAAAATTATCTTTATGAAACAAAAGGAACATTTATTGTGTAACTGGGAGCCTCGTGAGTGCAAACATCCAAAGATCATCAAAGGTAAGCAATAGAGAGAGGTAAGCAATAGATTTAATCTATTGTCACGTCCTGGCCATAGAGAGGCTTTTTATTCTCTATTTTGGTTAGGCCAGGGTGTGACTAGGGTGGGCATTCTACGTCCTTTTTTCTATGTTTTGTATTTCTATGTCTTGGCCTGGTGTGGTTCTCAATCAGAGGCAGCTGTCTATCATTGTCTCTGATTGAGAACCATACTTAGGTACCCTTTTCCCCCACCCGTTTTGTGGGAAGTTAACTTTGTCTTTGTTCAGGGCACATAGCCCAAAGCTTCACGGTTTGTTTTTTGTTCTTCGTTTTGTCGGCGTCATTTTTTGAATAAAGAGAAAATGTACGATTACCATGCTGCACCTTGGTCCAGTTATTTACTAAATACCTAACTAATCACACAAAATTACACATACACATAATTAAATCATAACTTGATTATACATTACGTCATTAAGGAAAACGTCTCTAGCGGGCAGAACAGTTATGACAGCAGGTTACACAAAAGAAAAGGGGCTGGGTTTGAGTGAAAGAGTGGGAAGACTGAGGAACAAAGGGAAGAAGCTGTGCTATCATAAATACAGTATCTTATGCATTCTAAATTACCGCCCGCTTGGAAAAGGAAAATGCAATAAATATTTACTCTGAGCTGTGCTTCGATAGGTTGGTGGTAGATGGAAGGCCGTGTTGTCCAACCGAGTCCTTTGAAGAGTGTCTCAGGTTGTCATTTGGGTACGTTGTAGTAACGTCGTTGGGTAATAGACGGGATACTCTGTCTGTTCCTTCCTAACCTTCGTTTGCATCTGCTGTTGCTAACTCAACGGCTAGGAGGTATCACTTCTGTAGTGAATAAGAGTTCAAAGTTCATACCATTCGCAACCAAAGCTCACGCTGATGTTGGCTTCGTTCTGTAGATATTATCTGAACCATTCTGACATAGGACCGTCGTCCTCAAGTCCTCGGAACAGGAGGTTATATTGTCGTCAAGGGCTTATATAGGAAGGGAGAGGAGGGCGTGTTTGAAAAGTTTTATAGCCCATGTCCCTTCATAGGGACGGGCCACTGATTGAGCAGAGCCCTATCTTATGAAAACTCAAATATCACATTTTAGAAGCTAAAATCATATTTCATCCCATCACGAATAATTTCATATTCAAACATTTAAATTGAACAACAATTCCATGTGAATCAGATAGCTCTGATGTGTAGACTTTCCAATTGAGAGTTTATGTCATCTTATCATTGATGAGAATGTCTCAGATGACAACCGAACTGACATCATGTTCATTAAGTACCACCGCATATGTTCAATTGATCGGATTGCCAGAATATAGTTAATTTCCCCCCCACCTTCTGATGTTCCCAGAATCTCTATGTTAACCAAGGGTTTTGCAAATGTAACCTCAGTAGGGTAGAGAGAGGAAAAAGAGGGGAAGAGGTATTTATGACTGTCATAAACCTACCCCCAGGCCAACGTCATGACAGTGCATAGGCCTCATTGGATGGTAGGCTACACGTCACGACTTCCGCCGAAGTTGGTCCCTCTCCTTGTTCAGGCGGCATTCGGCGTTAGACGTCACCGGTTTTCTAGTCACCACCGATCCACTTTTAATTTTCCATTTGTTTTGTCTTCATTGTACACACCTGGTTTCCATTCCTGAATTATATGTTCCCTATTTAACCCTCTGGCTCCCCAATGGTTTTGTGCGTGTTTGTTCATTGTAAGAAGTATTGTATTGTGAGCTAGTATATTTTCCTTCTTGGAATATTTTGTTGTTTTGTTTGAGGAAAGTTACGAATACTACTCATCTCTGTGTCCTGCGCCTGACTCCGCCTTACCTGCTTCACCTAGACACATTACACTACAACTGCCAATTTATTTTTACATTAAATGCAGTGTTAGATTAACCCTTGTGTGATGTCCGGGTTGTGGGACCCATTTTCAATGTTTGCTAAAAGAAAAATATAATTAATACAATTACAATACAATTACAATTAATTATTTTTTCATCCTGAGACTCATTGGCCTTAGCTCATTTTCTGTGAAGAACGTGTAAAAGAACACACTGTGCACCGCACTACACATGTACAGTTGAAGTCGGAAGTTTAATAATTGCAAAAGGGTTTTCTAATGATCAATTAGCCTTTTAAAATTATAAACTTGGATTAGCTAACATAATGTGCCATTGGAACACAGGAGTGATGGTTGCTGATAATGGGCCTCTGTACGCCTATGTAGATATTGAATAAAAAATCAGCCGTTTCCAGCTACAATAGTCATTTACAACATCAATAATGTCTACACTGTATTTCTGATCAATTTGATGTCATTTTAATGGACAAAAAAAATATTTTCTTTCAAAAACAAGGACATTTCTAAGTGACCAAAACATTTGAATGGTAGTGTTTTTGTATACATTTGTTTTATTTTTTGACATAAATTGGGGCGGCAGGTAGCCGAGTGATTAGAGCATTGGACTAGTAACCGAAAAGTTGCAAGATCGAATCCCAGAGCTGACAAGGTAAAAATCTGCCGTTCTGCTCCTGAACAAGGCAGTTAACCCACTGATCCTAGGCCGTGATTGAAAATAAGAATTTGTTCTAAACTGACTTGCCTAGTCAAATTTAACATATAATGTAAATACACCATGCAAATTAGCTCCAAGTGATTTTAATTTTCGAAATCTGTTCTAAACTATTCCCATGCATAATAAATAGATATACACTGAGTATACCAAACATTGGGAAAACCTTCCTACTATTGAGTTGCCCAATATTGACTCCAATGCTTTTGAACAGTTGTGTCAAGTTTACATGGTGTCCTTTATATTTTACATAGTTCAGTTGAACATTTCTCTATATTTCTTTGTCATTGAGGACTTCTTTCATTATGCTCTACTTGTGACTTATTTGTGCGCAACTTCATGGAATTACTTGATTTACTGTTTTAGCAGAGAAGTGTGTGTGGGTCAGTGACGGCACGCGCCCCTCGCTCATTAGAATATCAATGCACGAACGAGAAGCAGTGGTGGCCCTTCCCCTCTAAATCTCTCTCACACACACACTTTCGCGTGAAGCACTTTTTTTTCAAGTGGTGCTGCTTGATAGAAGGTTTTGTTCTCAATAATCAGGAGATTTCTACATCTCTTCGCACTTTAAAACCATGAATAATGAATCTACTCTGCGTAAAACGACAGTGCACTCAGCAGGCTACCCATATTGTTAAGACTTGATTGGTTGGATTTTATAGTAATATTTTACATTGACTGTAGTCCAATATCCAATAGTAATTGTTTGGGTTTATTAGAGTTAATTTTAATAATACAGGAAAGACATGTGATCTGAAAGTGGTCAAAGATCTTAAAGTGCATGGTGTAAGGTAGCCTAGTCCTATAACTAAACTACTTCTAGATAGCACCTTTTTTTCTAAAAGTGTATAGGCTATAATTGCAATAAGCACGACATATGCTGGAAATACCCCTGTTGATGCCCCCTAAATCAATATGCATTAAGAAAGTTGTGTGCAGTTGGGAAGGACAAATTGAGAAGGTCATGTGCCATTGATTACCATACAGCTGTTCACACAAAGGCAAAAACTCTAGCCCGCTGCATGGTCCAGAGAGAGTGCCCCTCCCCTGACTCAACCTCAACAATAGACCCCCGAATATCCCTGAAGCGCACAATGAAAGGTCTCATCCATAACCTGCCCGCACGCGTCTGAGCAATTACAATTTTGTGACTGAAGAAAGGGCGGATCATGCTATTCTCCCAACTTCCTTCAGATCGATATTTACCACAAATTAATTAATACTGAACAATGAATTAATACTGAACAATACATGTTCTTATGCCAACGTTTTGTGAAACAACTTATTTTGAATATAATTGAAAGACCTAAGAATAGGTGATATCGAATAGTAGCCTAGGTTATAACCACTCATAACCCAAATGTTTATTATCATGTGATGCTGTCTAACACTTAATTTACCATCATTGTGCCGGTAGGCTAAAGTGCTTAATAAATTAACAACTTTTTTCTGTTACATGTTTCCAGTAGGTATAGATACTGTAGAGCTGTTAGGCTGTGAAGCCTATTCATTATACTGGTTGAAAATCGTATGCTTTTGTGGAACTATATTATTATGTGTCTGATTGAAGTTTAATAATTAAATATGTAGGCCTAACAATTCAGTTTTCGATGCTTGTGTCACACATTTCCTAGCTCGACTCCAAAATCGTGGACATTTGGCTAGTTAGTTGTATTTATGTTTTATTTATTTATTTAACCGTTATTTAACTAGGCAAGGCAGTTAAGAACACATTCTTATTTACAATGATGGCCTACCAAAAGGCAAAAGGCCTCCTGCGGGGACGGGGGCTGGAATTAAAAATAATGCATAAATTAAATATAAATATATGACAAAACACACATCACGACAAGAGACACAGCACAACACTACATAAAGAGAGACCTAAGACAACAACATAGGAAGGCAGAAACACATGACAACACAGCATGGTAGCAACACAACATGGTAGCAGCACAAAACATGGTACAAAGATTAATGGGCACAGACAACAGCACAAAGGGCAAGAAGGTAGAGACAACAATACATCACACAAAGCAGCCACAACTGTCAGTAAGAGTGTCCATGATTGAGTTTTTAAATGAAGAGATTGAAATAAAACTGTCCCGTTTGAGTGTTTGTTGCAGCTTGTTGCAGCTGTATAACTGTATAAAATATGTATTGTGCCAATCACACTTCAAATATGATTATGCTCTAAGTATAGGCCTTATGTTATTTTTGCTGATAAATTTAATCAGCACCAAATCCACACACATGTTCCGACGCGTCGTGGTTGTCCCTTGGGTCTTATCGTGCCCCGCCTCCTGACGCGTGACAGGGGCGCGCATCAGGGGTATAAAATTCATTCACTCTCATTAACCACCAGAACCAAAACAAGTGAAGACCAGCGACCAGGACATAGGGAAGAGCGAGGACTTTGCTTGGACTGCTATACCTTTTCATACTAATTTTATGGTGTGACTGCAAGGATTTTTTTCTATCCTGTTTTTTGGGAATACGCGCCTGTCACATTTCTATTGGACACAACGAATGCAAACACCTGCGGATTGTTGTATAGCTACCAACCAAACACCTGGCGGAAATGGCCTCGCTACCTCTTAGATGTGTCTTTGCTTTGGCTGTAGTGCAAGTGGTAAGTACGAAATGTAACAATGAGGAACCATTCAAAATTGCCGTGCTTTATGCACAGCATATCTCTAATGTCCAATTCGCTCTTCTCTTGGCAGGTATCATCTTCTGGTGTGTTCGAGCTGAAAGTCCATTCGTTCAACACTGCTCAGCGCATATGCAGAAGGCATAGGGACTGTCACATCTTTTTCAGAATTTGTCTCAAACACTCAGAGGACGTCATCCATGCGGAGCCACCATGCACTTTTGGAACAGGACACACCAACGTCATAAGCGCAGATCAGACCTCAATTTCCAGCAGCGCTCCTATTAGAATACCGTTCCATTTTAAGTGGCCGGTAAATAATATTTTATTCATAAATACTGTTACACAAGGACATATACATGTTATGTTACTCTATCATTCTTGCATAAATGTTTTAATACAGGATTTACCTCTGTTACAGGGAACATTTTCGCTGATCATTGAAGCATGGAACGCAGAAATCCCTACAGAATACACAGGTAAGGTGTTGTTGCAGTAGGCTTATTATAGCACTTTTTTTAACAGCCTTCCTGTTACTTAAAAACAAATCAGTATGCCAATAGGCTACTACAATACTACTTTTCTTATATTTTTTCAGACAACCAAAACAACCTGGTCAGCCGCTTGGCTACCAGAAGAAGACTGGCCATAGGCGAGGACTGGTCTCAAGACGTCCACTTCGGAGAGCAGAGCGAGCTGCGCTACTCCTATCACGCATTCTGTGACGAGTACTACTTTGGCGACAGCTGCGCCGAATACTGCAGACCCCGCGATGACACTCTGGGCCACTACAACTGTGACGTGGAGGGAAACAAACAATGTCTGGAGGGCTGGAAGGGCAACTACTGTTCTGATTGTAAGTTCAATCTACTTGGTTAACGTCGATGACTTTAGGCTACATTACTGTCCAGACTCAGATTCTGTCAACCAGGTTGTCTCAGTCTGCACTGTATAGGCCTATTGTATAATTAGACTGCACAGTGCACACAAGGATTCATTGATAAATGAGGCAAATGTTAATTTTGGCATTCTCCTTAGTGAAAACAATTAATGCTCTTTGAAGGTGTCACAAGGGCAGTATATAGACCTGAATGATTGGTGGCAAAAATGTGTACATACAGGCTTACATATAATCACACCAATAATTAAGCATGTGCAACACATTTTAATTTGAAAATGTTTGTGCCAAGTTATTTCTAAACTAAGATTACTCTTCTGCCTCAAGGATTTCAATTTAATCCCATAACCAGCCACTCTACTATTTTAGACAGGCATAATTGCATGAGCCTTAAGTATGTACTTTTATCTCAGAAAGCCTCCTGTTGTTGCTTTGTAGACTTTATAGTAAGGACGGCTTGTGGAGTTCGATCTGCCCTTTGTTCCCCTATAACAAAGGGAGAAAGAACCATGCCTCACCAGGGACACATGTTGGAGATGCTGTGTGTGTGTGTGTAAGGCAGAGGGCGAAAAGAAAGTCCTGGCTTCTGTTCCTACGGTCGAGTGCTCACCAGCTGCTTGGTTTGATACTTAACAAACAGTTGGGAGGGCCGGCAGTGGGGGGGCTCAGACAGAGTTGGTGGGCGGGTGTGTGCATGCGTGCCCAATCTGCCCATTCATTGTAATCACACCCCCCCCCCCCCCCTCCTCCTCCCACCAGCCATCTGTTCGGCAGACTGCAGCGCGAGGCATGGCTACTGCGAGGCCCCTGGGGACTGCAAGTGCAGAATGGGTTGGCAGGGGCCCTCTTGCAACGAGTGTGTGCGCTACCCGGGCTGCCTCCATGGCACCTGCGTCCAGCCGTGGCAGTGTGACTGCAAGGAGGGCTGGGGCGGCCTCTTCTGCGACCAGGACCTAAACTACTGCACCAACCATCGGCCGTGTGCCAACGGTGCCACCTGTACCAACACAGGCCAGGGCAGCTTCACCTGTATCTGCCGCCCGGGCTACGGTGGCACCAACTGTGAGCTGGAGACCAACGAGTGTGACAGCAACCCCTGCAAGAACGGAGGCAGCTGCAATGTGAGTAATATTACAGCTTACAGGAAATAGGGATAGTTAAATATTGGCTCAGATTTTTTTTAAATGTTCAATTGGGTGTTAATTAAACAATTTTGTATTTCGGTTAATTTGGCATTCCATGTTATATTGTTTTTTTTCTTAATCTTCCATTTGAAGGTAAAATGGAAATGTGTCCAAGGTACAAACGCAGCGTAACATAACACAGTAATAAACATATTTAAATAAGACACAATGTCAGAAACATGATCAGTAATCATGGTTCATCTATGGATTGTAGAAAGCCAAAGCTCGGTCAAGGTGTCTGTCTAACGACAATTCTCTCGACATTATCAAAAATACTCTAATGACAATCATCTGTCTCTTTAGGACCTGGAGAACGACTACTCATGCACCTGCCCCCAGGGCTTCTATGGGAAGAACTGTGAGATCATCGCCATGACGTGTGCCGATGGGCCCTGTTTCAATGGAGGAACCTGCATGGAGATGCTGACGGGGGGCTATTCCTGCCGTTGCCCTCCCACCTACACTGGCTCCAACTGCGAAAAGAAACTGGACCGCTGCAGCAACAGCCCCTGTCTGAATGGTGAGTCTGACTGCAATGGATCAAGCTCAAATTGAAGTTATAGTTTATTTGCAGGTATTAAAGTAGTTGTAATTCTTTGTTGGAGCGCTCGCACATATAGTACAGTACATAGACATGTACAGTAAAAAGATTTTAAATGTTTTCAGTCATACAGTATGTTGTGAAGTTGGATGTTTACATACACCGTAGCCAAATACAATAAACTCAGTTTTTCCACAATTCCTGACATTTAATCCAAGTAAACATTCCTTGTCTTAGGTCAGTTAGGGCACCACTTAATTTTAACAATGTGAAATGTCAGAATAATAGTAGAGTAATTTTATTTCAGCTTTTATTTCTTTCATCACATTCCTAGTGATTCAGAAGTTTACATACACTCAATTAATATTTGGTAGAATTGCCTTTAAATTGTTTAACTTTGGTCAAACATTTTGGGTAGCCTTCCACAAGCTTCCCACAATAAGTTGGGTGAATTTTGGCCCGTAACTCCTGACAGAGCTGGTGTAACTGAGTCAGGGTTGTAGGCCTCCTTGCTCGCACACGCTTTTTCAGTTCTGCCCAATAATTTTCTATAAGGGCTTTGTGATGGCCACTCCAATACCTTGACTTTGATGTCCTTAAGGCATTTTGCCACAACTTTGAAAGTATGCTTGGGGTCATTGTCCATTTGGAAGACCCATTTGTGACCAAGCTTTAACTTTAACTTTCAACTGATGTCTTGAGATGTTGCTTCAATATATCCACATCATTTTCCTCATGATGCCATCTATTTTGTGAAGTGCACCAGTCCCTCCTGTAGCAAAGCATCCCCACAACAAGATGCTGCCACCCCCGTGCTTCACGGTTGGGATGGTATTCTTTGGCTTGCAAGCTTACCCCTTTTTCCTCCGAACATAACGATGGTCATTATGGCCAAACAGTTCTATTTTTGTTTCATCAGACCAGAGGACATTTCTCCAAAAAGTACAATCTTTGTCCCCATGTTCAGTTGCAAACCGTAGTCTGGCTTTGTTATGGCGGTTTTGGAGCAGTGGCTTCCTCCTTGCTGAGCAGCTTTTCAGGTTTTATCAATATAGGACTCGTTTTACTGTGAATATAGATACTTTTGTACCTGTTTCCTTCAGCAACTTCACAAGGTCCTTTGCTGTTGTTCTGGGATTGATTCGCACTTTCCGCACCAAAGTACGTTCATCTCTAGGAGACAGAACGCGTCTCCTTCTTGAGCGGTATTATGACTGTGTTGTCCCATGGTGTTTATACTTGCGCACTATTGTTTGTACAGATGAACGTGGTACCTTCAGCCGTTTGGAAATTGCTCGCAAGGATGAACCAGACTTGTGGAGGTCTCCAGTCTTGGCAGATTTCTTTTGATTTTTTTCCATGATGTCAAGCAAAGAGGCACAGAGTTTGAAGATAGGCCTTGAAATACATCCACAGGTACACCTCCAATTGACTCAAATGATGGCAATTAGCCTATCAAAAGCTTCTAAAGCCATGACATCATTTTCTGGAATTTTCCAAGCTGTTTAAAGGCACAGTCAACTTAGTGTATGTAAACTTCTGACCAACTGGAATTGTAATACAGTGAAATAATCTGTCTGTAAACAATTGTTGGAAAAATTACTTGTGTCATGCACAAAGTAGATGTCCTAACCGACTTGTCAAAACTATAGTTTGTTAACAATACATATGTGGAGTGGTTGAAACACTTAGGTTGATGTCATTAAAACTCGTTTATGTAAACTTCCAAAAGGAAGAGGAAAAACAGCAGCCAGGTTGCTTGGTTTAAAAGGAGGATTACACTCTGATTAAAACTATTATTGAACCTGGTAGTGGAGGTCTTGATGCTCCTGTGAGAATAGTGCACTCGCAGGGTGGCTGGGGTCTTTTGGGCACTAGGAAGGGATCTGTCTGCATAGATGGCCTCAATGACGCGGAGGGTAGTGCCAATGATTCTCTCTGCAGTGTGTGCTACCCTCTGAAACCTTTTGCAGTCTTATGCATTGGTGTTACCATACCACACATTGATGGATCCAGTCAGGATGCTCTCTACTGTGCATTGGTCGAAGTTGACTTGAGTGCCTGTACTCATGCCAAACTTCTTCAGCAGCCTCAGGAAATAGAGCCGCTGCTGTACCATCCTGATCACAGCGTTTGTGTTGGCTGGCCATATCAGATCGAATGAGATGGTTATGCCAAGGAATTTAAAACAGTCCACCAGCTCCCCAAATAACTGGAAACAGGTGAAAGTGGATGGAGAGGAGCTTGCCTTGGTTCTGGCAACATCTAGTGGTTGAAGTACGCACCTGCACTTGCTTGAAGTACTTGATAATGAAGTACTTCACTTGGCTGGTAGAACAATTAATTAATACATGTTTTCAGGGTATATGAATTCATGATGTCATGAAGTGCCAACAGTGTGATATCACATCTTGTGCTACTTCAGAATGTGGTAGGCTGCAGTGTACTAATTGGCGCCGTGTGATATGTTGTCTTCTAGGCGGTGAGTGTCTAGACCTGGGTCATAGCGTGCTGTGCCGCTGCCACTCGGGCTTTACCGGCGCCAACTGCCAGTTCAACATCGACGACTGTGCTTCAGCGCCGTGCCAGAACGCTGGCACCTGCCAGGACGGTGTGGACGACTACACCTGCTCATGCACGCTGGGCTACGCCGGCAAGAACTGTAGCCTGCGCTCAGATGCCTGTGGCCGCGGTGCCAGTGCCCAGCCCTGCCAGAATGGCGGCACTTGCTTCACCCACTTCACGGGGCCCGTGTGCCAGTGCCCGTCGGGTTTCATGGGACCCAGCTGCGAGTTCACACTGCAGCCCAGCTTCCATCCTGCCCCCCGACTGACCAATAAACCTTCCTCCACAGCCCTCACAGCCTCCTGTGTCCTGGCGTTACTCGCCCTTGGCCTGGCGATGGGCATTGTGGTGCTGCGGCAGCGCTGGCTGAGTGGCAGGAAGCAGCTGAATGACACGGCGGTGTTCAACGACCTGAAGACGGGGATCAACCGCTTCCCCAGTGAGAGAGAGGCTTTCATGGCGGCTAGTGGCCTGTTCAAGATCAGCAACAGCGACCCGCGCCTCAGCATGGCTTCACTTGCATCGCTTAGACCCACAGATGACAGGACGGGCCGGGGACTTGGGGGGGA
Organism: Oncorhynchus mykiss; assembly: GCF_057628025.1. NCBI lineage: Eukaryota > Metazoa > Chordata > Actinopteri > Salmoniformes > Salmonidae > Oncorhynchus > Oncorhynchus mykiss. Next base: position 45,173,112 of record NC_143033.1, on the reverse strand, counting down.
GCGCCACTCATTCTCCCCTGGACAGGACTACCTCTGGAGGGGGGACAGCGGGGCTGGGCTGAGATGAGCCACTGGCCTGGACCCAAGATGGACAGAAAAGGAGACTGGACAGCCAAACACCTGGGGAGTGAGAGACAAAAACTGGGAGGAAGAACAGCGGATCATTAGCACTTATTTTTCTCTCATTTTGAAATGTTAAGTTAATGAAGAAAAATACAAACTGCTTGAATGTTTGGAAATTATTCCCCTCATTCTGAAAATGTTTGCTACACATTTTGACAAAAAAAATTATGTTGGAAAACAACCTTGTGTCATGAAGAAGAATAGTAAATGACCTCTTGATGTATGGGAACTTTAGGAAATCTCCTCAGAGAAAGGTCTTCCATGTCAAATAACCCAAAGAGATGACTACCAATTCCTCATAACTACTTACGATGGACACTGACCTATCAATGCACTTGCTCCAACACAGTGATATTGACCAAATGACTCTGGAAGAACCATTTAAACCAAATACAGGAAGACCTGATTCTCTGACCTGTACTTTTTTTGGAAGACAATAGACTGTTATCAATGACCAAGGAGATGAATACAGCAAATATATTCAACTTTTTCCACTGTTTTTGTTTCTAAGCTCATTTCACCAGAACTCTGATATTAGCAATTCCAAAAGATAAAACATATATATTTTTCATTTTAAAATTAACTATTATTTTTGTCAACATACCATTTCCTAAGATGAAACTATCAGTCGTTATACCATCATTTTATTTATGTTATTTATTAAACTCAGCAAAAGAAGAAATGTCCCTTTTTCAAGACCTGTCTTTCAAAGACAATTTGTAAAAATCCAAATAACTTCACAGCTCTTCATTGTAAAGGGTTTAAACACTGTTTCCCATGCCTGCTCAATGAACCATAAATAATTAATGAACATGCACCTGTGGAACGGTCATTAAGACACTAACAGCTTACAGAAGGTAGGCAATTAAGGTCACAGTTATGAAAACTTAGGACACTAAAGAGGCCTTTCTACTGACTCCGGAAAAACACCAAAAGAAAGATGCCCAGGTTCCCTGCTCATCTGCGTGAATGTGTCTTAGGCGTGCTGCAAGGAGGCATGAGGACTGCAGATGTGGCCAGGGCAATAAATTGCAATGTCCATACTGTGAGATGCCTCAAACAGAGCTACACAGAGACAGGACGGACAGCTGATCATCCTCGCAGTAGCAGACCACGTGTAACAACACCTGCACATGATCGGAACATCCGAACATCACACCTGCTGGAGGGGTACAGGATGGCAACAACAACTGCCAGAATTACACCAGGAACGCACAATCCCTCCATCAATGCTCAGACTGTCTGCAATAGACTGAGAGAGGCTGGTATGGGAGCTTGTAGGCCTGTTGTAAGGCAAGTCCTCACCAGACATCACCGGCAACAACGTCGCCTATGGGCACAAACCCACCGTCGCTGAACCAGACAGGAATGGCAAAAGGTGCTCTTCACTGACAAGTCACTGTTTTGTCTCACCGGGGGTGATGGTTGGATTCGCGTTTATCGTCGACGCAATGAGCGTTACACCGAGGTCTGTACTCGGTGGGATCAATTTGGTGGTGGAGGGTCCGTCATGGTCTGGGGCGGTGTATCACAGCATCATCGGACTGAGCTTGTTGTCATTGTAGGCAATCTCAACGTTATGCATTATAGGGAAGACATCCTCCTCCCTCATGTGGTACCCTTCCTGCAGGCTTATCCTGACATGACCCTCCAGCATGACAATGCCACCAGCCGTACTGCTCATTCCGTGCGTGATTTCCTGCAAGACAGGAATGTCAGTGTTCTGCCATGGCCAGTGAAGAGCCTGGATCTCAATCCCATTGAGCACGTCTGGGACCTGTTGGATCGGAGAGTGAGAGCTAGGGCCATTCCCCCCCAGAAATGTCTGGGAATTTACAGGTGCCTTGGAAGAGTGGGGTAACATCTCACAGCAAGAACTGGTAAATCTGGTGCAGTCCATGAGGAGGAGATGCACTGCAGTACTTAATGCAGCTGGTGGCCACACCAGACACTGACTGTTATGTTTGATTTTGTCCCCGCCCCTTTGTTCAGGGCAACATTCTTCCATTTCTGTTAGTCATATGTCTGTGGAACTTGTTCAGTTTGTCTCAGTTGTTGAATCTTATGTTCCAACCAGTATTTACACGTTAAGTTTGCTGACAAACACAGTTGACAGTGAGAGGACTTTTCTTTTTTTTGCTGAGTTTATATGTAAAATGTTTTCCTTTTGTCACAAATTCAGAGATATATTTATGTGATCCTAAATAAACAACTTGTTCTACATCTTTGATTATTCTGTGTAATCTAAATACACCAGGAATATTCCGGGGAAATTATTTATGACCTGAAATCAATGAACATGTGACTTTGATACACGGATTATGAGTATTGCTGTTTCTGAAGAACAGCCAGTGTAAATTTATGTTCATGCCAAAGTTAGTTTGTCAGGCATTTGCTAAAAAAAATATATATTTTAAGTTTTTTTGTTGCTGTGAGTGTGTTGAATAAAAACTATAAAATCATCAGCTTTTGTCACCTATCGATTGAGTATCATCATAGAGCAAGTTGGCCCTATGATAGACAAAGGTATAAATGCCATTCAATTCAAATGTTTGAAAATAAGCCTATAATGAGGGGTTTATGTAAAACGATTGGTATATAATGTGAGAAGTAACCTGCCATTGCATAATGTACGCAAGGAAGGCCTACCCAATTAGCAAAATTATTCGAACGCTTGCTCAAACACATGTTTCTATAATATTTATTTTTTTCTTCCCAGAATCTGTCCCAATTTCTGTCTGTGTTGGTTTAACAACCTACAATCTTTTGGTCACTTTTTACTGTGCGCTTTTTTTCCGGTGCGCTTCCGCAGGAAAGAGTTGAAACTAGAACCCGAAGACTGTTTTAGGTTTGCTACATAGAATGTTGTCGAATCCACAATTACATTCTCGCTTCAACCCACACAGTGTTTCAAGCTCCCATTTGCTTGGGAACCAGTCAGACCAGACATGGCAGCCGACAGGGTCGGACGGATGCGAGCAGAGGAAGTCCACTCATCAGATTTGGAAACGTCTCGAGAACACGGAGTCAAACTACAGAAGAGACAAGCTCGAGTGACTGTGAAATACAACAGAAAAGAGCTACAGAGACGACTAGACGTGGAGAAATGGATCGATGACTGCTTGGATGAGCTGTACTTGAGCAAAGTGAGTGCCGTCATAGCCTATGGATCATAATAATGGTCACCACACAAAGTGTCTTGTAAGTGCTCAGGCAATAGGTTTCAGACTGTTAAGACATTTTGGGTATCATGGCAAGTTAACTTTCTAATCAGGCAATATTATCTGAAAGTTTCCCATCCTTTAAGAATGAGAATTTTGCTCTTTCACCTTTGCCAAAATCAATAGAATTTGATTAAAAAAATAGTCACTTTATGTTTAAAAACAAGGCTTTGAGTTGGATATTCATATAAAAAGGGCTGGGTTGTGCTCTGTATAGACACACTGTACATAACACATGGATCTCAACATTACATTTGGACTTTTCACAGCACTGAGGGTATTACAGGGCTTTATAACCCATGTCTAACATGCAGACAAATGAACACTCCTCTGAGACACAAACAATGTAGAATAACTACTGTAGTACATTCAAACACAATAACTGGTACTTGAAATTACAGAGGCATTTCTAAACCAGCTGTTCTGCGTCGTCCTTAACAGGACTAAGCAGACTTGCACATTGTTGTGGGCGTTGTATATGAGATGTATATACAAGGCGTATACAATATGTATGTTATGAGAGGGCACAGTGTCCATAAAAGGACCGGAGAAGATGCAAGGTGCACTGTGGACTAAGGCTCTGTCCAAAATGGCACCATATTCCCTATAGTTCACTACTTTTGACCAGGGATCTATGGGTAGTGCACTAGAGAATAATGTGCCATGTCAGATGTAGCCTAAGTCTTGAGCCACCACTGTAGCAGCCGCCTCCTGACAGAGACACATGTATACATGGTGGCTGGGGGATGCTAACTCGCTGCCTTACATGGCCACTTGGAAAAAAGGGAAAGGAACAGAAATGGAACTTCATCCCTCATTCCCTCCCTTACAGAGAGGGAATGAGGGATGAAGGATGAGAAACAGGAAGAGAACGTACAGAGGATGGGGTTAATACTCCTTGAGGTAGGGTAAACATACTGCAGCTGGCCATGTGACATCACTAGCCAGATGTTTTGCTCTGCTGTGATGGTTTGGGGATACAGGTGTCCTAGTGACAGGGAGCCTAGCGGTAAAGAGCGTTGGGCCAGTAACCGAAAAGTATCTGGTTCAAATTCCTAAGCCAACTAGGTGAAACATCTGTCAATGTGCCCTTGAGGAAGGCACTTAACCCTAATTGCTCCTGTAAGTCGCTCTGGGTAAAAGTGTCTGATAAATTATTAAAATGTCAAAATATAACATTCTGCTCCGTGTTCTTGTCTGCATCTGAAATGTCAGCCTATTCCTTATGTAGTGCACTACTTTTGACCAGAGCTCTATGGTCAAAGTTATGCACTATATAGGGAATAGGCTGCAATTTTGGACATAAAACCTGTAACAATACTGCACCTTGTAACCTTGTAGCAATACTGCAAGCTTCCTGCCATCCAGGAACTACAGTACCAGTCAAAAGTTTGGAATACACCTACTCATTCAAGGGTTTTGTAACGATGTGTGCTGAGAGTCGGGAAGCAAGTTCAGGGAGTGAGTTTTTTAATAAATAAACACACCATAATATCAAATAAGAACCACGAACAACGCACAGAAATTACACAGGAACAGAAACAATGACGCCTGAGGAAGAACCCAAAGGGAGTGACATATGTAGGGCAGGTAATCAAGGAGGTGATGGAGTCCAGGTGAGTCTGATGACGTGCAGGTACGTGTAATGATGGTGACAGGTGTGCGCCATAACGAGCAGCCTGGTGACCTAGAGGCCAGAGAGGGAGCACACGTGACAGGTTTTTCTTTATTTTTACTATTTTCTACATTGTAGAATAATAGTGAAGACATCAAAACTATGAAATAACACATATGGAATCATGTAGTATTAAACAAATCAAAATATATTTTATATTGTAGATTCTTCTAAGTAGCCAACTTTTGCATTGATGACAGTTTGATTTTTTTTTTTTTTTTTTAAAGTTTAGTTTTAGTTTTTTTTTTTTTGTAATTTCTTTTTTCTTAACTGTATTGTTGGTTAAGGACTTGTAAGTAAGCATTTCACGGTAAGGTGCCAAATACCTGTTGTATTTGGCGCATTTGTCAAATAAAGTTTGATAGGATTTGATTTTAGTACACTACTAGTGTAAAGCAGGACATTCAACCCTATAGGGCCACAAGTGCACCTTGTTGGCTCATGCCTGATCTCAGCTAAGCATTAGATCAGATAAACAATAATGTCAGCAACTATCATTTTAGGATATGCCCTTAAGAGAGAATTTGTGTGGAGAGGTGGCTGATCTTCAACTGGTCTGGAACAACAGAGCTCAGTTCTGTCTGGCTAGGCCACTGATACAGTTTGGAGAGTTGGATACATGGACATTGCTACTATTACTTTTCTACTCTGATAATATACAGTATACATGTGTGTGCGTTTTTAATATACAGTTGAAGTCAGAAGTTTACATACACTTTAGCCAAATACATTAAAACTCAGATTTTCACAATTCCTGACATTTAATCCAAGTAAGAATTCCCTGTTTGAGGTCAGTTAGGATCACCACTTTATTTTAAGAATGTGAAATGTCAGAATAATAGTAGAGATAATGATTTATTTAAGATTGTATTTCTTTCATCACATTCCCAGTGGGTCAGAAGTTTACATACACTAAATTATTTTTTGGTAGCATTGCCTTTAAATTGTTTAACTTGAGTCAAACGTTTGGGTAGCCTTCCACAAGCTTCCAACAATAAGTTGGGTGAATTTTGGCCCATTCCTCCTGACAGAGCTGGTGTAACTGAGTCAGGTTGGTAGGCCTCCTTGCTCGCACACGCTTTTTCAGTTCTGCCCACAAATTTTTCTATAGGATTGAGGTCAGGGCTTTGTGATAGCCACTCCAATACCTTGACTTTGTTGTCCTTAAGCCATTTTGCCATAACTTTGGAAGTATGCTTGGGTCATTGTCCATTTGGAAGACCCATTTGTGACCAAGCTTTAACTTCCTGACTGATGTCTTGAGATGTTGCTTCAATATATCCACATCATTTTCCTGCCTCATGATGCCATCTATTTTGTGAAGTGCACCAGTCCCTCCTTCAGCAAAGCACCCCCACAACATGATGCTGCCACCCCCGTGCTTCACAGTTAGACTGATGTTCTTCTGTCTTGCAAGCCTCCCCCACTTTTCTCCAAACATAACGATGGTCGTTATTGCCAAACAGTTCTATTTTTGTTTCATCAGACCAGAGGACATTTCTCCAAAAAGTACAATCTTTGTCCCCATGTTCAGTTGATTCGCACTTTTCGCACCAAAGTACGTTCATCTCTAGGAGAAAACGCGTCTCTTTCCTGAGCGGTATGATGGCTGCGTGGTCCCATGATGTTTATACTTGTGTACTATTGTTTGTACAGATGAACGTGGTACCTTCAGGCGTTTGTAAATTTCTCGCAAGGATGAACCAGACTTGAGGAGGTCTACAATTTTTTTTCTGAGGTCTTGGCTGATTTCTTAAGATTTTCCCATGATGTCAAGCAAAGAAACACTGACTTTGAAGGTAGGCCTTGAAATACATCCACAGGTACACCTCCAATTGACTCAAATTATGTCAATGAGCCTATCAGAAGCTTCTAAAGCCATGACATCTTTCTCTGGAATTTTCCAAGCTGTTTAAAGGCACAGCCAACTTAGTGTATGTAAACTTCTGACCCACTGGAATTGTGATACAGTGAATTATAAGTGAAATAATCTGTCTGTAAACAATGGTTGGAAAAATGACTTGTGTCATGCACAAAGTAGATGTCCTAACTGACTTGCCAAAACTATAGTTTGTTAACAATACATTTGTGGAGTGCTTGAAAAACGAGTTTTAATGACTCCAACCTAAGTGTATGTAAACTTCCGACTTGTGTTTTGCAGGAGGATGACATGCCAGATGAGGTAAACATTGATCATCTGTTAGACCTGGCTAGCAATGAAGAGCGAGTGAAAAAGTTAAAGGTAGGCCCCGCCCACCCAAAGTTGCTCTGATCATGGACTCAGACCAACCAGACTTTGACAGATAAGTTAACTGCTGGAATTTTGATACAAGGAATTTTCTCTTCTTTAAACTCTGTTCACCATCAGGAGATCCTTCAGACGTGCAGCAACAACACAGAGGTATGTTTTACCCTAATGTTTTATGATATGGAATAATCATGCATATTAAGTCATACCTTTTATTTAGTCTGTACACACACACACACACACACACACACACACACACACACACACACACACACACACACACACACACACACACACACACACACACACACACACACACACACACACACACACACACACACTGTATAGGCCTCAGATAGGAGGCAGCAGTGTCTGACACCTCCTTCCACTGTCACTCCACATGCCTTACAATGACCGTCTGTCCTAGCCTTCTCTCTCTCCCTTCCCTATTTCTTCTCTTCTGTTTTGCCCCCTCTTCTCTGTTGTAACAAAGGACCTATTTTGACAAAGGACAGGGCCCACACTGGCCCGCTCAGGCCCAAACACGCATGCGCATGCACCAGAGCATGTGAGCACAGTTGAGCTGTTGGAAATCCCGCTCATCACTCATGGAGTGGTGCTTCTGGCGCTGCTTGTCCTTTCCTACCGCTCAGCTAAAAACCGCTCCACACTCACAGGAGAAAAAACTCCCGCTCCAAAATCACTACATTCATTAAAATCACAATTGAACCAACACCCATCTATTTGTGTGACTACCTGGACTGACCAATTGGTTTTTAAAGTATTGAAACCAAACCATATGGATTTGAATGAAAAGTATTTGAATAAACATGAAAACTGAATGTAAGACGCGAACATAGTTTCAAATAGGCTACATGTCATATTAAACAGCATATAAACACGAAATAGGTCAGGAGCCAGACAGGGAGCCTAAGAAGGAACGAAGATGAATTATTTAGGTTATATTATTGAAATGTTTTCAAGGCTATAGCCTACAAATAAATACATTGTGAAGCATTTGCAAGTGCGACACAATAGGCTGGTAAGGACATAAAACCCTCAGCATTTAAACAACGTTTTGTTGTATTAAATCATTATAGTCTATAAATGAGGTATATAAGCTGTACAAATACAAATGAAATGAAAAATGCCTTATTAGTGCCTTAGAATTTTTTTAAAAATTAGTTTTTAGAAACAAGAGTTAGGCCAGTCTGTGGCTTCAGGCTCATGCGATGGTAACTGGAGAGCCGGCCAGTAGCGGAGAATATCCTCTCCACACTTGCAGAACCACTGGGGATGCTAACACTCCTTTGGCCACTCTTGCCAGTTTGGGCAGAGAGGCAGTGTTATTTTTTTGTTGTTTTTCTATAGGTAGGCCTAAAAGTTTTTTAGGCAAAATATCCCAATCAAAACTGAAAGCTCCTTGAAAGTAGGGTAAGGGTTAGGGTATCAGGCCTAATGGGCCAAAATCAATTATGGCCTATTATATAGATAATAGAACAAAAATGAATTAAACGTTTAAGAGTTTTGTTTATAAATACTTTGCTACAATGACACACCTAGTTATCTATCCACCTCGTTCCTCTCTTTTAGCATGTAAGTTCATAGTAAGTACACAATCATGCTTTTGGGATAAGTTTCTTTTCAGATTCCACAATGATTATTTAGCTGTGGACACTACATCACTGTACTCCCTCTCTTGCTCTTGGTCCTCCTTTTTGTATGTCACCTTGATTTAGCACCTTGATTTAGCACATGCATTTGTAGTCTACGACAAGCAGACTACAAATACAAGCTGGGGCGGGCATGCCCTGAGTTCATGAAGTGAGTGCTAATGGAGCGAAATTGGAGCAGGCGAGAAGGCCGATGCTCCAGCCTTTGGGAATCTCGCTCCCCACCCCTGTCAAATTGGGAACGCTCCAACTTCGCTCCGCTCTCATACTCTGGCATGCACGCACACATGCTTCCACACACACACACACACACACACACACACACACACACACACACACACACACACACACACACACACACACACACACACACACACACACACACACACACACACACACACGCACACACACACACACACACACACACACCAGGTGAATCCAGGTGTTCTGGAGACCAAACCTGTAGCGGCGGGGTTGAGACTTCTCTATTTTCCGTCTCCCACTCTAATTCCTATCTATGTATTATCTATACTGAACAAAAATATAAATGCAACGTGCAACAATTTCAAAGATTTTATTGAGTTACAGTTCATATGAGGAAATCAGTCAATTGAAATACATGAATTAGGCCCTAATCTATGGATTTCACATGACCTGGAATACAGATATCAGGAATACAGCATCTGGGCAAAAATACAGTCACAGTATTTCTGTCCAATCTGCCATCAATAAAATGCAATTGTGCTCATTGTCCGTAGCTTATGCCTGCCCATACCATAACACCAACGCCACCATGGGGCACTCTGTTCACAACGTTGACATCAGAAAACCACTTGCCCACACAACGCCATACACGTGATCTGCAGTTGTGAGGCCAGTTGGACATACTGCCAAATTCTCTAAAACAATGTTGGAGGTGGCTTATGGCAGAAAAATGAACATGGCTATTTCTGGCAACAGCTCTGGTGGACATTCCTGCAGTCAGCATGCCAATTGCACACTTCATCAAAACTTGAGACATCTGTGGCATTTTAGAGTGGGCTTTTATTGTCCCCCAGCACAAGGTGCACCTGTGTAATGATCATGCTGTTTAATCAGCTGCTTGATATGCCACACCTGTCAGGTGGATGGATTATCTTGGCAAAGGAGAAATGCTCACTAACAGGGATGTAAACAAATTTGTGCACAATATTTGAGAGAAATAAGATTTTTGTGCATATGGATAATTTCTGGGATCTTTTATTTAATTTCATGAAAATGGGACGAACACTTTACAAGTTGCATTTGTATTTTTGTTCAGTGTATCAGAACTCAGGATAATACCCAGATGCAGACAGCTGGAGTCGCAGATGTTTATTGACCCAAACAGGGGGCAGGCAAAAGACAGGTCAAAGGCAGGCAGAGGTCCGTAATCCAGGGCAGACTCAATAAGGTACAGAACAGCAAGCAGACTCGGGTTTTATGACAGGCAGAGGTTTGTAAACGGGTCAGAGTCAGGCAGGTACAGAACGGCATGCAGGCTCGGGATCAGGGCAGGCAGAATGGTCAGAACTGGGGAAACTAGGAAACAGAACTTGAGAAAGCAGGGAGATGGGAAACACGCTGGTAAGACCTGACAAGACGAACTGGCAACAGACAAACAGAGAACACGTACTGGGGATAATGAGGAAGATGGGCAACACCTGGAGGGAGGTGGAGACAAGCACAAAGACAGGTGAAACAGATCAAGGTGTGACACAGTGAATGTATCTAATGTGAAAGGGAAAAATACAAAACATTATTTATTACAGGAGGTTGGTGGCACCTTGATTGGGCAGGACTGGCTTGTGGTAATGGCTGGAGTGGAATAGGTGGAATGGTATCAAATACATCAAACACGTGTTTGATGCCATTCCATTAGCTCCTTTCCCAACATTATTATGAACCGTCCTCCCCTCAGCAGCCTCCACTGGTAGATACAGTACCAGTCAAAAGTTTGGACACACCTACTGATTCATTGTAGAATAATAGTGATGACATCAACATTTTGAAATAACACATATGGAATCATGTAGTAACCAAGAAAGTGTTAAACAAATCAAAATATATTTTAGATTCTTCAAAGTAGCCACCATTTGCCTTGATGACAGCTTTGCACACTCTTGGCATTCTTTCAACCAGCTTTATGAGGTAATCACCTGGAATGCATTTCAATTAACAGGTGTGCCTTGTTAAAAGTTAATTTGGGGAATTTCTTTCCTTCTTAATGTGTTTGAGCCAATCAGTTGTGTTGTGTCAAGGTAGGGGTGGGGTATACAGAAGATAGCCCTATTTGGTAAAAGTCCATATTATGGCAAGAACAGCTCAAATAAGCAAAGAGAAACAACAGTCCATCATTACTTTAAGACATGAAGGTCAGCCAACTTTAAACGTTTCTTTAAGTGCAGTCACAAAAACCATGATGAAACTGTGATGAAACTGGCACTCATGAGGACCGCCACAGAAAAGGAAGACCCAGAGTTACCTCTGCTTTAGTTAATTCTAAGTTCATTAGAGTTAACTGCATCTCAGATTGCAGCGCAAATAAATGCTTCACAGAGTTCAAGTAACAGGCACATCTCAGGAACTTTTCAGCGGAGACTGTGAATTAGGCCTTTGTGGTCGAATTGCTGCAAAGAAACCACTACTAAAGGACACCAATAATAAGAAGAGACTTGCTTGTGCCAAGAAACACTTGCAATGGACATTACCACGGGGGAAATCTGTCCTTTTGTCCGGTGAGTCAAAATTTGAGAATTTTGGTTCCAACCGCTGTGTCTTTCTGAGATGCAGAGTAGGTTAACTTGTTATGGCAGCAATCCCCCTATCGGGATAAGTGTCATCAACAACCGCTGAATAGCATAGCGCTACATACAATAAATATTATTATAAATATTTATATTCATGAAATCACAAATGCAATATAGGAAAACACAGTTTAGCCTTTTGTTAATCCACCTGTCGTGTCAGATTTCAAAATTATGCTTTACAGCGAAAGCAATCCAAGCGTTTGTGTAAATGTATCGATCGCACGATAAAACATTAAGTACACTTAGCATCAGGTAGCTCGGTCACGAAAATCAGAAAAGCAATCAAATTAATCGTTTACCTTTGATGATCTTCGGATGTTTTCACTCACGAGACTCCCAGTTACACAACAAATGTTCCGTTTGTTCCATAAAGATGATTTTTATATCCAAAATACCTCCATTTGTTTGTCACGTTAAGTTTCAGAAATCCACAGGAAAGAGCGGTCACGACAACGCAGACAAAAATTCCAAATAGTTTCCATAATGTCCACAGAAACATGTCAAACGTTTTTTATAATCAATCCTCAGGTTGTTTTTAAAATATATAATCGATAATATATCAACCACAAATGTCTTTCACAGTAGGAAAGGGGAAAACAATGGCTGTCTAAATTTTGTTGCGCAAGCAAAACTCGTGACCACTTGACGCGATGTTATCGTTCTGGCTCATTTTTCAAAATAAAAGCCTGAAACTATGTCTGAAGACTGTTGACACCTTGAGGAAGCAATAGGAAAAGGAATCTGGTTGATATCCCTTTAAATCCAGCAAAGGGAGGCTATGGAACATAGAGCTTTCAAAATAAAAGCCACTTCCTGTTTTGATTTTCCTCAGGGTTTCGCCTGCAATATCAGTTCTGTTATACTCACAGACAATATTTTGACAGTTTTGGAAACTTTGGAAACTTTCTATCCAATACTAATAATAATATGCATATATTAGCAACTGAGACTGAAGAGCTGGCCGTTTACAATGGGCACCTTTTCATACAAGCTACTCAATACTGCCCCTGCAGCCATATGAAGTTAACGGATGATCTCTGCATGTGTAGTTCTCACCGAGAAGCATGGAGGAGGAGGTGTAATGGTGTGGGGGTGCTTTGCTGGTGACACTATCTGTGATTAATTTAGAATTCAAGGCACACTTAACCAGCATGGCTAACACAGCATTCTGCAGCGATACGCCATCTCATCTGGTTTGCGCTTAGTGGGACAATCAATTGTTTTTAAACAGGACAATGACCCAAAACATATCTCCAGGCTGTGTAAGGGCTATCTGACCAAAATGGAGGGTGATGGTGGTGCATCAAATGACCTGGCCTCAACAATCACCCGACCTCAACCCAATTGATATGGTTTGGGATGAGTTAGACAGCAGAGTGAAGGAAAAGCTCCCAACAAGTGCACAGCATATGGAAAAGCATTTCTCATAAAGCTGGTTGAGAGAATGCCATGAGTGTATAAAGCTGTCATCAAGGCAAAAGGTGGCTACTATGAAGAATCTAAAATATATTTGGATTTGTTTAACACTTTTTTGGTTACAACACGATTCCATATGGATTCTTTCATAGTATGATGTCTTCCCTATTATTCTACAATGTAGAAAATCGTAAAAATAAATAAAAACTCTTGCATGAGTAGGTGTGTCCAAACTTTTGACTAGTACTGTACATGATGCTACTATATGTCCCTCCATGCCAGGCCTTCATCGGAGAGCTGTTGGTCAAGCTGGAGGGCCTTCACAAGCAGGAGGAGCTGGCTACCGAGGGCATCGAACACCCCTCCCACTACAACCACGCCCAGCACCACCATCAGCCCTACCACTTTAACAGACCCCACTGGCCCCGAACCCACACCCACCAGACCCCCTGAGCTCACCAAATCCCTGTCATATGACCTCTGACTGGGATCGTAAAACTCTGAAAATGTTCCCAAAATTCCCACGAATCAGGCGGGAATAAGCAGTTACCAAGTATTCCCGGGAATCCTACACTCGGGATTTCTAGAAAACCTGGGAATTTTGGGAATGTTTCTGTAAATTTGTTTCCCTGTCAAGCCATTTCATCCCAGTCATCTTGGCAGTGATGGCCCCCAGCCAGTTTGCCCTCTTGTTTGTACTGTCAACTTTATTTTTGAGTGAATTTAAATTAATTAAATGAATTCATCATATTAAAATGGAGGTAAATAAAACATATGTCAATCACTATAGGGCCTGTATTGTCGTTGTTGTTGTCATTCAAAAAGACGCTGTAGATAGGCTGCTTCGACAAGGTTTTAAAAGAACAGCATGTCTAGCCTGGTCCCAGGTCCTGAATTCAGTAGCATTGCTGATCTTGGATATCGTTTTGCCATTTAGATCATAATGAAGAAGATTAAATAGAGAGAGGGATTTAATCCTAGATCAACACTCTTTCTCTGGGACGCTTTATGAATATGGGCCTGGAGATCTGTATGTGCTTTAGGCAACTCCTCTTTCTATGGTTGTCATGCTTTACATGCACTGTTCTAGGCAGTTTATCTTTGGCTCTAGTTCAAAAAGAGGCGACAGAGTTACTACTCTGGGCTCTTGCATGTGACGTAGCCTACAGTACGTCCTTCTTTTGTACAGGTTTGTCTGCATGACAGGCCAGGGCTGGGTCAGGCATGTCATCTTTTAGAAGGGGGTTCCTATGGAGACAGATAGCCGCCAACAGGTTGAACGTACTTATTGTCAGGGTCGTAAAGAAAAGTCATGTGTGAAACATTAAACGTAAACATGACATGTTTTATCTTTGAACAGATAATCACCATGTTACGATTACGGACTAACATTTTAGGCTTGAGCAAATCTTGTGTTGCAGTTCTGACGTACCTTAACCTTTCAGAGTTTTATCAGTTTAATCTCACCAACAAAAAAAGAACGTACGCGAAACGGTCTGTGAGGAATGTTACTCGACAAGCATAACACAGTATTTAAAAAAGACGGAAGTCAGGGAAACCGGGAAGAGGTATCCTGCACGTATTCAAGTTAAAAGTCTCCATTCTCTATTACTCCTCAGTTGAGTTTACTTCACATTTAGGTCGCTAATGCAATGGATTTGTTTGCCAGCGCAGGTCTAGATAGCACTAACTGTATTATGCCTACAACAGTGAAGTTTCAGTCTGTTAGGTGTATCTCTACAGCATGGGCATATCTTTGAGTGACGTGGACATCCCCATGCATGCACTTAATCAAAATATGACTAATTCAATATTGCACCATCCATTCTCTGGGCTCTGTCTGCAATCATAACCAGTAGTATATACCAGGAATAATGAAACATAGAATAATATTTGGTAAATCTATGAATTATGTATGACCACTGGAGTCTTTGACAGTCAAAATCTTTTATAGAATATTTTGAAATGTATTTCACCACTCAAAATCGAGTCAAAACGTATTCTGTGGGAAACATCATTTGAAATGATTTCTATGAATCGAGTCATGAACATATGAACTTAATGTAGGGAGAGGTTAAACGTAGGCTAAGTCTGGCATGAGCTTATTCCCACACTTTAATAATGAATAATAATTATGTTGCAGTGGTCTTGGGTAGTCTCCGTATAGGCTATTCCCACCATCGCGACACTGCTGCCCAGTTGAAGAGCTTGTGATCTCCATGCAGCACCATGCGCCTTTGGAAAAGCACCCCTCAGCCTCAGAAGATGCTCTTCTGGAGGCATGCATCCATGGAGTCATTATACCTAATGTAACCTAATGAAGCACACTTTTTTCCAGTATTTGGGAGCATGGACTGTAGGCCTTATATTAGGTATTTTTGACTGTTGTGTTTGTGAATTCCACTCTGTATGTAGGCTTGTTATAGTAATTTGTGTTGCACAATCCATTCACACAGAGGCTAAATTAATTTCAATTAATGAGACAAAACTAAATATTTAAGTGTTGGCTATAACCTGTCCTGAGCGAAATAGCCAATGGGTCCCAAATGGTCAAGAATATCTATAGCCTATTCTTATTGCCAGTACTGTTTTCCCTATCAGCCACTGCACGTGCTTCTTCAACTATTTTGTTTAACATTTATTTAGAGACTATATTTACAGGCCTGTGAGTTAGGGTCTCTTTTTAACTGGAGCCTTATAATAGAAACAGTTATAAAACACAAATATAGTTCTAAAATTATTCCACAAGGCATCAGTAGCCAAAATGATTGCAATGCCTACAAGTTGAAGGCCTATTTCGTTTTGGATAGGCCTAAATTAAACATTGAATTATTACATTTTAGATCATTTTGAATACACATGAATTTCAATAAACAAATGGATAAGACTGCCCTACCCTGCACTGTTGGAGATGGAAACACAAACATTTCGCTACACCTGCAATAACATCTGGGTGGCAGGTGGCCTAGTGCTTAGACAATTGGGCCAGGAACCGAAAGGTTCCTAGTTCGAATCCCTGAGCTGACAAGGTAAAAATCTGTTGTTCTGCCCCTGAACAAGGTAGTTAACCCACTGTTCATAGGCCGTCATTGTAAATAAGAATTTGCTCTTGACTGACTTGCCTAGTAAAGAAAAATGTGTGTGTGACCAATAAGATTTGAATAATAAGATTTGAGACAAACGACTGAATGGATGACATACTGAATGAAGGATTAATTAAATGTTCAAATATGTTGGAATGACAAGTTGCACACATCAAGCATGCTCTGCACTTTATTTGGCAAATAGGCCTACATTAGGGTATATAACTCTATGACTGCATGCCCCCAGAAGGACATCTTCTGAGGCTGAGGGGTGCTTTTCTGAAGACGCATGGTGCTGCATGGAGATCACAAGCTCTTCAACTGGGCAGCAGTGTCATGATGGAGGGAATAGCCTATACGGAGACTTCCTAAGACCACTGCAACAGAGTTATTGTAAATTGTGGGAATAAGCTTATGCCAGACTTAGCCTACATTTAACCTTTTTATTTTAAACCTTTATTTAACTGGGCAAGTCAGTTAAGAACAAATTGTTATTTACAATGACGGCCTACCCCGGCCAAACCCTGACCCGGTCGACACTGGGCCAATTGTGCACTGACCTATGGGACTCCCAATCACGGCCGGTTGTGATACAGCCTGGAATCTAACCAGGGTCTGTAGTTACACCTCTAGCACTGAAATGCAGTGCCTTAGACCACTGCGCCACTGCCCTCTCCCGTGTTCTTTTCAAGTCCATATGCTCATGACCCGATTCATGCAAATCATGTCAAATTGTTTAAAATTCATATTAACCCCTCCTCAGTGGTGGAAAAAGTACCTAATTAACATACTTGAGTAAAAGTAAATATACCTTAATAGAAAATTACTGATGTAAAAGTGAGTCACCCAGTAAAATACTACTTGAGTAAAAGTCAAAAGTATTTGGTTTAAAATATACTTAAGTATCAAAAGTAAATGTAATTGCTCAAATATACTTAAGTATTAAAAGTAAAAGTATAATTAATTTTTAAAAATCCTTATATAAAGCAAACCGTATTGCACCATTTTCTTGTTTTTTATTTACAGCTAGCAAGGGGCATGCTCCAACACTCAGAAATCATTTACAAACGTAGCATGTGTTTTCCAGTCCACCAGATCAGAGGCAGTAGGGATGACCAGGTATGTTCCCTTGATAAGTGTGTGAATTAGACAATTTCCCTGTCCTGCTAAACATTCAAAATGTAACGAGTACTTTTGAGTATCAGGGAAAATGTATGGAGTAATGCATAGATTCATACATAATTCATAGATTCACCAAACATCTATTATTATTATTATTCAATGTTTCATCATTCCTGGTATGTACTACTGACAGAGCCCAGAGAATGGGATGTGTAATATTGAATTAGTCATATGAATTAGTCACATGCTCAACCTTTTGGCAGGTATCTGGCTCCATAGACCAACTCCATATTAATGCCCGTGATTTTGAAATGAGATCTTCGAAGAGCTGGTGTCCACATACTTTTGTTCATGTAGTGTATCAATATCCTGAACTAACAGAAGTCACCTTCCTCAAGACATCCCCCTTGTGTTGGATATAGGCAATTATCCAGATGGTCCACAATTCCACCACTAGTGGGTGCAGGAGGACAAAATTGATCACTGGAGGTGCAAGAGTTTGACGCTTACTGCTGTTCAAGTTGCCATGGAATCAACCTAATAGTCTTGTCATGCTAAATTGTAAGTACAAACTAAAGTTAACTTCTTTCCACTGTAAAGGTTTCTAAGCAAAGCAACCATCTTTGAATATTAACTAAATGTTAGTTCCAGATGTCTGATTCATGACATACTGTGGGCCTCAAACTACTTTTGATTGGTCATGTAAGATATCAAACACACCAGCCCTTAATCTGTTCACATGCTCTCTTCAAGGTCTCTATTACAAACAGTCAAAAAAAAAAAATCTTTATCCGTGCTTCTACACCTACATTGCTTGCTGTTTGGGGTTTTAGGCTGGGTTTCTGTACAGCACTTTGAGATATCAGCTGATGTACGAAGGGCTATATAAATACATTTGATTTGATTTGATGTGATTTGTATTGTATGTTAGACTGACCTCATGTCAGAGTAGTGAAGGCGATTGTTGAAAAACTTCACATAAGAAATTAGCTTTGAAGCCCTTGGAAATATTCTCTGTTACTCAGGTCAACTCAGAATGTAGAAGCACAACACGGACTTATCAACTGACCCTTAGACAGAGATGAATCTACACACACACACACACACACACACACACACACACACACACACACACACACACACACACACACACACACGTGCACACACACGTGCACACACACAAAGAAACATGTGCTGAATTAAAAAAGAAGGAGCCATTGTAGAAGAATGTGCTGCCAGTAGTCATGCAATTAGTATAATTTGCAAACTCCCAGAACATGCATGGGAGTGTGTGAGTGTATGTGTGTGTGTGTGTGTGGGGGGGGAAATTTCCTCAGGAAAACGCATCATCTACAGCTACAATACAGCCAGAGTCAGGAAGCCGGGTGAGTACAGTGCTCTGCTGAGCCACAGAGGAGATACACACACAATCTCTCACACACACAAACACACTCTGCCACAAATACATACAGCACACATCGGGATGACATTCCACTGAGACACTGTGCACTAACTACACAAGGTAAGAGGAATCTAGATATTTCTCATGTTATGAAAAAGCGGGACGTACGCTGTACTTCTGATTTCTGATTAATATGACATATTTCTAGACTGGGCTGATAATTCAATTATTTCCATATACATTTCATGTTTCCATCTCCCAAGACTTTAAGAACTACTTTATATTTTACTTACCATGTTACGTAAAATGTATGCAAGCTTTGGATAAATGCATCTGCTAAACGGCATTTATACATCGAGTGTACAAAATATTAAGAATAACTTCCCAATATTGAGTTGCAACCTCAGAACAACCTCAGTTCGTTGGGGCACGGACTCTACAAGGCGTTGAAAGCGTTCAACAAGGATGCTGGCCCATGTTGACTCCAATGCTTCGCACAGTTGTGTCAAGTTGGCTGGATGTCCTTTGGTGGTGGACCATTCTTGATACACACCGGAAATTGTTGAGTGTGAAAAACCCAGGATTGTTGCAGTTCTTGACACAAACCGGTGTGCCTGGCACCTACTACCATATCCTGTTCAAAGGCACTTCAATATTGTGTCTCATGGCTTAACCATCCATCTTTAACCTTTAATCTGTGGATTAAACAAGTGGATTTAACAAGTGACATCAGTAAGGGATCGTAGCTTTCACCTGGATTCACCTGGTCAGTCTATGTCATGGAAAGATTAGGTGTTCATAATGTTTTGTACACAGTGTATATTTTCATTATTATGTTATTTTTTGGACAAAACCTCTGTGTCTCACATTACCCATACCTGTAGTGTTGGTTATATAACATGGTTATATAGTAGGCTGCAGTACTAAATGTATTTACATGCAGTGTCAGCAAGCTAGTGTCCCAGGCAACCAGGCACTAAAACCATTTGACCCCATCAATTCTTTCACTCTGAACTTAGGGAGGAATTTTAAGTGATTAAATCATAGACATAGTTGGATGTTAAACCAAGTTGTTGAAATAGTTAAGTGTTTTAGTAAAATAAAATAATGTAGCCAGCTACAGACAGACACTACTTATATTTCCTGTTATTTTCTAAACTATTAGGGAGCAGAATGTCCAGTGTTTGTTTAGAAACTAACCTCCTGCTCCCAGTGTTGCTGTTCAATGTGTCTGCACCAGCTGAACATTGGCCTCAACACAATCCAACATTCATACACTGTACATATTTTGGGGATTCTGAACTGAGATGTTAATCAGTGGTTTAACACATGGATTCACAGTGTTCCTCTGAAACACACTAATAGTTAAGGAAACAATCACTGTTAAGATTTGAGCTGAGCATTGTAAAATTAAATTTGAAAATAACATTTTGGAATCCGACAAATAAAAATGTGCAAATAGTTCAATCCAAACTCACTTATTGTTCAAATAAGCTGAAATATTTCACAGCATTTGTTCCTAATGTTCACAAACTGTAGTTTTAACTCATTCAAAATGGGATCAATCCCAATTATCTCTAAACTGTGAGCAAAAATCCATATTACAACTTATGTGTTGTGATAATTGCGTTGCTTACTCTATAACCTGTTCGTTCATATGCCTTGACACCGTGATATATAGGCCGAAGGCAGAGACAATGAGAGGACACAGTGGCAGAATATGTTCAACCACACATTTGTTTCATTACGAAACCGGAGAGCAACATCTGTCCGGTGAAGTCCACAAAACATATTGCATGTAACAAACAGTTACATGACCTACAGCATGGTCAAGCAAGGTAATGTTTGTGCAAGCTCCATTTCAACTTCAACATCATCTAATCACCTATGCTTAGTCTAATACAGTGACAACTAAAGATACCAAAAACAACTCATATATATATATATATATATATATATATATATATATATATATATATATATATATATGATATATGGGGGATACAACCAACCCAGCTCTGCAGATTTTGCTGCAAAGAGACCAAATCATTAGATCATTTGTTTTGGTACTGTCCATTCAGTATTGAGCTTGTTTTTGGTCGCAGGTTCAGGAATGGCTGAAGAATTGCAACATTTACCTGGAGCTAACTCTCTAAATAGCACTTCTGGAAGATTTGAAAAGTCATTGTCAATCGATCAATAATATAATAATACTCTTAGCAAAAATCTTTCCTTTACAATTTGTACAGTCTGCCGGGGCGGCAGGGTAGCCTAGTGTTTAGAGCGTTGGACTAGTAATTGGAACGTTGCAAGTTCAAACCCCCGAGCTGACAAGGTACATATCTGTCGTTCTCCCCCTGAACAGGCAGTTAACCCACTGTTCCTAGGCCATCATTGAAAATAAGAATTTGTTCTTAACTTAAAAAATAAGATACATAATGAAAAACATACTGTGTCCATAAAATGTATATATATATATATATATATGCTGGAAGTGGAAGCCTAAGTGGTGTTGTCCATTAGTGTACTCCAATTAGGTGCAGGGTTAGGGGAAAATATATAAAACTATACATATTTAAACAAATATAAATATCTATCCAACTTAAATATATATACAACTTATATATTCGTATAAATATAATTGTAGATTTATTCCTTTGATGATCCCTTACTGATCTTTAACCCTACAGTGGCAAGAAAAAGTTTGTGAACCCTTTGGAATTATCTGGATTCCCCCCCCCCCCCCCCCCCCCATAAAATTAGATCTGATCTTCCTCTAAGTCACAACAACAGACAAACACAGTCTGCTTAAACCAATAACACACAAATGATTGTATTTTTCTTGTCTATATTGAATATATAATTTCAATAGGTTGGAAAAAGTATGTTAACCTCTAGGCTAATGACTCCTCCAAAAGCTAATTGGAGTCAGGAGTCAGCTAACCTGGCGTACAATCATTGAGACGAGATTGGAGATGTTGGTTAGAGTTGCCCTGCCCTATAAAAAACACTTACAACGTTTGAATTGTTGACTTGCATAAAGCTGGAAAGGGTTACAAAAGTATACCTAAAAGCCGTGATGTACATCAGTCCACGTAAGACAAATTGTCTATAAATGGAGAAAGTTCAGCACGGTTGCTCCTCTCCCTAGGAGTGGCCGTCCTGCAAAGATGACTGCAAGAGCACAGCGCAGATTCTCAATGAGGTTAAGAAGAATCTTAGAGAGTCAGCTAAAGACTTACAGAAATCTCTCTAACGTGCTAACATCTCTGTTGACGAGTCTACGATACGTAAAACACTAAACGAGAATGTTATTCATGGGAGGACCCCACGGAAGAAGCCACTGCTGTCCAATAAAACATTGCTGCACGTCTGAAGTTCACGAAAGAGCATCTGGATGTTCCAGATGGTCAAATATTCTGTGGACAGATTAAACTAAAGTTGAGTTGTTTTGATGGAACACACAACACTATGTGTGGAGAAAAAAGGCACAGCACACCAACATCAAAACCTCATCACAATTGTAAAGTATGGTGAAGGGAGCATCATGGTTTGGAGCTGCTTTGTTGCCTCATGGCCTGGACAGCTTGCTATCATCGACGGAAAAATAAATTCCCAAGTTTATCAAGACATTTTGCAGGAGAATGTAAGTATATTTGTCTGCTAATTGAAGCTCAACAGAAGTTGGGTGATGCAACATGACAACGACCCAAAACACAGAAGTAAATCTTCAACAGAATGGCTTCAACAGAAGAAAATACATCTTCTGAAGTGTCTCAATCAGAGTCCTGACCTCAACCCGATTGAGATGCTGTGGCATGACCTCAAGAGAGGGGTTCACACCAAACATCCCAAGAATATTGCAGAACTGAAACAGTTTTGTAAAGGGGAATAGTCCAAAATTACTCCTGACCTTGGTGCAGGTCTGATCCGCAACTACCGAAAATGTTTGGTAGAGGTTATTGTTGCCAAAGGAGGGTCAACCTGTTAATAAATCCAAAGGCTCACATACTTTTTCCAACCTAAGTTACTAGCTATTTAGTCTGCTCAGGCACCAGCCGTTTTTTTTAGCTTGGATAATACCTGCCAGCCTCGGACTGTCTTTCTCCACTACAACGCCAGTTTCCTGTCGTAAAACCTGGACCATTGATCATCACAGCTAGCTAGCTGCCACTGAGTGAATCAGCCCCGAAGCTAGCCCTGAGCCAGGCACATCTCCAGCTAGCAAACTAAATTACAATACCTCTTTCAGCATCTGTCCCGGTCCCTTCATCGACATGGTGCCCCGCCGTACCACCACAACTGGTCCGCAGACGGAATTCCAATAGCTGTGCCTTCAACCGGCCTTTGCCGGACAACGGAGCAGACACTTCTACTTACCCCGGACTGCTAACTTTAAACGCTGTGTCTCGCTGATGCCTGCTAGACTGTTCATTTATTACAGTACTCCACTTTGTTTACCTTTGTTTATCTGTCGGCCCTAGCCCCGAACTCAGGCCCTGTGTGTAGTTAACCGACCCTCTCTGCCCATTCATCGCCATTTTACCTGTTGTTGTTGTCTTAGCTAATTAGCTGTTGTCTTACCCGTTGTTGACTTAGCTAGCTCTCCCAATCAACACCTGTGATTGCTTTATGCCTCGCTTTATGTCTCTCTCAAATGTCAATATGCCTTGTATACTGTTGTTTAGGATAATTATCATTGTTTTAGTTTATTGTGGAGCCCCTAGTCCCACTGTACATGCCTCCTTTGTCCCACCTCCCACACATGCGGTGACCTCATCCAGTATAATCAGCATGTCCAGAGATGCAACCTCTCTTATGATCAATCAGTGCCTGGGCTTACCTCCACTGTACCCGCACCCCACCATACCCCTGTCTGCACATTATGCCCTGAATCTATTCTACCATGCCCAGAAATCTGCTCCTCTTATTATCTGTCCCCAACGCACTAGATTACCAGTTTTGCTAGCCTTTAGCCGTACCCTCATCCTACTCCTCCTCTGTTCCTCTGGTGATGTGGAGGCTAACCCAGGCCCTGTGTGTCCCCAGGCACTCTCATTTGTTGACTTCTGTAATCGAAAAAGCCTTGGTTTTATGCATGTTAACATCAGAAGCCTCCTCCCTAAGTTTGTTTTACTCACTGCTTTAGCACACTCCGCAAGCCCTGATGTCCTTGCCGTGTATGAATCCTGGCTTAGGAAGGTCACAAAAATTCTGAGATTTCCATACTCAACTACAACATTTTCCATCAAGATAGAACTGCCAAAGGGGGAGGAGTTAGCTTGCAAAGTTCTGTCATACTTTCCAGGTGTATGCCCAAACATTTTGAGCTTCTAATTTTAAAAAGGAATCTCTCCGGAAATAAGTCTCTCACCGTTGCTGCCTGTTATAGACCCCCCTCAGCTCCCAGCTGTGCCCTGGACACCATATGTGAATTGATTGCCCCCCCATCTATCTTCAGAGTTTGTTCTGTTAGGTGACCTAAACTGGGATATGCTTAACACCCCAGCAGTCCTACAATCTAAGCTAGATGCCCTCAATCTCACACAAATTATCAAGGAAACCACCAGGTACAACCCTAAATCTGTAAACATGGGCACCCTCATAGATATTATCCTGACAAACTGACCCTCCAAATACACCTCTGCTGTTTTCAATCATGTTCTCAGAGATCACTGCCTCATTGCCTGCCTCCGCTATGGGTCCACGGTTAAACGACCACCCCTCATCACTGTCAAAAGCTCCCTAAAACACTTCTGCGAGCAGGCCTTTCTAATCGACCTGGCCCAGGTATCCTGGAAGGATATTGACCTCATCCCGTCAGTCGAGGATGCCTGGTCGTTCTTTAAAAGTAATTTCAACACCATTTTAAAAAATCATTCAAAAAATGAAGAACTAAGAACAGATATAGCCCTTGGTTCACTCCAGACCTGACTGCCCTTAACCAGCACAAAAACATCCTGTGGCGGTCTGCAATAGCATCGAATAGTCCCCGCGATATGCAACTGTTCAGGGAAGTCAGGAACCAATACACACAGTCAGTCAGGAAAGCTAAGGCTAGCTTTTTCGAACAGAAATTTGCATCCTGTTGCTCTAACTCCAAAAAGTTTTGGGACACTGTAAAGTCCATGGAGAACAAGATCACCTCCTCCCAGCTGCCAACCGCACTGAGGCTAGGCGACACGGTCACCACCGATAAATCCATGATAATCGAAAATTTCAATAAGCATTTCTCTACGGCTGGCCATGCTTTCCTCCTGGCTACCCCAACCCCAGCCAACAGCTCCGCACCCCTCGCAGCTATTTGTCCGAGCCTCCCCATCTTCTCCTTCACCCAAATCCAGATCCCAGATGTTCTGAAAGAGCTGCACGACCTGGACCTGTACAAATCAGTTGGGCAAGACAATCTGGACCCTCTCTTTCTAAAATTATCTGCCACCATTGTTGCAACCCCTATTACCAGTCTGTTCAACCTGTCTTTCGTTTTGTCCGAGATCCCTAAAGATTGGAAAGCTGCCGCTGTCATCCCCCTCTTCAAAGTGGGTGACACTCTAGACCCAAACTGTTACAGACCTATATCCATCCTGCCCTGCCTTTCTAAAGTATTTGAAAGCTAAGTTAATAAACAGATCACTGGCCAGTTCGAATCCCACCGTACCTTCTCCGCTGTGCAAGCCGGTTTCCGAGCTGGTCATGGGTGCACCTCAGCCACTCTCAAGGTACTAAACGATATCATAACTGCCATCGATGAAAGACAGTACTGTGCAGCCGTCTTCATCAACCTGGCAAAGGCTTTCGACTCTGTCAATCACTGTATTCTTATCGGCAGACTCAATAGATTTGATTTGAATAGCCTTGGTTTCTCAAATAACTGCCTCGCCTGGTTCACCAACTACTTCGCAGACAGAGTTCAGTGTGTAAAATCGGAGGGCCTGTTGTCCGGACCTCTGGCAGTCTCTATGGGGGTGCCACAGGGTTCAATTCTCGGGCCGACTCTTTTCTCTGTATATATCAACGATGTCGCTCTTGCTAAGGGTGATTCCCTGATCCACCTATACGCAGACAACACCATTCTGTATACATCTGGCCCTTCTTTGGACACTGTGTTAACTAACCTCCAAACGAGCTTCAATGCTATACAACACTCCTTCTGTGGCCTCCAACTTCTCTTAAACACTAGCAAAACCAAATGCATGCTTTTCAACCATTCGCTGCCCTCACCTGCCCGCCCGACTAGCATCACTACTCTGGACGGTTCTGACCTAGAATACGTGGACAACTACAAATACCTAGGTGTCTGGCTAGACTGTAAACTCTCCTTCCAGACTCATATCAAACATCTCCAATCCAAAATCACATTTAGAATAGCTTTCCATTTCGCAACAAAGCCTCCTTCACTCACGCCGCCAAACTTATCCTAGTAAAACTGACTATCCAACGGATCCTCTACTTCGGCGACGTCATCTGCAAAATAGCTTCCAATACTCTACTCAGCAAATTGGATGTAGTCTATCACAGTGCCATCCGTTTTTTTTACCAAAGAGCCTTATACCACCCACCACTGCGAACTGTAGTCGGCTGGCCCTCGCTACATATTCGTCCCCAGACCCACTGGCTCCAGGTCATCTATAAGTCTATGCTAGGTAAAGCTCTGCTTTATCTCAGCTCACTGGTCACGATAACAACACCCAGCCGTAGCACGCGCTCCAGCAGGTATGTCTCACTGGTCATCCAGTGGTCAGCCAACATCTCCTTTGGCCGCCTTTCCTTCCAGTTCCCTGCTGCCAGTGACTGGAACGAATTGCAAAAATCACTGAAGCTGGAGACGTACATTTCCCTCACTATCTTTAAACATCAGCTATCTGAGCAGCTAACCGATCGCTGCAGCTGTACATAAAAATTTTAAATTTTTTTTTTGCCAGAGGACCGGACAACAGGCCCTCCGATTTTACACACGGAACTCTGTCTTCGAAGTAGTTGGTGAACCAGTGTTAATCTGCTAAATTGTAATTACTTTGCTACTATGGCCTATTTATTGCCTTACCTCCTCATGCCATTTACACACACTGTATATAGACTTTCTTTTTTTCTATTGTGTTATTGACTGTACGCTTGTTTATTCCATGTGTAACTCTGTGTTGTTGTTTGTCGCACTGCTTTGCTTTATCTTGGCCAGGACACAGTTGTAAATGAGAACTTGTTCTCAACTAGCTTAACTGTTTAAATTAAGGTGAAATATATTTTTTTAAATAACCTGCACTGTGAATGTTTACACGGTGTGTTCAATAAAGACATGAACAATTATAATTGTTTGTGTGTTATTAGTTTAAGCAGACTGTGTTTGTCTATTGTTGTGACTCAGATGAAGATCAGATCAAATGTTATGACCAATTTATGCAGAAATCCAGGTAATTCTAAAGGGTTCACAAAGTTTTTCTTGCCAGTGTGTATATACACTACCATTCAAAAGTTTGGGGTCACTTAGAAATGTCCTTGTTTTTGAAATAAAAGCAATTATTTTGTCCATTAAAATAACATAAAATGTATCAAAAATACAGTGTAGACATTGTTAATGTTGTAAATTACTATTGTAGGTGGAAATGACTGATTTTTAATGGAATATCTACAGAGGCGTACTGAGGCCCATTATCAGCAACCACCACTCCTGTGTTCCAATGGCACGTTGTGTTAGCTAATCCAAGTTTATCATTTTAAAAGGCTAATTGATCATTAGAAAACCCTTTTGCAATTATGTTAGCACAGCTGAAAACTGTTGGTCTGATTAAAGAAGCAATAAAACTGGCCTTCTTTAGACTAGTTGAGTATCTGAAGAATCAGCATTTGTGGGTTCGATTACAGGCTCAAAATGGCCAGAAACAAAGATGTTTCTTCTGAAAGGTCTATTCTTGTTCTGAGAAATGAAGGCTATTCCATGCAAGAAATTGCCAAGGAACTGGAGATCTCGTACAATGCTGTGTACTACTCCCTTCACAGAACAGCGCAAACTGTCTCTAACCAGAATAGAAAGATGAGTGGGAGGCCCCGGTGCACATCTGCGCAAGAGGACAAGTACATTAGAGTGTCTAGTTTGAGAAACAGATGCCTCACATGTCCTCAACTGGCAGCTTCATTAAATAGTACCCGCAAAACACCAGTGTCAGCGTCAACAGTGAAGAGGCTCCTCCGGGATGCTGGCGTTCTAGACAGAGTTCTTCTGTCCATGTGTTTTTATTCCCATCTTAATCTTTTATTTTTATTGGCCAGTCTGAGATATTACTTTTTCTTTGCGACTCTGCCTAGAAGGCCAGCATCCCGGAGTTGCCTCTTCCATGTTGACGTTAAGACTGGTGTTGGCCTGGTACCAGTTCAACTTTTTGGTGGCTGGATTTTACAGTCATAAAGTCCATTAAAATTCTCTCAAGGGCATATCCTAAAATGATAGTTGGTGACATTACTGTTTAACAGATCTAATGCTTAGCTGAGATCCGGAATGGGCCAACATGGGCACTTGTGGCCCTATAGGGTTGAATGTCCTGCTTTACACTAGTAGTGTACTAAAATCAAATCAAAGTGTATTTGTCAAATGTGCCGAAAACAAAAGGTGTGGACCTTACCGTGAAATGCTTACGTACAAGCCCTTAACCAACAATACAGTTTTAAGAAAATAGAATTGACAAAAAAGATATCTACTAAAACTAAAGTAAAAAAAATACAAAATAAAATAGAAAGTAAGCTGTCATCAATGCAAAGGGTGGCTACTTTGAAGAATCTAAAATCTAAAATATATTTTGATTTGTTTAACACTTTTTTGATTTTTTTTTACTACATGATCCCATATGTGTTATTTCATAGTTTTGATGTCTTCACTATTATTCTACAATGTAGAAAATAGTAAAAATAAAGAAAAATCCCTGGGATGAGTCGGTGTGTCTAAACTTTTGACTGGTACTGTATATATTTACAAAGAAAAGATATAGGGGATTGGAAATGATGGAGACAATTACATTGATAGAAGCCTAAATCTTTCTGGAATTTAAAGCTGATCTACACCTCAAAAAAGTTTAATAAAATAAATGTTGGTGGAGGGCAGGTGAGTTCAAACAGTAAACACTGATTATGAGAACTATACAGTACATTCGGAAAGTATTCAGACCCCTTCCGTTTTTCCCCATTTTGTTACTTTACAGTCAAATGGATTAAATACGTTTTTTAACTCATTTATTTACACACAATAATCAATAATGCCAAAGCAAAAACTGTTTTTTATATATTTTTTGCAAATGTATAAAAATAAAAATACCTTATTTACATAAGTAACCAGACCCTTTGCTATGAGACTCTAAAATGAGCAGAGGTGCGTCATGTTTCCATTGATCACCCTTGAGATGTTTCTACAACTTGATTGCAGTCCACCTATGGTAAATGATATTGATTGGATGTGATTTGGAAAGGCGCACACTTGCCTATGTTAAGTCCCATAGTTGACAGTGCATGTCAGAGCAAAAACCGAGCCTTGAGGTCGAAGGAATTGTCGGTAGAGCGCCGAGACAAGATTGTGTCGAGGCACACATCTGGGGAAGGGTACCAAAGAATGTGTGCAATGTTGAAGGTCTACAAGACCACAGTGGCCTCCATCAATCTGAAATGGAAGAAGTTTGGAATCACCAAGACTCTTCTTAGAGCTGGCTGCCCAGCCAAAGTGAGCAATCGGGGGAGAAGGGCCTTGGTCAGGGAGGTGACACTGACAGAGCTCCAAAGTTCCCCTGTGGAGATGGGAGAACCTTCCAGAAAGACAACCATCTATGCAGCACTCGACTAATCAGGCCATTATGGTAGAGTGGTCAGATGGAAGCCACTCCTCAGTAAAAGGCACTTGACAGCCCGCTTGGAGTTTGCCAAAAGGCACCATGAGAAACAAGATTCTCTGGTCTGATGAAACCAATATTGAACTCTTTGGCCTCAATGCAAATCGTCAAATCTGGAATAAACCTGGCACCATCCCTATGAGGAAGCATGGTGGTGGCAAGATCATGCTGTGGGGATGTTTTTCAGAGGCAGGGAGACTAGTCAGGATTGAGGGAAAGATGAATGGAGCAAAGTACAGAGAGATCCTTGATGAAATCCTGCTCCAGAGCGATCAGGACCTCAGACTGGGGGGCGAAGATTTACCTTCGAACAGGCCAACGACACTAAGCAAACAGCCAAGACAATGCAGGAGTGGCTTCAGGACAAGTCTCTGAATGTCCTTGAGTGGCCCAGCCAGAGCCCGGACATGAACCTGATCAAACATCTCTGGAGAGACCTGAAACTAGCTGTGCGGCGACGCTCCCCATCCAACCTGACAGAGCTTGACAGGACCCGCAGAGAAGAATGGGAGAAAGTCCCCAAATACGGGTGTGCCATGCTTGTAGCGTCATACCCAAGACTCAAGGTTGTAATCGCTACCAAAGGTTCTTCAACAAAGTACAGAGTAAATGGTCTGAATACTTATGTAAATATGATATTTCTGTTTTTTATTTTCAGTACTTTCGCAAACATTTCTAAAAACCTGTTTTTGCTCTGTCATTATGGGATATTGTGTGTAGATTGATGAGAATAAAGCTGTAACGTAACAAGCTCTGGAAAAAGTCAAGGGGTCTGAATACTTTCCCAATGCCCTGTATGTAACTTTGAACCACTTCTCTCTGAAGACGTACAGGAACCTAAAACAATTTAAGATCTTAGAGCATTAGGTCCTACATAATGTACATGGGATAAACAGGTGGTTGGTTGTAAATGTACTGTACAGGTCATTATGTACTGTATGGATTATCTACAGGTAACTGCCAAAATAATGGAAACACTTGAGAAATTCATGGAAACAAAGTATATTGAATTAAGCAATTGACATCCCATCATGCTTCGGGTCAAGTATATGACCCGCATGAGTGGTCACTGAATGGTTTGTTGAGCATGAAAACAATGGAAACGCTACGCCGTGGCCATCTTATCACCAGATCTCAACCCAATTGAACGCTCGTGGGAGATTCTGGAGCGATGCCTGAGACAGCGCTTTCCACCAACATTAACAAAACACCAAATAATAACATTTCTTGTGGAAGATTGGTGTCACATCACTCCAATAGAGTTCCAGACAAGGTGCATTGAAGCTATTCTGACTCGTGGTGGTCCAAATCAAATCAAATTTATTTATATAGCCCTTCGTACATCAGCCGATATCTCAAAGTGCTGTACAGAAACCCAGCCTAAAACCCCAACCATCAAGCAATGCAGGTGTAGAAGCACGGTGGCTAGGAAAAACTCCCTAGAAAGGCCAAAACCTAGGAAGAAACCTAGAGAGGAACCAGGCTATGAGGGTTGGCCAGTCCTCTTCTGGCCGTGCCGGGTGGAGATTTTAACAGAACATGGCCAAGATGTTCAAATGTTCATAATTGACCAGCATGGTCAAATAATAATAATCACAGTAGTTGTCGAGGGTGCAGCAATTCAGCACCTCAGGAGTAAATGTCAGTTGGCTTTTCATAGCCGATTATTAAGAGTATCTCTACCACTCCTACTGTCTCTAGAGAGTTGAAAACAGCAGGTCTGGGACAGGTAGCACGTCCGGTGAACAGGTCATAGTTCCATAGCCGCAGGCAGAGCAGTTGAAACTGGAGCAGCAGCACGGCCAGGTGGACTGGGGACAGCAAGGAGTCATAGGTAGTCCTGAGGCATGGTCCTAGGGTTCTGGTCCTCCGAGAGAAAGAAAGAGAGAAAGAGAGAATTAGTGATAGCATACTTAATTCACACAGGACACCGGATAAGACAGGAGAAGTACTCCAGATATAACAGACTGACCCTAGCTCCCCGACACATAACCTACTGCAGCATAAATACTGGAGGCTGAGACAGGAGGGGTCGGGAGACACTGTGGCCCCATCCGATGATACCCCCGGACAGGGCCAAACAGGCAGGATATAACCCCACCCACTTTGCCAAAGCACAGCCCCCACACCACTGTCCAATGACCTATTAAGACACTCTATGTTGGTGTTTCCTTTATTCTGGCACTTACCTGTACATTACTATAGCAAGTTGTCCTGTCATTACTTAAAAGAGCTGTTGGCTAATCATCTGTGTTGGTATTTTAGCTCTGAGTTAAGTCCATAATGAATAGTATAATTACAACAGTTCCTATGCTATTACAATATTCTGTAGATCCTCGAGTACAACATTACTCTACCATTCATTCTGGTTTTGGCTTTCATTATCTGTTCAACCTTCTCCAGCACACTCCTGCTGAGCTCTTGGTATTGGTAGCCTAACTAGCTTGTTCAAATGATCTGTGATCTCATTCTCTCTTCTAACTAACTTGCCTTGTGTCTTTGCAGTATTTGATTCTTGAGCACAGCATTTTAATGCCAATCCTTAAGAACCTCCCGGGGAGGATCAAGAGTAACCATGGGAATGGTGAGCTCATCCTGCCCAGGTTAAACTTGGACCTGAACCCCTTCGAGGAGGTGGACCTTGAGGAGGAGAGGAACGAGGGTGAGCCCCCCAATTTGGGGGTATGCGGGGGAAAAATCTTCCAGAGCAGGTCGCCACATGATGGGGAAGAGGAGGAGAATGAGGTGAACGCGGAGAGGCATGGCCCTGAGGCCCCTAAAGGAGGAGGAGGGAGGCCCCTGAGGGGAACCCTTGAGCGGCTGTGCGGCTCTTCGCCCCTGAAGACCCTGGGGAAGCTGGGGAAGGGGCTGCGTATGTCGGGGTGCAGCGTATGGGGGACATTCCCGTCCCAGCGATGCCCCACAGACCCCCACTCACCCAAGCCTGAGAAAGAGAAGAGGAAGGGCCTCCGCAGGAGCTCAGAGGAGATCATGACCCTGCTCCGGTAACGGGGAGGGAGGGTTGCTGATCTAGGATCAGTTATGCCTTTTAGATCACAATGAAGATTGCATGGACAGGGAGGACCTGATCCTAGATCAGCATTCCCACTCTGAGAAGCTTTATAAATACGGGCTCAGAGACACAGATTAACATACATGTAATGTCTATATATAATATGACTCAGTAACTATTTTCATTCATAATGTCTCGACCAAAGAGCTTTCGTTGTGGTCCATTAATTACTGATTTGCTTGCCTATCCAAACTGATTTTCCTGTTACCTGGTAGGACTGAGACCCCCTATCAAGCTGTAACAAAATTATGGAAATGCTCACAGCATATAGCATAATCATTTCCTATTTGGTTATGTAATATAAAAATGTTCCATGAGTTACTATGTTTATGAACAGAACTGCTTTGTTTGCTAATACTATGTTGTGTACCTAAGCACTATTTATAAACAGTTTTCACTTTGACACCTCCAGTCAGGGAAAGCCACAATCACCTCTCAAGCATTTAAATACCTGCTTATTTATAGCATATGAAGCCTAGTCTAGATGTGGTGGTCACACGTTAACATTGAACTCCACAGTATTTGGTAATAATTATGTATCCCATTCCACTTCTATTTTAGATGCTACCTTTATTTCCACACAATATTTCAGACTATGTAAATCCACACATAGCCATTCTTGCCTTTCAAAGTCATACTGTGGCATAATATAGTTCCGACGCTCTCCTAATGGTTCTCTTCTGCTTGTAGATTTGCAGGGCGGAGGAAGCAGACGCAACGCAGAGAGAGCCTGCCCTGTGGTAACCTGAGCGCCGACAGCGAGGCTGAGTCCTGCCGCCGGCCCTCCTTCCTCAGGATGGTCAGCCTTGGCAAGCTGAAGAGGGAGTCCCTGTCGGACCACAACTCCCAGGAGGCTGAGGAGGAGCTGGAGGAGGAGCCACTAGTGGTCAAACCCAGGGAACCTCTCTCAGGTATACATGGCGCTCCAAAACAAACCAATCAGGAGGGGAGATACAGTATGGTATGTTTCCTGCAGGGCCAACCAATCACAGATCACCTAATCGAAACATCTGAATCATGGAAGGGTCAGTGCAGGTTACTTCTGTTTGTGGCATGAGCACCTTAGACCTCCTACAGTCAGTGTTTGTAAGTTTCAGTGTTTACTTTACGAGTCAGGAACTTCCTGGTCAGGTCCTGCAGTATTTCCTCCTCCAATCCCATGCTGGTTTCTGATGAGCTGTGTGCGGTCCCCGGACCCCCTGAGTCATCAGGTTCAATCAGCACCAGACTATGAAAGCCGGAAATGACTGACTTCCTCCCACTGCAGATTCCTTTAGATAGAACTTCATCCAGAGCTACTGTTCGGCAGAGCTCAATAGGGACCAAAACAGACAAGGGACAATCAAAGGACAGTGTAGTACATTGCGTGTTCACAACAATCCAAAATGCCAGGTCAAGAGATTTATATTGTATTTTTTTTGGATCCCCATTACTCTTCCTGGGGTCCAGCAAAATTAAGGCAGTTATACAATTTTAAAAACATTACAATACATTCACAGATTTCACAACACACTGTGTTCCCTCAGGTCCCTACTCCACCACATATCTACAATACAAAATCCATGTGTTCATGTATGTATAGTGTGTATGTTTTCATGTGTGTGTATGCATGTGTCTGTGCCTATGTTTATGTTGCTTCACAGTCCCTGCTGTTCCATATGGCTAATCGGAGTGGCAATATCGTCCGCTATTATCCTCAGTAATTTTCCATTCAAGTTGTCAGACCCCGGAGGCTTGTCATTGTTGATAGACAACAATCATTTTTCCACCTCTTCCAAACTCATATTACGGAACTCAAAATTATAATGCTTGTCTTTCATAATTTGGTCAGCTATATTTGGATGTGTAGTGTCAGCATTTGTTGCTGGCATGTCATGCCTAAGTCTGCTAATCTTGCCAATAAAAAACTATTCAAGTAGTTGGCATTGTCAGTCGGTTTTGTGATGAATGAGCCATCTGATTCAAGAATGATGGAGCTGAGTTTGCCTTTTTAGCCAAAATGTAATTTAAGGTGCACCAATGCTTTTTACTATCGCTCTTTATGTTGTCTTTGTTTCATAGTGTAGTTTCTTCTTCTTTTTATTCAGTTTAGGTCACATGATTTCTCAATTTGCAATATTTTTGCCAATCGGTTGTGCAGCAAGACTTATTTACCATTAATTTTGCCTCATCCCCCTTAACCATACAATTTTAAATTCCTCCTCAATCCACTGGGATATATCAATTTTTACAGTAATTTTATTTGGGGGCATGCTTATTAGTAACTGGAATAAGCTATTTCATAAATGTGTCAAGTGCAGCGTCTGTTTGCTCCTCATTACACACCACGGACCACCATATATGATTTCCATCAACAACATAGGGATAACTACAAAACTTATTGTATGACCTCTTATACACTGTATTAGGCCCAGTCTTTGGAACTTTGGTTTTCCTAGATATGGCTACTATACTGTGATCACTCCATCCGATGGATCTAGATACTGCTTTCAAGCTAATTTCTGCAGCATTAGTAAAGATGTGATCAATACATGTTGAGGATTTCATTCCTGTGCTGTTTGTAACTACCCTGGTCGATTGACTGATAACCTGAACCAGGTTACAGGGACTGATTACAGTTTTGAAGATTTTTCATGAGTGGG
Source organism: Oncorhynchus mykiss (assembly GCF_057628025.1). Classification (NCBI taxonomy): domain Eukaryota; kingdom Metazoa; phylum Chordata; class Actinopteri; order Salmoniformes; family Salmonidae; genus Oncorhynchus; species Oncorhynchus mykiss. The sequence goes on along the minus strand of NC_143033.1, from coordinate 45,137,741 downwards.
CAGCTTGGTGAAAGCCAGTCAATATTTAAATCACCCAGAAAATATACCTCTCTTTTGATATCACATACATTATCAAGCATTTCACACGTGCTATCCAGATACACCTCTACCGTTGACATTTCTGTCTTGTCTGTAAATGTTATAACCTTGTATTGCTACCACTGTATCATCAAAAGTATTATCTAAGTGAGTTTCATAGATAGTCAGAATATGAATGTCATCTGTTACTAGCAAATTATTGATTTCATGAACCTTGTTTCTTAAGCTACATATGTTAACTTGGTCTATTTTGAGCACTTTTCTTTTGGGATGCTTACTTGTTTTTGTTGCTTTACTGGGAAGCTTGGAAGAAGTAGATATGCTCATGTTATTTAGGTTAGTGCAGGGTGAGCTGCACCCAGTGGACTTCCTGCTAGGGCACACCACCTCAGTGCTAACAGTATAAATCTGGTTCATGGGCACATGCTTACTGCATACAATAGCTGTAGGATCAGCAGAGGCATTCAGGGAAGTTAGAGGGACATAAATTAGGTTACTTACATTGTGTCTACCAACACCCCGGTATAATGTACATTTGCTGGGCTTGGATCATTTATATACTCAATATCACACATATCAGCACCCTTCAATATGTCAATGTTGATATTTCACACAGAATATAGCCTGATTAAAACATGTACTTTTTCTCTTCACTTACGCCACCCATTCCTACCCACACATTAATACTATATTAATACTATTGTACAAACCAATAGAGTAAACAGTATGGCATTGATTCCTAACTCTCTCCTTCCCTCAGTACTGGAGATCCTACAGCTGGTCAACCAGAGGGACCTCCTCCTGGCAGACACACACATCCAGGAGCTGGAGCGTGAGTGCGAGCTGATGGCCCTCCTGCCCCACCCCCCCACACCCTCATTCACGCCTCCCGGAGTAAACCCTCTCGGGTCCTTCGATGACCCCTCCAGCCCCAATGTGTCAAGAGACGCCAGCCTTCGCAAGGCCAAGGATGTGGAGTTGCTGTACGAGGCCCTGCAGAAGGAGATGTGGGATGTGGTGAGGGAGTCACTCCGACAGCCAACAGCCGGGCCCAACCTGGGGCTGGTGGTGCTGGTCATCCAGCAGGAGGAGCAGGCCGACACCGCCCAGGCACAGAAAGAGGAGACCCAGCCCCTGAGGGAGGGCCTCCAGCCCCATCCTAGCCAGCGGCCCCGTCAGCTCAAGCTGAAATGGCGGCAGGCAGTGGGGGAGGCGTCTGACTGGAGCCTGCCCCAGCAGGTGAGAACTCCGGCTGGGCAGCTAGCCTCGTACCTGGAGAGGCTGAGGGGCCGCATGGTGGACGACCTGGACGCGGCGAGGAGGAACGTTGTGTCGGTCTACCCGGAGGAGTTCCAGGCCTTCCAGGTGTACGTGCAGAGCTACCACCGGGCAGTGGCCCGACGCCTGAACATCATCACCAGCTCCCAGCTGCAGATCACTGATGTCTACTCCCTGCTGGACTGGTTCTATAACATCTATAACAGGTCAGTGTCAGAACTCATAATATAACAACATTAAGAAAATCTATGACATGTACAACAGGTTAGACGTATACGCTTTTAGAAAACAAGGTACTACCTAGAACCATAAAAGGTTGTTCAATTGTCCATATAGGAAAACCCTCTGAAAATACAGTGCCTTGCGAAAGTATTCGGCCCCCTTGAACTTTGCGACCTTTTGCCACATTTCAGGCTTCAAACATAAAGATATAAAACTGTATTTTTTTGTGAAGAATCAACAACAAGTGGGACACAATCATGAAGTGGAACGACATTTATTGGATATTTCAAACTTTTTTAACAAATCAAAAACTGAAAAATTGGGCGTGCAAAATCTACAATGGAATGGTTCAAAAATAAACATATCCAGGTGTTAGAATGGCCAAGTCAAAGTCCAGACCTGAATCCAATCGAGAATCTGTGGAAAGAACTGAAAACTGCTGTTCACAAATGCTCTCCATCCAACCTCACTGAGCTCGAGCTGTTTTGCAAGGAGGAATGGGAAAAAAATTCAGTCTCTCGATGTGCAAAACTGATAGAGACATACCCCAAGCGACTTACAGCTGTAATCGCAGCAAAAGGTGGCGCTACAAAGTATTAACTTAAGGGGGCTGAATAATTTTGCACGCCCAATTTTTCAGTTTTTGATTTGTTAAAAAAGTTTGAAATATCCAATAAATGTCGTTCCACTTCATGATTGTGCCCCACTTGTTGTTGATTGAATAGTGACAGACAGTAGCACTTCCTCCCTTTTCCGCTGGTCTTTTTAAGGGATGTCCTGGGCACCGTTGGCATGAAAACCCCCATTAACTACTCCCCACTGGAACCCCTACTGCACCAAGATACAGTGGACCGACTGGAACAGGACTGCCTGAACACAGTCAGGGTAAAATCACACTTCCTTTAATACTGAACACTGTCAGGTGAAAACTTGCCCACTGACAGAGGTAATGTTTCTGGCACTAATCTAATGGTAGTGGAACTGCCCATGCTTGGATAGACAATGGACTTCATGGTTGTGTGGGTTCTGTTGTTTATCTCAGGAGAAGGTGACCACAGAGCTCACTCAGGTTCTGGATGAGGAGGAGAGGCGGTGGGCCCAAATGCTGCACATAGAGGAGTACCAATCCAATCTGGCCCGCTCCATCATCCAGGTCTGTCACGCTGTCACTCAGAGACACTACCGTATAGTATATATGTAGGTCACTATTACCATGGCAGTCTGTTGACATTGTGGCAAAGAACTCTAAGACATTTGTAAATCTTTTATGCATATTCAGGAATTACCTATTTTGGCTGGTTGGATTTTGAAGTTCCTACCCTTATTAGTGTGTATGTGTGTGGCTGTAACAGAGACTGACGTTGGACCTAGACAGATCCACAGCTGTAAGCTCGTTTCTGGGGGCCAGGGTGGCCCGCTGCAGTCTTAATGGGCTGTCTGACTTCCTGTACAGGTGAGGAGAAGATGTACTTATAGAGATATACAATGAGTATATTCAATCAATAACCTGTATGTAAATCAATATATATGGATTTCATTTCACGATTTTACTGTGTGTCCAGTTTCCAGAGGAAAGTGGAGATGTTCCATGAGACCCAGGCTGAGTTTGGGGACCGGGGTGATGGATACATCTCCAGGACCATCGCTCTGGTCAACTGTTGTCCTCCTCTAAGGTGGATACCCAGACAGAGAAGTCATCTCTTGTGGCAACTGTGTTGACTGATGCTCCATTCAAATGCTCATCGAAAACGTATATTTTCAAGTTGGTGAAGTCGTAAATGCGACAAGAGAGCATTCAAGTGCATAGACCAATGCGTTAGCTAGATAATCCAGCCCGATAGATAAGCTTGCTAACATTGCGAATAATAAGTTAACTATCTTGCTAAAGTTAACATCATGATCAAACTAGGTTATCCACATGATTAAGGTTGTAAATGGTTCAAATGGTTTTTCCATGTCAGAAATATGATAATTCCGAGACCAACAGTGTTTCCATTCCAATTTTTGTGTAGGTCCTTTGTACAGCGCTGCAGGCAGTGTGACCCACAGGGCAGTGAGGAGTCCACACAGAGAGCTAACTCCTCCCTCAATAGGATCATTAACCAATCAGTGAGGGTTCTGACGGAAAAACTATTTGAGCACATCAGGGTGAGGCAATGTGTTTTTTTATTTTGTTAGGGCGGTAAAACTTCCTCAATACACAACTCACCAATTCCACACTTATTCATGACTGATCAAATACAAACAAACATGCTCTAACGTTAGCACAAATGTTTTGATTTAGGAGAAGCTGTTCATCAACTTCATGTGAATGAAAGCCGTGTATTTCTATTCCAGCCGTTCTGTGACAAGCTGGTGAAGAGAAAGTGGCTAAACAACACTGAGGCATTTGAGGCCATCGAAGCAAGCATCAAGCAACACTTTAAGAAGTTCAGAAGAATGGACTGCCCACCTTATCAGGTATCCACCAATGACCACATACCTGACACGATAACATGTTGCGCGAAATACATAAAATAATACATATTTCTACCCCAATATTTTTTGTTTATCAACACTTATATTGCAATTGACTGACTGAATGATTGACTGGTTGATTATTTGATTGACAGATACTGGTGGGGGAGGTACACAGGCGGATCCTGGTGGAGTATGTGCGTGCGATCATGCGAGGACGGGTCATCTGCACATCATCGAAGATGAGAAAGAGGATGGCGTTCCGACTTCAGGACGAGGCCAAACAGCTCAAAGGACTCTTCAAAGACCTGGTCAGTCATCCCTCTGATTTATGGTCATAATGACCACAAATGTACACTTATTAATATAACTACTGTTCCCAAAGGGAGGGAACAAGGTACAACATACTATGGGGAGTCAACAACCAATCCTATTCACCTGAAAACTGAACTCCTACCCAACGGGCCAATGGATGCCAAGCCCGCCCTTGGAAGCCCTGCCTTTCTGGCTATAATACCAGGGCTCGCATTCATTTCCTCAATTTGGTGCCTCTCTTCATCAAGCCCAAATCCCCTGACGGCACAGGGCGATAATATGTTATACTTTGTTCCCTCCTTCAGCGAACAATAGTTATACTCATAACTTTATGTTCCCATTCAGTCAGTCACTTGGTATAACATACACTATACAGTGGCTTGCGAAAGTATTCACCCCCTTGGCATTTTTCCTATATTATTGCTTTACAACCTGGAATTAAAATAGATTTTGGGGGGGATTTTATCATTTGATTTACACAACATGCCCACCACTTCTCTTGGGGTATGTCTCTATAAGCTTGGCACATCTCTGGAAGACTGAAACAGATTTCCCTCAAAAATGTCCCTGTATTTGGCACCATCCATCATTCCTTCAATTCTGACCAGTCTCCCAGTCCCTGACAATGAAAAACATCCCCACAGCATGATGCTGCCTCCACCATGCTTCACTGTGGGGATGGTGTTCTCGGGGTGATGAGACAAAAAGTGTTGGGGTTTCTCCAGACATAGCGTTTTCCTTGATGGCCAAAAAAGCTCCATTTTAGTCTCATCTGACCAGAGTACCTTCTTCCATATGTTTGGAGACTCTCCCACATGCCTTTTGGCGAACACCAAACGTGTTTGCTTATTTTTCTCTTTAAGCCATTGTTTTTTTCTGGCCACTCTTCCCTAAAGCCCAGCTCTGTGGAGTGTACGGCTTAAAGTGGTCCTATGGACAGATACTCCAATTTCCACTGCGGAGCTTTGCAGCTCCTTCAGGGTTATATTTTGTCTCTTTGTTGCCTCTCTGATTAATGCCCTCCTTGCCTGGTCTGTGAGTTTTGGCGAGCGGCCCTCTCTTGGCAGGTTTGCTGCACACAGCCATGCAATCTCCATAGACAAATAATGACAGTAGAATGTTACTGAAGAGCTCATTGACTTTGAATGTGGAATCGTCATAGGATGCCACCTTTCCATCAAGTCAGTTCATCAAATTTCTGCACTGCTAGAGCTGCCCTGATCAACTGTAAGTGCTGTTATTGTGAAGTGGAAATGTCTAAGAGCAGCAACGACTCAAGCCGTCTCAGAGGGTACCAAATTAGGATGCCCAGGGCAGCTCAAGCACAGAAAGGTTCCACCACCTCTAAAAGGGGGTATAGAAGCCACCTTTTTCCCTAATAATTACCTGAGAAGTCTGAACTGTCAGAGCCTCATGAGGCCTGAACTGTCAGAGCCCCATATAGGGAACCAGAACCTGCTGCAACTTGGCTATGCGCACTGACATGCTGCCACTACAGCCAAAGTCCATAGACCCCATGGTTCCAAAAACAATATTTACCTTGCGATCTTGAAATGTCAGAAGTAGTACAAGGAACCGAAAGTCCAAAATATCAGACCACCTGTTGTGACTTGGTATAGCATCGACCAGAGTTGATGAACCACGGCAGCCCGAGGCTCCATCCCACTGGAAACTTGCTGTAACCTGGAAAAATGCGCAACCTGCACGCTGCCTAACACCCACTCCTGGTCCCAGCCATAAGAACACTGTGAGCCACACCGGCAGCAGTTACATCCAAGCGATAAAACCTTGTCATGCCCCTGAACAATGCACGCACACCGCTAGGCAATCCTTGTCCTTTGTTGTCATATGCCAGGGAGAAAGTGCCCTACCCCGAGCTGGATTAGCAAAAAATACAAAAAGCTGGTCACAAACACAGATGTCCTTGGTCCTATTCATATACAGCATGTGCGTAAAGCGTGCACCAGACACAGGGCATACAACCTCGGTTGTTCATTGGAAGCAAACAGAGGAGGTGAGAAAGGGAACTGCTCGAAAGCCCGGAAGGGTGTACTGATAGCAGGTAGAGATCCCCAACCATCACATAGAGCAGGATCCAAGGCCACTGATACTCCAAAGAATCAGTTCCCAATGGAGCATCCAGATCCATCATCGACAAGAACAGACTAGAATAAGTGTTCTCTCGCGATGCATAAGATCTACTCCAGCCCTGCACACCGGTCCCATTCTGGGCAACCATCGAGGGGTGCAGTCTCCACTCTGTAGAGATAGGACCACCCCCTGGAAAGCAGGTCCAAACCTACATTGAGAGATCCGGGAAGATACTTCACCCTAAGCAACAGGAAATGTGTACTGCTCCATATGAGCAGATAACGGGACAGGTTTATGAGATAGAGAGACCACATCCCCTCCTGCCTGTTGATGTATGCCACCACCGTCCTGTTGTCAGACCTTACCAACACATACTGGCCCTTCAACATCGGAAGGAAGCTGCTCAGCCATAGAAAACAGTCAGTAGCTCTAGGTAATTGATTGAGTGCCCTTTGCTCTGTTTACCAAATCCCTCTTCCTGATTAGCCCACACACAGAGCTCCCCATCCCAGTAAGGATGCATATGTCGTGATCACCCTGCGGGACAGTACCCAGTCCATGAGAACCCGCTGCAACAATAGTTGCAGGTCCCTCCAAGGAATTAACACCCTTAGGCATGTCTGGGATACCATGAGCAGCGGCAACATTTTTATTTATCCATTATTTTACCAGGTAAGTTGACTGAGAACACATTCTAATTTACAGCAATAACATGGGGAATAGTTACAGGGGAGAGGAGGGGGATGAATGAGCCGATTGTAAACTGGGGATTATTAGGTGACCGTGATGGTTTGAGAGCCAGATTGGGAATTTAGCCAGGACACTGGGGTTAATACCCCTACTTTTACAATAAGTGCCATCGGATCTTTAATGACCTCAGAGACACCCATTTAATGTCCCATCCAAAAGACGGCATCCTACACAGGGCAGTGTCCCCAATCACTGCCCTGGGGTATTGGGATATTTTTTAGACCAGAGGAATGAGTGCCTCCTACCTGCCCTCCAACACCACTTCCAGCAGCATCTGGTCTCCCATCCAGGGACTGACCAAGACCAACCCTGCTTAGCTTCAGAAGCAAGCCAGCAGTGGTATGCAGGGTGGTATGCTGCTGGCATGCTGCTGGCATACTGATATGGAGATACATCCAGACACGTAGCAGTCACCCAGCACTAAAACAAAAGCATCAATAGAAGTCCCAGAGGCACTACAGAGGCGAACTGCAGAGCCCCTGTCACCATCCTCATCACCCATGGTGAAACTGCATGCCCCCCACGGGACTGAAGTATGCTGCCAGTCTTCCAGACCTTATCTCTTGAAAAGGTCAAGCACCGCCCAGAGGACTGGGATAATTTGTTTTTTTATCGTGCTTGTTTTCATATCCACCACTCTTGACAACCGTGTGTCTGAATGTGGGGAAGGAACTCGTTTTTTGTTATGCCCACACCTGGACAATAACACAGTCTTGATACCCCTCACCAAGGATCCTTGGGTAGAAACAACGTGCTTTTGTATTACCTCTGTTCTGATACCCAGCCCACACCGGGTTCAGGGACTTCGGCAACCAGTAACTTGGCCCCATTGACCGAGCCACTTAAAGGCACTGTTGCCAAAGCAAATTCTTGGGGAGGAGAACCCCGCTAAGCCACCACCATTGCCCCCATACTTTCCCCCACAGCTAGGATAGTACAGCAGGACAGACGCAGCACAAAATCAACCATAGCACGGATTTCGTCGTGAAGCTCTGAAACCGGCTTCCCCGTCTCCACGGTCTTATTTAGATTCTGCAGCAAATCGATATGATACATCTGCTCGATATGATATCGATATGATACAGGGCCGCCACACCCTCAGCCTGATACATTTTGTCCAACTGATCGGCCGAGAACCGGCACTGTGTATTTGGAATCACAATGCTAGAAGAAGCCCCCTTGTTAGCCTCTGGAGCAAAGTAACCTGTCAGCTTTCCATCCATCGGCAGTGTGTAAATGAACCCCGCCTCCTCCGTACCCTCTACATTATTGAGCTCACCATAACCTGGTAGCACCAGCCTGGTTGAATGAGGGGAATCCCAGGTCATCAGCGAAATCTTTAAACATGGGTAAGCGCTGCATGGACAGGAGGTAAATAACTTCACCCAAACCTGGAGGAACTCTGCTGTGGATGAGAAGATGGCCAATCCACCCCAGGTGATCTGCCAGCCTATGACACAGCTCCATCAAAGGTGCATTAACCACCAATGGTTCACACTCCCCCACCGAATCCAAAACCGGGGCTTTAGGCTCCCTGTACAGATGCCATCCGATTCACACTCTGAAAACCGTCCAGAGCCAACCAGGGATAGTATATTATATTCCTGGAATCCAGACTCTGAACACTGCCAGAGAAACCGGAATGAGCCTCACTCTCACTCCTCACTCTAACTCTAACCACTGCTGCTGCTCTCTCCCAGCAAGCCTCCTGAGTGTGGTTCCACTCCAGGCAAACAGGACAGCACTTACTTTTCATTGTGAAACTCCATGCATGAGGTTGCAGGTTAAAATTTGTCTGGTTAGCCTTTTTGAACTCTTACCACTGGTCCTCTTACCCAAGCAAGGAAGCATTAGCTACACAAGCAGAGCAGAAAGTGCTTAGCTTTCAGCAAACAGAAAAAAACAGAAAAGTACGCTCCCCCACTAACAGACATCTAAGTCGGAGCTGAATCTCGAGCCCCAGCATCCATTGGCCCGTTTCATTTTCATTTTTCTTCAGGTGAATAGGATTGGTCGTTGACTTGCCATAGTATATTATACCAAGTGACTGAATGAAATAAGACGATTAAGATTAACACTCGCAACAATTATTTGGTAAACCCTAAGCGTGCATTTATAACAGACCTCTAATAAAATACGATACACGTGCCAATTTTGTTTGAAATTGGTTAAGTGAATGCTGAGGTGCTGAGAGAACATAGGGCTGACATGCTGAGGGAACATAGGGCTCAGAAAAGATAGGGCTGAAGGAACATAGGGCTCAGAAAAGATAAGGCTGAGGGAACATGGGGCAGACCCTGTCAGTCTTTCCACTGAGAAACTGACTTCCCTATACTCTTCATTGACCTTGTTCTGAAAAATCACTTTGAAGCAGATTTTAAAAAATAAAATAAAAAGGTTTTTTAAAAGACGAAACAAAAGAACTTCGGCTTTGGAATGCAGAGGCCTGTCTGTTACGAATGGTCCCGTGACCCTGGGGGTTGCCAGGTCAGGCGTAACTCAGACAGTGTTGATACGGGGTAGAAGGCTGAAGAATGGCCGCTGTCAGCGAGATGGAGATGAATTAGTGCAGGCCTACGTTAGTGTTAGCCAGGGAGTGGGAGATTGTGAGGAACTGGTTCTGCCAGCATGGCATTTGCCCCTCTCCATGAGCCAGTTGAAACAAATGTCTGTCACCTCGGGCTGACAACAGGAAGTCTCTGTGTTTTGAGGAACTTCCTGTTCCTGTCAGCTGGATGACTTTGATGTGTTTCTAGGTAGCCTAGATTGCCTTTCGCTTGAGAAGCAGAACGAGACATCTGTGGAAACTGGGGGTTGAATACATTTTTAATCACTGTCTGAAAGGAAAGAGGATATTTTTAGTGGATGGAGAGCTTAAGCTGTGTTAGCACACTGTACCCTGTTGTCTTTTTTTCTGAGAAAGTATGTCTGAAAAACATATAGCTTTCAAAAAAAGAGGATTTATAAAGGGTTCTTTGGCTGTCCCTGTAGGAGACACATTTATTGGTTCCAGGGAGAACCCTTTCAACAAAGAACCTTTAACAATAGAACCATTTTCCCCATACAGTCCCTGACAGTTATTTTGATACTCTTGCCACTTTAGAGCATATTTACAAAGGGTGCGAGAAGCTCCAGACTTTTTTTCCATTTAAGTCAATTGTTATGATGCTTGTGAATATCAGTTGGATGAAAGCTTCGCTACAGTTCAGTGAGACAATCACCACACCGACCGACTCCAGATAGTGATGTGCGTATCCCATCGGTAGACGGCCTTAGATACAGAACAGCAGTGTTCCTCTGATTTATTTGTCTAATTAATGATCCAATATTAGTTGAAGTTGTGCTTCAATAAAGAGCTACAGATGGTTTGTTAACTGAAGGGTATTTAAAAGGCTTGAATGTACAAGAAATCAGAGCCATAGCTTGACAAGCAAGAGCAAAGTCTTCCTTCGGTGGTTATAAAAAAAGTGTCTACTGAACAGATCTGTTACAACTTGACTTAAACCAGGAAGTCAGTAGAGCATGATCTGTTTCTCTCATTCAAGTAGTGTGACATAAACAAGACACATGGCCATAATCAAACACAAATCTGTGTCTCAGCACACACACACAAACTACACACACACACAAACTACACAAACTACACACACACACACACAAACTACACAAACTACACAAACTACACAAACTACACACACACACAAACTACACAAACTACACACACAGAAACACGCATCTTTCTGGTAAGAAGTGGGGTGGGGGGGTATGCCTTATGATTAACGAGACGTGGTGTGATCATAACAACATACAGGAACTCAAGTCCTTCTGTTCACCTGACTTACAATTCCTCACAATCAAATGTTGACCGCATTATCTACCAAGCGAATTCTCTTCGATTATAATCACAGCCGTATATATTCCCCCCCAAGCAGACACATCGATGGCCCTGAATGAAACTGGAAACTGGAAACCACATATCCTGAGGCTGCATTCATTGTAGCTGGGGATTTTAACAAGGCTAATCTGAAAACAAGACTCCCTAAATTCTATCAGCATATCGATAGACAGACAGCGTTGTGAAGAAGGCGCAGTAGCGCCTCTTCAACCTCAGGAGGCTGAAGAAATTTGGCTTGTCACCAAAAGCACTCACAAACTTCTACAGATGCTCAATCAAGAGCATCCTGTCGGCTGTATCACCGCCTGGTACGGCAACTGCTCCGCCCACAACCGTAAGGCTCTCCAGTGGGTAGTGAGGTCTGCACAACACATCACCGGGGGCAAACTCCCTGCCCTCCAGGACACCTACACCACCCGATGTCACAGGAAGGCCATACAGATCATCAAAGACAACAACCACCTGAGCCACTGCCTGTTCACCCCGCTATCATCCAGAAGACGAGGTCAGTACAGATGCATCAAAGCAGGGACCAACAGACTGAAAAAAGGCCATCAGAATGTTAAACAGCCACCACTAACATTGAGTGGCTGCTGCCAACATACTGACTCAACTCCAGCCACTTTAATAATGGAAATTGATGGAAAAATTGTATCACTAGCCACTTTAAACAATGCCACTTAATATAATGTTTACATACCCTACATTACTCATCTCATATGTATATACTGTACTCTATATCATCTACTGCTTTTTTGTGTAATACATGTATCACTAGCCACCTTAAACTGTGCCACTCTGTTTACATACCCTACATTACTCATCTCATATGTATATACTGTACTCAATACCATCTACTGCATCTTGCCTATGCCGTTCTGTACCATCACTCATTCATATCTTTCATATCTTTATGTACATACTGTATTCTTTATCCCTTTACACTTGTGTGTATAAGGTAGTAGTTGGGGAATTGTTAGGTTAGATTACTCGTTGGTTATTACTGCATTGTCGGAACTAGAAGCACAAGCATTTCGCTACACTCGCATTAACATCTGCTAACCATGTGTATGTGACAAATACATTTGATTTGATTTGCTAGCTAACCTTCAATCGCTGGAAATAAATGGGATGAACTGAAAGCACGTATATCCTACCAACAGGACATTAAAAGCAGTAATACCTTATGTTTCACTGAGTCGTGGCTGAACGGCGACATTAAGAACATACAGCTGATGGATTATACACTTCATTGGCAGGACAGAACAGCAGCTTCTGGTAAGACACGGGGCGGGGGTCCATGCATATTTGTAAACAATAGCTGGTGCACGATATCTAAGGAGGTTTTGCCTGCCTGAGGTAGAGTAGCTCATGATAAGCTGCAGACCACACTATCTACCTAGAGAGTTTTCATCTGTATTTTTCATAGCTGTCTACATACCACCACAGACCGAGGCTGGCACTAAAACCGCACTTAATGAGCTGTATTCCGCCATAAGCAAACAGGAAAACGTTCATCCAGAGGTGGCGCTCCTATTGGCCGAGGACATTAATGCAGGGAAACTTAAATCAGTTGTACCTATTTTCTATCTGCTTGTTAAATGTACAACCAGAGGGAAAACATTCTGGACCACCTTTACTCCACACACAGAGATGCCTACCGAGCTCTCCCTCTGCCTCCATTTGGCAAATCTGACCACAACTCTATCCTCCTGATTCCTGCTTACAAGCTTAAAATTAAAGCAGGAAGCACTAGTGACACGGTCTATATAAAAGTGATCAGATGAAGCAGATGCTAAACTACAGGAATGTTTTTCTAGCACAGACTGGAATATGTTCCGGGATTCTTCCGATGGCATTGAAGAGTATACCACATCAGTTACTGGCTTTATCAATAAGTGCATCAAGGACAACATCCCCACAGTAACTGTACGTACATACACCAACCAGAAGCCATGGATTACAGGCAACATTCACACTGAGTTAAAGGGTAGAGGTACCGCTTTCAAGGAGCGGGACTCTAACCCGGAAGCTTATAAGAAATCCCGCTATGCCCTCCGATGAGCCGTCAAACAGGCAAAGCTTCAATACAGGACTTAGATCGAATCGTACTACACCGGCGCTGACGCTCGTCTTATATGGCAGGGCTTGCAAACTATTACAGACTACAAAGAGAAGCACAGCCAAGAGCTGCCCAGTGACACAAGCCTACCAGACGAGCTAAATAACTTCTATGCTCACTTTGAGGCAAGTAACACTGAAACATGCATGAGAGCATCAGCTGTTCTGGACGTCTGTGTGATCACGCTCTCCACATCCAATGTGAGTAAGACCTTTCAACAGGTCAACATTTACAAGGCCGCTGGGCCAGATTACCAGGACGTGTACTCTGAGCACACGCTGGCCAACTGGCATGTGTCTTCACTGACATTTTCAACCTCTCCCTGTCTGAGTCTGTAATACCAACATGTTTCAAGCAGACCACCATAGTCCCTTGGCCTAAGAACACTAAAGTAACCTGCCTAAATGACTACTGACCCGTAGCACTCACGTCTCTAGCCATGAAATGCTTTGAAAGGCTGGTAATGGCTCAAATCAACACCATTATCCCAGAAACCCTAGACCCACTCCAATATGCATACCACACCAACAGATCAAAACATTATGCAATCTCTATTGCACTCCACACTGCCCTTTCCCACCTGCACAAAAGGAACACCTATGTGAGAATGCTATTCATTGACAACAGCTCAGAGTTCAACACCATAGTGCCTTCAAAGCTCATCACTAAGCTAAGGACCCTGGGACGAAACACCTCCTTCAACTGGATCCTGGATTTCCTGACAGTAACAACACATTCTCCACGCTGATCCTCAACACAGGGGCCCCTCAGGGGTGCGTGCTCAGTCCCCTCCTGCACTCCCTGTTCACTCATGACTGCACGGCCAGGCAAGACTCCAACACCATCATTAAGTTTGCTGATGACACAACAGTGGTAGGCCTGATCACAAACAATAATGAGACAGCCAAATAGGGAGGAGGTCAGAGACCTGACTGTGTGGTGCAAGGACAACAACCTCTCCCTCAATGTGATCAAGACAAAGAAGATGATTGAGGACCACAGGAAAATGAGGTCCGAGCACGCCCCCATTCTCATCAACGGGGCTGTAGTGGAGCAGGTTGGGAGCTTCAAGTTCCTTGGCGTCCACTTCACCACAAAACCTATTCCCCCTCAGGAGACTGAAAATATTTGGCCTCAGTCATTTTAAATAAATACATTAGGCCCTAAACTGTCGATTTCACACGACAGGGCAGGGGCGCAGCAATCACCCACTGAAGAGCCAGGCCCAGCCAATCAGAATAATTTTTTCCCCACGAAAAGGCTTTATTACAGACAGAAATACTCATGGCTGGTCTCAGACAATCCCGCAGGTGAAGAAGCCAGATGTGGTAGAGAATTGAATTTCTCTAGCAACAGCTCTGGTGGACATTCCTACAGTCAGCGTTCACACTGAGCACATGTGACAGACGTGAGAGTCTGGAGACGCCGTGGAGAACGTTCTGCTGCCTGCAACATCCTCCAGCATGACCGGTTTGGTGGTGGGTCAGTCATAGTGTGGGGTGGCATTTCTTTGGGGGGCTGCATAGCCCTCCATGTGCTCGCCAGAGGTAGCCTGACTGCCATTAGGTACCGAGATGAGATCCTCAGACCCCTTGTGAGACCATATGCTGGTGCAGTTGGCCCTGGGTTCCTCCTAATGGAAGACAATGCTAGACCTCATGTGGCTGGAGTGTGTCAGCAGTTCCTGCAAGAGGAAGGCATTGATGCTATGGACTGGCCCGCCCGTTCCCCAGACCTGATTCCAATTGAGCACATCTGGGACATCATGTCTCGCTCAATCCACCAACGCCACGTTGCACCACAGACTGTCCAGGAGTTGGCGGATGCTTTAGTCCAGGTCTGGGAGGAGATCTCTCAGGAGACCATCTGTCACCTCATCAGGAGCATGCCCAGGCGTTGTAGGGAGGTCATACAGGCACATGGAGGCCACACACACTACTGAGCCTCATTTAGACTTGTTTTAAGGACATTACATCAAAGTTGGATCAGCCTGTAGTGTGGTTTTCCACTTTAATTTTGAGTGTGACTCCAAATCCAGACCTCCATGGGTTGATACATTTGATTTCCATCGATCATTTTTGTGTGATTTTGTTGTCAGCACATTCAACTATGTAAAGAAAAAAGTATTTAATAAGAATATTTCATTCATTCAGATCTAGGATGTGTTATTTTAGTGTTCCCTTTATTTTTTTGAGCATTGTATAAAATATGTAGTACCTTTGACGAGCTTCTTTTGTTGGCACTCCAATATGTCCCATAAACATCACAATTGGTCCTTTTGTTCAATTAATTCCGTCCATATATATCCAAAATGTCCATTTATAAAGCGCGTATGATCCAGAAAAAACAGCTTACAAAAACGCAACGTCACTACAAAATATTTCAAAAGTTGCCTATAAACTTTGCCAAAATATTTCAAACTACTTTCGTAATACAACGTTAGGTATTTTTAAGCGTTAATAATGGATCAAAATGTAGACGGGGCAATCTGTATTCAATACAGGAAAGAAAACAAACCAGCGCTGCTTTTCACGTCTTGCGCAACTCATAAAAGTGTCCCCAGTTCCGAGTTGGCCTACTTCTTCATTGCACAAAGGAATAACCTCAACCAAATTCCAAAGACTGGCGACATCCAGTGGAAGTGGTAGGAACTGAAAATAGGTTCCTATGAAATATCCCATGGCAAAGACAATACAGGGAACAGAGAGGGGGGAAAAAAATTCTGAACAGTTAGTCCTCTGAGTTTTGCCTGCTACATAAGTTCTGTTATACTCACAGACATGATTCAAACAGTTTTAGAAACTTCTGAGTGTTTTCGATCCAAATCTATTAATAATATGCATAAGTTATATTCTTGGCATGAGTAGCAGGAAGTTGAAATTGGGCACGCTATTTATCCAAAAGTGAAAATTCTTCCCCCTGGCTTTAAGAGGACCCTTTAGGTTCACCCATTTGGAATATTATATTGTTTTTGTGCATCTCTGGGAGATGTTTGATCGATTCCCTGGGTTTCGCGACTTTTACATCGCAAAACCATCTATCATACATGTCAGATTTCAATACTGGCCGATGTTATAACTCTGGAGGATGTCTTCTCGCGAATGATCCATTGATCATATTTTTGCGATATTCCTACTTTGAGAAATGTGTAATTTAAAGGAGGGTCTTGCCCAATTTTCCTATGTGTCTGCCTCTTTAGTCCAGGGTGCATTGCATGGTGCCGTTGCCAGCGATATTATAGAAAGGAGAAAGGAATACAATGAATGACGGAACGTATAACGCCCCACCCAGCAGACTGTTGACCAATCGTGTTCACGTTATCATGGTATCACACTCCAAACTGCCCTTTCCCACCTGGACAAAATTAACACTTATGTGAGAATGCTCTTCATTGACGACAGCTCAGTGTTCAACACCATAGTGCCCATTAAGCTCATCATTAAGCTAAGGACCCTTGGACTAAACACCTCCCTCTGCAACTGGATCCTGGACTTTCTGACGGGTCACCCCCAGTTGGTAAGAGTAGGCAACAACACATCTGCCACACTGATCCTCAACACCGGGGCCCCTCGGGGGTGCGTTCTTAGTCCCCTACTGTACTCCCTGTTCCCCCACAACTGCGTGGCCAAGCACGACTCCAACACCATCATTAGGATTGCTGACGACACAACACTGATCACCGACAACGATGATACAGACTATAGGGAGGAGGTCAGAGACCTGGCAGTGTAGTGCCAGGTCAACAACCTCTCCCTCAATGTGAGCAAGACAAAGGAGCTGATCGTGGACTATAGGAAAAGGAGGGCCAAACAGGCCCCCATTAACATCGAAGGGGGCTGTAGTGGAGCGGGTCGAGAGTTTCAAGTTCCTTGGTGTGCACATCACCAACTAACTATCATGGTCCAAACACACCAAGGCAGTCGTGAAGAGGGCATGGTTACACCTTTTCCCCATCAGGAGACTGAAAAGATTTGTCATGGGTCCCTAGATCCTCAAAAGGTTCTAAAGCTACGCCATCTAGAGCATCCTGACCGGTTGCATCACCGCCTGGTATGGCAACTGCTCGGCATCCTACATGTACAAACTACCTCAACTAATCTGTACCCCAGGCACATTGACTCGTTACCGGTATCCCCGGTATATAGCCTTTTTATTGTTATGTCATTTTATTGTGTTACCTTTTATTTTTTACTTTAGTTTATTTAGTAAATATTTTCTTAACTCTATTTCTTGAACTGCATTGTTGGTTAAGGGCTTGTAAGTAAGTATTTCACGGTAAGGGATACACGGCGCATGTGACAAATACAATTTGATTTGATTTGTTGTGTGACAAGGTTGCTAAGCTAATCGTCATGCAATCCCTTCTCAAAGTATGTGTTTAAAAATATGTTGAGAAACATGGCTATTTTCCTCAAGTATGTAGTGTCACGATTCCAAAGCTATATGATCCTACGGATAGCAAGTTAATTATCTTGCCATATCAGAAAATATTTGTAATGTTGTACTTCTTGTTGATTAAGTTTGTGCTAATGTTGAGTTTTTGAGCTAGCGCCCAAAAGACTCCCATTCAGTCCTTGTCTCTGAATCGCCCATAATGCACTGCATGGACCATTGACGTGCCATGGGCAACATTTTCCATCTTATCAAAAGTGTATCTGCCGTTGCGAATGTTACACGGGACCCAAACCGGCTGCGCGTGTGCGCCGTCGTGCATAAATGTATTTTGTCCCCACACACCAAATGCGATCACGACACGCAGGTTAAAATATCAAAACAAACTCTGAACCAATTATATTACTTTGGGGAAAGGTCGAAAAGGGTTAAACATTTATGGCAATTTAGCTAGTTAGCTTGCACTTGCTAGCTAATTTGTCCTATTTAGCTAGCTTGCTGTTGCTAACCTGAAATGCACATGGTCCTCTACTGCAACAATTAATCCACACATAAAACGGTCAACCGAATCGTTTCTAGTCATCTCTCTTCCTTCCAGGCTTTTTCTTCTCCTAACTTTATATTGCGATTGGCAACTTTCATAAATTAGGTGCATTACCGCCACTGACCTTGTTCGTCTTTCAGTCACCCATGTGGGTATAACCGATGAGGAGATGGCACGTGGGTATCTGCTTCTATAAACCAATGAGGAGATAGGAGAGGCAGGACTTGCAGCGTGATCTGCATCAGATATAGAACTGATTTCTATTTTAGCCCGTGGCAACGCAGATGCTCGTTGGCACGCACGAGCAGTGTGGGTGCAATAATTTAATAATTTTAATAACATAGATTTCAAATTTGATTTTGCAACGCTCGCGCATGCGACGCGAGCGGTGTGGTCAGCCTGTTAGACTCCACTATGAGGCACAATCATCTGCAGGTTGAACATAGAAGAGTGGCCAGAAAAAAGCCATTGCTTAAAGAAAAAAATAAGCAATCCGTTTGGTGTTCGCCAAAGATTGTAGAGTCCTAAATTGATAGTGCAGTTTGTTTAGGCGATTTTACAGCTAACTAGCTACATTTTATGTTACATGCTAATATTGTCTTTGGTATTATTGTGTGTAGCTACGTTTGCTAACGTTAGCTAGCTACCTAGCTAGCTAGCCAGTCAGCCCATAGATAGAGAATTGATTAGTGGATTTTGTAGTCGACTTGAGCTGCAACAAATTTCCACAATGATTTTCCATGTTGCTCCCAATCTTATTTTAACGCCAAAATGAAACATTTGTTCACAAAAATCATTATTGTCACATATTAGTGATATTTAACACTACATTAAAAGGAATGAGTGGTTTTGGTGGATTCTTTGTCCAACAATCATGGATTGAGACAATGGTTTTTCAATCTGTTGATGGCTGATGGACAACGGAGATGATTGACCTTTGTACTTACAGTACGCAACTCATCCAGAACAATGAAATTAGCTAAACCTTTTAAGGATAAAAACGGACAATGATGAATGCATATGCGTTTTCAAATGCTTTTATATGTCTCTGGGTGGTCATTCGTGTTACACATTTTTATGATGACTTATCTTATATCTCTTCTCTCAGGAGTCAGGATCCTCTTGGCTGGACAGTGTCCTCGCTCACCTAGCTGACATCATTCTACTGGAGGACACTCCGTCCATCCAGATGGAGGTTGCTGTTCTGGTGAAGGAGTTTCCAGACATACGGTAAAGGTTTCAATCATTTGGGGAATGCAGTATAGAGCACTGTTTAGAAACGTTGTACAGTGAACTAATTTGCTAAGTGTCATTCATTGGTCCCCATTTCCTATATACGCAATGCCACAGTACACAGAACCTACATTCCACAGTGCAGTTTCATAAGTGCTGTTTTTGACATGTGGACAAAGGTAGCACAATTTAAGTCCACATATACACTGACTGTATAAAACATTAGGAACACCTTCCTACTATCGAATTGCACCACCTTTTCCCCTCGGAACAGATTCAATTTGTTGGGGCATGGACTCTACAAGGTGTTGAAAGCGTTCCACAGGGATGCTGGCCCATGTTGACTCCAGTGCTTCCCACAGTTGTCAAGTTGGCTGGATGTCCTTTGGTTAAAATCAAATCAAATCAAAATCAAATCAAATGTATTTATATAGCCCTTCGTACATCAGCTGATATCTCAAAGTGCTGTACAGAAACCCAGCCTAAAACCCCAAACAGCAAGCAATGCAGGTGTAGAAGCACGGTGGCTAGGAAAAACTCCCTAGAAAGGCCAAAACCTAGGAAGAAACCTATAGAGGAACCAGGCTATGTGGGATGGCCAGTCCTTTTCTGGCTGTGCCGGGTGGAGATTATAACAGACCATGGCCAAGATGTTCAAATGTTCATAAATGACCAGCATGGTCAAATAATAATAATCACAGGCAGAACAGTTGAAACTGGAGCAGCAGCACGGCCAGGTGGACTGGGGAAAGCAAGGAGTCATCATGTCAGGTAGTCCTGAGGCATGGTCCTAGGGCTCAGGTCCTCCGAGAGAGAGAAAGAAAGAGAGAAAGAGAGAATTAGAGAGAGCATACTTAAATTCACACAGGACACCGGATAGGACAGGAGAAGTACTCCAGATATAACAGACTGACCCTAGCCCCCCGACACATAAACTAATGCAGCATAAATACTGGAGGCTGAGACAGGAGGGGTCAGGAGACACTGTGGCCCCATCCGATGACACCCCCGGACAGGGCCAAACAGGAAGGATATAACCCCACCCACTTTGCCAAAGCACAGCCCCCACACCACTAGAGGGATATATTTAACCACCAACTTACCATCCTGAGACAAGGCCGAGTATAGCCCACAAAGATCTCCGCCACGGCACAACCCAAGGGGGGGGGGCACCAACCCAGACAGGAAGATCACATCAGTGACTCAACCCACTCAAGTGACGCACCCCTCCTAGGGACAGTATGAAAGAGCCCTAGTAAGCCAGTGACTCAGCCCCTGTATTAGGGTTAGAGGCAGAGAATCCCAGTGGAAAGAGGGGAACCGGCCAGGCAGAGACAGCAAGGGCGGTTCGTTGCTCCAGAGCCTTTCCGTTCACCTTCGTGGACCATTATTGATACACACGGGAAACTGTTGAGCGTGAAAAACGCAGCTGCGTCATAGTTGTTGACACACTCAAACCGATGCACCTGGCATACTACCATACCCCGTTCAAAGGCACTTAAATATTTTCTCTTGCCAATTCACCCTCTGAATGGCACACAATCTATGTCTCAATTGTCTCAAGGCTTTAAAATTATTCGTTACCCTGTCTCCTCCCCTTTATCTACACTGATTGAAGTGGATTTAACAAGTGACATCAATAAGGGATCACAGCTTTCACCTGATCAGTCTATGTCATGGAAAGAGCAGGTATTCCTAAAGTTTTGTGCACTCATTGTAGACTTTCTCTTGACACAATGGGTCAACACAAGGAAAAGAAGCACGGAAACATACTTATATTAACCCTGCTATTCTTGGAGAGGACCGAGGGGCTGTTTTGAGTGGCAGAGGCTGGTTAGCCCCATAAGGTACTGTCCCTGGCCCCTCGTTGTTTGTGTGTTTCATGGGGTCAGCCACTGGACTGCTAGCTGGCAGCGTACCCAATATGTGACGCATGACCCGTGGCCCGGCAGACAGGAAGCTGCTGCAGAGTATTTCCTTTTCCTGCCACCCCACGGGAGACAGTCTGGTGCCACTCTCTGGAATCAAAGGATGGAGCTAAAGCAGGTCGATACGATGTTAACTCATTCAGGCACAAGGAGTGCCTTTTGTTTTCTTGCTCGCAACTCGCCGTTGGTATTTTCAGAGATCAAAGTCTGCAGTCCACCACTGGGACTCCCCCATATGTCCCATATGTCCCCCCCCCCCCCCAACCACTGTTTAACACCTTTGTTTACAGGCTCAGTCAGTTTCACCCCACCCTTGATTGCTTTGTGAACAAACCCTTCCTCTTGTTCATATTGAAACAATCAGCAAATCAAATCAAACTTAAGTTAAAGTGAATTTAAAATCGCAACACACTTTAAATTCAATTTACTTGGAAAGTCTGGTAGATGTACCGGGTGAAGAAATGTAAAACAATTAAGGTTTTGTCACATCTTTGTTGAATCATGTCTAATTGACGTGAAATACACATCATTTTTTATCAATAGATAAACTGAACATAATAAGTTATGGCCCTTTGCTCTGCATAATTGAATCATGAATCAGCATCAAAACCACTGGAACGCACTAACTCCAGTCTCTATCTCCCTCCCTTTCCTCCCCTTCTCTCCCTCCATCATCCCTGCAGGAAGAAGCACGTCTCCACCCTGCTGAACGTGCGAGGCATGATGCGTCAGGCGGAGCGTGAGGAGATCCTGAACATAGTCCGAGACTTCGAGAGCAGTGGCAGCTCTGCCCTGCTATGTCGGGATCACGCCCTCTTCTCAGACATCCCTGTCACCTCCGAGGTGCACTGCATCAACCTGGGCCTCATCCGCGTCGCCATGACCCTCGCCAACTGGTTCTCAGAGGCCCGGCCTCGACGACACCGCAAGAAAAACCCCAGGAACAGAACCACGCTGCCACTGGAACGCCTGACCGAGGAGAAGGATATGGATGATGATTGACTTCAAGGAAAATTATATGGAGCACATTGGTAGAACAGAGGCTCACCCGTAACACTCATAATTCTGTATCAATGTGTTCATTTGTATGACTAACCAATACTGATGGTGCGTAATGTAATTGTTTGGCTTTCTGCTGTAAATAACATAGGTAGAGGTTTGTTGTTGACAACAATTTGATGAGCACTCAATCCTAATATCTGTCATATTATGTGCTGCGACTACTGTGCTGCGACTACTACTGTGGGGCCGAATACTGTGAAACATACGACTAAAAAGAAATTCAAGTCTCCAAAGAAACGTGAAACTATCAAATGCCGTTTTTAATTCATCTGTAAATTGACTTATCACTCATTTACAGACATTTCAAAGGAATGTGATCAAAAATGACTTGACCTCAGGTACAAGTTCATCTACTGCACCTCGAGCTCAGACATTTCTTCATGTTTGGAATGAGAACCAGTACACAGTTGCATTGCTTGGATTGATTTTAAGGCATACTTGAAATACAGATTTCGTATCATCTATGAATGTATCACTTCAATGGTTTTGTAAACCTTATTGGGTAACACTTTACATTAAGGCAGTGTTTCTTAATGATGGTCCTGGGGACACAAAAGGGTGTACATTTTTGTTCTTGCGCTAGCACTTGATTCAACTAATCAACTCATCATCAAGCTTTTCGATGTGAATCAGGTGTGTTAGTGTTGGGGCCAAAACAGACATGTTCACCCCTTTAGGTCCCCAGGACCAGGATGGAGAAATACTGTATTAAGGTATACTTTATACATAAATAAGTAGTTAATAAACTGAAAATTATTCATTTAACGATAACTTAGAGCTAATTAATGTGTTATAACTGTTTAACTTTTATAACTAACAAAGGGGGTACCTAGTCAACACACCTGAATGGATTCCACCGAATTGTGTCTTCCACATTTAACCCAACCCCTCTGTATCAGAGAACTCTGAACTTAAGAATAATTTTAAGTACACCTTAATGTAAAGTTTTACCTGTTAAGGTAAAGTGTTACCAAAACTATTCAAACTGTTGTCATCATATTCCAACTAATTATTGTCCAGTTGAATGCTTTGTAGATTCCAATGCAATGTATGACCTATGGATATATATGTTGTTCAATATCTCTTTATTCTATGGGTAATTTAACCTAATCCTAACCTTGTCTTGGATACTGCACAGCTTTTCTCTGCTCTTTCTCTAACTTTGTATTGTTGTTTGATACACATATGTATGGAAATATATATATATATATATATATATATATATATATATATATATATGACATGGTTTGTAAATGTTTTGAACACTCAACTGTGAATGAATATGATCTATTATGTTGCCAAAGAGTAAATAAACCCCCATTGATTGGGTGGATTGAACTAACTTCTCAGTTGATAGGGGCATATATTTTGCCATATATAGAAGTACATACTGTATATTTGGTCACGTTTGGGAGCAAACTAATCTTTAAAATACAAAATGTAATGTGCTGAGAAGCATATGTTTGATGACAGAAAAGGCGGTTTCCTGCCCAAGGGAGGAATGCTGAACATCTTGAAAACAGCAGTGGTGAACAATACAAACCAAAGGGCAGTCTGACAAACTGATATAGTGTATGAGGAAGGGTATACACTGACTGTACAAAACATTAAAGACGCATTCTCTTTCCATGACAGACTGACCAGGTGAATCCAGTTGAGAGCTGTGATCCCTTATTGATGTCACTTGTTAAATCCACTTCAATTGGTGTAGCTGAAGGGGAGGAGACAGGTTAAAGAAGGATTTTTAAGCCTTGAGACAATTGAGACATGGATTGTGTATGTGTGCCATTCAGAAGGTGTATTAGCAAGACAAAATATTTAAGTGCCTAGTAGGTGCCAGGCGCATAAGCTTGTGTCAAGAACTGCAACGCTACTGGGTTTTTCACACTAAACAGTTTCCTGTGTGTATCAAGAATACTCCACCATGTGTTATGGAAGCTACTGTATGTCCATTTGGGTTCCACCTTGGCTCCAATATGGTGCTTGATTGCAAAGGGAAACTGAAGGGTCGTACCTCCAGACTCGTCCGAGGGGATGTTTTGTGGTAAACAAAGGCTACGTGTTGTCTACCGCCGAGGTGGCAAACGGATGCTTTTATTGGAGCCAAGTTTACGCCACACACTAGGAGGGAACTTCCTTTTTGCTGGTCGGACTGTGGGTTCAGCCACGCTGGATCTTTTTCATGCTTTATAAACACTCATGGGCTGTTCAAAACAAGTCAGACAACCTCAGTATGGGTTATGTGCTGTGTATTCTTTTCACACACTCCCTAAATTGGCCTGTATCTCTAAAAGCCTATGTCACTATATGTCTATGTGTAGCTTTCTTACCCTTTTCCATGGGAAAATTACAACACATGGCAGAAAATTCTATACTCAGAGCAGATTGTTCACATTGACCACTTGAACATCCTTGTTTTTCAATGGTGACCAATAGCACACAGTGTCCCATTTACCTACTGTGAGTATTCATGACTCACCTGCACCAGCCCGCCTGGTCCTGGAGGGTTGCAGCAGACCAACCAGGGTAAGTAAAAAAAGCCTTGCACGAGTCTGAACGGTGCATACAGTAGAAGCAGGAGTCTGTTTCTGGACAGGATGCTAGTCTATCACAGGGCCCTACCCCCAATCTACACTACATGGTCAAAAGTATGTGGACACCTGCTAATCGAACATCTCATTCCATAATCATGGGCATTAATATGGAGTTTGTCCCCCCTTTGCTGCTATAACAGCCTCCACCGTTCTGAGAAAGGCTTTCCACTAGATGTTGGACCATTGCTGTGGGGACTTGCTTCCATTCAGCCACAAGAGCATTAGTGAGGTCGGGCACTGATGTTGGGCAATTAGGCCTGGCTCGCAGTCGGCGTTCCAATTCATCCCAAAGATGTTCGATGGGATTGAGGTCAGGGCTCTGTGCAGGCCAGTCAAGTTCTTCCACACAAAACCATTTCTGTATGGACCTCGCTTTATGCATGGGGGCATTGTTGTGCTGAAACAGGAAAGGGCCTTCCCCAAACTGTTGACGCAAAGCTGGAAGCACAGAATCGTCTAGAATGTCTAGAATGTCAAGCCATTTCATGAAACTCCCGACGAACAGTTATTGTGCTGAAGTTGCTTCCAGAGGCAGTTTGGAACTTGGTAGTGAGGGCTGCAACCGAGGATAGACGATTTCTATGCGCCATGCGCTTCAGCACTCTGCGGTTCTCTTCTGTAAGCTTGTGTGGCCTACCACTTTGCGGCTGAGACGTTGTCGCTCCTATACGTTTCAATTTCACAATAACAGCACTTTCAGATGACTGGGGCAGCTCTAGCAGGGCAAAAATTTGATGAACTGACCTGTTAGAAAGGTGGCATCCTATGATGGTGCCACGTTGAAAGTCACTGAGCTCTTCAGTAAGGCATTTCTACTGACAATGTTTCTATATGGAGATTGCATGGCTGCATGCTCATATTTATACACCTGTCAGCAACGGGTGTGGCTGAAATAGCCAAATCCACTCATTTGAAGGGGTGTCCTCGTACTTTTCTATATACAGCACCTTTGGAATTATTCAGACCCATGACATTTTCCACATTTTGTTACATTACAGCCTTATTCTAAATTGGATTTAAAAAATACAAACAAATCTTCAGCAATTTAAACACAATACCCCATAATGACAAAGCTAAAACAGGTTGAGACATTTTTGCAAATGTATTAAAAATAAAAAACAGAAATAGCTTATTTACATAATATTCAGACCCTTTGCTGTGAGACTTGAAATTGAGTTGCATCCTGTTTCCATTGAACATCCTTGAGATGTTTCTACAACTTGATTGGAGTCCACCTGTGGTAAATTAAATTTATTGGAGATGATTTGGAAAGACACACACCTGTCTATATAAGGTCTCACAGTTGACAGTGCATGTCAGAGCAAAAACCAAGCTATAAGGTTGAAGGAACTGTCCGTAGAGCTCAGAGATAGGATTGCGCCGAGGCACAGATCTGGGGAAGGGTACCAAAAATGTCTGCATCATGGAAGGTCACACACGGGCCTCCATCATACTTAAATGGAAGAAGTTTGGAACCACCAAATCAAATGTTATTTGTCACATGTGCCGAATACAACAGGTGTAGATCTTACCGTGAAATGCTTACTTAAAGCCCTTTACCAACAATGCAGTTCAAGAAATAGAGTTAAGAAAATATTTACTAAATGAACTAATGTTTAAAAAAAAAAAATAATAATAATAATTACACAACAATAACAAGGCTATATACAGGGGGATTAACTTGTTATGGCTGAAATCCCGTTAACGGGATAATTGTCATCAACAACCGCTGAATTGCATAGCGCTACATTCAATGAATATTACTAAAAATATTTATATTCATGAAATCACAAATGCAATATAGGAAAACACAGCTTAGCCTTTTGTTAATCCACCTGTCGTGTCAGATTTTGAAAATGTGCTTTACAGCAAAAGCAATCCAAGCGTTTGTGTAAGTTTATCAATCACTCGAGAAAACATTAAGTACACTTAGCATCAAGTAGCTGGTCACGAAAATCAGAAATGTAATCAAATTAATTGTTTACCTTAGATGATCTTCGGATGTTTTCACTAACGAGACTCCCAATTACACAACAAATGTTCCTTTTGTTCCATAAAGATTATTTTTATATCCAAAGTTTGTTTGGCACGTTATGTTCAGACAGGAGGCCTCCCGGGTGGTGCAGTGGTTAAGGTCGCCGTACTGCAGGGCCAGCTGTGCCACCAGAGACTGGGTTCGCGCCCAGGCTCTGTCATAACCGGCCGCAACCGGGAGGTCCGTGGGGAGACACACAATTGGCCTAGCGTCGTTAGGGAGGGTTTGGCTGGTAAGGATATCCTTGTCTCACCGCGCACCAGCGACTCCTGTGGCGTGGCGGGCCGGGCGACTCCTGTGGGGGGATAGCGGCTACTAACAATTGGATACCTCAAGGGGTAATAAAAAAAATAAATCCAGAAAAAAGAGCAGTCACGACAACGCAGACAAATTCCAAATAGTTTCCGTAATGTCCACAGAAACATGTCAAATGTTTTTTATAATCAATCTTCAGGTTGTTTTTAAAATATATAATCGATAATATATCAACCGCAAATGTCTTTATCAGTAGGAGAGGGAAAAGCAATGTTGCTCTGTTGCACGAGCAAAATTCATGCGACCACTTGACGCAATGTTATCGTACTGGCTCATTTTTCAAAATAAAAGCCTGAAACTATGTCTGAAGACTGTTGACACCTTGAGCAAGCGATAGGAAAAGGAATCTGGTTGATATCCCTTTAACTAGAGCAAAGGGAGGCTGTGGAACATGGAGTTTTTAAAATAGTAGCCACTTCCTGTTTTGATTTTCCTCAGGGTTTCGCCTGCAATATCAGTTATGTTATACTCACAGACAATATTTTGACAGTTTTGGAAACTTTAGAGTGTTTTCTATCCAATACTAATAATAATATGCATATATAAGCAACTGAGACTGAGGAGCTGGTCGTTTACAATGGGCACCTTTTCATCCAAGCTACTCAATACTGCCCCTGCAGCCATAAGAAGTTAATTGTTCAGCAGTCTTATGACTTGGGGTAGAAGCTGTTAAACTTCTTATGGCTAGGGGTTCCGCTAGCTTTCATACATTCACAAGTGCAATACACCAAATTAAGCATAATTTCTTGTTAATCTACCCATTGTGTCCGATTTCAAAAAGGCTTTACAGCGAAAGCATAACATGTTAGGTCAGAGCCTAGTCACAAAAACATGTACATCCATTTTCCAGCCAAAGAGAGGAGTCACAAAAAGCAGAAATAGAGATCAAATGAATCACTAACCTTTGATGATCTTCATCAGATGGCACTCAAAGGGCTTCATGTTAACCAATGTTTGTTTGTTCGATAAAGTTCATATTTATATCCAAAAATCTCAGTTTACATTGGCGCGTTATTGTTCAGTAATGTTGTGCCTGGAAAACATCCGGTGAATTTGCAGAGAGCCCCATCAATTTACAGAAATAGTCATCATAAACTTTAATATAAGATACAAGTGTTGTGCACAGAATTAGAGATATCCTTCTCCTTAATGCAATTGCTGTGTCAGATTTAAAAAAAACTTTACCGAAAATGCAAACCATGCAATAATCTGAGTACAGTGCTCAGACAACAAAACAAGTCATACAGATATCCGCCATGTTGTGGAGTCAACAGAAGTCAGAAATAACGTTATAAATATTCATTTACCTTTGATGATCTTCATCAGAATGCACTCCCAGGAATCCCAGTTCCACAATAAATTTGATTATTGTTTGATTTGTTCGATAAAGTCCATCATTTATGTACAAATACCTCCTTTTATTAGTACGTTCAGTTCAAAAATCAAAACACACGACACGCGGGCAAGTCCAGGCGAAAGTTCAGAAGAAAAGTCATATTACAGTTCGTAGAAACATGTCAAAGGAAGTATGCTGAAAATGCTGCCCCTTATCCCAAACAGGTTTTAAGAAGCCTTTTGGTCCTAAACTTGGCCCTCCGGTACCTTTTGCCGTGCGGTAGCAGAGAGAACAGTCTATGACTTGGGTGACTGGAGTCTTTGACAATTTTTTGGGCCTTCCTCTCACACCGCCTAGTATATAGGTCATGGATGGCAGGAATCTTGGCCCCGGTGATGTACTGGGCCGTACGTACTACCCTCTGTAGCACCTTATGTCAGATGCCAAGCAGTTGCCATACCAGGCAGTGATGCAGCCAGTCAGGATGCTCTCGATGGTGCAGTTGTTTAACTTTTTGAGGATCTGGGGCCCCATGCCAAATCCTTTCAGTCTCCTGGGGGGAAAGGTGTTGTTGTGCCCTATTCACAAATGTTTTAGTGTGTTTGGACCATGATCATTCATTGGTTATGTGGACACCAAGGAACTTGAAACTCTCAACCCGCTCAAAGACTCTTCCTATGGCTGGCCGCCCGACCAAACTGGGGGAGAAGGGCCTTGGTCAAGGAGGTGACCAAGAACTCGATGATCACTCTGACAGAGCTCTAGAGTTCCTTTGTGCAGATGGGAGATCTTCCAGAAGGACAGCCATCTCTGCAGCACTCCACCAATCATGCCTTTATGTTAGAGTTGCCAGACGGAAGCCACTCCCCAGTAAAAGGCACTTGACAGCCTCCTTGGAGTTTGACTAAAGGCACCTAAAGATTCTCAGACCATGAGAAACAAGTTCCTCTGGTCTGATGAAACCAAGATTGAACTCGTTGGCCTGAATGCCAAGCACCACAGCTGGAGGAAACCTGGCACCATAGCTACAGTGAAGCATGTTGGTGTCAGCATCATGCTGTGGGGGTGTTTATCAGCAGCAGGGACTGGGAGACTAGTCAGAATCGAGGGAAAGATGAATGGAGCAAAGTACAGAGAGATCCTTGATGAAAACCTGTTCCAGAGAGCTCAGGACCTCAGACTGGGTTGAAAGTTCACCTTCCAACAGGACAATGACACTAAGCACACAATCAAGACAACGCAGGAGTGGCTTCGGGACAAGTCCCTGAATGTTCTTGAGTGGCCCAGCCAAAGGCCGGACTTGAACCTGATAAAACATCTCTGGAAAGACCTGAAAATAGCTGTGCAGCAATGCTCCCCATCCATCCTGACAAAGCTTGAGAGGATCTGCAGAGAAGATTGTGCTGTGCCAAGCTCGTAGAGTCATACCCAAGAAGACTTGATGCTGTAATCGCTGGCAAAAGTGCTTCAACAAAGGACTGAGTAAAGGGTCTGAATACCTATCTAAATGTGATATTTCAGTTATTTGTGTTTAATTCATTAGCAAATGTTTTTGCTTTGTCACTATTGATGAGGAAAGAAATACATTTTAGAATAAGGCTGTAACGTAACAAAATTTGGAAGGGGGTCTGAATCAAGGGGTCTGAATACTTTCCGAAGGCACTATATAGTGTACAGTGGCTTGCGAAAGTATTCACCCACCTTGGCGTTTTTCCTATTTTGTTGCCTTAAAGCCTGGAATTAAAATAGATTTTTGGTGGTTTGTATCATTTGATTTACACAACATGCCTACCACTTTGAAGATACATATATTTTTTTACTGTGAAACAAACAAGAAATAAGACAAAATAACAGAAATGTATGTCTCTATAAGCTTGGCACATCTAGCTACTGGGATTTTTGTCCGTTCTTCAAGGCAAAACCGCTCCAGCTCCTTCGAGTTGGATGGGGTCTGCTGGTGTACAGCATTCTTTAAGTCATACCACAGATTCTCAATTGGATTGAGGTCTGGGTTTTGACTAGGCCATTCCAAGACATTTTTAATATTTCCCCTTCAACCACTCGAGTGTTGCTTTTGCAGTATTCTTAGGGTCATTGTCCTGCTGGAAGGGGAACCTCCGTCCTAGTCTCAAAACTCTGGGAGACTGAAACAGGTCTCCCTCCAGAATTTCCCTGTATTTAGAGCTATCCATCATTCCTTCAATTCTGACCAGTCTCCCAGTCCCTGTCGATTAAAAACATCCCCACAGCATGATGCTGCCACCAACATGCTTCATTGTGGGGATGGTAATCTCGGGGTGATGTGAGGAGTTGAGTTTTCTCCAGACATAGCGTTTTCCTTGATGGCCAAAAAGCTCAATTTTAGTCTCATCTGACCAGAGTACCTTCTTCCAAAATGTTTGGGGAGTCTCCCACATGACTTTTGGTCAAACACCAAATGTGATTGCCTATTTTTTTCTTTAAGCAATGGCTTTTTTCTGGCCACTCTTCCCTAAAGCCCAGCTCTGTGGAGTGTGCAGCTTAAAGTGGTCCTATGGACAGATACCCCAATCTTTGCTGTGGAGCTTCACAGCTCCCTCCTCCTTATCTTTGGTGTCTTTGTTGTCTCTCTGATTAATGCCCTCCTTGCCTGGTCTGTGAGTTGTGGTGGGCGGCACTATCTTGGCAGGTTTGTTGTGGTGCCATATTCTTTCCATTTTTTAATAATGGATTTATTGGTGCTCCGTGGGATGTTCAACGTTTCTGATATTTTTTTATAACCCAACTCTGATCTGTACTTCTCCTCCACTTTGTCCCTGACCTATTTGGAGAGCTCCTTGGTCTTCATGGTGTTGTTTGCTTGATGGTGCCCCTTGCTTAGTGTGTTGCAGACTCTGGGGCCTTTCAAAACAGGGGTATATATACTGAGATCATGTGACACTTAGATTGCACACAGGTGGACTATATTTAACTAATTATGTGACTTCTGAAGGTAATTGGTTGTACCATATCTTATTTAGGGGCTTCATAGCAAAATAGGAAAAACGTCAAGGGGGATGAATACTTTTGTAAGGCACTGTTTCTCCTCTGCCAAGCGGAGATGCATCATTGGTAGGACGGTGATTGGGTTCCCAACCTTCCAATCTCAGGGCGTATACTAACCACAAGGCCACTGAACTACCAGGGTAGGTTTGCAAAATTATGTTAACTTCCCCAAAGTCCTGTCTGGAAGTTTCCTGGAATCAAGAAGGAATAAGCAGGAATCCTCCAACATGTCATTCTGAAAAAGGTTTGGATTTTGGGAAAGGTACTCGAATTTTGCAACCCTATGGGTAAACAATAGAGTTAGGAAGTCTTCAGTTGTCAGACAACCAAAGTTGACAGCAGTCCCTGGTGCCAGGCTGCTCTGTCATCTGAAACAAAGAGGAAAGGTTAGTCTACAGACTTCATTCCCAATGGTTAGAATACCAGACATGAAAGTTTCCGTCCATAGCATTCTTATCTCCCCTGTCAGCTCACTTTGTCTGTCATGTCTCTCCTCGCTCTTCCTCTGACTGGGGTTGTCATCAATCCTTTCCTAATCCTCCCTCTTCTCTTTTCCTCTCTCTCTCCCCCTTTAACAGTTTCGAGGTACTCTCTATGTTTGTGTATCAGGTTTGCTACATACTGTAGTCTCCCCAGGCCAGTGATGCGATAGGAAGCCGATTCTGAGATGAGTCGGCCATAACGTGGAATATATCTGTAATACAGGCCTAAACAAGTTGGGAGAAATACTTGGTAGAAAAACTTAAATTGTACTACGATATAATTTTTGCCTAACTTTCACAGTTTCTTCCTGCCAATGGTTATTGCATCTTGCCTCCTGTCACTATGCTAAGTAAACACTATGGTTGACATTTCCTCTTGTAAACGCACAAACAAAGTGCGCAAAGTAACCTAAACATTTGAAACAGACAGGACTCAGAAAATAATCAAAACAAGTTACTAATACTTAGCTTGCACTTGCAGCATCACTGCGAGGGTAAGTTTAGATCAAGAAATGTCCTCATATATTGACCTAAGATAAATAATAGGTGCGACTTTCGCTCACAATAAAACAATTTTAAGCTTTGATCAAAGCTTAAACTTAGCCAGTCAATATAAAAATTGATTGCAGTGGTGGAGAAAGTATACAATTTTCATACTTGAGTAAGTGTAAAGATACCTCAAAAGAAAATGACTCAAGTAAAACTGAAAGTCACCCAGTAAAATACTACTTGAGTAAAAGTCTAAAAGTATTTGGTTTTAAATGTACTTAAGTATCAAAAGTAAAAGTATAAATCATTTTTCATTCCTTATATTAAGCAAACCAGATGTTCTTGTTTTTTAAATTTACGGATAGCCAGGGACACAGTTGTGCTCATACATCATTTACAAACAAAGCATGTGTGTTTAGTGAGTCTGCCAGATCAGAGGTGTAACAGTATAACTTTAGTCCGTCCCTCTCCTCGCCCCAAGCTGGGCTTGAACCAGGAACCCTCTGCACACATCAACAGTCACCCTCGAAGCATTGTTACCCATTGCTCAAACAAAGGCTACGGCCCTTGCGGAGCAAGGGGAACCACTACTTCAAGGTCTCAGAGCAAGTGACGTCACCAATTGAAATGCTATTAGTGCGCACCACCGCTAACTAGCTAGCCATTTCACATTGGTTACACTCACCTCCTTTTTGAACTCCTCCTTTTCCGCAGCAACCAGTGATCCGGGTCAACAGCATCAATGTAACAGAATAGCTTCCGTCCCTCTCCTCGCCCCAACCTGGGCTTGAACCAGGGACCCTCTGCACACATCAACCAGTCACTCAAGAAGCATCGTTACCCATCGCTCCACAAAAGCCGTGGCTACCAGTGATCTGGGTCAACAGCATCAATGTAACAGTATAACTTTAGACCGTCCCCTCGCCCATATCCGGGCTCGAACCAGGGACCCTCTGCACACAGACAACAGTCACCCACGAAGCATCGTTACCCATCGCTCCACAAAAGCCACGGCCCTGGCAGAGCAAGGGGAACCACTACTTCAAGGTCTCAGAGCAAGTGACATCACCGATTGAAACGCTATTAGTGCGCACCACCGCTCACTAGCTAGCCATTTCACATCGGTTACAGAGGCAGTAGGGATGACTAGGGATGTTCTCTTGATAAGTGTGTGAATTAGACAATTTTCCTGCCCTGCTAAGCTTTCCAAATGTAATGACTACTTTTTGGTGTCAGGGAAAATATAAGGAGTAAAAAGTACATTATTTCTATAGTTATGTAGCGAAGTGAAAGTAAAAGTTGTTAAAAATATAAATAAAGTAAAGTACAGGTACCACAAAAAAATCTAACTTAAGTAGTACTTTCAAGTATTTTAACTTAAGTACTTTACACCACCGGTTGATTGGAGCTAACCCTTTAGCTGTAGCCATGTTAGCTCCAATGCTAACCCTGTTGAAACATCCAAAGTGTACAGAACACTGTGAGACTAGGCTATTTGACCTAGAAAAGCACAATGTTTTGTCCATTTAGGCAAGTCTTGTAAAGGACAGGAAGTAAGTCAATTTAAGTTTGGCATTGCTTTGAATGTTGAATCTTGGCTGGCTGACTCAAATTTATATGCATATCTAACGGCATCATCAGAAATCCTTTCATATACCTAGAACACTACGGACACGGATGCCACCGGTGTGTATTCCAGGCAAGGACCAACCTTTTTGGCAGAGGCAGGCAGGTAGGGGCAGGAACCAAATGAGCTCATGTACATGGAGGTTCCCACTGATCAGGTCCTTTAATGGCGCAACAGCAACAGAACATCACAATGAAGTCCCTGGGAAGAACCACCCAGCTTCCTCCTAATTAATACTGGCCAGCACTGGAAAACACATCTGACTTAATCACCAACAATCCACTGTTTGTTTTCGGAACAAAGCCTCAACCGCCTCCCCCTCTCTTTTTCCGCTCAATGAATACAAATTTTCATGGTTTGGTTCCTACATTTTTGTTGTTGTTGTTTGCTCTGGATTTTCCTGACTGTGTTGAGGAGGGAGGGAGAGAAGGGGTCGGCCCAGTCTGGAGCACAGCAACCATCTATTCCCTTTGATTATAAATACAAGCTTCTGGCCTGAGTGTGCCTCACGGTTGAGTTGTGTCCACCCACGTGGGCACATACTGGTTGAATCAACATTGTTTCAACATTATTTGTCAAAGTATTGTGATGTGGAATCAACTTGGAAAATACATTGGATTTGAAAAAAGTAATCAACCAGTACTATTTTCAACCAGCATTGTCAACATTGAAATTAGGGTAAAACATCCCCGTAAATACATTGACTTAACCTGACTAACTGGTTGTTCCATCAATCTAATTTAAACATAATCATCAGAACTATGTAGAAGTTGAAATTGCATCAAAAATTCCACATAGAAAAGTAAAAAATATTTTTCATCCTGTTCACGACATTGTTTACAACGCTGGTTGAATTGAGAAGGAAAACAGTATTGGTTGATTATGTTTTTCAAATACAATGTATTTTTCACGTTGATTCCACATCACATTATGTTGAAACAACGTTGATTCATCCATTGTGTGCCCAGTGGGCACTCTTTCTCTCCTAGTGGGTGACGACCCAGCAGGGCAGGGTTGTGGCATCGACTGCCTATAGCTTGCTTAACAACGTTCCTATAAACAACACATCACAATGCAGCCCGCCATAACACGCCAGCCGACAGAGGAAGACTCAATAGAACCCCATGTCCTCTTCCACTACTGAATACGTCTGCTCTGCGTCTGTCAGGATGGCTACCCACTTGAATCAAAACAATAGGGCACTTCGTCAAACCCGATGGGATATCCTGATTTATGTTATCACAGTGTATCCATCAGGTTACTCTTTATTTAGCACTGTAGGAGACATATGGTTCCGTAACCTGTGAACTGAGAATAAGACTCAGAGTGCATCCCAAATGGCTCCCTATTCCCTATACAGTGCACCACTTTTGACCAGGACCTCTGGGCTCCCTGGTCAAAAGTAGTGCACAATAAGTGGAATAGGGTGCCATTTGGGATGCAGAGGCCTCCGTATTTTTCTCTGGATTCCTGGCTGGTGGATCACCCACCCTGTTTGTGTCAGTATCCATGTCCACCTTAAATTATTACCCTTGACCAGAACATGAGAAGCAGATGTACACTTTTCTTCAGAGGGCATCGTAAAATAACCTTGATAAAATCTAATCTGACTTAGACGTCTTCCACAAGTGTTCTCTCTAAGACGAAATCATGTAAGCCACAAAGTCAAATTTAAGGTTCCATGCTTGTGTTTTTAAAATGTGCCATGTCATGCACAAAAATACATATTCATTGTGAAAACGGATCAAACTCAATATGAGAACGTACAGAAGGATAAGGAGAACTATAAACAACCCTATAAAAAATAAGCTCAGGGTTTAATAATAAATTATTCATTCATTCATTTCTTTACTTCGTTAATTGTGTTTACATTTTTTTCTACACAAGATTAATTCTGGCTTGAGGGCAATTCATAATTCTGACAAAGTGAGAGAGATCGCCCATATTTCAAACATAATAATACAATGCCACGAAACACAAGACTGAATTGGCCAAAGTATGTCCCTATAAATATTTTGTTGGGCCTGAGTTGCATGATGTCACTGACACTGTAAACATCCAAAGTGGCTGGGATATTTGTTTTCCTTTGAGTAAACTGTTTGGACATTTGAATAAATGTGAGAAAAACACAGAGGGATGCCTTATTCATCCTGCGTGCGTATGCAGCTTTCTTTATTTATGCGACCACATCCCCTGTCCTTAGAGATCTGGTTGCGATACAGGAGCACTGTCTACACTCATCACACACAGGACAGATCACCTCACCTCGTATTCATAATGCAAACAGGAGCTTGAATTTATAGAAATACAATCTATTGCACAATGATGTTATTTATATGCCCAAAATACTCTGTTGGGGTCCATCATGGTCTATATTTTTTGTTGTTGTGTTTAACTCTAAATATTTCCTATATTTTATTGACCAGACATGGCAGTGACAGGAGAGGTACGAGAGATACACTCCACTATGTATTAATTTGGACAATGAAGCTAAAACGTTTAATTTGGCTCTATACACCAATATTTTGGATTTGAGATCAAATGTTTTATATGAGGTTACAATACAGAATGCCACCTTTTATTTGAGGGCATTGTCATTCATACAGTATCTGTTATACCATTTAGAAATGAATGCACTTTATGTATCATGAATAATGATGAGTAAGAAAGTTTAACTATTCCTTTAGGTCATCAGACTGTCCAAACCTTAACACTGTAAATGTCATCCCTTTTCCATGTCTCTTTTGAGAAAAAGATTGTATCTCAATTGGACAAACTTAAAGGGATAGTTCATCCAAATTACACAATTACATATTTGTGTCCTTACCCTGTAAGCAGTCTTTGGACATGGAGAGACAGCAATCCATGCTTTGGTTCAGTTTACCTGGCTGCTGTCACCAAATACTAACTTCAGCATTTTTATCCAATCACCAATGCAAGTCAATACAAAGTCAAAATTAGAAGGTTTTAAATTATCTGCACAAATCATCTTAAAGTAACTTAATTAAGCTACACAATCAAATTATATACCTTTTGGGATAATTTGGCCAAGAAATTCACTTTACTTTCAGCTTTACCCTTTAACTGTCTCTTCTTGAAAAATGTTACCTGATGTTTATTTTGGAAATAACAGAGCTCTAACAGGCGGTTGTGAAGTCAAAACAGTCATACCAGCAATGCAAATATTAGAAGGGAAATTTGCATAGCAATTTGACTCATTTCAATGATGTTACAAAAAATGCCTTTAGGTCTGCTCCCTGGCTTTTATGTGTAGGTAAGCATACTTAAATGAGGACTGATGTCAATTATGGTAATTATGTATGTATGTACACTAACCACATTTCCATTCACAGTTTTTATGTGAGTCATACCTAATTTTAAAAAATCAAGTCAGTTGTGATTGAAACAGGAAGTTTCGGTACAGTTTTATAAATGCCGACAGATAATTCGTTCGTTCGACATGGTAGGATGTTTTTGTGTCGGTAAAATGTACAGTATTATGCGAGAAATGGTGGTGGAAACGCCTTTATGCAGAAATAGTGATATAACAACCACCATTTCGAAGTAAACTTGGAGTTCCACTACGACTACGGAAACCATGCAGTTTTTTGGCTACAGATGAAATAAATTACGCTAAAATTCACAGGGTGGTGAAAGTGCAGTGATCTTGATGCTCCTTTCCAATAAATATTGAGGGTCTAATTCTGGTGACATGATGATCAATACTGGAATGCTGTTTGCCAAATACAAAGCTCCTCATGTAGACTAGCCTATCCACACAGCCTACCCACACTGTATCTGCAAACTGTTGGCTAGAGCACATCTGCCAAGACCATAGTAGGCACATTTGCCATTTAATGCAACAGTTTTTGTTACAAAACTATCGGTAGAACTTTAGATTTCTATTTGGTACATAAAAACTTAAGCAACAAAAATGTTGTGTGCACTACGTCATCACACACTGATTTTTATCTGCAACAAGTCAGTTTGGTTGAAACTCATCACTTGTGAGAAAATTCACATTATGCGAGAAATGCTGGTGGAAATGCTTTTATGCACAAGTATTGATATAATCAGAATCACATCTAGGTAAATTTGGAGTCCCACGATGACATGTTGTGAGGTCCTCCCACTTCAACTCATCAGGAAAGCATGCGGTTTATTAGGCTACAGATAAAATAAATCATGATGAACTTCACACGATGAACAAAAATAAAAACGCATTATGTAAAGTGTTGGTCCCATGTTTCATGAGCTGATAGATTCAAGACATTTTCCATACGCACAAAAAGCTTATTTCTCTCAAATTCTGTGCAGAAATTTGGTTACATTCCTGTTAGTGAGCGTTTCTAATTTGCCAAAATAATCCACCTAACAGGTGTGGCATATCAAGAAGCTGATTAAACAGCTTGATCATTACACAGGTGCACCTTGTACTGGGGAAAATAAAAGGCCATTCTAAATTGTGCAGTTTTGTCACACAACACAATGCCACAGATGTCTCAAGGTTTGAGGGAGCGAGCAATTGGCATGCTGACTGCAGCAATGTCCACCAGATCTGTTCCTAGAGAATTTACTGTTCATTTATTTACCATAAGCCAACCTCCAACATCGTTTTAGAACATTTGGCAGTATATCCAACCGGCCTCACAACCATAGACCATGTGTAACCACACCAACCCAGGACTTCCACATCCGGCTTCTTCACCTGTGGGATTGTCTGAGACCAGCCTCCTAGCGGATGAAACTGTGAGTTTGTACAACCAAATAATTTTTGCAGACAAACGGTCAGACACCATCTCTGGGAAGCTCATCTGCGTGCTTGTTGTCCTCACCAGGTTCTTGACCTGACTGCAGTTCCGCGTCGTAACCGACTTCAGTGGGCAAATGCTCACCTTCGATGACAACTGACAAGTGTTCTTCATGGATGAATCCCGGTTTCAACTGTACCAGGCCGATGGCTGACAGCATGTATGGCGTTGTGTGGGCGAGTGGTTTGCTGATGTCAACGTTGTGAACAGAGTGCCCCGTGGTGGTGGTTTTATGGTATGGGCTGGCACGGACAGCGAACACAATTGCATTTTATCGATGGCAATTTGAATGCACAGCGATACCGCCACGAGATCCTGAGGCCCATTGTCATGCCATTCATCCGCCGCCATCACCTCATGTTTCAGCATGTTGCAAGGATCTGTACACAATTCCTTGAAGCTGAAAATGTCCCAGGTCTTCCGTGGCCTGCATACTCACCAGACATGCCACCCATTGAGTTTGTTTGGGATGCTCTGGATCGACGTGAACGACAGCGTGTTGCAGTTCCTGCCTATAGCCAGCAACTTCGCATAGCCATTGAAGAAGTGTGGGACAACATTCCACAGATGTGTCGCGCTGCATGAGGCAAATGGTGATTACACCAGATA
The DNA here is from genome assembly GCF_057628025.1 of Oncorhynchus mykiss. Classification (NCBI taxonomy): domain Eukaryota; kingdom Metazoa; phylum Chordata; class Actinopteri; order Salmoniformes; family Salmonidae; genus Oncorhynchus; species Oncorhynchus mykiss. The sequence continues at coordinate 45,098,091 of NC_143033.1, read as the reverse complement.
CTGACTGTTTTTCTAATACACATCCCTACCTTTTTTAAATCCACACCCCTACCAACAGATGCATATCTGTATTCCCATAGATTAGGGCCTAATGACTTTATTTCAATTGATGGATTTTCTTATATGAACTGTAACTCAGTAAATTGTTGCATGTTGCGTTTATATTTTTGTTTAGTGTATATATAGTCTGCGTCCTGAGTGCTGAGTGCACACTCGCTATACAACTCAACATTGTTTTGTGAGAAAACCATCAGTAGTTGTTTAAGTTGTATTTTTTATTTGGTACATGGGAATTTAACCAAAAAACTGATTACACTACGTCATCATACACAGCCTTTTATTTGCAACAAGTCAAGTTGATGGAAACACATCGCTGGTGGGAAAATGCATATATTGTTTTTATGCAGATTTTAGAGTATTCACATGAAATGTGAATACTCTAAATGAATGTGTTTTCCGTTGGTGCAATGTTCTTACATTTCAAATGATCCAGGTTCTTCTACTATGTTTCCCACATGTTCAGACTACAGTACATTCTGAGATAATATATGACAAAGCGCAGTTTTGTCTCAGGAAACTGGCAAAGTTACATGTAGACAGGACCTTGATGACTCTATTTTATAAAATATTATATAGAGTCTGTCTTAACATTTTATTTTATGTGATGGTACGGCAACTAGTTCTGAGCGATTAGTTCTTCTTGAGTTTGGTTCAGTTTCGGGTTTGATTATAGAAAAATAATCACGGTTTTCAATTTCAGTAATAAATAAAGGATAATAAATGCACTATGCATTATGTAGGTTGTCATCAATTGTCATCCTTAAAAGAGAAATGATTCAAGTGAATGTGAAAGTCACCCAATAAAACATAATTTAAGTAAAAGTCTAAAAGTATTTGGTTTTAAATGTAACTGCTAAAATATAAGTATCAAAAGTCAAAGTTTGAATCATTTCAAATTCCTTATATTAAGCAAACCAGACAGCACAATGTTCTTGTTTTTTATTTAAGGATAGTCAGGGGCACACTCAAACAATTTACAAACAAAGCATTTGTGTTTAGTGAGTCCGCCAGATTAGGATTGCAGTAAAGTAAAATGGTCAAAAATATAAATAGTAAAGTACAGATACCCTTATTAAACAGGTATTCCCAACCAGGGGTACTCGCAATGCCGCCGAGGGTACGCCAAATAAAAATGTGATTCACATATTTTAAAAATGTCACATTTAAAAAAATAATAATTTAAACTTCACATTTTCAAACAGTCCATTTATATTTTCCAATGGGGCTATACATTTGGGTGAGGGTTTTTTTCTCGCCTGAACAGCCTCGCTTAAACCATCTCGTGTTCAGTGAAATAACAGTTTCAAATACAGGTAGCCTAATTAACATCCAATCACATTAACTGTTACTCTCTCGCGGGAATTCCACCAACGGTCTGTAGCCAAACGTAGCTGCTGCTCAATATGGTATCTGTACTGCGCAAAAGCCATGACAGGGAGACATAGTGGAGTGGTAACGCTCGTGCAAGCAGTTGCTCCCGACGCCACTTGGGTACACTGCAGCTTCCAAGGGAATGATACTCAAAAACATCTATTTACCAAATCAAAATCTTAATATTTTACATTATTTTAGGAATTATCTTAAGAACATGCATATAAGATTCACATATAGGAAAAATCATCAATATCAATTGTAATTTAATACACATTTTCCTCAAAAATATGTACAGTTGTGGTAATGGCAGATTGTGGTGGAAATTACATTTCATATAAAATACCATTAAACATTTTGTCACAGTTGTACATGTTTAATTTTATTGAAGATATAGAACAGACCATTTAGAACCTCAAAAAACAAAGGTTACATGCCTCAAGAACTTAAAGCATATTTTAGAACAATTTGGGATTTAATGCATTAGGCATAAATACATATACAAGGTTGAAAACACTGGTTGACATTAAACAAATTACTGTTCACCGGCTGCAGTCTATGGATTCAGACACATGAGACAGGTGTGTGCTCACTCAAGATTAGGTTTTGTCCTTAATGCACTCTATTGCTTAACAAGAAACAAACAGTTCCTGTGCTGACATTGCTTCCAGAGGCAGTTTGGAAATTGGTAGTGTGATGTAACCAAGGACAGACAAATCTTACCTCGGTGGTCCCGTTCTGTGAGCTTGTGTGGCCTACCACTTTGCGGATGAGTCGTTGTTGCTCCTAGACGTTTCCACTTCACAATAATAGCACTTACAGTTGACCGGGGCAGCTCTTGACGAACTGGCTTGTTGGAAAGGTGGCATCCGATGACGGTGCCACTTTGAAAGTTATTGAGCTCTCACTACTGGCTATTCTACTGCCAATGTTTGTCTATGGAGATTGCATGGCTGTGTGCAACGGGTGTGGCTGAAATAGCCAAATCACTAATTTGAAGGAGTGTCCACATACATTTGTATATAGAGTGTGTCCTTGTCCTCTCCTTGGTTGATGTAGGGGGCATCTTATAGAAAACAATTATAATAATAATATTTCAAGTCAGTAATAACCATAGCAAGTCACATAAATAGACATCAAAATCACTCAATCATCCTAACATAATACAAAATGTAATAGTCTTATTTAGCAAATAAGTGTTAAATTTCAACTTAACCACGATCATACAGTATATGTCATTTGTGTGTCTTAAGGTAAATCAAAATGGAATATCTAATACATTTAGTCATTACCACCACATTCTGTCCTTAACATCACAGTTCATTATGTGGTGGTAATGACATGTGGTGTGAATGACATTTTTACAGTATTTGGTCATAAATAAAAGGGATTCTAGCATGCTAACTCCAGTTGAACAGCTAGCATACAATGTATCCTAAATACACATAATTAAAACATAATTTAACATTTTTTTGGAAATTACCTTTTTGGTAATGACATACAATATAAACATTATCTTCTCAAGTCATATTTACCTTTATTTTTCTGTCATTCCAGGCATCAAAATGTGAATCTCCCTCCATGACATCCATGTGGTCCACTGTCACTATTAACATCCATGGTAACCAAGAACTATTTTTTTTTAAATAACATTACTTTCATGTAATTTGCTTGTCGTGGTGGTAATGACCCAATACTTAGAGACGCAAAAAAAAGTAACAAGTGGCTTATGCACATCTACAGTGGGGCAAAAAAGTATTTAGTCAGCCACCAATTGTGCAAGTTCTCCCACTTAAAAAGATGAGAGAGGCCTGTAATTTTCATCATAGGTAAACTATGACAGACAAAATCAGAAAAAAATCCAGAAAATCACATTGTAGGATTTTTTATGAATTTATTTGCTAATTATGGTGGAAAATAAGTATTTGGTTAATAACAAAAGTTTATCTCAATACTTTGTTAAATACCCTTGGCAATGACAGAGGTCAAACGTTTTCTGTAAGTCTTCACAAAGGAGAACCTTCCATCAGCAAGGGCATTGAAGATGAAACGTGGCTGGGTCTTTCAGCATGACAATGATCCCAAACACACAAACGAAGGAGTGGCTTCGGAAGAAGCATTTCAAGGTCCTGGAGTGGCCTAGCCAGTCTCCAGATCTCAACCCCATAGAAAATCTTTGGAGGGAGTTGAAAGACCGTGCTGCCCAGCAACAGCCCCAAAACATCACTGCTCTAGAGGAGATCTGCATGGAGGAATGGGCCAAAATACCAGCAACAGTGTGTGAAAACCTTGTGAAGACTTACAGAAAACGTTTGACCTCTGTCATTGCCAACAAAGGGTATATAAGTATCTCAAGTATTGAGATAAACTTTTGTTATTGACCAAATACTTATTTTCCACACAGTGAAAAACTAAATCCAGACATGGAATGCTTAATAAAAAAATAAAATATTGAAAAAAAAAATTGTTAAGCTTATTTGTCTCTACTTAATGATGTAAAATAAAAATAAAATCTAAATTCACATTTTATCTACATACAGTGCCTTGCGAAAGTATTCGGCCCCCTTGAACTTTGCGACCTTTTGCCACATTTCAGGCTTCAAACATAAAGATATAAAACTGTATTTTTTGTGAAGAATCAACAACAAGTGGGACACAATCATGAAGTGGAACGACATTTATTGGATATTTCAAACTTTTTTAACAAATCAAAAACTGAAAAATTGGGCGTGCAAAATTATTCAGCCACCTTAAGTTAATACTTTGTAGCGCCACCTTTTGCTGCGATTACAGCTGTAAGTCGCTTGGGGTATGCCTCTATCAGTTTTGCACATTGAGAGAGTGAAATTTCTTCCCATTCCTCCTTGCAAAACAGCTCGAGCTCAGTGAGGTTGGATGGAGAGCATTTGTGAACAGCAGTTTTCAGTTCTTTCCACAGATTCTCGATTGGATTCAGGTCTGGACTTTGACTTGGCCATTCTAACACCTGGATATGTTTATTTTTGAACCATTCCATTGTAGATTGTGCTTTATGTTTTGGATCATTGTCTTGTTGGAAGACAAATCTCCGTCCCAGTCTCAGGTCTTTTGCAGACTCCATCAGGTTGTCTTCTATTTGGCTCCATCCATCTTCCCATCAATTTTAACCATCTTCCCTGTCCCTGCTGAAGAAAAGCAGGCCCAAACCATGATGCTGCCACCACCATGTTTGACAGTGGGGATGGTGTGTTCAGCTGTGTTGCTTTTACGCCAAACATAACGTTTTGCATTGTTGCCAAAAAGTTCAATTTTGGTTTCATCTGACCAGAGCACCTTCTTCCACATGTTTGGTGTGTCTCCCAGGTGGCTTGTGGCAAACTTTAAACAACACTTTTTATGGATATCTTTAAGAAATGGCTTTCTTCTTGCCACTCTTCCATAAAGGCCAGATTTGTGCAAAATACGACTGATTGTTGTCCTATGGACAGAGTCTCCCACCTCAGCTGTAGATCTCTGCAGTTCATCCAGAGTGATCATGGGCCTCTTGGCTGCATCTCTGATCAGTCTTCTCCTTGTATGAGCTGAAAGTTTAGAGGGACGGCCAGGTCTTGGTAGATTTGCAGTGGTCTGATACTCCTTCCATTTCAATATTATCGCTTGCACAGTGCTCCTTGGGATGTTTAAAGCTTGGGAAATCTTTTTGTATCCAAATCCGGCTTTAAACTTCTTCACAACAGTATCTCGGACCTGCCTGGTGTGTTCCTTGTTCTTCATGATGCTCTCTGCGCTTTTGACGGACCTCTGAGACTATCACAGTGCAGGTGCATTTATACGGAGACTTGATTACACACAGGTGGATTGTATTTAGCATCATTAGTCATTTAGGTCAACATTGGATCATTCAGAGATCCTCACTGAACTTCTGGAGAGAGTTTGCTGCACTGAAAGTAAAGGGGCTGAATAATTTTGCACGCCCAATTTTTCAGTTTTTGATTTGTTAAAAAAGTTTGAAATATCCAATAAATGTCGTTCCACTTCATGATTGTGTCCCACTTGTTGTTGATTCTTCACAAAAAAATACAGTTTTATATCTTTATGTTTGAAGCCTGAAATGTGGCAAAAGTTCGCAAAGTTCAAGGGGGCCGAATACTTTCTCAAGGCACTGTAATCTAATCCTGAGACACAAAAAGGCCCGTATTTGCAAAATCACACATATTTGTATGGATGGCTGTCAGCCCTATGACTTGATGTACGAGCTAGATCGTTGAATTCACAATAACTGTGGGTCATTGTGATCCATGTGGATTTTATATGGTCAATGCTGTTTTTTATTCTTATTTTCTGCAAAACCATTTGCCCTCTGGGACAATAAAGTTTAAAATTGAACTTGAATAGTGAGGTGATTTCCCACATTCAAAGTCCTATAATAAGAGCTATGACACTAATATGTGTGTAACCTCTTCACAGTTCTGTGGGTCTCACTGAATAGGCTGATACCTATGGAAATTGAGTCCATGAAATGGGGTTAGGCTGTACAGTGCATACAGTATGTTCCAATGAAATGATGAAGTCTTATACATCCACAGTGCGATTTCAACTGATTTGTCTTTTGTTGAATTGATATAGCAACATTCCAAACTTGTTAAAGCATCATCTAGCCCAAATATGACATGATTCCACTATTTGTATCTGTTTGCATCATTTTCAATGCAGTACTTTTATTTTAAAGGAGAACCGCACATGCCACTATTTTGGCTAACTGTTATTGTGGCTAGCTTACTCTGGCAGTGCTGGCCGCTGTTGAAAACTATGCATCTCCAGATTACCTGCTTCTAGGTGTGGAGGCATGCATTGAAAACATGGGTCAGTTAGCTGCTACAATGGATACATAGGTGAAATAATTGATTTGCTAGCTATTCTTCTGTTTCATAAAGTTTATAAAAATTCCATTAAAGGTGCAATATGCATAACTGCTTTCATTTTGCTGGACCCCAGGAAGAGTAGCTGATATGGATCCATATAAATACAAAATAGGCAGAAATTGCTCCGCCATTTCCTGGTTGATAAAATTGTAATAGTTCGCCTAATTTCAGTTTATGTGGCAAAACAAGTTACTGACTGACTAAGCTAATTCTTATTCATGTTTTTGTTGTTGGCATTACTAACCGGACAGCATGCTGACAGGCCAGGGCCCATATTCACAAAGAATCCCAGAGTAAGAGTACTGATTTTAGGATCAGTTTTGCCTTCACACTGAGTACAATTACATAGATCACTATCCCTACTCTGAGAAGCTTTGTGAATATGGGACCTGGAAGAAAGCTGTTGCCCAATACCTAGCACAGCAGTAGCTTCACCACAGGCCCCTAGAGCAGGGGTAGGCAACCCTGTTCCTGGAGTGCGGCAAATACTGCAAGATTTTGCTCCAATTAGGCACCACACCAGGGGTGCGTTCAGTTCGCTTGAACGTTTGCGACGTTCCGGAATGTTTTGTACTGAACTACAGGTTTTTCAATAATGTTCTTGTACGTTCTTGAACAGACTTTGAGATACGTTTGCTCCATTCGGTGGGTGCGCGGGGTGTGCCTTGAAGGAATCAGTGACATATTTAGGACAGCGGTGCATTTTGAACCCACAACCCAACCCCTCCCCATTTTTCAACTGGCAGTTCAATACAGCACCGTTTCTGTTCAACTGAACGTTCTATTATGTTTTATGTACTGAAAGCAGCCCTGACCAACCGAGCTAATTAATTTAATATTGTATATGTATTTCCATATGTCAATGACACTAACAAAAGGTTTGAATTGTTCATCAACATGTGTGGTAAATTCTAATATGGCTTTGGTGATGAAAGGTACACAATGAATTTGTCATGCTGTGACATGGGCCTGGATGGTAACACACATCTTCTTTATTTAAGCTGCCTGACTGAATGCTGTGGCTTTCAGTGGTATCAGAAGTAAGGGCCTTACCTGGGAGTACAACAGTCCATCTCTGTCGAACAGACATTCTGTCAACATGGATTGTAATGTAACCACTCAAGTTCATACAAACTGATACGGATACAATCACTGACTTATTTTCACTTTGTCTACTTGTCCCATTCTTCAGTGTTGTCTGTGTTGTGTATTTTAGCTGACACTTGACAGGACAAAAAAACTAGACAATACAAAAACTAAACCAATCACCCTTGTCACACCCTGACCTAACCAAAATAATAAAGAAAACAAAGATAACTAAGGTCAGGGCGTGACAGTGCCTCTCGGGCTTCCGTGCTAGCCGTGTACCTTCATATTGTCGCTGTTCCTCTATTCTCCGTTTTTTATCCTCATAGTATCGTCGTTCCGCTTTCGCTGCCTTTAACTCCTCCTTAGGACGGCTGTGTCCAGGGTCCTGCTCCATCTAATATCTCCTCCCAGGTCCATTTCCCCATTAAGCGCTGTTCCTCCTTTTCACGCTGCTTGGTCCTGGTTTGGTGGGTTATTCTGTCATGGTCGTCGTATAGAGGAGACCAAGGTGCAGCGTGATATGAATACATTCTTCTTATATTTACACGAAGAACACTAAACAAACTAACAAAACAACATAACGACCATGACGCTATGCGACACTAGTGCTGACAGGCAACTACACATAGACAATAACCCACAAAACCAAAATGGCAACCTAAATAGGATCCCCAATCAGAGACAACGATAAACAGCTGTCTCTGATTGGGAATCAATTCAGGCCACCATCATTACGTGTACCTGCGCGTTTTCAGACTCACCTGGACTCATCACCTCCTTGATTACCTGCCCTTTATATGTCACTCCCTTTGGTTCCTTCCCCAGGCGTCATTGTTTCAGTTTCCTGTCTGTGCGTTGTTCGTGTTTCTTGTTTTATTATTATTTTTATTTTGTTATTTGTTATTAAATTATACACTCCCTAAACTTGCTTCCCGACTCCCAGCGCACATCGCTATAGAATGACGCCTCATCAAAGGAAAGCATCAGGGGGTGTTTTTAATTGAAAACAAAAATTGTGTTGGAGGTGATGTCGGGTTTGGGTGTCTGAACCGGATCTACCTGGGAGGCCTTAGACAGGTTTGTGGGGTTCCCCTGCATCTGCGGCCTCGCATCTGCGGCCTGCCACGTCTCAGCGGGCTCGACGTGCTGCTACGCCTCAGCGGGCTCGACGTGCTGCCACGTCTCAGCGGGCTCGACGGGCTCCCACGTCTCAGCGGGCTCGACGTGCTGCCACGTCTCAGCGGGCTCGACGGGCTCCCACGTCTCAGCGGGCTCGACGGGCTGCCACGTCTCAGCGGGCTCGACGGGCTCCCACGTCTCAGCGGGCTCGACGTGCTGCCACGTCTCAGCGGGCTCGACGTGCTGCTACGCCTCAGCGGGCTCGACGGGCTGCCACGTCTCAGCGGGCTCGACGGGCTCCCACGCCCCAGCCAGTTCGTCAGGTTTCAGCACCTCAGCGGAGGTGACCGGTCTGCTCCGGATCCCCGGGATCGTCCCTTTGGTTGGTGTCCTGTGGCTGGAGCCGAAAGCGACAGGGAGGGGGTACCGTCATGTATGCTCTCTCTCCGGCGCTCTAGGTCGTCATGCTCCCGCGTCTCAGCCAGACTGACAGGTTTCCCCCACCTCAGCAGAGGTGACCGGTCCACTCCTGATCCCTGGGATCGTCATTTTGGTCGGTGTCCTCCGGCTGGAGCCACGTATTGGGGAGGGGGTACTGTCACGTTTGCTCCCTCTACGGCCTCTAGGTCACCAGGCTGCTCATTATGGCGCACACCGGTCACCATCGTTACACAGACCTGCGCGTCATCTCCTTGATTACCTTCCCTATATATGTCACTCCCTTTGGTTCCTTCCCCAGGTGTCATTGTTTCTGTTCAGTTTCCTGTCTCTGTGTTGTTCGTGTTTCTTATTTTGTTCATTTCTTAAATTGTGCACTCCCTGAACTTCCATCCCGACTCCCAGCGCACATCGTTATACTGGCAGCCCAACTGAATCGCAAACATAATGCAAATTAAGAAATCATATGACAAAACGAAATAAAAATAAACTATACTATGAAAAAATAAATTATGTAATGAATGATAGTAAAAAAGCTTTGGGGCACCTTCAATTAAATTTTTAAAACAACTTGGCTCCATCATTCATTGAATCAGATGGCTCATTCATCACAAAGCCCACTGATATTGCCAACTACTTGAATTACTTTTCATTGGCATTAAAAGCAAACTTAGGGATGACATGCCAGCAACAAATGCTGACACTACACATCCAAGTATATTGGACCAAATTATGAAAGACAAGAATTGTACTTTTGAATTCCATAAAGTCAGTGTGGAAGGGGTGCATTTTTTTGTTGTTGTCTATCAACAATGACAAGCCACCGGGGTCTGACAATCTGGAAGGAAAACGACTGAGCATAATAGCAAATGATACTGCCACTCCTATTAGCCACTCCTTCAATTTTAGCCTACTGGTGAGGGTGTGCCCTCAGGCCTGGAGGGAAGCTAAAATCATTCCGCTACTCAAGAATAGTACAGTCCCCTTTACTGGCTCCTATAACCGACCAATCAGCCAATCAACTTCTGGAAAAATTGGTGTTTGACCAGATACAATGCTATTTCACGATAAACTAATTGCCAACAGACTTTCAGCAGGCTTATAGGGAAGGACACTCAACAAGCACAGCACTTAAACAAATGGCTGATGATTGGCTAAAATAAATTGATGATAAAATGATTGTGGGGGATGTCTTGTTAGACTTCAGTGCAGCTTTTGACATTATTGATCATAGTCTTCTGTTGGAAAAACGCTTGTGTTATGGCTTTACACCCCCTGCTATAATGTGGTTAAATAGTTACTTGTCTAACAGAACAAAGGGTGTTCTTTAACAGGTGCATGTTTATCAATAATTAATTTAGCCTCTCATTCTCCTTATTTGCTCTCCTCAACACACTACAGGAAGAGTGTATTGTATTGGAAGCTCTGGGGACAGGTTGTCTGGATACTGGACAGCCAATAAATTGGCAGATGCAAACAGATTATTATATTTACAACAGTTCTTGAGGGCTTGAACAAAGCTTGAACAGCAGTTTGCGACATCGTTCATACTGGTTGTCACGTTTGTCGTAAGGATCGGACCAAGGCCCAGCGTGGTATGCATACATTCTCTTTTTAATGAATGAACAAAAACAACAAACAACCAACCAACCGAAACGTGACGCTATACAAACTAATGCTGACAGGCAACTAAACATAGACAAGATCCCACAAACACCAAAGGGAAATGGCTACCTAAATATGATCCCCAATCAGAGACAACGATAAACAGCTGCCTCTGACTGGGAACCATACCAGGCCACCATAGACATACTGTCACGTTCTGACCTTAGTTCTTTTGTTATGTCTTTGTTTTAGTATGGTCAGGGCGTGAGTTGGGGTGGGTTGTCTATGTTCGTTTTTCTATGTTGTGTTTTGTGTTTGGCCTGGTACGGTTCTCAATCAGAGGCAGGTGTCGTTAGTTGCCTCTGACTGATTTTAGGTAGGCTTTTCCCACCTGTGTGGTGTGGGTGATTGTTTCCTGTTTTGTTGTTTGTGTCACCATTCAGGACTGTTTCGGTTTTCGGTTTCATTCTCTTTGTTATTTTTGTATTGAGTCGTGTTCAGTTATTATTAAAGTATCATGCTGCATATTATTATTAAACTTACCACGCTGCAGATTGGTCCGATCCTTGCTACTCCTCCTCAGAAGAGGAAGAGGAAAGCCGTTACAAATCACCAAGAATATCCAAGAATGCTCTGGATAACATGTAAACAGCCCAACCAGCTCTGCTACGGCGAGTAAAATTGTCAGAGTGAGGTGTTCTCTTATTTGTGTCTTGAAGTAGCTAGCAAGCTAGCCAACTTTAGCAAGTTAGCTTGGATGCTTGGTTGGGACAAGCATGCATTGACAGGCATGCTGCAGAAGGACGAGGAGGCTACAATTCCCCATTGTTTATCAGTGCAATTTTGACAGCCAACTCACTGAACATTTTGAGAGGGTTTATCTAATGTTCCTTCGTTAGATTTTAGCTCATCTTGCTATAGCTAGGGAAAGGGGGATACCTTGTCAGTTGTACAACTGAATGCATTTAACTGAAATGTGTCTTCTGCATTTAACCCAACCCCTTTGAATCAGAGAGGTGCAGGGGACTTCCTTAATTGACAGCCACATCATTGGCGCCCAGGGAACAGTGGGTTAACTGCTTTGCTCAGGGGCAGAACAACAGATTTTTACCTTGTCAGATTGGGAATTCAATCCAGCATCCTGGACAGAAATTCAAACATGAAGTTCCCGTGCTAAAGTCTATTCAAAGCTGGTCTGACCAAACAGAATCGATGCTTCAAGCTTGTTTTGATCACGCGGACTGGGATATGTTCCGGGTTGCCTCTGAGAATAACAGTGACGTATAAACGGACACAGTGACTGAGTTCATCAGGAAGTGTATAGGAGATGTTGTTCCCACTGTGACTATTAAAACCTACCCAAACCAAAAACCATAGATAGACGGCTGCATTCGCGCTAAACTGAAAGCGCAAACCACCGTATTTAACCACGGCAAGGTGACTGGGAATATGGTTGAATAAAAACAGTGTAATTAGTCCCTCCATGAGGTAATCAAACAGGCAAAACATCAGTACAGACACGAAACGTATGTGGCAGGGTATACAGACAATCACATATTCAAAGGGAAAACCAGCAATGTCGCAGACATCGGCGTCTTGCTTCTGGACAAACTAAACATATTCTTCACCTGCTTTGAGGATAACACAGTGCCACCGACGTGGTCCGCACCCAAGGACTGTGGGCTCTCGTTCTCCGTGGCCGACGTGAGTAAAACATTTAAGCGTGGTAACCCTCGCAAGGCTGCCGGCCTAGACTGTATACCTAGTCGTGTCCTCAGAGCATGCTCAGACCAGCTGGCTGGAGTGTTTACGGACATATTCAGTCTCTCCCTATCTCAGTCTGCTGTCCCCACTTGCTTCAAGAACGGTACAGGAACTATGGTGCCCAAGAAAGCAAGGTAACTGAACTAAATGACTATCGCCCCGTAGCACTCTGTCATCATGAAGTGCTTTGAGAGGCTAGTTAAGGATCATATCACCTCCGCCTTACCTGACATCTTAGACCCACTTAAATTTGGATGCCGCGCTAATAGATCCATAGATGATGCAATCGCCATTGCACTGCACACTAACCTATCAAACAGGAATACCCATGTAAGAATGCTGTTCATTGACTATAGCTCAGCCTTCAACACCATAGTACCCTCCAAGCTCATCAATAAGCTTGGGGCCCTGGGTCTGAACCCCGCCCTGTGCAACTGGGTCCTGGACTTACTGACGAGCCGCCCCCAGGTGGTGAAGGTAGGAAACACCACCTCCACTACACTGATCCTCAACACAGGGGCCCCACAAGGGTGCATGCTCAGCCTCCTCCTGTTCTCTCTGTTCTACCATGACTGAGTGGCCACACACGCCTCTAACTCATTCATCAAGTTTGCAGGCTACACAACAGTAGTGAGCCTGACTACCAACAATGATGAGACAGCCTACAGGGAGGAGGTGAGGACCTTGGCAGAGTGGTGCCAGGAAAATAACCTCTCCCACAACATCAACAAAACAAAGGAGCTGATCGTGGACTTCAGAAAACAGCAGAGAGAGCACGTCCCTATTCACATGGATGGGACCGCAGTGGAGAAGTTTAACACAATACTGACAATCTGAAATGGTCCACCCACACAGACAGTGAGGTGAAGAAGGCGCAACAGCACCTCTTCAACCTCAGGAGGCTGAAGAAATTTGGCTTGGCCCCTAATAACCTAATCAACTTTTACAGAAGTACAATTGAGAGAATCCTGTCGAGCTGTATCACCGCCTGGTACGTCAACGCATCACAGGGGGCACACTGCCTGCCCTCCAGGACACCTACAGAACCCAATGTCACAGGAAGGCCAAAAATATCCTTAAGGATATCATTCACCCGAGCCATGGTCTGTTCACCCTGCGACCATCCAGAAGGCGAGGTCAGTACAGGTGTATCAAAGCTGGGACCGAGAGACTAAAAAAACATCTTCAATCTCAAGACCATCAGACTGTTAAATTGCCATCACTAGCCAACTACCACCCGGTTACTCAACCCTGCACCTTAGAGGCTGATGCCCTATGTACATAGACATGGAATCACTGGTCAATTTAATGGTGTTTACATACTGTTTAACGCATTTCATTGTCTATACTGTATTCTACTGTGTTTTAGTCAATGCCACTCAGACATGCTCGTCCTAATATTTTTATATATTTTTTATTCCATTCTTTTACTTTTAGATTTGTGTATTGTTGTGAATTGTTAGATACTACTGCACTGTTGGAGCTAGGAAGACAAGCATTTTGCTTGTCTGGACAAAGTTATCAGTTTCTGTCTTCAGTCCATTTTAAATAGGATAGATGGGCTAAAAGGGATCCATTACAGGTTGAATGTGATAGTCTGCCTATAATCTGCCCGAGTAGGCCTATAACTCCAGGGACTGTGCTGTCAGATCTTTAAATGGAAAACAGGGTGGACAAACTGACATCCTCATTGGCTGTGTTTTCATTATAGATCATAAGGGGAAGTCCATGGGCCATGCTAGGGGGGCTATAGTTCTCACTTTTACACTTAGTCAGGTATTTGAGTTTTTCTACACACACACCAAACCTTTGAAACAGTGAACTAAAAGGAAAGATATAGTATGTGAGCCTGTAAGCAAAGTGATATTGTGATAGTCACTGTCAAGTCGTAAGTAAGAGTAGCAGTCTGAGAGCCTTTTCCAAAACCTCATGAACCTAATGACACGTGGTTAGTAGATTTGCATTTGTTGATGTGAGCTGGTTTATTACGTTGTTAAAAAATGTTTTACGTTTGATTAACACTCCTACTACAGATGTAGGATCTTAATTTGATGACTCTTTTGTTGCTGAGAATTTACATAAATTCACTGAAAACTGGTCTTCACCTGTGTTCCTAACAAAGTGGAAAGGTGGTATTTAACACATATGACTGGGAAAAGTCCACTTGAACATCCCTCCAACTGGTAATTACTAGTGGGAAACTTGTCTATCATCCCTGACCTCCGACTTCTCCCACATGCTGACCTCTTGAAACGCCTGTCAATTTGGTGAAAGCCTATGTTATCTCAGCGGGTAAAATAACAATTTTCACCACGATTTAACTTCTATGTGATCGGTCTGTGAAATCAGGAAATTGTGTAGGAACGTGTTATAGCTATATAGTTCTGTCACTGTCACCATCACATTTCATAAAGCTTATACAAACAATTACCTGCACTCCAGATCAGCCAATAGATGGTATGGGCATACTTGTCTGGAACACATCCATCCATCTACAGTACCCGTCAAGTATGCGAAGAGTGTGCAAAGCTGTCATCAAGGCAAAGGGTGGCTACTTTAAAGAATCTCAAATATAAAATATATTTTGATGTTTAACACATTTGGTTACTACATGATTCCATATGTGTTATTTCATAGTTTTCATTTCTTCACTAGTATTCTACAATGTAGAAAATAGTCCAAATAAAGAAAAACCCTGGAATGAGTAGGTGTGTCCAAACTGTTGAATGGTACTGTATTTATATTATTTAACTATGTAAATCATAGGAATTTGTGGTTTTGAGTGGACTATTCCTTTAAATGCAACAACAAAACATTATTTCTAAAACATAATCTATTAATACGGATTTTGAACACTGTAATTTGTTAGTGAGCATGATACCTGTACTTTTAGTTTATGGTGGACACAGCTTGTATGCCATTAGCCAATCGCCATTAGCCAAGTTCAAAGCATGATGCATTTATCCAATTTGTATTTTTTACTTCACAACTGAAAATTGCCACCTTCCCTCTTGGTTATGAAAACAACATAGCACATGGTTATATTAACATTGCACTTTTCATGTTCGCTACTTTTGTCCAGCTAATAGCCTAACTGCTGATCGAGCAACATTGTGGACTAAACGTTAAAATCTTTTTTGCTGCAGGATTATTTAGCGACGACAATAGTGGGCAAATGAATATTCTACACTTGCACAGCAAATATGTCTGTATTGTGAAAGATGTCCTCTTTTTACCCCTCCTAAATGTGACTTTTCCTTTAAAATGTGCTTTGGGCGAAGTGTCAGAGTTGTGAACAAATGGAGCTAATAGCTAGACAAAGAGTACAATAAAGACAGTTGTTCTCTAAAAGGGCCTCCCCCACGGTGTTTTGTTTTTATCGTTCACCTCCCTCCAAAAAATGTGTCTGTTTCTGCAGAACAACACATTTATTGGCGCGATCCGATCCCAGGAACGGAAACTACTTTACATGACAAGAAAGAAGTCTGGAACACAAACAATGGTGGCTGTCTTGAAATATAGCAACAGGGTCTCACCTTTGGCTCTGTGTGCTTTTCTCCCCCTGCCTTATTTACGTAAGCAAGGTTGTGCTCCCTGCTCTCTCGAGGCGTTGCAGGAAGCCCAAACCTGAGGTAGAATCAAGGGTAAACACACAGCATTAGACCCCCAGTGTGATCCTTATCGGAGATCCCCGAGCTGAGAGCACCATGCACTCAGCTTGCCACTTCCCCCTCCTGTGGAGACATGCTGACCTATGGAACTTTTTGGCATCCTCGCTGAAGTCAGCCAACGTGGAACTACTACTTAGTTGTATTCATTAGGGCACACTGTAACAAAATATTTTACAACAGAAAACAAAACTGATTATTTCTTAGTTTCATGTTTTATTGTCACATGTACACGTCTTTCTTGCAAGCTCTTTCCCAACAATGCAGAAATCAATATCAGTAGTACTTAAAAAAAGTGAAGTAGAACAAAGACACACGAGAAACAGAAAGAAGAAGAACATAAGAAAAGTAAGCTATATACAGGGTCAGTTCCAGGGTCAGTGCCAATACCATATTTGCAATGTGCAGGGATGCTGGAGTGGTAGATATGTACAGTATAGGGGTAAAGTAACTAGGCGTCAGGAGATATATGATAAACAGAGTAGCAGCAGTGTATTTGATGATTGTATATGAGTGTGTGTTCTTGTGTGTAGAGTCAGCATGAATGTGTGTGCGTGTTATGTGTGTGTGAGCAAATGAAGTGTGTGTGTGTGTGTGTGTGTGTGTGTGTGTGTGTGTTGTCCTGTGAGTGTGCATAGAGTCAGTGCAAAAGTCAAAAATAAAATAGAAGGGTCAATGCAGATAGTCTGTGTAGCCATTTTGGTAGCTATTTATCAGTCGTGTGGCTTGGGGATAGAAGCTGTTCAGGGGCCTGCTGGTGTCAGACTTGTTGCTTGCTGTACGGAAGCAGAGTACAGTCTATGGCGTGGGTGGCTGGAGTCATACTATTTTCTGGGCCTTTCTTTCACACTGCCTGATATAGAGGTCCTGGATGACAGGGAGCTGGGCCCAGTGATGTACTGGGCTGTCCACACCACCCTCTGTAGCCATACAAAGCAGTGATGCAGTCAGTAAAGATGCTCTCAATGGTGCAGCTGTAGAACTGTGTGTGTGGACCATTTTAAGTCCTTAGTGATTTGGACACAAGGAACTTGACAGCTCGACCCACTCCACTGCAGCCCGACTATCAGCTCCTTGGTCTTACTGACGTGGAGGGAGAGGTTGTTTTCCTGACACCATACTGCCAGGTCACTGACTTCCTCCCTGTTGGCTGTCTCATGGTTACTGACGATCAGGCCTATCACATCCATGTCGTCAGCAAACTTGATGATGGTGTTGGAGTCGTGCGCTGCCACGCAGTCATGGGTGAACAGGGAGTACCGGAGGGGACGCTCTGAGAATGCGCCCTGGAATAACATCCGGTCCCGCGGCCTTGAGAGTATTGACCTGATTTAAAACTTTCCTCGGGTCGGCCTCGGAGAGCAAGATCACCCAGTCCCCTGTGTCGCCAAGGGCCCTCATGCACGGCTCATTGTTATTTTTGTCGAAGCACGCATTGAGTTTGTCTGGTAGAGAGGCATCGTTGGACAAATCATGGCTGGGTATTCCTTTTTAATCTGTAATTGACAGACAGATATAATCCCCTCCCCTCCTTGTTTCAGTCCGCTGTCTTCAGTTTGGTGCTTGAATACCGCCGGGACTCATTATCAGGTTTTATTGTTGTTGTCAAAATGTAGACTACATGTATTGTTGTGGTTTATCGATAAAGCCCACTATTGTGAGTCAACATGATTATTGTTGAACATGCAGTACATCAAGACAGTCCCTAATCATAGGATAGGATAGGACACGAATGGATAGGATAAGCAAGGAAAGTATAGGGTATAGAATAGGATATGAAAGGATAGGATGGGATAAGAAAAGAAAGGAAAGTATAGGGTTTAGGATAGTATAGGAAAGGATAGCGTAGAACAGTAAAACATTTTTATTGTCCCTGAGGGGGAAAATTGTCTTGGAATCGTAGTAGGCCTACTGCTGTAAACAAACAAATACAGCAGCGCATGTGTCCAGGTTGCTACCAGGCAGAAGAGGGTACATCGTACAACATAAACATTTGGCTAATTTACTGTGGAAGGGTGTTTTTACGGAATAATAAATGAGTCTAAATGAGTCCCAAACATGTGGCAGGGACATCATGCTCTCCCTGGAGAGAGATGGACCGTCATGATTTCTCTGTGACGCCTGTCACCTCTGTGTGAACCCCCTTCCATCTTTCATCATTAGGGAGTTGTGGTTTGACCTTGTTAACATGACATCCTCCCCAGTCCCCACACGGCCCTGCTGCCTCGTCCCTCTGGTACCTTGTCCCAAATGGCACCGGAACAGCCATTTGGGGGTGCATACTCTGATTCCACACAACCGCAAAGCTCTTCCACAGTTTACAATGAGACCACAAGACCTTTGAGACGGGTGCCTACTCATCTTCTTCTTTTGTCTCCGCAACTGGAAGGTATTCCCCTTTCTGTGTTTTTTCTCCCTCTCTCCCTCATTCAGTTTTCCCTCTCTGTCTTCATCCCTGTCGCTCTTATCTAAGAATGCTAAGATGTATTGATGTGAATATTTGTTAATCCAGCGAGGGACTGCATGCATTGCTGAATGCTTACACCAGTCTGGCTTGTAGTGATATTACAAACACAGCTCATTGTCGCTACCCAGAGGCTAGAAGAGGCAGAGTATAGCATTAAAGGCTAGGATGCTAAATCAATTATTTCCAAAGTTGTTTGCAGTGTGAAACACTTAAAATCTAATAAAAATAAAAATAAAATTAAATATGACCCTCCAAATTAACAGAATTATGTTTCTCTTTTATTGTTACTTAAAGCCACAAGTCCACAGGATTTCCTGCTGATCAATTACGATAGCCTATATGTAACTGGTGTGAAATGGCTAGCTAGTTACCGGTGCGCGCTAGTAGCGTTTCAATTGGTGACTTCACTCACTGACACCTTGAAGTAATTGTTTCCCTTGCTCTGCAAGTGCCTTTACTTTTGTGGAGCCATAGGTAACAATGCTTCATGGGAGGCAGATGTCGATGTTTTCAGAGGGCCCCTGGTTCAAGCCCAGGACAGAAGCAACACTGTTACATGTAAAATGGATTTTACCCCATTTTTCTCCCCAATTTCATATACCAATTGGTAGTTACGATCTTGTCTCATCGCTGCATCTCCACAACGGGCTCAGGAGAGGTGAAGGTCGAGACAGGCATCCTCCAAATCATGACCCGCCAATCCATACGGCTTCTTAACACACTGCTCGCTTAACCCGGAAGCCAGCCGCACCAATGTGTCGGAGGAAACATCGTTCGACTTATGCCCGAAGTCAGCTTGAAGGTGCCCGACCCACCACAAGGAGTTGCTAGAGGGTGATGAGCCAAGGAAAGCCTTCTGGTCAAACCCTCCCCTAATCCCAGATGGTGCTGGGCCAATTGTGTGCCGCCCTATGGGGCTACACAGCCGGCTTTGTGCCTTAGACTGCTACACCTCTCGGGAAGCAAACATAGATGGATTTTTTAAGAATAAACATTGTAAATGTCTCATTAAATCAGTAAATCTCAGAGTCAGTCAAGAGTAGCCAAGTAGTTCAGTTTTCTCTATTGGCCTCTATAGGAATTTTTCTCACATTCTTGAACACTGTGTAAACGTCTATAATCAACATTTTCAGACAACATGACAGAGATGACAGGTCACACAACAGACAGAGCCATTTGCACCACAAGCTATAGATCTGACATCACAATATGAAGGTCCTCCATGCCCATACAATCGTATTCATTTGGATCTAAAAGGGGTAATGTATCCTAGATCAGCACTCATACTCTAAGAAGCTTTGTGAATACATGCCCAGAAATGATGGGACAGCCAGTCAGAGGGTACTTGGTTCTCTGGCAGTAGAAAGTAAAAGCAACACACTGCTACCATCTGCTGGAAACTGTGAAGCACTACAGGCATGGGCACCTGATGGTTAGAGGAAGGCCCTGTTTGAATACATCCTTCCTTCCATCCTTTCGCCCTTCCTTGAAGTAATCACTGATCTAACAGCAATGGCTTATCACCAATCTAACATCAAGATTTCCACTATATTAATTCCACCAATTCACATAAGCTCAAGGGAGGAAGGGAGGAAGGATGCATGTTATGAGTATTTGAACAAGGCCCATACCTGAATAGGAAAGGATCCCAATCGTCCTATTGGTTGCACTAGCACCAATATCACCAAACTTATGGGTTAGTATATGCTGACTGATCATGTGCTGATAGACCAAGCTGCATTTTGAGATGGTTTATTCCCGAAATGGTACCCTATTCCCTATAGTTCACTACTTTTGACTCGAGCCTGGCATAGGGTCAGCCGCGGTGCAGCACCGCTGGATGGAGAGCAATTTAGGTTTAAGTGCCTTGCTCAAGGGCACAATGGCATTGGTTTGTACCTGGGATCAGATACCACAACCTGGCCTCAAGGCAATTTGTAGGATTTGGGATGTACATTTGTATCCCTTCATTTAGTATAATATGTTACCTTACGTTATGAATGGAATAGTGGTGGTAAAATATTATACAAAAACTTCTTACCCGATCTATCGTACAATATCATAATTTTGTTTATGTCTTAATTAAGAAAAGATGCAGTCCGGGATTTTAAGCACTTACAAATTCTTGTATGAATTGGAATTAGTAACATATCATAAGAATGGCAAAAAAACGTGCAGGAGGTAACATATGAAATGGATAAAGTGGTACACAATTGTGCACAATTTTCTATGACCTGTTTTGACTCGTGAGCACTACTTTCAAAACTACTGGCTGAAATTATACAAAATCACTGGAGCATCACTTTAAGTAACCAGTAATATATTTGTAATTTAACATAACATATCATACTAAATGGAGGGATACAAATGTACGCAACATATCCTATGTCTGTTTAATGTGGTCAGGCTGGACATCAGCACCCCTACCCCTATCAGTTCAATTCCCTTTTTTTTTTATCGCTGGCCCTTGGCTAGAACCAGCAACCTTCCGGCTGCTGTTGCCACCCTCCTTATTGACATAATACTTGTCCACATACAATATTACATACAGACATATTCCCATTCTGTGTCTTTGGTAGATTTGAGGGAGGGCACTTGAGTGATCAGTAACATAAGGTATAAACAACTGTAGAGTTACCAAATAAGGTAACTTCCCAAAACCCTGGTTGGAGGAATTTTGCAACTCTTTGACTGAGAGAGGGTTAACTGTTAGATCCTATCCTTCTCTGGGACAGCTGAACATGCCCCAACTGCACCCCCAGTCACCCCCCTAAATCACAACAATAAATATGGAATATTTAGCCTACTCAGTCAGTGCATGAGTGCACAAATTAAAATATCAACATTGCTCTTACATAGGCAGCTTGACTCTTATAATCGTGTACTTACACATTGTTCCATAGTCTACTCACAACTGTGATAGGCTTGATGGTATAACACATAAAATATGTTTTCTTTATATGATTTAGATGTGCAAACATTCAAATACCCTCACTTCTCAATTATACACTGTAAAACTATTGTTTAATATCAGGCTATAGGCCACACAAGGCTTCGTTCTGATTTGATCTGCAGCTACACAGTTGTAATTAGAATAGTTCAAGTCTACAATGCTGTCTGTCCAATTAACTAAACCTTTTTTGGAATAATTTATTCACATGAATCTTCATATCATAAGAAAATTAACCAGGCTACGGATTTCATTCGATTTTGACATATATTGATATTTCTGTAGCCTACAAGAATCCCAATTTGTGCACCAGCTCTGGAGTGCTGTCTTTGGATGGGAGAAGACTGTAAAAATTGATGGGTGAATTGGAAAGCGTGGCGGTGTGAGTTGTTTGTTTATCTATCTAAATACGGATTTAGGCTATAGCTAACCACTACTGTGTATAAGAAATATTGAAAATGCGTCACTGATTTAAACACAGACTTTCCATCTTCCGTTTTTGGCTAGGTTTCTTTTACGCTCAACTTTACGCTCGTAGGTGCGTTTTCGGTCGGTGGATGTGTCAGTCAGCGTCTCTGACGCGAGAAGTGGCGCATCGCAGCCATCAGGGTTATGAACAATTCGGTGTTTTTCATGCAAGATACCCTCTGTTTTCCCGCGGATTAATGCAATCGTCGTCGGTTGCATGCAGCAAAGCGATGGGGAATTGATAGATTAAACAGTAGCCTATTATTATGATAAACAGAGACGCTCATCCCAAAGCCGTATATTTGTTTTATATGCCGAAATGAGGCAGGGGGCGGAAAGTCGCCGCAGAAACAGTGGGTTTTGGCCAAACATCACACAGTTTCAGTCCATAATTGACGTTAAATCGTGGGTTTGCGTTGCTTTTGGTGCAAAATTACCGAATTGAGCGAATTTTGCCAGAGAAATGCAGCTTGCTTGAAGACACCCCAGATATCGGTTGGCTACTGCTGCCATGACAGGTAGAGGTCTCCTCTCGACTACGGCGTCGCCGGTTGGAGAATAAACAGGTTGATTGGGACGTGATCTCAGCTGCGGAACTGCCAATGTCGGATGTTATTATTAGTGGAGCCTGATCCTGTAAATATAAACGCAAACATACAGTAATTCGGGAAAAACTCAGGGAAAATGTCTTCTCGTTCTGCATTACCGTCTGGAAACGACAGGAGCACGGACCATGTAAGTGCAATAATTATCCCCATAATTTGAGTGTCAATGCAGAAATTATACATCCTATGTAGAGTATAGAAATATGGTTCATAACATGGGGCTTTGCATTCACCATATTTATTTGTAATGCATAGGCCTAATTATTATATGGTGTGCATTTTGGTTGTTAAAAAAAGAGCCTGGGTATGAGAGTGGGTGGAAATTTAGCATAGCAGATTATCTCAAAATGGGCCGTATCCTTATAACGTCTAAACAGCAAAATAGCTGATGGCTGTAGGGAAACAGCCCGGGATGAATCCATCCACATACGGTAACACTCCGTGGATATGCGCAGAAGCTCATACTAAGAACCGTCACCTCTTATTATAGCTGTATATATAGTGATGTCACTTATTGCCCATGTATTCCCCTTGTGTGGTGAAACCTCGTTATGCCTGGCATACTGTCGCACCTACAACCATTCGGAATAATAAAAACGAGAAAAGTCTTTAAGATAACTGTTTTCGATTATTGCATACAATGTTGTGCAAAACGCTATCCATTGCTGGGTATAGCGGCGTACTATCCAGGGCTATGGGTGTAACAGCGGAGCGCCATCTGCTAGGCTACAGCTTCCACTAGCCAGTAGCAGTAGGGCCTGCACAAGCAACAATGGATATGTACAGTGTGTGTGTGTGTGTGTGTGTGAGTGTGTGTACAGTATTTTTGTATCTCCATCTATCTATGAAGGCCTATCTAATATGCATAGCCTAATATGCACTTTGGGGGTTTCTCTTTAGATGTGATTCCATAAATACTGATTTCACTGCTGAAATTATGTGTGTTTATTGAGGACCTGTCTGATGAAGCAATCTGTTATTATTCCCAGGCCCAAATCTTTGTGTGGAGACCATGACCGCATTACAAATGGCACCGTATTCACCATATAGTGCACTACTTTTGACCAGAGCCAAATGGGCTTCTTCACGATATATACTGAACAAAAATATAAATGCAATATGCAACAATTTCAATGATTTTACTGAGTTGCAGGTCACATAAGGAAATAAATCAATTGAAATACATAAATTAGGCCCTAATCTATGGATTTCAGATGACTGAGCAGGGGTGCAGTACCCATGGCTGCGCCCCTGCTGAGAATGAGTTTTTCTCCACAAAAGGGCTTTATTACAGACAGAAATACTTCTCAGTTTCATCAGTTGTATGGTTGGCTGGTCTCAGACTATCCCTCAGCTGAAGAAGCCCGATTTGGAGGTCCTGGGCTGGCATGGTTACACGTGGTCTGGGTTGTGAGGCCGGTTGGACGTACTGCCAAATTCGCTAAAATTATGCTGGAGGTGGCTTATGGTAGAGAAATTAACATTACATTTTCTGGCAACAGCTCTGGTGGACATTCCTGCAGTCAGCATGCCAATTGCACGCTCCCTCAAAATTTGAGACATCTGTGGCATTGTGCTTTGTTACAAAACTGCACATTTTAGAGTGGCCTTTTATTGTCCCCAGCACAAGGTGCACCTGTGTAATGATCATGCTGTTTAACCAGCTACTTGATATGCCACACCTGCCAGGTGGTTGGATTATCTTGGCAAAGGAGAAATGCTCATTAACAGGGATGTAAAAAAAAAATGTGTGTACAACATTTGAGAGAGAGAAGCTTTTTGTGCAAATGGAAAACTTCTGAGATCTTTTATTTCAGCTCATGAAACATGGGACCAACACTTTACATGTTGCGTTTATATTTTTGTTCAGTATAGTTAACAACTTTTGACCAGAGTTTCCCTATTCCAAAGTAGTGCACTTTAAAGGGAATATTGTGCCAGTTGGGGCACACTCCATGTCCCCTCTTCCTCTACTCTCACCAATCACCACCCCTCTCATGCCTTGATGACAACCAGCGACTCCTGGAATGTTTTTCCAACTGTCTTGAAGGAGTTCCCACATATGCTGAGCACTTGTTGGCTGCTTTTCCTTCACTCTGCGGTCAAACTCATCCCAAACCATCAGGTTGAGAGAATGCCAAGAATGTGCAAAGCTGTCATCAAGGCAAAGGGTGGCTACTTTGAAGAATCTGAAATATAAAATATAACACTTTTTTTTGGTTACTACATGATTTCACGTGTTATTTCACAGTTTGGATCTCTGCACTATTATTCTACAATGTAGAAAATAGTAAAAATAAAGAAAAACCCTGGCATGAGTAGGTGTCTCCAAACTTTTGACTGGTACCGTACATCATAGACATTTTAAATATAACAAAACTGTTTTAAAAGAGTATCTTTATTAACCTCTACAGGATCTCTGGGTCCCCCGCGGTATGGTTGAGCTAACGTAGGTTAATGTGATAAGTATGAGGTTGTAAGTAACAAGAAAATTTCCCAGGACATAGACATATCTGATATTGGTAGAAAGCTTACATTCTTGTTAATCTAACCGCATTGTCCAATTTACCATGCTATTGTTTGAGGAGAGTGCACAGTTATGAACTTGAATATGTATTAATTAACCAATTAGGCACATTTTGGCAGTCTTGATACAACATTTGAACAGAAATGCAATGGTTCATTGGATCAAGTAAAACTGTGCACATACATTGCTGCCATCTAGTGGCCAAAATCTAAATTGCTCCTGGGCTGGAATAATACATAATGGCCTTTCTCTTGCATTTCAAAGATGATGGTACAAAAAAAAACACGTTTTTTTCTTTGTATTATCTTTTACCAGATCTAATGTGTTATTCTCCTACATTTATTTCACATTTCCACAAACTTCAAAGTGTTTCCTCTCAAATGGTATCAATAATATGCATATCCTTGCTTCAGGTCTTGAGCTACAGGCAGTTAGATTTGTTTATGCCATTTTAGGCAAAAACATTTTTAAAAGGGGTGGATCCTTAAGATTTAATTATGAAATTATTAAAAATATTAATAACTGTCCACCCATGAGGCCACTAGAGGGCGATTTGGTGATTTGACTGCAGGGAAGGACGACGGTGGGCCAGGCCAGGGTTGGACGGTGAACTGTGTACCAATAGTAAACCTCATGGTAACACTTTACTTAAAGTATCCCATTATAATGCTTATCATGAGCACGTACAACCCCTTTATAATGTCTTAGAATCATCTCGTAATGATCCTGACTCAACAACAGCCAGTTGAGTCAAGTTCACATTCATAGTCATCTCACCATAGAGAGTTTTTAGGCATTGAAGGTGGGAATGTACAAATGTATACATATACAGTGCATTCTGAAACCCCTTGACCTTTTCCACATTTTGTTACGTTACAGCTGTAATCTAAAATTGATTAAAAAAACACATCCTTAGCAATTTACACACAATACCCCATAATGACAAAGTGAAAACTGGTATTTTTACATTTTTGCAAATTTGTAAAAAAAAACAATAACAGAAATACCTTTACTTAAGTATTCAGACCCTTTGCTATGAGACTTGGAATTGAGCTCAGGTGCATCCAGTTTCCATTGATCATCCTTGAGATGTTTCTACAACTTGATTGGAATTCTCCTGTGGTAAATTACTTTAATTGGACATGATTTTGAAAGGCACTACCCTGTCTACTTAAGGTCCCACAGTTGACAGTGCATGTCAGAGCAAAAACCAAGCCATGGGTTCGAAGGAGCACGGAGACAGGATTGTGTCGAGGCAACGATCTGGGGAAAGCTACCAAAACATTTCTGCAGCATTGAAGGTCCCCAAGAACACAGTGGCCTCCATCATTCATAAATGGAAGAAGTTTGGAAACACCAAGAGTCTTTCTAGAGCTGGTCATCTGGCCAAGGTGAGCAATCGGGGGAGTTGAGCCCGATGGTCACTCAGATAGAGCTCTAGATTTCCTCTGTGGAGATGGGAGAACCTTCCAGAAGGACAACCATCTCTGCAGCACTCCATCAATCAGGCCTTTATGGTATGGCCAGACGGAATTTATGGCCAGACGGAAGCCACTCCTCAGTAAAAGGCACATGACAGCCCACTTGGAGTTTGCCAAAAGGCACCTAAAGACTCTCAGACCATGAGAAACAAGATTCTCTGGTCTGATGAAACCAATATTGAACTATTTTGCCTGAATGCCAAGCGTCACGTCTAGAGGAAACCTGGCACCATCCCTACGTTGAAGCATGGTGATGGCAGAATCATGCTGTGGAGATGTTTTTCAGCTGAAGGGACTGGGAGACTAGTCAGGACTGAGGAAAAGATGAACGGAACAAAATACAGAGAGATCCTTGATGAAAACCTGCTCCAGAGCTCTCAGGACCTCAGACTGGGGTGAAGGTTCAAAAACCCCAAGCACATAGCCAAGACAATGCAGGAGTGGCTTCGGGACAAGTCTCTGAATGTTCTTGATTGGCCCAGCCAGAGCCCGGACTTGAACCTGATCGAACATCTCTGGAGAGACCTGAAATTAGCTGTGCAGCAACACTCCCCATCCAATCTGACAGAGCTTGAGAGGATCTGCAGAGAAGAATGGGAGAAACTCCCCAAATACAGGTATGGCAAGCTTGTTGCATCATCCCCAAGAAGACTCAAGGCTGTAATCACTGCTACAGGTGCTTCAACAAAGTACTGAGTAAAGGGTCTGAATACTTATGTAGATGTCATATTTCAGATTTTTTTGTTTAGAAATTTGCTAAAATGTCCAAAAACCTGTTTTTGCTTTGTCATTATAAGGCTGTAACCTAACAAAATGTGGAAACAGTCAAGGAGTCTGAATACTTTCCGATGGCACTGTACATCAGTCCGAAATCAACAAGAAGATTAACTCTAAAGTTCCTCATCCTGTGTGCATCCAGTACATAGTCTCCTCCTCATTTTATCTTTCCTTGATTCCTTGCTTTCTCTCGCCTCACTTCCTCAAACCGCATTGGAGGATAAGATCCAAGGTCCCTCCCCTCTGATCTTCTCTTCCAATGTGTTTTGAGAAGGAGGCGATGAGAGAGGGCACGAGAAATAAAGGAAAACATGTTGGGAAAGATACTCTGTACTCAAGACCAGCCAGGGACCACTGTCTGCTTATGCTTTCTTTCTCTCTCTCTCTCTCTCTCTCTCTCTCTCTCTCCCTGCCTCTCTCTCTGTTTCTCTCGCTCTCTTTGTTTTTCTCTCAGTCCTTTCTCTGGTATCTGTTTCCCTCTGCTTTGGGCCCTGCTTCTGTTTGGTCACATGACAAGGAGCTGCATCCTACTAAAACACATGTATCTATGTTCCTGTAAAAAACACATAGTTTAAAAAAAATCTTACGCTTTGCTGCCTACCTAACTTAAAATTAGCCATAACTCAAGCTTTGGACTGAATCTTCACAGCACCTAGGTCGAAAGCTATTGGGTTCTGGGATGGAGCACCTACCAGCATGCCATGCATACCAGACCTGGGTTCAAATTCTATTTGAAATTATTTAAAATACTTTAGCTGTGCTTGATTGAGCTTACCTCTTGCAATGGAACCAATAGAAAACTGCAAACCCTCCCGAAATGGCACTCGACACAGTCTAAAGCAAACACTCAAACCCTGGTTTTATGAAAACTAGCTCAGTAGTTGTAGGGCTCATGTGACTAGTCACCTCATACACTTGTACCTTTGTCCCAGTTATCAGAGAGATCAGACAAGATATTCTATGAATAGTAGTATTTGTCATGACATATTCATATGTTCACCTGGAAATGAATGATCTCATGAATTTCTATACACTAAGCTATACCAGGGCCATGATCAGTAGACAAACGGTGTGTAACATTCCACAACATTATGCCCCGTTGAACGCAACCCAGGCATGACGATGTCCAAATCAACGATAATATTACAAATTTGAAAACAATTTCAGTGAAGAACTATGGTGTACCAGCAGTCCAGGGTGTTGCTTTCAGGCACTTAACCCCCTGCCTATGAGCAAATAGATCTAGGGAAAACACTGATGTGACATTATCTTAGTTAGATAAGTTCACTCTCAGTAATTTCCTGCCATATTAGAGAGCCAGAGCCACCATGCTATAATGGCAGACCAGTCCAGTAGTGTACAGTGGTACCTTAAACACTACCATGCCGAGCTGAGCCAAGCCAAACTGTACTGGCCTGGTTACACATCCACCATAGTTAGTGCTGAAACCGTGCTGGAAGGGGCCATATGAAAACAAAATTCCTTTAATCCGAGCCAGCTCAGTAGTGTGGTTCAGGTCAGCAGTTGGTACAGTAGTGTAAAATAGCAATTGGTCTCTGAGTTTGTCTTGTATCATTTCACCCCACTAGGCTGAGCCAAGCTATACTGGGCTGGCCTTGTTATGCATCTACCATAGTTGGAGAAACCGTACTGGAGATGGAAATGTGAAAATAAAATATCAGAGCGTGCTAAGTATGGTTTGGGTGGAACCCTATTTTGAAAAGGGTCTTGGAGTTCCCAGGCTTTGCATGGTAGTGGTAATGGGGGCGCTGGTGGTGACCCCCTCTCCCCTCTCTCCTCTCCCCCCAGCATGTGTCTCTAGCCGCCAGTCGCTCAGACAAGGGCACTAGCCTGTCCAGCCGCTCACTGGGCGCCCGCTGCAGGAACTCCATCGCCTCCTGCTCTGACGAGACTCCGCACATCGGCAACTACCGCCTGCTTAAGACCATCGGCAAGGGCAACTTCGCCAAGGTCAAGCTGGCCCGCCATATCCTGACGGGCAAGGAGGTGAGGCTGGGGCATGGGGAGGGTGGCGGGTGGGGGGTTGTTGGGTAAGGGATATGATGCAGAGGAAGGGTAGTGGTCTTAGAAAGCAGAAATATGATGCAATAGTGTCCATTTCCATGGTAGTGTGTTAGAGCATGGATGAATGCATGGGGCCCAATCCCAAATTGACTCCTAGACCTAGTGCATAGGGTGTAAAGTCTAGGGGTTGATTTGGTATTGGTCTGTTTTAATGATTGGGTTGGAATATAGGGTAGAGAGATGAGACTTGGGTAGGGATAGGGGTAGAGTGAGTGGTGGGGGTAGGAAGTGGATGGAGGGGGATCTGTAGTTGTGGTTCTTCTTTATTCAGATGGTTCCCCATTATCTTTGGCCTAAGCAACCCCTTGTCTTCCTGGGGTCAATGATTAGAGTATAGATGGGTGCAATGCTAAAATAGAGGGTTGGGAGGAATAGGGATAGGTTTGACTGGAATGGGGAACTAAAGAAGTGGGACATTGGTTCTGGGGCGTCTGGCCATGGATAGGAAAATAATGAATGTGAATAGGGATATTAATCTTCATTACTTGAAGCTTGTTGGAGAAAGCTATGTTGTACTACTGGGTTGTTTTCATCTTCTCATTGTGCTTTTTTTGTAAAATGTTGTAAAAAGTTATCCTCATGTCTCCTCCAGGTTGCAATAAAAATAATTGACAAAACTCAGTTGAATCCAACCAGCCTACAAAAGGTGAGTCTTGGCAATTTACTTTAAAAAAAATCAATCTGTGTTTCATCAGTCACAGTGGACACGACCTTAATAAACGCTTAATGAACACTTAATAAATGCATAATAAATGCCCTCCTTACCCCAACACACTATCACAGATTAATGTGAAATAGACACAAATGACTGATTTGAAATTTGTGACAGGCACAGAAAAAAGTCCACATTTTAGTGTGTATTACATGCTTTTCATCACAACGCATTTTGTGTGTATTACATGATTTTCTTTCTTCATAACACATTCATGTACATTACACAAATTCATTTTTTAAAATGTTAGCTAGGCTAGCTAGGTGGCTAACGTTAGCTTGGCTAGGGGTTAAGGTTGGGGTTAGAGGTTAAGGTTAGGTTTAGGCGTTAGGGGTTAATGTTAGGGCTAGATAACATACTAGCTAAGTAGTTAAAGGGCTAGGTTTAGGAGTTAGTTTAAAGGGTTATGGTTAGGGGAAGGGTTAGCTAACATACTAAGTGGTTGAAAATTAGCTCAAAAGTAATAATGAGTTGCAAAGTAGCTAATTTGTTCAAATTCTAAAGTTATCCAGATTCGAACACACAGCCTTTGGGTTGCTAAATGTTCACGTTATATGCCCACCCATCCTTCCCGACCAACCTCTCTCCTACCAGGACCCCTACAAATCAGCCGGGCTAGACAATCTGGACCCTATCGTTCTAAAATGATCTGCTGAAATTGTTGCAACCCCTATCACTAGCCTGTTCAACCTCTCTTTCGTATCGTCTGAGATTCCCAAAGATTGGAAAGCTGCCACAGTCATGACACTCTAGACCCAAACTGCTATAGACCTATATCTATCCTACCCTACCTTTCTAAGGTCTTCAAAAGCCAAGTTAACAAACAGATTACCGACCATTTCGAATCCCACCGTACCTTCTCCGCTATGCAATCTTGTTTCAGAGATGGTCATGGCTGCACCTCAGTCACGCTCAAAGTCCTAAACGATATCATAACCGCCATCGATAAGAGACATTACTGTGCAGCCATATTCATTGACCTGGACAAGGCTTTCGACTCTGTCAATTACCACATTTTTATCGGCAGACTCAACAGCCTTGGTTTCTCAAATGATTGCCTTGCCTGGTTCACCAACTACTTCTCTGATAGAGTTCAGTGTGTCAAATCGGCCGACTCTCTTCTCTGTATACATCAATGATGTCGCTCTTGCTGCTGGTGATTCTCTGATCCACCTCTATGCAGACGACACCATTCTGTATACCTCTGGCCCTTCTTTGGACACTGTGCTAACTAACCTCCAGACGAGCATTCAATGCCATACAACTCTCCTCCCGTGGCCTCCAACTGCTCTTTAATGCAAGTAAAACTAAATGCATGCTCTCCAACCGATCGCTGCCCGCACCTGCCCGCCCGTCCAGCATCACTACTCTGGACGGTTCTGACAACTACAAATACCTAGGTGTCTGGTTAGACTGTAAACTCTCCTTCCAGACTCACATTAAGCATCTCCAATCCAAAATTAAATCTTGAATCTTCCTACTTTGCAAAAAAGCATCCTTCACTCATGCTGCCAATCATACCCTTGTAAAACTGACCATCCTACCAATCCTCAACTTCGGCGATGTCATTTACAAAATGGACTCCACCACTCTACTCAACAAATTGGATGCAGTCTATCACAGGGCCATCCATTTTGTCACCAAAGCCCCATATACTATCCACCACTGCGACCTGTACTCTCTCGTTTGCTGGCCCTCGCTTCATACTGGTCGCCAAACCCACTGGCTCCACGTCATCTACAAGTCTCTGCTAGGTAAAGCCCCACCTTATCTCAGTTCACTGGTCACCATAGCAGCACCCACCCCTAGCACCCGCTCCAGCAGGTATATCTCACTGGTTACCCCCAAAGCCAATTCTTCCTTTGGCCGCCTTTCCTTCCAGTTCTCTGCTGCCAATGACTAAAAGGAGCTGCAAAAATCACTGAAGCTGGAGACTCATATCTCCCTCACTAGCTTTAAGCACCAGCTGTCAGAGCAGCTCACAGATCACTGCACCTGTACATAGCCCATCTGTAAATAGCCCATCCAACTACCTCATCCCCATACTGTATTTATTTATTTATCTTGCTCCTTTGCATTGTTCATATATACATATATATATATATATATACACTGCTCAAAAAAATAAAGGGAACACTTAAACAACACAATGTAACTCCAAGTCAATCACAGTTCTGTGAAACAATATTGCACGCCCAATTTTTCAGTTTTTGATTTGTTAAAAAAGTTTGAAATATCCAATAAATGTCATTCCACTTCATGATTGTGTCCCACTTGTTGTTGATTCTTCACAAAAAAAATACAGTTTTATATCTTTATGTTTGAAGCCTGAAATGTGGCAAAAGGTCGCAAAGTTCAAGGGGGCCGAATACTTTCGCAAGGCATTGTATACAGTGCATTCGGAAAGTATTCAGACCCTTTGACTTTTTCCACATTTTGTTAGCTAACAGCCATATTCTAAAATGGATTAAATCATTTTTCCCCCTCATCAATCTCCACACAATACCCCATAATGACAAAGCAAAAACTGGTTTGTAGAAATGTTTGCACATTTAAAACATTTTGGGAAACAAGATGCACCTGAGATAAATATCAAGTCTCATAGAAAAGGGTCTGAATACTTATGTAAATAAGATATATAAGTTGGAATTTTTTTTTTAAATTAGCAAACATTTAAATATAAAACTGTTTTCACTTTGCCATTATGGGGTATTGTGTGTAGATTGAAGAGGATTTGTATCTATTTAATCAATTTCAGAATAAGGCTGTAACGTAACAACATTTGTAAAAGTAAAGGGGTCTGAATACTTTTTCTGCACATGGTAACATTGACTCATAACCCCCCTCATGCATTAGTCAGAGGCCCGGGCTGCTCTGTAGATGGGCTCAGAGCATGTATATGCTCTCTCTCTCTCTCTCTCTCTCTGTCTCTCTCTCTCTCTCTCTCTGTCTCTCTCTCTCTCTCTCTCTCTCTCTCTCTCTCTCTCTCTCTCTCTCTCTCCCCCCCCCCCCCCCTCCTGGCTCTGTGGCGTCACACATGCCGGGGGGCATGAAGTGAACAGACCGGAAAGAGCCAATCAAGGATGAAGTAATTGTTCATAATGGTGCTGTGTGTATGTACAGTATGTGGGGAAGATAGTGCTGGACTGGGAGAACGTCTGTTACGTTCAGCTTCACATCATGATTTTGCTTGACTATGGGACCATCTCATACAGTATGTGGATTAATGACATCGACATGAGTCAGGATCAGGATTTGAGTCTCTATGAGCTCCTAGTGTCATCATAGTGAGTTTGATTCCTGCTGGGGCCACCCATACTGAAATGTCTGCACGCATGACTGTATGTCACTTTGGATAAAAATATTTTTCTAAATGGCATACAGTCCTCACCATACTGTATGTATTTAGGCAGTGAAGCAATTTTTTATTATTTTGTCTCTATACTCCAGTATTTTGGATTTGAGATGAAAATACAATTTTGTAGCTCTGAGCCTCTACTTTTATCCAATATACAAAACACCATTCAAAATTCATGAGACCGAATCGAGCCACTCGGTCACAATTTACAGTATGTTGCAGTAAAAAGTTTCAGAGAATGTGGATGTTGACAATACCAAAAATTACTGTATTACATACAGTTTTCCATTATAGTGTATTATAGTTGAATATTTGGCCCCATGTTTGGTCCCATATCCATTGCACACAATGACTGCGTAAAGCTTGTGACTCTGCAAACTCATTGGAAGTACACTGCTCAAAAAAATAAAGGGAACACTTAAACAACACAATGTAACTCCAAGTAAATCACACTTCTGTGAAATCAAACTGTCCACTTAGGAAGCAACACTGATTGACAATACATTTCACATGCTGTTGTGCAAATGGAATAGACAACAGGTGGAAATTATAGGCAATTAGCAAGACACCCCCAATAAAGGAGTGGTTCTGCAGGTGGTGACCACAGACCACTTCTCAGTTCCTATGCTTCCTGGCTGATGTTTTGGTCACTTTTGAATGCTGGCGGTGCTTTCACTCTAGTGGTAGCATGAGACGAAGTCTTCAACCCACACAAGTGGCTCAGGTAGTGCAGCTCATCCAGAATGGAACATCAATTCGAGCTGTGGCAAGAAGGTTTGCTGTGTATGTCAGCGTAGTGTCCAGAGCATGAAAGCGCTACCAGGAGACAGGCCAGTACATCAGGAGACGTGGAGGAGGCCTTAGGAGGGAAACAACCCAACAGCAGGACCGCTACCTCCGCCTTTGTGCAAGGAGGAGCAGGAGGAGCACTGCCAGAGCCCTGCAAAATGACCTCCAGCAGGCGACAAATGTTCTTGTGTCTGCTCAAACGGTCAGAAACAGACTCCATGAGGGTGGTATGAGGGCCCGACATCAACAGGTGGGGGTTGTGCTTACAGCCCAACACCGTGCAGGACGTTTGGCATTTGCCAGAGAACACCAAGTTTGGCAAATTCACCACTGACTCCCTGTGCTCTTCACAGATGAAAGCAGGTTCACACTGAGCACATGTGACAGACGTGACAGAGTCTGGAGAAGCCGTGGAGAACGTTCTGCTGCCTGCAACATCCTCCAGCATGACCGGTTTGGCGGTGGGTCAGTCATGGTGTGGGGTGGCATTTCTTTGGGGGGCCACACAGCACTCCATGTGCTCGCCAGAGGTAGCCTGACTGCCATTAGATACCGAGATGAGATCCTCAGACCCATTGTGAGACCATATGCTGGTGCGGTTGGCCCTGGGTTCCTCCTAATGCAAGACAATGCTAGACCTCATGTGGCTGGAGTGTGTAAGCAGTTCCTGCAAGAGGAAGGCATTGATGCTATGGACTGGCCCGCCCGTTCCCCAGACCTGAATCCAATTGAGCACATCTGGGACATCATGTCTCGCTCCATCCACCAACGCCACGTTGCACCACAGACTGTCCAGGAGTTGGCGGATGCTTTAGTCCAGGTCTGGGAGGAGATCCCTCAGGAGACCATCCGCCACCTCATCAGGAGCATGCCCAGGCGTTGCAGGGAGGTCATACAGGCACGTGGAGGCCACACACACTACTGAGCCTCATTTTGACTTGTTTTAAGGACATTACATCAAAGTTGGATCAGCCTGTAGTGTCATGTTGTCTTGTCTCTGTCCTTTCCCTTCACCCTGTCTCCCTCTGCTGGTCGTTGTTATGTTACCTTTTCTCCCCCTCTTTTCCCCAGCTGTGCCTTGTCTCCTCCTAATTACCCATTCACCCCGTTCCCCACCTGTTCCCTTTTTCCCTCTGATTAGGTCCCTATATCTCTCTCTGTTTCTGCTCCTGTCCTTGTCGGATTCTTGTTTGTTTGTTTGTGTGTCTCATGCCTGAACCAGACTATCATCGTGTGTGCTGCAACCTTGTCCTGTCCTGTCGGAATCTACCTGTCCATCTGAGCCCACGTATGTTCGTCATTAAAGTACTCTGTTTGTTAATTCGCTTTTGGGTCCTCATTCACGCACCATAACAGAAGAATCCGACCAAGAATGGACCCAGCGACTTCGGATCCTCTCCACTCAGCCGTCGAGATCCAGGGAGCGATGCTAGGCAGACACGAGCAGGAATTGTCTGCTGCTCGACATGCCGTTGAGACCCTGGCCACCCAAGTCTCCAACCTCACAGAACAGGTTCACCATCTCCGCCTCGATCCACCGGCCACTTCCAGGGCTTTCGAATCTCCGGAGCCCAGAATCAATAACCCGCCGTGTTACTCTGGGGAGCCCACTGAATGCCGCTCGTTCCTCACCCAGTGTGATATTGTGTTTTCTCTCCAGCCCAACACTTACGCCAGGAGCACTGCTCGTGTCGCCTACGTCATA
The DNA here is from genome assembly GCF_057628025.1 of Oncorhynchus mykiss. Lineage (NCBI taxonomy): Eukaryota > Metazoa > Chordata > Actinopteri > Salmoniformes > Salmonidae > Oncorhynchus > Oncorhynchus mykiss. The sequence continues at coordinate 45,062,152 of NC_143033.1, read as the reverse complement.
TCTCTCCTTACTGGACGGGCTCGTGAGTGGGGCACGGCAATCTGGGAGGCAAGGGCTGAGTGTACTAACCAGTATCAGGACTTTAAGGAGGAGATGATACGGGTTTTTGATCGATCTGTTTTTGGGGAGGAGGCTTCCAGGGCCCTGTCTTCCCTATGTCAAGGCAATCGATCCATAACAGACTACTCTATTGAGTTTCGCACTCTTGCTGCCTCCAGTGGCTGGAACGAGCCGGCTTTGCTCGCTCGTCTTCTGGAGGGTCTCCGCGCAGAGGTAAAGGATGAGATTCTCTCCCGGGAGGTTCCTTCCAGCGTGGATTCCTTGATTGAACTCGCTATTCGCATTGAGCGACGGGTTGATCTTCGTCACCGAGCTCGTGGAAAGGAGCTCGCGTTCTCCGTTGCCCCCCTCTCCGCATCACTACCATCTTCCTCTGCCGGCTCGGGAGCTGAGCCTATGCAGCTGGGAGGTATCCGCATCTCGACTAAGGAGAGGGAACGGAGAATCACCAACCGCCTCTGTCTCTATTGCGGTTCTGCTGGTCATTTTGTCACTTCATGTCCAGTAAAAGCCAGAGCTCATCAGTAAGCGGAGGGCTACTGGTGAGCGCTACTACTCCTGTCTCTCCTTCAAGATCCTGCACTACCTTGTCGGTCCATCTACGCTGGACCGGTTCGTCAGCTTCCTGCAGTGCCTTAATAGACTCTGGGGCGGAGGGCTGTTTTATGGACGAGACCTGGGCTCGGGAACATGACATTCCTCTCAGACAGTTAAGGGAGTCCACGGCCTTGTTCGCCCTGGATGGTAGTCCTCTCCCCAGGATTCAGCGTGAGACGCTACCTTTAACCCTCACTGTTTCTGGTAATCATAGCGAAACCATTTCTTTTTTGATTTTTCGTTCACCTTTTACACCTGTTGTTTTGGGCCATCCCTGGCTAGTTTGTCATAATCCTTCCATTAATTGGTCTAGTAATTCTATCCTCTCCTGGAACGTCTCTTGTCATGTGAAATGTTTAATGTCTGCTATCCCTCCTGTTTCCTCTGTCTCTTCTTCACAGGAGGAGCCTGGTGATTTGACAGGGGTGCCGGAGGAATATCACGATCTGCGCACGGTGTTCAGTCGGTCCAGGGCCACCTCTCTTCCTCCACACCGGTCGTATGATTGTAGTATTGATCTCCTTCCGGGAACCACTCCCCCCCGGGGTAGACTATACTCTCTGTCGGCTCCCGAACGTAAGGCTCTCGAGGATTATTTGTCTGTAGCTCTTGACGCCGGTACCATAGTCCCCTCCTCCTCTCCCGCCGGAGCGGGGTTTTTTTTTGTCAAGAAGAAGGACGGGTCTCTGCGCCCCTGCATAGATTATCGAGGGCTGAATGACATAACAGTTAAGAATCGTTATCCGCTTCCTCTTATGTCTTCAGCCTTCGAGATCCTGCAGGGAGCCAGGTTTTTCACTAAGTTGGACCTTCGTAACGCTTACCATCTCGTGCGCATCAGGGAGGGGGACGAGTGGAAGACGGCGTTTAACACTCCGTTAGGGCACTTTGAATACCGGGTTCTTCCTTTCGGCCTCGCTAACGCTCCAGCTGTCTTTCAGGCATTAGTCAATGATGTCCTGAGAGACATGCTGAACATCTTTGTTTTCGTTTACCTTGACGATATCCTGATTTTTTCACCGTCACTCCAGATTCATCTTCAGCACGTTCGACGTGTCCTCCAGCGCCTTTTAGAGAATTGTCTTTTTGTGAAGGCTGAGAAGTGCACTTTTCATGCCTCCTCCGTCACATTTCTCGGTTCTGTTATTTCCGCTGAAGGCATTAAGATGGATCCCGCTAAGGTCCAAGCTGTCATTGATTGGCCCGCTCCTAAGTCACGCGTCGAGCTGCAGCGCTTTCTCGGCTTCGCGAACTTCTATCGTCGTTTCATCCGTAATTTCGGTCAGGTGGCAGCTCCTCTCACAGCCCTTACTTCTGTCAAGACGTGCTTTAAGTGGTCCGTTTCCGCCCAGGGAGCTTTTGATCTCCTCAAGAATCGTTTTACATCCGCTCCTATCCTTGTTACACCTGACGTCTCTAGACAGTTCGTTGTCGAGGTTGACGCGTCAGAGGTGGGCGTGGGAGCCATTCTTTCTCAGCGCTCCCTCTCTGACGACAAGGTCCACCCATGCGCGTATTTTTCTCATCGCCTGTCCCCGTCGGAACGTAACTATGATGTGGGAGACCGCGAACTGCTCGCCATCCGGTTAGCCCTAGGCGAATGGCGACAGTGGTTGGAGGGGGCGACCGTTCCTTTTGTCGTTTGGACTGACCATAGGAACCTTGAGTACATCCGTTCTGCCAAACGACTTAATGCGCGTCAGGCGCGTTGGGCGCTGTTTTTCGCTCGTTTCGAGTTCGTGATTTCTTATCGTCCGGGCTCTAAGAACACCAAGCCTGATGCTTTATCTCGTCTCTTCAGTTCTTCAGTAGCCTCCACTGACCCCGAGGGGATTCTCCCTGAGGGGCGTGTTGTCGGGTTGACTGTCTGGGGAATTGAGAGGCAGGTAAAGCAAGCGCTCACTCACACTCCGTCGCCGCGCGCTTGTCCTAGGAACCTTCTTTTCGTTCCCGTTCCTACTCGTCTGGCCGTTCTTCAGTGGGCTCACTCTGCCAAGTTAGCCGGCCACCCTGGCGTTCGGGGTACGCTTGCTTCCATTCGCCAGCGTTTTTGGTGGCCCACCCGGGAGCATGACATGCGTCGTTTCGTGGCTGCTTGTTCGGTCTGCGCGCAGACTAAGTCCGGTAACTCCCCTCCTGCCGGCCGTCTCAGGCCGCTTCCCATTCCCTCTCGACCGTGGTCTCACATCGCCTTAGATTTTGTCACCGGACTGCCTTCGTCAGCGGGGAAGACTGTTATTCTTACGGTTGTCGACAGGTTCTCTAAGGCGGCTCATTTTATTCCCCTTGCTAAGCTTCCTTCTGCTAAAGAGACGGCACAAATCATCATCGAGAATGTTTTCAGAATTCATGGCCTTCCGTCAGACGTCGTTTCGGACAGAGGTCCGCAATTCACGTCTCAATTTTGGAGGGAGTTTTGCCGTTTGATTGGGGCTTCCGTCAGTCTCTCTTCCGGCTTTCACCCCCAGTCTAACGGTCAAGCAGAACGGGCCAATCAGACTATTGGTCGCATCTTACGCAGTCTTTCTTTTCGCAACCCTGCGTCTTGGTCAGAACAGCTCCCCTGGGCAGAATACGCCCACAACTCGCTTCCTTCGTCTGCGACAGGGCTATCTCCTTTTCAGAGTAGCCTCGGGTACCAGCCTCCGCTGTTCTCATCTCAGTTCGCCGAGTCCAGCGTCCCCTCCGCTCAGGCTTTTGTCCAACGTTGCGAGCGCACCTGGAAGAGGGTCAGGTCTGCACTTTGCCGTTATAGGGCGCAGACTGTGAGAGCTGCTAATAAGCGTAGAACTAAGAGTCCTAGATATTGTCGCGGTCAGAGAGTTTGGCTCTCCACTCAGAACCTTCCCCTTAAGACCGCTTCTCGCAAGTTGACCCCGCGGTTCATTGGTCCGTTCCGTATTTCTCAAATCATTAACCCTGTCGCAGTGCGACTTCTTCTGCCGCGATATCTTCGTCGCGTCCACCCGGTCTTCCATGTCTCCTGTGTCAAGCCCGTTCTTCGCGCCCCCGCTCGTCTTCCCCCCCCCCCCCCCATCCTTGTCGAGGGCGCACCCATCTACAGGGTCCGTAGGATTTTGGACATGCGTCCTCGGGGCCGTGGTCATCAGTACCTAGTAGATTGGGAGGGGTACGGTCCTGAGGAGAGGAGTTGGGTTCCCTCTCGGGACGTGCTGGACCGTGCGCTGATCGATGATTTCCTCCGTTGCCGCCAGGCTTCCTCCTCGAGTGCGCCAGGAGGCGCTCGGTGAGTGGGGGGGTACTGTCATGTTGTCTTGTCTCTGTCCTTTCCCTTCACCCTGTCTCCCTCTGCTGGTCGTTGTTATGTTACCTTTTCTCCCCCTCTTTTCCCCAGCTGTGCCTTGTCTCCTCCTAATTACCCATTCACCCCGTTCCCCACCTGTTCCCTTTTTCCCTCTGATTAGGTCCCTATATCTCTCTCTGTTTCTGCTCCTGTCCTTGTCGGATTCTTGTTTGTTTGTTTGTGTGTCTCATGCCTGAACCAGACTATCATCGTGTGTGCTGCAACCTTGTCCTGTCCTGTCGGAATCTACCTGTCCATCTGAGCCCACGTATGTTCGTCATTAAAGTACTCTGTTTGTTAATTCGCTTTTGGGTCCTCATTCACGCACCATAACATGTAGTGTGGTTTTCCACTTTAATTTTGAGTGTGACTCCAAATCCAGACCTCCATGGGTTGATACATTTGTTTTCCATTGATAATTTTTGTGTGATTTTGTTGTCAGCACATTCAACTATGTAAAGAAAAAAGTACAGCCACAGCTTTTGCAGAGCAAGGGGAACAACTACTTCAAGGTCTCAGAGCGAGTGACGTCAACGATTGAAACGCTATTAGAGCGCACCCCGATAACTAGCTAGCTATTTCACACCGGTTACACATAGGCTTCATTAATGCCATTCAGACTTGAAGTTGATACAACAACTATGATAGCTGAGGTTCATAGATAGGTTCTAAACTAATATTCATACCAAACGTTTTAGGGTCCATACACAGATCAGCTACATACTGTAGCTAGCTACACATCCATAGTCATGCAGTTATTTTTATCCTCCACTACACAATAAGCAAGTAAATACTTAGCTATGTTGCAAGGCAAGCTTACACAATTGTGCATTCAATTTGCAGTAAATGCTTTAGCTAGATAGATTCTTTACATCCACTGTTTCACAAGACGACAGCCTGGTTTGCTGGTTTTCTCAGGAGTCCCTAAAACATTAAACAACACGAATTACAAATTCATTCTCCCAACACTAGCTAGCTGGCTAATGTTAGCTAGTCAGATAACTTGCTAAATAGCGATTTTCGTAAATTAACTTTATGACAAATATGCACAAACCTTTTTCTCTACATTAACTAGGCGGCAGGGTAGGCTAGTGGTTAGAGCGTTGGACTAGTAACCGGAGCTGGTAAACCCCCGAGCTGGCAAGGTACACTGTTCCTAGGCCGTCATTGAAAATAAGAATTTGTTCTTAACTGACTTGCCTAGTTAAATAAAGGTTATAAAAAAAACTAACATATTCCTCTAAATTGTACATTTTGTTAGCCAGCTTTGCCCAAGGACGGGTGACTCGCGTCAAATATCGTCATTGAAACCACTCAATATGTTTGGTCATATAAAAACCTTGGGACCCAAATGCATAATGAGTGCTCTAACTTCCCCTTGTGGTGGTCTGGAGCAATGAAGTCGTGACGCTGGGTAGCTCTAAGTCCCGCGGTGCAAGCTCACAACTTTTAATGGAGGAACCACTGTATATATTTACAATTGTGTGCCTTTGTTGTCTCTCTGTTGATATCGCCGGTCTGTCTAGGGTGTAATTCGAAAGAAAGTCTGTGGTTTTGTCTGTTAGAATGTATCTTCCAGACATTCTATGGTCGTTGGATATGGAAATGTTCTTTTAGAATGGATTTTTTTGAAGTGCCACCCGGTGGTTCTTGGTCGAGGTTACTAGAATAGATACTTCGGTTCGAGTTTCCTAGGCTAACCGTATTTAAACAGACTGAATGTTCCTGTGTAGTCTTCTTCACTCGAGAGTTTGAGGTTCTTACCATTTCCTGGTATTGTAGTCTTTAAACCATTTCTCAGCCATGTAGCCACCGCTTCACGCTGTCTGGTCTATATTTAAATTGCCAACCATTCCAACATGTAGCTACAGTGCCTGGCTCTCTGGTCTAATGTACATTTTGTCAGAAGTGGGTTTTATTCTCTTTGGGAAAAGGGGGGCGTTCCATGACCCGACGTAACATCTGTGCTCACGTGGGTGTGGCCAATGACTTGGCTAAGACTTCATATAAAAAACAATTATATCATTTAGAAGGCTAACATCACATTACATCTTCTCACAAATAGTTTCATGTTTAATCATATCAGCAACATTTTGATGTGAATCTGATCACTGGGAATACACATTCAGAGATACAGTTATGTTCTTATACTGTCCTTCATGGGATCCCAAAACACAACTGATCTGACATAATTGTTCTTCAACCACTCCAACCGTTTGGTTGTATTGGCGGGAGGACTCCCTTTGTTCTACAGAGGTTCTCTCCCTGGCAATTGAAATGTACAAACTATGGCAAAAGGGGACGACAAGTGGATAAGAGGCAAGCAGTAATTTTGATTAATTAATGAGCGAGCTAAGATGGACGTAGTCAATATAACTATTTGTTCAGCACTTTTGAAATGTACATCGACAGAATTCAGAACAAGGGCCATTTTTACAGTGTTCTCCCTGTACAACAAGTCAGAACTGTAGGATAAATAAAGGGGGCATGTAAGCAGACAATGAAAGCTCTTACAATATTCAATGATTTAATTTCTCTAAAACAGGTTATAGGCTACATGTGCACCACCAAGTCAGAGCAGTAGGCAAAATTAAAAGGGGAAAATATACCAAATGATTAGGGTGAGGCACATGTACCTAAAATCTATCTACATTTCTTAAAAAGCTATGGCTATGTTTGGACAATTCCCTAATAAAATATAATGGTCAGAAGATTGAAGTGAGGGCCTCCCGAGTGGCACAGAGGTCTAAGGCACTGCATCGCAGGGCGTGAGGCGTCACTACAGACCCAGGTTCAATCCCAGGCTGTGTCGCAGCCAGCCGTGACCTGGAGACTCATGAGGCTATGCACATTTGGCCCAGCATCGGAGGTTTTGGCCAGCCTGGATGCCCTTGTCCCATCGCACTCTAGCGACTCCTTGTGGCGGGCTGGGCGCATGCACCCTGACTTCGGTTGCCAGTTGTCCTCCGACACATTGGTGCACATTGGTGCGGGTTAAGCGAACAGTGTGTCAAGAAGCAGCGCGGCTTGGCAGGGTCGTGTTTCAGAGGACGCATGGTTCTCGACATTCACCTCTCCCGAATCCATATAGGAGTTGCAGTAATGGGACAAGACTGTAACTATCAATTCAGATAGCATAAAAAAAGAAGATTGAAATTACATTTGTATAAAAGTTTGGTAACTTCGTATAATGTTACATCAACATTATTACACAAATTTACTGGATTTTTTCATGTTTGTTGTTATTGGTGTTATTAGGAATCCATCACCATTAGCTGAATATTGTTTTTTTAACAACTCCAACATTTTATTGCAGAAGTATGTTCAAGGAACTTTATTAGAACCATCATGTTATAATGTCACACTATAACTTTATGAGGAATAATCCCTCCTGGTTTTTATGGGTGTTTGAATAACATATCCATCAACATTAGCAGAATGTTCCCGTAACCACTTATATTGCTCCCGCATTTTGTTGCGGCAGTATGTTTAAAGAACATTACCGGAACATTGTGTTATTATTTTCCCTGTTAACCTAAAGACAACCTTAAGTAAATGTTCTGTGGTAACATCTGATCAACATTTTAGTGAATGTTAGGAGAACATTCCAATAATATTTCATTAAAAACATGAATAAAAGTAATAATTGTTAGCGAAAACATTCTTTGAATGGGATTTTATCATCCTAATGATAAAAACTAGAACTTAATGAGAATCTTAGGAAATGTTCTGGGAATGTTCCCCGGTTTGCTGTGTAGATACATAAAGTGCTTTTCGTGGCTTAATGGTAAAACCGATATGAAAATACCCTCAAATAAAAAGTGGCATAATGTACTGTCTCCTCATAATTTGATCTCAAATGCAAAATGCTATAATGAGTAAAGTAAAAAAAAATAAAAAATGTAGCTTCACTCTCCATATGGTGAGGAATGTATTATGTTATACATATAATCTATAAGGCTTTAAATTATGACTCCTACTATCTTATAACATTTGGACCTATTCCCTTTCGTTTTGATCTGTTGTACATTTTATCTCTTTGAGGACATACAGTATAGGATCATTCAAATTGATGATCTTTCGTCTGGCCACTGTCTAGGTTCTAATTCATGGCTACTATGTCTTTCCCTTGAGTTACAATGTTCTTGCCTGGATGGCATGTCTTTCCAGGATCTGTGATCATATGCAGGCCTATGCCTTCATTCATAAATCCTTCTCAATTCTCTCGCTTATCTTCGATTGGGCGACTGTGCGAGAGAGGACACTGATTGGGTGGCTGCATGAGACCAAACAATGTGATTGGGCCATTGTCAGAGAAAACACTTGCTATCTATTGGATTGGGCCTAGATTGCCAAAAGAGGGCCGGGATTGGGTAGGGACAGGGGAGAGCGCTCTACAATTGGCCAGCGATGATAGCAGGTTACTTTACATACCTGTGGTCTAGAGAAAATCCTCAATACAGAAAACATGAAAGAGCCCATATTAGCATAACCTGGCCTGCTATGCAGTCTCACAAGATGGGTATACAACTGACCAAATCCAATGTATCTGTAAATTCACCCTATATGCTGTTTGTTAGTAGTATATCAGTGACAGTAGGTCAGATGGGAGATTGTGGTAGCGATTGGGCTGGGGCGTGTTTGGTCAGTGGAATTCTGGGATTTCTTGACAACGACGACGAGACACATTGGCGTATCCCGTGATTCCCTCTGGCACAGCTGGAGAAGCAGGGTTGCTATGGCAACAGTGACGTTGGGCATTGCCAGAGGAAAAACCTGAGAAAATAAGGGATTGAATGAAGAAGGAGGAAACCGGGAGAGAGAGACATATAGAATAAGGAGAAGGATTGAAGAAAGAGGATAGAAAAGCTTATCATGCTATCTTCTTTCTGATTCTGACTAGATGACGTGGGGGAGTTGCTGCTGATTTGCAACGATGGTCTTTATGTTAAGGAGCCTTAAAGTTATTATGAGCCAGACGAATGGTTCAAATTTAATCTTCTGCTTTATGACAAAGTGTAGACCTACAGCAAATGTTGAAAAAACAAATTGTACACATTGCTATAACATCTACTATCAGTTCAAGACCCCATATTAATATATTATTTGTATTCTATTCACTTCTAACACACTTCCTTCTACGTTTCACAGCTCTTTCGAGAGGTTCGGATAATGAAAGGTTTAAATCATCCAAACATAGGTAAGGGCCTACATTTAAGAATCTGTTATACAGTGCATTCGGAAAGTATTCAGACCCCTTGACTTTTTCCATATTTTGTGATGTTACAGCCTTATTCTAAAATTGATTAAATTAATTTGTTAATCTACACACAATACCCCATAATGACAAAGCAAAAATGGGTTTTGAGACATTTTGGCAAATGTATTAAAAATCACAAACAGAAGTACCTTATTTACATAAGTATTCAGACCTTTTGCTATGAGACTCAAAATGGAGCTCAGGTAGATCCTGTTTCCATTGATCATCCTTGAGATGTTTCTACAACTTGATTGGAGTCCACCTGTGTTAAATTAAATGGATTGGACATGATTTGGAAAGGCACACACCTGTCTATATAAAGGTCCCACAGTTGACAGTGCATGTCAGAGCAAACACATAGCCATGAGGTCAAAGGAATTGTCCGTAGAGCTCAGAGACAGGTTTGTGTCAAGGCACAGATCTGGGGAAGGGTACCAAAACATTTCTGCAGCATTGAAGGTCCCCAAGAACACAGTGGCCTCCATCATTCTTAAATGGAACCACCAAGATTCTTCCTAGAGCTGGCCGCCTGGCCAAACTGAGCAATCGGGGGAGAAGGGCCTTGATCAAGGGGGTAATCAAGAACCCAATGGTCACTCTGACAGAGCCCCAGAGTTGCTCTGTGGAGATGGGAGATCCTTCCAGAAGGACAACCATCTCTGCAGCACTCCACCAATCAGACCTTTACGGTAGAGTGGCCAGACAGAAGCCACTCCTCAGTTAAAGGCACATGACATACCCAAGAAGACTCGAGGCTGTAATCGCGGCTGAAGGTGCTTGAACAAAGTACTGAGTAAAGGGTCTGAATACTTATGTAAATGTGATATTTCTGTTTTTTTTATTTTATAAATTTGCAAACATTTCTGAAAACCTGTTTTTGCTTTGTCATTATGGGGTATTGTTTGTAGATTGATTAGGTAAGAAAACAATTTCATCAATTTTAGAATAAGGCTGTAATGTAACAAAATGTGAAAAAAGTCAATGGGCCTGAATACTTTCTCAATACACTTTATGTAAGTATGTGTGTGTTTGTGCGTGCGTACGTACGTGTGTTCTTGCGTGTGAGTGTGTGTGCATGTGTGTGTTTGTTTATGTTGATATGTTGCAGTTTTTGCTCCTGGCACCTGCTACCATACCCCGTTCAAAGGCACTCAAATATTTTGTCTTGCCCATTCACCCTCTGAATGGCACACATGCACAATCCATGTCTTAATTGTCTCAAGGATTAAAAATCCTACTTTAACCTGTCTCCTCCCCTTCATTTACACTGATTGACGTGGATTTAACAAATCACATCAATAAGTGATCATGGCTTTCATCTGGATTCAGCTGGTCAGTTTATGTCATGGAAAGAGCAGGTGATCTTAATGTTTGTATACTAGTGTAATAACATGTGTAGTCTAAATGGTCCATTCCTGTCTCATCTACCCAGATGGCAGGCTTTTGTCTAAGCCTCTCACTGTGTTTAATAGACTGATACACTACACTACTTGCACATACAGTAGCTAGCTACAGTAGGCCCAGGGTTGGGGATAGAGGGCCCAGGATTGGGTTGGCAAGGGGGGTAGGGAACAGGATTTTCTAAAGATGAAAAAAAATTAATGCCATTAGACAAGACCGGCGTCATGCACCACTGTATTTAGCAGGCCGAGACAGAGATTTGTGTTTTTTAATGAAAGGGGATTTTATTAATTTATTCTTTTTAATCTGATTTTATTTTTGCCTACTACAGTGCAGCTGTTCGAAGTGATTGAGACGGATAAGACCCTTTATCTAATCATGGAGTATGCCAGTGGAGGTGGGTGCATCTGCCTTCCTGTCTGTTTCAATAGACTTAGCTACTGTCTCTCCGTAATGGCTGATTAGCTTGTGTTTGATTAACAGGGGGAAAAGTATAAATAAACCAATGGAGATTACTCAAAATCACAACCTAATGCAACGGTTGTACATTACGTACTCCTACTGTATGTGTATGTAAACACAACATAATGTTGCATATTTTACCTTTGGTGTTCTATGAAATTATATGATAAATGTAAGGGGGAGTGTGGTAATAGGCTTATAGCTTAGGACTGGGGTTTTAGTGGCCAGGGAAAATATTTCTACCAGCATGAAATGTCATTGGGATAGAATATAGGAGGCAGCAGGCCACAGCCCCACAGTCTCTGTCATGACAACATTACTGTTAGGCCTTTGATATTAGCTACTGGAAACATATTAGTTTAATAACTGTTAATGATGGTTGGAAATACAGAATATTCTAAGAATAAAATATGGAGTACAATACGAGTACAGTACGAGTAGAATATGGAGCCAGGAAAGTGTTTAAGCAAGATTGAGTGTACATTATAATGCATTGAAACATATTTTGTCACATATCTCCTTCATCATCATGTTGACCACTCTTCTTTTTTTTCAGGTGAAGTGTTTGACTACCTCGTATCTCATGGGAGAATGAAGGAGATTGAAGCCAGAGCCAAATTTCGGCAGGTATGACGACCACTGTGCCTCACACACCTGTAGGCCGTCTATACTGCCTATCTGTCTGTCTGTTTGTCTGTCTATCTGTCTTTGTCTAGTTGACTGTCTGGCTGGCCGCTAAACTTTCTATCTGTGTCCGTCTGTACATCTCTGTCTTGTCTGCCGCTCTGTTTGTCTTTCTGTCTTTCTTTTCCATTTGGCTTGCTAGCTGACTGGCTGCCTGCTAACCTGTCTGTCTGGCTGCCTGCTAACCTGTCTGTCTGTCTGTCTGTCTGTCTGTCTGTCTGTCTGTCTGTCTGTCTGTCTGTCTGTCTGTCTGTCTGTCTATGTACAGTTGAAGTCGGAAGGTTACATACACCTTAGCCAAATACATTTAAACTCAGTTTTTCCACATTTCCTGACATTTAATCATAGTAAAAATTCCCTGCCTTAGGTCAGTTAGGATCACCACCTTCTTTTAAGAATGTGAAATGTCAGAATAATATCAGAGAGAATGATGTATTTCAGCTTTTATTTCTTTCATCACATTCCCGGTGGGTCAGAAGTTTACATACAATCAAATAGTATTTGGTAGCATTGACTTTAAATTGTTTAAATTGGGTCAAACATTTCGGGTAGCCTTCCACGAGCTTCCCGCAATAAGTTGGGTACATTTTGGCCCATTCCTCCAGACAGAGCTGGTGTAACTGAGTCAGGTTTGTAGGCCTCCTTGCTCGCACACGCTTTTCAGTTCTGCCCACAAATGTTCTATAGGATTGAGGTCAGGGCTTTGTGATGGCCACCCCAATACCTTGACTTTGTTGTCCTTATGCCATTTTGCCACAACTTTGGAAGTATGCTTGGGGTCATTGTCCATTTGGAAGACCCATTTGCGACCAAGCTTTAACTGATGTCTTGAGATGTTGCTTCAATATATCCACATCATTTTACTTCCTCATGATGCAGTGGCTTCTTCCTTGCTGAGTGGCCTTTCAGGTTATGTGGATATAGGACTCGTTTTACTCTTTATATAGATACTTTTGTACCTGTTTCCTCCAGAATCTTCACAAGGTCCTTTGCTGTTGTTCTGGGATTAATTTGCACTTTTCGCACAAAAGTACGTCCATCACTAGGAGAAAGAACGCTTCTTCTTCCTGAGCGGAATGACGGCTGCATGGTCCCATGGTGATTTATACTTGCGTACTATTGTTTGTACAGATGAATGTGGTACCTTGAGGCGTTTGGAAATTGCTCCCAAGGATGAACCAGGTCTTGGCTGATTTCTTTTGATTTTGCCATTTTTCCCAGCAAAGAGGCACTGAGTTTGAAGGTAGGCCTTGAAATACATCCACAGGTACACCTCCAATTGACTCAAATTGACTCAAATGATGTCAATTAGCCTATCAGAAGCTTCTAAAGCCATGACTTCATTTTCTGGAATTTTCCAAGCTGTTTAAAGGCACAGTCAACTTAGTGTATGTGAACTTCTGACCCACTGGAATTGTGATACAGTGAATTCTAAGTTAAATTATCTGTCTGTAAACAATTGCTGGAAAATGACTTGTGTCGTGCACAAAGTAGATGTCTTAATCAACTTGCCAAAAATATTGTTCGTTAACAAGACATTTGTGGAGTGGTTGAAAAACAAGTTTTAATGAGTAGAACCTAAGTGTATGTAAACTTCCGACTTCAACTGTATGTCTTTGTGTCTATTTGTCTGTTTGTCTGTCAGTCCGTCTGTCTACTAACCTGTCTCTCTGTCCTCCAGATCGTGTCTGCTGTCCACTACTGCCACATGAAGAACATTGTCCACCGAGACTTGAAGGTAAGAATGAGGACATTCTATAGAGCTTGATTGAAAAGCTTGTAAACTCACTTTTGAGACAATGGCCTTTGAATGTTTTGGTATCTAGTGAAGAGCTATTTTGTTGTCTATACCCATTCAGCACCATTCACACCCTCTTAAGCTTTAGCCCCACCCATCTCGTTTAGCTCTCGGTGCGTTCAGAGCGCACACTTGACTCTCTGGTTGATTATTTGTTTACCTCTGGATAACATGGAAATATCCTAACCAGTTCTGCTGGCAACAATTTCATTACGCTTTTTTGCAGACGTTTACTGACACCGGCCTTAAGACATGTAGCTAGCTAGCTAGGTAAACAATGAACCTAGCTAGGTTAACAACGTGTAAGATCACACACATCACGTAACGTTAGCCAACGAGCCAGCCAGTTAAAGTTAGCTAGTTAAACAACAATGAACATAGTGCCAAGCTAACGTTAACAGTACACAATAGCTTGAAATGAAACCACTTTCTGTCAAAATTAGAAATGTGTAATATCTGAAAATGTAGCTAGCTGACGCTAGACTATCCTACCTGTATACATCATCATACATGATGGACGCGTCTCCCTGTCATGGATACCATGCCACGGTTGCCCTTAGTTTGAAGATGTAATCCAGAGGCAAGGGTTTTCTCCATTTCTTTAGCTATCATACTCTAATTCCACTGATTTCAAAACTTGAAAGTGGAGAGCAACACTTATGCAGCTCCACTACACAATAAAACATTTTAAAGCCACGTTCGACAGGATTACCAACACAGACTGACCAGCTAAATAGACACAAGCCTTCTATATGGCAGACCAATCGGAACTCCTCTCTCGGGATGTCCAGCCCGCTCATTATCTCAGCCAATCATTACTAGTGGGAAGGTTTCTGACTTTTTCTGTGGCATGGCTTAACCAATAAGGCTCGTAATGTAACAATTTTATTTGTATTTACAGATGGCATACAAGTTTGTTATCAAGGCACATGAAAGTTAACATATTCCAGAAGGCATTTCTACCAAAAAACACATTTTGATAAAAATAAACGTTAAAATGGCTCTCCTGTGAAGTCGTGACTTGCGATATACGCCTAGTTTCCTGAAACGGGTCACATTTAGCAGACACTCTTATCCAGAGCTACTTACAGTTAGTGCATTCATCTTATAATAGCTAGGTGGGACAAACACATATCTAATGGCGAAAGTTAAAACTGCCAAAAATGCAGTCAAAGAGGGGAATAATTGTCAATGAATTAAAAAAAAGGTTTTAATAGAGGCATACTAAGACAAAATAAATGTGTGTGTGTAAACAATAACACATGAGTGCAGCAAATTAAGACATTTATTAAAATGAGGGAAGTGAGTGTTAAACAAATAACTATGCAAATGAGGAAAAGCTTTGCGCAATAAGGAAATATACACCTGGCTCAACTAGAAGTGTGTCTCTACTAAGCGACTGTTGTGTTCCGTGATTTAAGCAAATAAACGCCTAGGCTATTAATTGAAGTTTTACAGGTATTGTGATTATTATTGGATATTTACATCCTTGAACATAAACACAGACAGACGGAATGTGAGTCACTTCTTCTCCCAGTGTTTCCGATGTACTTATCTATAATACACTGCTCAAAAAAATAAAGGGAACACTTAAACAACACAATGTAACTCCAAGTCAATCACACTTCTGTGAAATCAAACTGTCTACTTAGGAAGCAAGACTGATTGACAATAAATTTCACATGCTGTTGTGCAAATGGAATAGACAACAGGTGGAAATTATAGGCAATTAGCAAGACACCCCCAATAAAGGAGTGGTTCTGCAGGTGGTGACCACAGACCACTTCTCAGTTCCTATGCTTCCTGGCTGATGTTTTGGTCACTTTTGAATGCTGGCGGTGCTTTCACTCTAGTGGTAGCATGAGACGGAGTCTACAAACCGCACAAGAGGCTCAGGTAGTGCAGCTCATCCAGGATGGCACATCAATGCGAGCTGTGGCAAGAAGGTTTGCTGTGTCTGTCAGCGTAGTGTCCAGAGCATGGAGGCGCTACCAGGAGACAGGCCAGTACATCAGGAGACGTGGAGGAGGCCGTAGGAGGGAAACAACCCAGCAGCAGGACCGCTACCTCCGCCAAGGAGGAGCAGGAGGAGCACTACCAGAGCCCTGCAAAATGACCTCTAGCAGGCCACAAATGTGCATGTGTCTGCTCAAACGGTCAGAAACAGACTCCATGAGGGTGGTATGAGGGCCCGACATCCACAGGTGGGGGTTGTGCTTACAGCCCAACACCGTGCAGGACATTTGGCATTTGCCAGAGAACACCAAGATTGGCAAATTTGCCACTGGCGCCCTGTGCTCTTCACAGATGAAAGCAGGTTCACACTGAGCACATGTGACAGACGTGACAGTCTGGAGACGCCGTGGAGAACGTTCTGCTGCCTGCAACATCCTCCAGCATGACCGGTTTGGTGGTGGGTCAGTCATGGTGTGGGGTGGCATTTCTTTGGGGGGCCGCACAGCCCTCCATGTGCTCGCCAGAGGTAGCCTGACTGCCATTACGTACCGAGATGAGATCCTCAGACCCCTTGTGAGACCATATGCTGGTGCGGTTGGCCCTGGGTTCCTCCTAATGCAAGACAATGCTAGACCTCATGTGGCTGGAGTGTGTAAGCAGTTCCTGCAAGAGGAAGGCATTGATGCTATGGACTGGCCCGCCCGTTCCCCAGACCTGAATCCAATTGAGCACATCTGGGACATCACGTCTCGCTCCATCCACCATTGCACCACAGACTGTCCAGGAGTTGGCGGATGCTTTAGTCCAGGTCTGGGAGGAGATCCCTCAGGAGACCATCCGCCACCTCATCAGGAGCATGCCCAGGCGTTGCAGGGAGGTCATACAGGCACGTGGAGGCCACACACACTACTGAGCCTCATTTTGACTTGTTTTAAGGACATTACATCAAAGTTGGATCAGCCTGTAGTGTGGTTTTCCACTTTCATTTTGAGTGTGACTCCAAATCCAGACCTCCATGGGTTGATACATTTGTTTTCCATTGATAATTTTTGTGTGATTTTGTTGTCAGCACATTCAACTATGTAAAGAAAAAAGTATTTAATAAGAATATTTCATTCATTCAGATCTAGGATGTGTTATTTTAGTGTTCCCTTTTTCTTTTGAGCAGTGTATATCCTATAGCCTAAAATCCAATATGACATGCTCTCTTTCTCCCCCTCCATCTCCTCCCTTCATCCCTCCATCCCTTTCCTCCATGCCTTCTTTCACCCCTCCCTCCTTCTCTTCCTACCCTTACCCTACCCTCTCCCTATCCTCCCCCGTCCCTTCTCCAGGCCGAAAATCTCCTGCTGGATGCCAACGCCAACATCAAAATTGCCGACTTCGGCTTCAGCAACGAGTTCACACTGGGCAACAAGCTGGACACGTTCTGTGGCTCTCCACCCTACGCCGCCCCGGAACTGTTCCAGGGGAAGAAATACGACGGGCCCGAGGTGGATGTCTGGAGCCTGGGGGTCATACTGTACACGCTGGTGTCAGGATCGCTGCCCTTCGACGGGCAGAACCTCAAGGTGTGTGTTTGTTAGAGGTGGACGTCTGGCGTCTGGGAGACATGCTGTGTACGCTGTATACGCGTGTGTGGGGAGAGGTGGGGGCAGTGTGTCTGTGTGGCTGGTAATCCGAATGCTTCCTAGGTTATAGCGTTGTGCAGAGTACTTTTAGTGTCCAATGGGTGTCTTATTTCTACTGTACTATATGTCTGTGTTGGTATGTGTCTGGGTTGGCCTGTTGTGTTTGATGTGTGTTTGACAATTTCTGTTTTCATATGTATTTGGTGTGCTTGACAACACATGTTTGGTGTGTGCTTGCAATGTGTTTTTGATCTGTGTTTGACAGTGTAGGTGTAGTGTGTGTTCGTCGTGTGCTTAAAAACATGTGTGTTTGTCACTGCCCACAGGAGCTGCGTGAGCACTTCCTGAGGGAAAAGTTTCTTGTGCCTTTCTACATGTCCACCGACACTAACCCTTAACCTCTGACCTTTACCTTGACCTCTCCTCTCCATCGCATCCTATAGGAGCTTCGTGAGCGCGTCCTGAGGGGAAAGTATCGCGTGCCCTTCTACATGTCCACCGACTGCGAGGGGATCTTACGCCGGTTCCTGGTGCTCAACCCTACCAAGCGCTGCACCCTAGATGTGAGGAGGACCAACCCCCCAACACCAATGCCTGATTCACACTATAGGATCAAATCAAATCAAATCAAATTTATTTATATAGCCCTTCGTACATCAGCTGATGTCTCAAAGTGCTGTACAGAAACCCAGCCTAAAACCCCAAACAGCAAGCAATGCAGGTGTAGAAGCACGGTGGCTAGGAAAAACTCCCTAGAAAGGCCAAAACCTAGGAAGAAACCTAGAGAGGAACCAGGCTATGTGGGGTGGCCAGTCCTCTTCTGGCTGTGCCGGGTGGAGATTATAACAAAACATGGTCAAGATGTTCAAATGTTCATAAATGACCAGCATGGTCGAATAATAATAAGGCAGAACAGTTGAAACTGGAGCAGCAGCACAGTCAGGTGGACTGGGGACAGCAAGGAGTCATCATGTCAGGTATTCCTGGGGCATAGTCCTAGGGCTCAGGTCCTCCGAGAGAGAGAAAGAAAGAGAGAATTAGAGAGAGCATATGTGGGATGGCCAGTCCTCTTCTGGCTGTGCTGGGTGGAGATTATAACAGAACATGGCCAAGATGTTCAAATGTTCATAAATGACCAGCATGGTCGAATAATAATAAGGCAGAACAGTTGAAACTGGAGCAGCAGCACAGCCAGGTGGACTGGGGACAGCAAGGAGTCATCATGTCAGGTAGTCCTGGGGCATGGTCCTAGGGCTCAGGTCCTCCGAGAGAGAGAAAGAGAGAAGGAGAGAATTAGAGAACGCACACTTAGATTCACACAGGACACCAAATAGGACAGGAGAAGTACTCCAGATATAACAAACTGACCCTAGCCCCCCGACACATAAACTACTGCAGCATAAATACTGGAGGCTGAGACAGGAGGGGTCAGGAGACACTGTGGCCCACTCCGAGGACACCCCCGGACAGGGCCAAACAGGAAGGATATAACCAGGACCATATATAGGACCATCCCAAACCGTACTGATCTGGCTTGGATATTTTCTTTTCACATTGACCTTTGCTACGTAGATTCAGCAATTATAGTGGATTCGTAACCATGCCATCCCAGTACAGCTCGGTTTGGCTTGTCTCAGTAGTGTAAAAAGGGAATAATAACAGCAGTATATGTCACACACTAATAGCCCAACATGTAATAAAGCACCAAACCACCATAACATGAATATCACCTACATCCCCAACACCCCAACACACACACACACACACACACACACACACACACACACACACACACACACACACACATACATCAAATACAATTTTCCACACCAAATCAAATCAAATTGGAGTAATCAAGGTGACAGACAGTGACACATTTAATACCATCTTGCACACTCTTGCCTGCATCCAACTGATCTGGGGCTTAATCAGTCCAAACAGTTGCAAAACATTCTGTGTGACAGGTAAAATAATAATAAGAAAAAACATGAGAAAATATAGCTACCTCTCTCTCTTTGCTCCTCCTTATACTTTGAAGAAATTAATTTGTTCAAAACTGTTCAAGTGTTGTCTTTCTCTCTCTTTGAGTCAACTACTTACCACACGTCATACACTACATTGCTAGCTAGCTGTAGCTTATGCTTTCAGTACTAGATTCATTCTATGATAGGTTGGAGGACGTTCTCCAGAAGTCATCATAATTACTTTGTAAGTCTATGGAAGGGGGTGAGAACCATTGTATTGATGTCAATGTACCCAGAGGAGGACGGAAAATAGTATCCTCTAGCTACACAAGGATGCTAACCTAGAGGGTGTTGTTGAGGCTACCGTAGACCTTCATTACAAAACAGTGTTTTAATCAGTTATTTGGTGACGTGAATATATTTAGTATAGTTTTATCTAAAACCAATTCTCTATTTTTAGGATTTCTAGGATGTTCCTCCCCTTCCTCCTCTGAGGAGCCTCCACTGACACACACACACACACACACACACACACACAATCACACACACAATCACACATGCACACACAATTTCCAACTTTACTTTCTAACATTGAATCTTGTTGTGATGCCACAGCAAGTCATGAAGGACAAGTGGATAAATGCAGGGTATGATGAGGATTCCCTGAAGCCCCATATAGAGCCTGTCGAGGACTACAGTGACACTAGTCGCATAGGTGAGCTAGCTATGTTCAGGCCACTGGGTTGCCATCCACCATTTTGGCTCTAAGGGCAATGTGTTACTCTTTCATTTTGGCTCTCATGACATCTTTAGACAGTTCATTTCATGCCGATTTGACATTCTCATGAAACATATTTCAGATATATGTATCTTTAAGTCCTAGTTGAAATCTGTTCCTGAAATTCAGCAGGAACATTAGCTTAAAATTATTTCCAAAATGTCTGCCTTCTTTTTCCTCATCTCCCCTCATTTGTGGTCCTCAGAGGTGATGGTGGGGATGGGCTTCACTCCAGAGGAGATCAAGGACGCTCTGCTCAACCAGAAGTACAATGAGGTTACCGCCACTTATCTACTGCTGGGCCTCAAGAACGAGGTGAGATGTCTGGGACTGACCACCAGATGGCAGCACAAGATATCAATGATCTATTATACAGAAATACACAGCAAGCCCTAGTAATCAGTATGTATGCTTGAATTAGGTACGAATGTGTTTAACAAAATAGGTATTTTGATATTTATATAGCCATATTATGTGAATTTGATGAAAAACAGCATACCGGTACACAGAATGCCACAATGCTCTTGGTGGCTCCATATTCAGTCCATGCAGCAGGCTAAAAGGAGGTGGTTTTCTTGGTAACAGGATGGCAGCGAGTCTCGTTTGGCCAGTACCCTGTCCTTGGCACGGATCCGGCCCAGCCCCATCACCAATGGGACCAACAAACACTCCTCAGCCACTGCAGGCTCCTCTTCCTCCTCTTCCTCGCATAGCAAGACCCAGCGCAGCACCTCCACCTATCACAGGCAGCGGCGGCACAGTGACTTCTGTGAGAGTTCTACTGTGCATTCTACTGTATATTTCACTGTACCTTCTACTGTATCCTCTCGTCTACTCTAACCCTAACCCTTCTACTGTAGATTTCACTGTACTCTACCTTTCCTCACCTGGTCTCATATCTGCCCCATATACTCAGCTCCTGTCCTGGCCACTGACTAAGTGTGTGTATGGGTGCGTGCGTGCATGCGCATATGTGTCTTTGTCCGTGCCTGTGTACACACAAGTGTATATGTGTGCCTGCCTGTGTGTGCATGTGTGTAAATATATGTCTCTGTGTCTGTGTGACAGTGTTAACATGTGTGGTCGCCCCTCAGGTGGGCCCTCCATGCCCGTCATGCACCCCAAGCGGAGCCCCACCAGCACGGGTGACCGGGAGCTGCGGGAGGGGCGCATGCCACCGCGTAAGGCCAGCTGCAGTGTGATGGGCAGTCGCTCGCTGCCCCCCTCCAGCCCCATGGTCAGCAGTGCTAATAATCCCAACAAGTCAGAGATCCCTGACCGCCGCAAGGAGATGACGGCCACCACAGTGAGAAACAGTGAGGTAGGAATGGTGGGTTGGGAGGGGGGGGGGGGGGGGAGTTAAAAGGGCTGCATTTGAAATGGAACTCTATTCCCCAGTGGAGGCTGCTGAGGGGAGGACGGCTCATAATAATGTCCGGAACGGCGCAAATTGAATGGCATCAACCATTCCACTCATCCCGCTCCAGCCATTACCACGAGCCCGTCCTCCCCGATTAAGGTTCCACCAATCTCCTGTGCTATTTCCTAAGTAGTGCATTACTATACAGAGAATAGGGTGCCATTTAGGATGCGGCCTAGCAAAGATTTATGTTTCAAGCTCTGTGTTTGAAATGGCCCCTTGTTCCCTAAGTCAGTGCTCACCAGCCTTTTCTGAGTCAAGATCACTATCTGAGTCAAAATGCAAGCTGAGCTCTGCCTCTCAGATTTAATTTAAAGATGACTTTAAAAAGCCTCCGCTCTTCCTCCCTCCTGTTACAAAAGGAAACACATTTTTCCAGCAGATGATGAAACTCAAGTCGCACTGCATTATTTCTGCCTCATGTACACATTCATGTTGTTACACCTATGACCAAAGAAAGTGAAATATTCGTTGGTATTGAAAAAGACACAAGCCGCTAATAATAACAAGGCAAGCTTATCGGAACACTTTCCTATACTCAATCATTGCAGCTGTAGTGCTTGTTGTAACGTGAGTGGAAGTAGAGAGAACACGCATCTTATGGCTTATAAAAGTTTTGACCGAAGTGTTGATAGTGTTGAATAACAACTTAAACATGAACTTACTCTTAAAAACAGAGTCTCTCTCTAGTCATGGTTTTAAAAGATTTGAAATCTCACAGTATCAACTTTGCTGTGCGCTCGAGGCTGTGCAGACACGGTGATCTGAGATATCTGATTGGCCAGCGGTAAGCCTATAGGTGCTCTTGATTTGCTCTCTGGGCCTGCCGGGTAGGCGGAGTTCTACTGTCAGACACATGAAATGGTTCAAAATGGGAATAATTTGCATTCCCTGTGCTACGACTGTTGAATCAAGTGCACACTGTCCACAGTACAAAACAAATAATGGGAAGGCAAAGTGTGGTTGGTGATCACTGCCCTAAGTAGTGCATTACTATACAAGGAATAGGGTGCCGTTTCAGATGCACTCTAGGTTAGAAAATGGAAGGCGCCATCTAATGCGCAATTGGGTTCATTAATTTTTGTGCAGAACACCCCCTTGTTTGATTATCAGCTGTTGTCACACACACATGGGTCGGAAAAGACAATTCTCTTTCTCAATAGTATGCACCGAAATCTTACGAGATGAGAAGCCGAAATTAGTATGACATCGTGGCATTTCAAACTAGAATCCTTAATTGAAACAATAACAAAGGGTCACCCTGCCTGTATTTTTGTAAAAAGCTGAGGGATGGACCTGGAGAAATGAAACCACTCTCAAATTCATAGACTAGAGCTATGGAAGCAAGGACTGACCGTCCATGATATCAAAATGATAGTTTTACAAATGTTTTGAGGCTATAAATTGTTTGTTTAATTTGACATTGTTTACGAACATTGGAGAAAAATAAGCTTGTATTTTAGGTTCTGATGGGATACGATGGGTTACGGTGCCAAAAGAACAAACAAATAAAAAATGGATGTAGCAACTAAGGAGACCAACTTTAAAGCAGCCAACATTTTCTACATTTCACATACTATAAAACATTATATTTTCACATTCCCAATCAGCCTACTATGTAGAACGCTAGTATGAACATTTGGAAACAGCCATTGAGTACTCCACTTTGGTAGTATGCAGTGACAACTTGGTAATGTCTGATTTGGACATTTGTTCTGATCCCGCCCTCCTACTTTCCCAGAACAATATCCCGGGAAGTGCTATGACCCGCCGGAACACATACGTCTGCACGGACCGCTCCAGCACCGACAGACACTCCTTGCTGCAGAATGGCAAGGAGAACAGGTAAAGGGCATGGAAGGACAAGGGGGGGAGAGACTCTCGAAAAGATGTCCTCTCATGTCCGCTGATGATGATATTTTTAGTGTTGTTGTTTTTTTATGTCAACCTTGTTATTGTGAAGTCAAAGACAAATGTCCACTTTGTGTGGACTGTAACATTTGTCTAATTCTAATTGCTTCTCTCCTCCAGCTCGCTGTCCCACCGCCTACCCCCCACCTCCCCCTCCACCCTGAGCATCTCCGGGGCTGGGGCCTCCTCCTCTGGCGAGCGCTGCCGTCTGACACGGGGCTCCACGATCCGGAGCACTTTTCATGGGGGCCAGTTGAGGGACCGGGGCCCGCCCGTCTACTCGGCCCCGCCCACCTCCCCCACGCTGTCCCACCACGACGCCAGTCCACTGCCGCACGCCCGCAGCCGCGCCACTTCCAACCTCTTTACCAAACTCACCTCCAAACTCACACGCAGGTAAGCGGTCAACTCCGTTACAGTCAGCTCCGTTACAGTCAGCTCCGTTACAGTCACCTCCGTACCAGTCACCTCCGTAACAGTCACCTCCGTAAAAGTCACCTCTGTAACACCTACCTCAAAACTCACAAGAAGGTAGTCTTGGACCAGGGTCATGTTTAGAATGGGAAACAGGGGAGGTAGGCCTACTACCTGAAGTTGTTCAAGAAGATCACAGATATTCATTCTCCGTTGCAAAACGTTACAGGGCACAGCCTTGGGTCCTGACATTGGAAACAGAGCTAAATACGTTTTTACCTTGGCTTGCTTGACCAAGAACAACCTCTTTCCTTGGACTTACCCAGCTCTCCCTGGCCTCAGCTATTATACACTGCTCAAAAAAATAAAGGGAGCACTAAAATAACACATCCTAGATCTGAATGAATGAAATATTCTTATTAAATACTTTTTTCTTTACATAGTTGAATGTGCTGACAACAAAATCACACAAAAATTATCAATGGAAATCAAATGTATCAACCCATGGAGGTCTGAATTTGGAGTCACACTCAAAATTAAAGTGGAAAACCACACTACAGGCTGATCCAACTTTGATGTAATGTCCTTAAAACAAGTCAAAATGAGGCTCAGTAGTGTGTGTGGCCTCCACGTGCCTGAATGACCTCCCTACAATGCCTGGGCATGCTCCTGATGAGGTGGCGGATGGTCTCCTGAGGGATCTCCTCCCAGACCTGGACTAAAGCATCCGCCAACTCCTGGACAGTCTGTGGTGCAACGTGGCGTTGGTGGATGGAGCGAGACGTGATGTCCCAGATGTGCTCAATTGGATTCAGGTCTGGGGAACGGGCGGGCCAGTCCATAGCATCAATGCCTTCCTCTTGCAGGAACTGCTGACACACTCCAGCCACATGAGGTCTAGCATTGTCTTGCATTAGGAGGAACCCAGGGCCAACCGCACCAGCATATGGTCTCACAAGGGGTCTGAGGATCTCATCTCGGTACCTAATGGCAGTCAGGCTACCTCTGGCGAGCACATGGAGGGCTGTGCGGCCCCCCAAAGAAATGCCACACCATGACTGACCCACCGCCAAACCGGTCATGCTGGAGGATGTTGCAGGCAGCAGAACGTTCTCCACGGCGTCTCCAGACTGTCACGTCTGTCACATGTGCTCAGTGTGAACCTGCTTTCATCTGTGAAGACCACAGGGCGCCAGTGGAGAATTTGCCAATCTTGGTGTTCTCTGGCAAATGCCAAACGTCCTGCACGGTGTTGGGCTGTAAGCACAACCCCCACCTGTGGACGTTGGGCCCTCATACCACCCTCATGGAGTTTGTTTCTGACCGTTTGAGCAGACACATGCACATTTGTGGCCTGCTGGGGGTCATTTTGCAGGGCTCTGGCAGTGCTCCTCCTGCTCCTCCTTGCACAAATGCGGAGGTAGCGGTCCTGCTGCTGGGTTGTTTCCCTCCTACGGCCTCCTCCACGTCTCCTGATGTACTGGCCTGTCTCCTGGTAGCGCCTCCATGCTCTGGACACTATGCTGACGGATACAGCAAACCTTCTTGCCACAGCTCGCATTGATGTGCCATCCTGGATGAGCTGCACTACCTGAGCCACTTGTGTGGGTTGTAGACTCCGTCTCATGCTACCACTAGAGTGAAAGCATCACCAGCATTCAAAAGTGACCAAAACATCAGCCAGGAAGCATAGGAATTGAGAAGTGGTCTGTGGTCACCACCTGCAGAACCACTCCTTTATCGGGGGTGTCTTGCTAATTGCCTATAATTTCCACCTGTTGTCTATTCCATTTGCACAATAGCATGTGAAATTATTGTCAATCAGTGTTGCTTCCTAAGTGGACAGTTTGATTTCACAGAAGTGTGATTGACTTGGAGTTACATTGTGTTGTTTAAGTGTTCCCTTTATTTTTTGGAGCAGTGCATATAATCACATACAGTACCAGTCAAAAGTTTGGACACACCTACTCATTCAAGGTTTTTTCTTTATTTTTACTGTTATCTACATTGTAAAATAATAGTGAAGACATCAACACTATGAAATAACACATATGGAATCATGTACAGTGCCTTGAAAAAGTATTCGGCCCCTTTGAACTTTGCGACTTTTTGACACATTTCAGGCTTCAAACATAAAGATATAAAACTGTATTTTTTTGTGAAGAATCAACAACAAGTGGGACACAATCATGAAGTGGAACGACATTTATTGGATATTTCAAACTTTTTTAACAAATCAAAAACTGAAAAATTGGGCGTGCAAAATTATTCAGCCCCTTTACTTTCAGTGCAGCAAACTCTCTCCAGAAGTTCAGTGAGGATCTCTGAATGATCCAATGTTGACCTAAATGACTAATGATGATAAATACAATCCACCTGTGTGTAATCAAGTCTCCGTATAAATGCACCTGCACTGTGATAGTCTCAGAGGTCCGTTAAAAGCGCAGAGAGCATCATGAAGAACAAGGAACACACCAGGCAGGTCCGAGATACTGTTGTGAAGAAGTTTAAAGCCGGATTTGGATACAAAAAGATTTCCCAAGCTTTAAACATCCCAAGGAGCACTGTGCAAGCGATAATATTGAAATGGAAGGAGTATCAGACCACTGCAAATCTACCAAGACCTGGCCGTCCCTCTAAACTTTCAGCTCATACAAGGAGAAGACTGATCAGAGATGCAGCCAAGAGGCCCATGATCACTCTGGATGAACTGCAGAGATCTACAGCTGAGGTGGGAGACTCTGTCCATAGGACAACAATCAGTCGTATATTGCACAAATCTGGCCTTTATGGAAGAGTGGCAAGAAGAAAGCCATTTCTTAAAGATATCCATAAAAAGTGTCGTTTAAAGTTTGCCACAAGCCACCTGGTAGACACACCAAACATGTGGAAGAAGGTGCTCTGGTCAGATGAAACCAAAATTGAACTTTTTGGCAACAATGCAAAACGTTATGTTTGGCGTAAAAGCAACACACCATCCCCACTGTCAAACATGGTGGTGGCAGCATCATGGTTTGGGAATGCTTTTCTTCAGCAGGGACAGGGAAGATGGTTAAAATTGATGGGAAGATGGATGGAGCCAAATACAGGACCATTCTGGGAGAAAACCTGATGGAGTCTGCAAAAGACCTGAGACTGGGACGGAGATTTGTCTTCCAACAAGACAATGATCCAAAACATAAAGCAAAATCTACAATGGAATGGTTAAAAAATAAACATATCCAGGTGTTAGAATGGCCAAGTCAAAGTCCAGACCTGAATCCAATCGAGAATCTGTGGAAAGAACTGAAAACTGCTGTTCACAAATGCTCTCCATCCAACCTCACTGAGCTCGAGCTGTTTTGCAAGGAGGAATGGGAAAAAATGTCAGTCTCTCGATGTGTAAAACTGATAGAGACATACCCCAAGCAACTTACAGCTGTAATCACAGCAAAAGGTGGCGCTACAAAATATTAACTTAAGGGGGCTGAATAAGTTTGCACGCCCAGGTTTTCAGTTTTTGTTTTGTTAAAAAAGTTTGAAATATCCAATAAATGTCGTTCCACTTCATGATTGTGTCCCACTTGTTGTTGATTCTTCACAAAAAAATACAGTCTTATATCTTTATGTTTGAAGCCTGAAATGTGGCAAAAGGTCGCAAAGTTCAAGGGGGCCGAATACTTTCGCAAGGCACTGTAGTTACCAAAAAAGTGTTTTTTATATTTTAGATTCTTCAAAGTAGCCATCCTTTGCCTTGAAGACAGCTTTGCACACTCTTGGCATTTTCTCAACCAGCTTTGCCTGGAATGCTTTTCCAACAGTCTTGAAGGAGTTCCCACATATGCTGAGCACTTGTTGGCTGCTTTTCCTTCACCCTTTGGCCCAACTCATCCCAAATCATCTCAATTGGATTGAGGTTGGGTGATTGTGGAGGCTAGGTCATCTAATGCAACAATCCATCACTCTCCTTCTTGGTCAAATAGCCTTTACACAGCCTGGAGGTCTGTTGGGTCATTGTCCTGTTGAAAAACAAATGATAGTCCCACTAAGTGCAAACCAGATGTGATGGCGTATCGCTGCAGAATGCTGTGGTAGCCATGCTGGTTAAGTGTGCCTTGAAATCTAAATAAATCACAGACAGTGTCACCAGCAAAGCACCCCCACACCTCCTCCTCCTCCTCCATGCTTCATGGTGGGAACCACACATGCTGACATTATATGTTCACCTACTCTGCGTCTCACAAAGACAGTGGTTGGAACCAAAAATCTCAAATTTGGACTCATCAGTCCAAAGGACAGATTTCCACCGGTCTAATGTCCATTGCTTGTGTTTCTTGGCCCAAGCAAGTCTCTTCTTATTATTGGTGTCCTTTAGTAGTGCTTTCTATGCAGCAATTCGACCATGAAGGCCTAATTCACGCAGTCTCCTCTGAACAGTTGATGTTTAGATGTGTCTGTTACTTGAACTCCGTGAAGCATTTATTTGAGCTGCAATTTCTGAGGCTGGTAACTCTAATGAAATTATCCTTTATTGCAGAGGTAACTCTGGGTTTTCCTTTCCTGTGGCGGTCCTCATTAGAGCCAGTTTCATCATAGCGCTTGATGGTTTTTGCGACTGCATTTGAAGAAACTTTCCGCATTGACTGACAAGCATGTTTAAAAGTAATGATGGACTGTCATTTCTCCTTGCTTATTTGAGCTATTCTTGCCATAATATGGACTTGGTCTTTTACCAAATAGGGCTATCTTCTGTATACCACTCCTACCTTGTCAAAACACAACTGATTGGCTCAAACTCATTAAGAAGGAAAGAAATTCCACAAATTAACTTTTAATAAGACACACCTGTTAATTGAAATGCATTCCAGGTGATTACCCAATGAAGCTGGTTGAGAGAATGCCAAGAGTGTACAAAGCTGTCATCAAGGCAAAGGGTGGCTACTTTGAAGAATCTCAAATATAAAATATATTCTGATTTGTTTAACACTTTTTTGGTTACTACATGACTCCAAATGTGTTATTTCATGGTGTTGACGTCTTCACTATTATTGTACAATGTAGAAAATAGTAAAAATAGAGAAACTCTCGAATGAGTAGGTATGTCTGAACTTTCGACTGGTACCGTATATATAATGTAAGGAAGCATGTGCTTCCTCCGTGCCAATCAACTATAGCTGACCTGTTATCCACCACTCCCTTGGCCATGATTCAATGATATTCTCTTTCTCCCCCTCCTCCTCTCCCCTTTATTTCTCTCTCTTGCTCTTCCTCTTCCTTTCCGTACATCAGGGTCAATCTTGACCCCTCTAAGCGCCAGGGCTCAAACAAATCAGTCTCGGGTTGTACCCTTCCCCAGGGATCAAAAACAGTTAGTAAGTTCCCATGATACTAGCTTCTGTCTGCCTGCATGTCTGCCTGCCTAACCTACTGGATGTGTGTGTGTGTGTGTATGTATGTGTGTGTGCGCGCACCTGTCTGACTGTGTGCTTGTTTACTTACTTATATGTTTGCCTGTCTGTTACATTTATTTTTGTCTGTCTGCATGCCTACCTGTTTGTCTATGTCTTACCAACCTGTCTAATTTGCCTAGTACTTGTATGCTGTAGTATGCCTGCCTGCCTGTCTTCCCACTTGTCTTTGTTCTGCAGCTCTCTGCTTTTTGGTTAATTCCTTTGGCATACCCTTGTCATCCATTGTCTTGGGGGTAACACTTTACTTGAATGTTGCATCATAAGGGCTACATAACACTGTCATTACAATGACATGTCATAAACCGTTTTGACTTGCTGCAACTGACTTTAAACTGTCACGACACAAACCATGAATTAACTATGGCAGTTTTGCTAGACGATTGGCTAATCTACAGTAAACATAGTCTGTATCATTTTGACAGTGTAAAGGCATTTGTCATAAAAAACTGACACCTATGACATCTGTTATGGCATTGTTATGAAAGTGTTATGTAGCCTTTATAATACATTGGGCTTCTGTTAAAATAAGTATTTGTTCCAGGGGCACCATCGTAGTGGATAAGGTCTTCTTGTGACTCCATCTACTTTGTTTTAGTTTTATTTTGAATGACATTTTATTCCCGGGCATGAGGATTATCTTTGTTGTGTGGTGGAATTAGGGTTGCAAATTGAGGGTATATTACCGGAAACGTTCAAAGTTTACCATTAAACTATCAGTTTTTTTTTTTTTTGTGCGCATTTTATCAGATGACTATCTACTGTAGTGACGTTTTTGATACTTCAGATTATCACAGGTGTCTCTAATTACCTCTGGAACTATGTGGCCTTATCACACGGAAACGGTGGTGGTGTAGTGGGGGGTAAATGTAAGTAAATGCAATTTAGCCATATGTTTTTGTTCCTATACAGTTTAACCACTGTATTTTTTTAAACCGCGACCGGCGATCAGTTTACCCACCATTTTTTTTTACTTTACCATTACCTCACTGCATGTAAAATGTAGAATATATATATATTTTTTAATTAGAATGACAAAACTGTCAAAAATCGTCCTAAATATAAACCATCAACTTAGTGAATACCATTGGTGTTTTTTTAAATGTACGCACTTTTATTTATATTACTATGTCAATATGTCTTTATTGTAAATATTTTTGCGCGGAATTGGTGGCAGTTGTGAAAAAAGTCAATAGTTGTAAGAGTTGCAGAGTTAATTGAAAATAATGCAATTGTTAATTATATGCTTTTTTCATTCATTTGGCTATTTTCTCTTGAACCATATGGTCTATCCACTAGAAACTCATGGACAATATGGACACAGATCAACAACAAAAAATTAATACTATATATGAAAAAAACTCATCCTAATTACCATAGATTGCCACAGATGACCTTTTAATTACAAAAAGTACAGAAGATTCCGGTAACTTTGGTAAATATCCAGTATCTTTGCAACCCTAGGTGAAATTGATAGTGATGGACAGTTGGTGTCACAGAATGCACCAACATTTACACTGCTGTGGATTCTCCCACTTCGCCTTAAAAGACATGGAATGTAATCACATCAGTACAGTTTACTGTTCTCAATGAACAAACACAATATGAGACGCTTGGGGTTGTTTATTCATTTCTTATATTGATACAGCGTTATTATATTACTCTGTTGTGCAAGTCAGGGCGCTCTGATACAGAGTGATATTTGTGCCAATAAAAAGTATGTTGCACTCTTATCACTCCATACTCTGACCTGTATACATGAGTTGCAACTACGTCATCTGATCGCGTCACCACATTGTTATCAACATTCTCAAGACGCTGTCAGCCATAGTGGCTCCTGAATGTCGAGTGGTGCCCAGTCATTCTGAACAGAGGCTAATGATTGTTTCGTCTTTACAGTATACTGTAGTGGCATGAACATATAATGACATTAATAGTAGGCAAATAATAAGTAGGAAACAACTTTGTCATCACCATGATGTTGTTACATTTACTTTGGACAGAAGACAATGTTGTCATTAGCTAGCAAAGTTTATCAAAAATACCTAGCAATGCTAACGTTAGCTTAAATCCGGTGCTCTCCTCTCACGCTTATCTAGCTAGCTAACATTATACTGCATCTAAAGGTAATATGAAGACATCACAATTAGAGGTCGACCGACTATGATTTTTCAACGCCATACTGATTATTGGAGGACCAAATACAGCCTAATCTCGGGAGTTGATAGGCTTGAAGTCATAAACAGCCCAATGCTTGAAGCATTGCAAACGCAGGAAAGTGCTGTGTGAATGCTTACGAGCCTGCTGCTGCCTACCACCACTCAGTCAGACTGCTCTATCAAATCATAGACTTAATTATAATATAATAACACACAGAAATACAAGCCTTGGGTCATTAATATGGTCAAATCCGGAAACATTAATGTCGAAAACAAAACATTTATTCTTTCAGTGAAATACGGAACCTTCTGTATTTTATCTAACGGGTGGCATCCATAAGTCTAAATATTGCTGTTACATTGCACAACCTTCAATGCTATGTCATAATTACTGTATGTAAAATTCTGGCAAATTAGTTTGCAACGAGCCAGGCGGCCCAAACTGTTGCATATACCCTGACTCTGCGTGCAATTAACGCAAGAGAAGTGACACAATTTCCCTAGGTAATATTGCCTGCTAACATTAATTTATTTTAACTAAATATGCAGGTTTAATTTTGATTTTAAGAAAGGCATTGATGTTTATGGTTAGGTACATTCGTGCAACGATTGTGCTTTTTTTGCAAATGCGCTTTTGTTAATCATCCCCCGTTTGGCGAAGCTGTGTCACGTTCTGACCTTTATTTCCTTTGTTTTTGTATTTAGTTAGTATGGTCAGGGCGTGAGTTGGGTGGGCAGTATATGTTTGATTTTCTATGATTTGGGGATTTCTATGTTTCGGCCTAGTATGGTTCTCAATCAGAGGCAGGTGTCATTAGTTGTCTCTGATTGAGAATCATACTTAGGTAGCCTGGGTTGCACTGTTTGTTTGTGGGTGATTGTCTATGTTAGTGGCTTGTGTCAGCACAGGTCTCATTTGTAGCTTCACGGTCGTATTTGGTTTATTGTTTATTGTTACTCTTTTGTATAGAGTTCAGTGTTCTCTTTATTAAAATTCACTATGAACACATACCACGCTGCATATTGGTCCTCTGATCCTTCTCGCCTCTCCTCTTCAGATGAAGAGGAGGACGACCGTGACAAGCTGGCTGTCTTTGTTGGGAAGAAATGGTCTTCACACAGTTCGCAACGAGCCAGGCGGCCTAAACTGCTGCATATACCCTGACTCTGTTGCACTGAACACAAGAGAAGTGACACAATTTCCCTAGTTAAAAGAAAGTCATGTTATCAGGCAATATTAACTAAATATACAGGTTTAAAAATATATACTTGTGTATTGATTTTAAGAAAGGCGTTGATGTTTATGGTTAGGTACACATTGGTGCAACGACAGTGCTTTTTTCGTGAATGTGCTTGTTAAATCACCTGTTTGGCAAAGTAGGCTGTGATTCAATGATAAATTAACAGGCACCGCATCGATTATATGCAACGCAGGACAAGCTAGATAAACTAGTAATATCATCAACCATATGTAGTTAACTAGTGATTATGTTAAGATTGATTGTTTTTTTACAAGATAAGTTTAATGCACCTTACCTTGGCTCCTTGCTGCACTCGCATAACAGGTAGTCAAGCCTGCCACGGAGTCTCCTCGTGGAGTGCAATGTAATCGGCCATAATCGGTGTCCAAAAATGCAGATTACCGATTGTTATGAGAACTTGAAATAGGCTCTAATTAATCGGTCGACCTCTAATCACAATGACAACAAAAGGTTTTCCTACTAATTATTTGCCTCCTTTAGAAATGTTAATCAATGGCAGTTGACAATGCATTGAGTAGAATGTTCACTCGGGAGTCAGCCCTCAATATAGAACTTATAAAACAATATTGTGACGCAACGTACAACCGATGAATACCTGGAGTTTTTTTGTCGCTGTTGTCGTTTGCTTGTCCTCACTCTATGATTTCCTTTCTTTTTGAATGGCTTCAAAGTATTGTGGATTGATGGTGACTCTCTCTGTGTACTTGGTGGACATGGAACTGCATCTCCCTTAAAACACCTCTCTGATTCCCCATTTAATTGTGTGTGTGTGTGTGTGTTCTCTACGCAGGGTCACAAATGAACCTGAGGGAATCTGCCGATCTGCGGTCACAAGGTCAGTATATGTCACAAGGTCAGTATATCCGGCAACCCTTTGTCACCTCATCTATAACCCCAACATAACCGTGTTAGGTTGTTGTCATGTTTTAGACAGTAAACTTGCTCACATTAACTGAAAATTCATTCTTAAATTTAAAGGCCCAGTGCTGTCGAAAATGTTGATCAGTGTTATTTTCTGATAGTTGCTGGTTGAAAATACAATATACACAGGACCTTCTAATCAACAGGCTTGCATCGTCTGGAGTTTTTGCTTGCAATGGTGACATCACCATCGGTAAATTGGTAAAGAGACCTAAAACAAATAGAGTTCCAAACCTCTCTGCCAATACAGCTATTGTTCAGTTTCCCCCTCCCCACTCCTAGCAAAATTCTTGATTAAGAAATATGTTTTTGCTAAAAACAAATGAAATATATTGCAGTAAGGTACTTAATTGTTACCCAGAAAATATTTGATATTGATATAAAAATGGCTGCATTGGGCCTTTACTAGATTCAACCACCCATTCTCACTTTCTTTTCTCCTTACCCACCCCTTTCCCTCTAACAACTCTTCTCTCCTCCTTTTTCTTTTACTCTCCCACCACTCTGTCCTTTCTCTTTCTTTTTTTTCTGTCGCTCTCCCTTTCTGGTCACCAGTCGCCATTTACCTGGGCATCAAAAAGCGGCCGAGCCCCGGGCCATCGGATGTGGCTGGAATCTGAGGGTACCCCGGGGGCGGCGGGACCCAGCGGAGGTGGTGCTGGCTCTGTGGGAGGCGGCACGGGGCTGCGGCTGCCAGGTCCACCACGCCGGCCCCTTCCTGCTCTCCTGCACCCACGGGGCGTCCGGAGGTTGCGTGGCCTTCAAGGCAGAGGTGTGCCACCTCTCCACGGGGGGTGGTGCCTCCAACAATAAGACTTCCAACGGGGTGCGCTATACACGACTTTGGGGAGCACCGCTCGTTTTCCGGGACATCGCCATGCAAATCTCAAAGGACCTCGAACTCTGAATATAATGGGGGTTGAGAATGATGGAAAGAGAAATACAGAGAAAGAGGGATGTGGGGCTGGACTCAAGATAAAATACATTTGCCCCTGTCTCTTACGTGGCTATAGCCCTACCCCCCTCCGCACCAGTCTCAACCTAACCACCCGCCCCCATCGCCACACCACCCAGACCCAAATGTACCCCCCGCGTCCCTCTCACCACTACAACTGAACAGCTTCACCCACTGGAACCTGATCAGACAGGAATCCAGCTTAAAATGTTTTACTGTTACCTCTAGCCATAATGACTATTACTTTTATGATTGGTATCATTGTCTTTTTTAACGATCACCAACTCCGTACCGACAACATCAAAAACATTCTCGAAAACATTTCTCGTGTACAGATATAGGATCTTGATTTGATCACCCTGTTGCAGGATAACTTTCCTGCAATACAGGAAATGTAAAACTTGTAGTGTATTTGAGGTTTAAAAAGGCTTCTGAAGTTTGTAATTTCCACTTCAAAATTTCAGACTTTATTTTCCCTTACGAAAAATGTATCAACCCATAAAACATTTCCATTAATTATAATCCACATAATAATTCATAATTCCTGTTGCTGCAGGATTATTTTCCTGCTGTAGCTAACTGGCTCAAATTAAGATCCTACATCTATGTATGTATTGCTCTTTCTTCTCCCATTTGAACATTGATACTGATGAAGTGATCATCCAAGGACTTCTGTGGACGATATGCACAAATAGAGACAGTTAACTCAAGGATTTGACAAGCGGCATCAAAGGTTACTCTGTTTTTCTATTTGTGCACAGTATAGGCGGGATTGGATTGTTGGGCAATGACAGAAGTTGACAAGACACTTTGTACCAGCCAATGGGAACCTTCACATCCATTTCCACTAACATCATCAACTGAAAAAGGTAGTAGCTGGGGATGTTATCTCGGACACATCATGAATCTATCTCAGTTAGTCTTACTGCATATGACATAAATAAACTGGACTGATATAGGTTTCACTTTTGTAGTATTGTACAAACCAAACACCATAATAAGCTATTATGTTAATGTGTAATGTCAGGCAGTATACACTTTAGTACATATCATGCTCCATTTTAGATATCAGTGCCAATACGAAAACTGAATCTATGTACAGTGCATTCGGAAAGTATTCAAACCCCTTGACTTTTTTCACATTTTTTTACTTTACAGCCTCATTCTAAAATGGATAAAACATGTATTTTTTCTCATCAATCTACACACAATACCCCATAATGACAAAGCGAAAAACAGGTTTTTAGACATTTGTATGAAACAAATATAACAGAAATACCTTATTTACATAAGTGTTCAGACCCTTCGCTATGAGACTTTAAATTTAGCTCAGGTGCAACCTGTTTCCATTGATCATCCTTGAGATGTTTTTACAACTTGATTGGAGTCCATCTGTGGTAAATTCAATTGATTGGCCATGATTTGGAAAGGCACACAACTGCCTATATAAGGACCCACAGTCGACAGTGCATGTCAAAGCAAAAACCAAGCCATGAGGTCGAGGGAATTGTCCGTAGAGCTCCGAGACAGGATTGTGTCAAGGCACAGATCTGGGGAAGGCTACAAAAAAATGTCTGCAGCATTGAAGGTCCCCAAGAACACAGTGGCCTCCATCAATCTTAAATGGAAGATGTTTGGAACTACCAAAACTCTTCCTAGAGCTGGCCACCCGGCCAAACTGAGCAAGAATCCAATGGTCACTCTGACAGAGCTCCAGAGTTCCTCTTTGGAAATGGGAAAACCTTCCAGAAGGACAACTATCTCTGCAGCCCTCCACCATTCTGGCCTTTATGGTAGTGTGGCCAGACGGAAGCTACTCCTCAGTAAAATGCACATGAAAGCCCACTTGGAGTTTTCCAAAAGTCACTTAAACTATTTGGCCTGAATGCCAAGCGCCAATTCTGGAGGAAACTTGGCACCATCCCTATGTTGAAGCATGGTGATTGCAGCATCATGCTGTGGGGATGTTTTTCAGCGGCAGGGACTGGGAAACTAGTCAGGATCGAGGGAAAGATGAATGGAGGAAAGTACAGAGAGATCCTTGATGAAAACCTGCTCCAGAGCGCTCAGGACCTCAGACTGGGGAAAAAGTTCACTTTCCAACAGGACAACGATTCTAACATGCTGACTAGACCGGACACGTCGCGTGCGCGAGCGTCACAAAATACATTTAGAAATCCATGTTATTCAATTATTTCACCCACACTGCTCGCGTGCACCAATGAGCGTCTGCGATGCCAAGGGCTAAAATAGGACTCCTTTCTATTTCTGATGCCGATCGCGCTGCAAGTCCTGCCTCTTCCATCTCCTCGTTAGTTTATAGAAGCAAGTACCCACATGCCATCTCCTCATTGGTTGAATGATGAACTGTTGCCGGTTGTCGTGGTAAAACTACGAAAGTTTAGATGCCAATCGCCATATAAATTAAACGATGAAAAGGCCTGGAAGGAGGAGAGATGACTAGAAACGATTTGGTTGGCTGTTTTATGTGTGGATTAATTGTCGGCGTAGGGCACCTTGTGCCTTCCAGGTAAAATAACAACTCGATGTTTATATCCCAGGACAAATTAACTAGCAACAGCAAGCTATCTAAATAGGACAAATTAGCTAGCAAGTGCAAGCTAACTAGCCTAATTGCCATACATGTTTAAGGCTTTTCGACCTGTCCCCAAATTAATGTCATTGGTTCAGAGTTTGTTTTGATATTTTAACCTGCTTGTCGTGATCGCGTTTGGTGTAGGGGGACAAAATAAATGTATGCACAATAGCGCATGATGGCGCACGCGCACAGCCGGTTTGGGTTCCGTGTAAGCACACAGCCAAGACAGCGCAGGAGCAGCTTCGGTACAAGTCTTTGAATGTCCTTGAGTTGCCCCGCCAGAGCTCAGACTTGAACCCGATCGAACATCCCTGGAGAGACCTGAAAATAGCTGTGCAGCGACGCTCCCCATCCAACCTGACAGAGCTTCTCTGTAGAGAAGAAATAGGAGAAACTCCCCAAATACAGGTGTGCCAAGCTTGTAGCATCATACCCAAAAATAATCTAGGCTGTAGTCGCTGCCAAAGGTGCTTCAACAAAGTACTGAGTAAAGGGTCTGAATACTTATGTAAATGTAATATTTCAATTTTTTATTTTTAATACAATTGCAAAAATGTCTAAAAACCTGTTTTTCGCTTTGTCATTATGGGGTATTGTGTGTAGATTGATGAGGAAAATGTTTTATTCAATCCATTTTAGAATAAGGCTGTAACGTAACAAAATGTGGAAAAATTCAAGGGGTCTGAAAACATTCCGAATGCACTGTAGATCAAAACTGTGGTTCGTAGCGCTATACATTTTTTCACCTTCAAACATCTTTAGCTATCTGTAGCTTTGGTTTCCTGCACACACCCTTGGAAAGTAATTCCTTTGCCAAATTCCTATTCCGTAGAAACTCTTTTATCCCTCTGATTGGCTGGGATCAATGTCTGTGTTGGCACTGGTCATCATCAATAATCATATCATGCCATTTCTAAGCATTTTATCCCCTACCTCTCACGGTTTGATCTCTCCCTTTTACCTTTCTTGAACAGAGTTGAATTCAAGTCATGAAACAGTTGCACAGTGAGTTGTTCCTCAGCATAAACTAGTTTAACTCAATGTCTAATGACTAAAAGGGTGACTGGGAAAGCCATTTTTGTTTCAATGCAAAAGCAGTTCAGTGCAGAACATTGTGCCCTTGAACGCCACATGGCTTTGCCAAAATGCAAAGCTGTCAGGCTTCATAGTGAACCAAATCTGGAACAGACCTGGGTTGAAATAAATGATTATTTAACATTTCAAATACCCTTAGATACTCTGCCCTAAACGTTGGGCAAAAAGAGAGAGTATTTTAGTAATATTTTTTTAAACAATATTTGCCCACTGAAATAGGCTACATAGTTCAGAGAAACTCGATATAGAAACTCAAATAGAGATAATACTTGATCCAGATCTGTTTTGGAATAAGTCATATTTCTTTCAATGTGATGCAATGCCATTTTGTTTGGATTCTATTCCGTGCCCTGATGTTTTATCTTCAGCTATCTCTCAACATTGAAGGTGAACATCAAAATCAGTTTTTTTCCCTGAGGTAACTGCAACTGTCCAATCCCATTCCTACTGTTACACATGCCTCAACTCTGACACCCTTTAGCATTTTGGCACTGGTTATCTTCAGATCAAACTGGTTTTGTCTACTGTTGATGACGGTGGGTTGCTGTGAGGTGTGGGGGGAGGAATGCATAGACACACAGATGAGTCATTTAGAGAGAGAGAGCCTTAAAGGCAGTGTGACTGGGATGCTGTGTTTTCCCTCTTGCACCCCTTATGCCTACATATAGTACATGTTCAATGCTGGAAAATAAGCTAAAAAAGGCTTCCTCACATTCCCCCCTGATAAGAATGAATGATGTACTATGATGTTCATGTAGGCTACAAGATTTCTGCCTGATTATTTACTGGTAATACTCTCGAACTCAGTTGTGGCTTTTTGCTCATGGTGACATAACCAGTCAGAACAACGTGGTCATTTAACTTTGGATCTCTTTTTTTTTATTTCAATCTTCACCACAAGCGTTTTTACTGTCCGTATGTCCGTTTGTTTTTGCAATCCTCCTCTTGTTTTATTTTTCGAAAACACTCCCAGCTGTCTTCCACTTCACAGACACGTCGTTAAATCATCTCTTCAGAACCTCCTCAGTGCCGTTTGGTCTGCTACGCTGCCACATGACAGGATCCCCTATAGAGGAGAGCAATACTAATCTACAACAATACACAGCCCTCAACAGTACAGACAGATAGATTCACGGGCCTGAGGAGGGTCAGTCCTATAACATTGTGGTGTATATTAGCATTAGGTAATATAGACCTTGATGCACTTTGCTTTGACTTGAATCAGCTCCTTCCAGTGGAATCTCGGGCAAAGCCCACAACGAGCCACTGGAGGGCGCCAATGTCTTAAATGTGAACACTTCAATTTGTGGATATTTGCACAGGTACTTTATTTATTTTTTAGAATAATATCGTAATAAAAAATCTGCATTTATATCAGCCAGTTTATGGCTGTATAGAAAATATATGAATATAGTATATATCTTAGAGCTCAAGGTTTATTTATAGCTAGAGCAAGGGAAGTACTTCTAGTTTAAAGCAGTTTCTGTCAATGACAATGTGGAACAATACCAACCTGCAATCCTGCATGACTTCAAAGTTTGGGTTTTAGGGAGGGGGGGGGGGTTGAAATGATTCATATCCATTATTCATAAAAATGCAGTCAGTGTTTGGATATATATATATATATATATATATATATATATATATACGGTACAGAGAAATGGTACCAAGTACAAATGGCAGGCTTTTGGCCAATTGCAATGATTTCAGTCAATCTTCTATTACTTACAGGGAAATTGGTTCAATTTGGACAATTTTACTTCCTGAATTCTGCAAATGTAACTTAAAAGGATTATCCACTGGGTTTTCAGAAATGTACTTCACAAGTCTCTGATTTTCTCCACCCGCATAACAAAATGTAAAATGTGTCTAATGTGTTGTTGCAAATTCTGACATTTTAAATTGATGTTTCAATTCACACTATCCCTGATAAACACAAATGTCAGGCAGATCTGATAGGAAAACCTTGGGTGCGTTCAAGCAATAGTAACGTCTGTTTAAGTCTTTACAGAATTAAAGTAAAGCATCTGGTTGATGAACATGCTAAGGTGAAGGAAAAAAATGATGGGCTGACATTGTTTCCAGGTGGAATATAATACAAACCTATGAAATGCAGAAAGATAGTTCAATGTGTGCTGGTATGCCTATAAGAGACTGTCTGTGGTATAGATGGTTGTTGAACACAGTATTGTGACCCCAGGGGCTCAGTATTTAAGTAATGTACATTGTCATGCTAGAACTGTTTATTTTTGGAAATGATGTAATATGCAATAGAGGCCAATGAAACGGATGAACAGACACATTTTGACCTGGACGCCTAGTTCTGTACACCCCTTGACCCATTCAGAAACAAACAATGTGAGATTGTGTTACCCAAAAGCCCTGTTGCTTTTGGTCTAGAGAGAAAGTGAGAAACATGGAGCGGACGAGAAATTAAAGTCACAGATGTTGCCATTGTTTCTTTGTTTTTTGTTTGTTTGATGGATTTCTATGTTCGCCTCATGATTGAGCATCAATTGATTCTTGCTGTTGATCTTACTACAGATAATAACTTCATTTGACAGTTAGGCTTTTGGAAAACATCTTGACCTACCACCCAGCAAACACACAACCACCACACAAAGCTATATAAATGTTTACTCCAGGTTGTGAGCGTCAACGTGCCCTTGCTACTTCGTAACAACACTTCGAATACCCTGTAAGTGCTACACTGTCTTAACAACAGCGCCTTTAACTATTAGTATATTCTACACCCTACAGTGTTAAAAAGTACATTCTATTAGAGGCAAAATATTTACACAGAGCTGGTTTTGTATAACATTTCACGTTTACACCCTATACTGTTCAAATGTAGTCACTATTAGAGTTTACATTTACTCGGATGCAGTTTATTTGTAACACTTGACGCCAGTGAAGAGTAAATACAACAATAGGCAGTGTTAGCCAGTGTTAATGTTCAACTATTCACAGAGTAACAGAAACGTTGTAAATGGTTAGAAAGCTAACCCTTTTGAAATTGTAATATTGATATACAGTGCCTTGCGAAAGTATTCGGCCCCTTGAACTTTGCGACCTTTTGCCACATTTCAGGCTTCAAACATAAAGATATAAAACTGTATTTTTTTGTGAAGAATCAACAACAAGTGGGACACAATCATGAAGTGGAACGACATTTATTGGATATTTCAAACTTTTTTAACAAATCAAAAACTGAAAAATTGGGCGTGCAAAATTATTCAGCCCCCTTAAGTTAATACTTTGTAGCGCCACCTTTTGCTGCGATTACAGCTGTAAGTCGCTTGGGGTATGTCTCTATCAGTTTTGCACATCGAGAGACTGAAATGTTTTCCCATTCCTCCTTGCAAAACAGCTCGAGCTCAGTGAGGTTGGATGGAGAGCATTTGTGAACAGCAGTTTTCAGTTCTTTCCACAGATTCTCGATTGGATTCAGGTCTGGACTTTGACTTGGCCATTCTAACACCTGGATATGTTTATTTTTGAACCATTCCATTGTAGATTTTGCTTTACGTTTTGGATCATTGTCTTGTTGGAAGACAAATCTCCGTCCCAGTCTCAGGTCTTTTGCAGACTGCATCAGGTTTTCTTCCAGAATGGTCCTGTATTTGGCTCCATCCATCTTCCCATCAATTTTAACCATCTTCCCTGTCCCTGCTGAAGAAAAGCAGGCCCAAACCATGATGCTGCCACCACCATGTTTGACAGTGGGGATGGTGTGTTCAGCTGTGTTGCTTTTACGCCAAACATAACGTTTTGCATTGTTGCCAAAAAGTTCAATTTTGGTTTCATCTGACCAGAGCACCTTCTTCCACGTTTGGTGTGTCTCCCAGGTGGCTTGTGGCAAACTTTAAACGACACTTTTTATGGATATCTTTAAGAAATGGCTTTCTTCTTGCCACTCTTCCATAAAGGCCAGATTTGTGCAATATACGACTGATTGTTGTCCTATGGACAGAGTCTCCCACCTCAGCTGTAGATCTCTGCTGTTCATCCAGAGTGATCATGGGCCTCTTGGCTGCATCTCTGATCAGTCTTCTCCTTGTATGAGCTGAAAGTTTAGAGGGACGGCCAGGTCTTGGTAGATTTGCAGTGGTCTGATACTCCTTCCATTTCAATATTATCGCTTGCACAGTGCTCCTTGGGATGTTTAAAGCTTGGGAAATCTTTTTGTATCCAAATCCGGCTTTAAACTTCTTCACAACAGTATCTCGGACCTGCCTGGTGTGTTCCTTGTTCTTCATGATGCTCTCTGCGCTTTTGACGGACCTCTGAGACTATCACAGTGCAGGTGCATTTATACGGAGACTTGATTACACACAGGTGGATTGTATTTATCATCATTAGTCATTTAGGTCAACATTGGATCATTCAGAGATCCTCACTGAACTTCTGGAGAGAGTTTGCTGCACTGAAAGTAAAGGGGCTGAATAATTTTGCACGCCCAATTTTTCAGTTTTTGATTTGTTAAAAAAGTTTGAAATATCCAATAAATGTCGTTCCACTTCATAATTGTGTCCCACTTGTTGTTGATTCTTCACAACAAAATACAGTTTTATATCTTTATGTTTGAAGCCTGAAATGTGGCAAAAGGTCGCAAAGTTCAAGGGGGCCGAATACTTTTGCAAGGCACTGTATTAGGGCTCCCGAGTGTTGCATTGGTCTAACTTGCTGCATCTCAGTGCAAGAGGTGTCACTACAGTCCCTGGTTCGAGTTCAGGCTGTATCACATCCGGCTATGATTGGGAGTCCCATAGGGCTGCGCACAATTGGTCCAGCGTCGTCCGGGTTTGGCTGGGGTAGGCCGTTATTGTAAATAAGAATTTGTTCTTAACCAACTTGCCTAGTTAAATAAAATATATATATATTAGTGTAGTGTGAGACAATACGACAAGAGTGTTAACTCTACATTGAGTGCATGACCAAGAAAGACGTCAGCATCTGTATTTGTTCATGGAGATTATTGGACCACAGTTTCAATGATAACTTTTACTGATACATTTTAACAACCCATGTGATGCCACATCTGTCAGACAAGCCCGACTACAGTGGATGCTGATCCCAGGACATTACCGACTGAATA
The DNA here is from genome assembly GCF_057628025.1 of Oncorhynchus mykiss. NCBI lineage: Eukaryota > Metazoa > Chordata > Actinopteri > Salmoniformes > Salmonidae > Oncorhynchus > Oncorhynchus mykiss. The sequence goes on along the minus strand of NC_143033.1, from coordinate 45,018,976 downwards.
GGAGAAAAGTGAGAAAAAATGGCAGAAGGAAGAAAAATAAATGGGTCTGTGTTCTGGGTACCAGATTCCTCTAAAGTCGGGCCAGTCATGGGCCATAACAGCACCCAACAGCAGGGGGAGACGGGGGCTTGTCAAACAAGAAGTGGTCATTGGTCAGCTGGTCCTGCTTGGCATCTGTCATGCCCTTCAGGGGGTAGTGCTTTCCCTTGAACACACCGTCCAGGGTGTTTAGAGCTGGAGACACAGAAAAACCCATTAAATATTATGTTCTACCATCCTCCAACTCTTAACAGCTAGAAGCTGTTCAATAAGAATTCTGGACCTGTATCCACAAAGCGTCTCAGAGTAGGAGTGCTGATTTAGGTTCAGGTCCCCACTTATCCATAATCATGTTGTTTCTGGAGGAAAAAATGTAGCACTTTGTTAATACGAGCCTTATCTATATTTCCAGTAAACTCCCTTTCGCTCACCTTACTACCTAGCTTCATGCACAATCCTGTGATTGCATGAGTGGCTATTGGTAGATGGGAGGCTCACCCTTGACGGACAGTCTCTCCATTGCTCTGCGGTAACCACGGCTGTCGTGGAGGGGCAGGGCATATCCCTTGATGCTGCGGCTGGTGCGCACATGGCTGGACAGGACGTAGTTGGGGTCCAGGTCATCACCTCCCTACACAGAATCAAGGTCACAACTGAGTTTTAGACCTGAACATTTGAAGTGACTCAAACAACTTTGTGAATCCCAACCCCCTATGTCCTGAAGAGATTATTCAAAACATTTCCACACTACTTTTGCTCAGCAGTACTCCTCCTATAGTGAATGAAACCCATCAAACATGTCAGAGGAACGTCTCTACCTTCAGGTTCTTGAAATTCAGGTCCGTCTTGTGCTTGTCTGTGGGCTTGTAACCACTATGACGGTCTGAGATGATGGGGTCCAACAGATCCTTGAAGACCTCGTAGGACTCCTCATCACCAGCCACTCAGCCAATGGTCATGATGAAGGGGTGACCTGAAGACAGAGAGAGGAGAGGAGGGTAAGAAGGCAGCACATCTAAGGAGTAGGCTTACTGACTTTAATATACCACTCTGTGGTGTAAAAATATGCAAGACTTCAAGAAAGTGTGTGATATGTAAAATGCAAGTTACACATACAGTATTACAAGATTCCCCAACTGGTGGGCCGTCAGCCGAATTTGGCCCGCTTGTGATTTTATTTGGCCCCCCATGTTTTCTGAGCAAAAAACCCAAATTTTTTATTTATTTATTTAATTGTTGGACATAAAAGACTGTAAAAACACCATCAAATCAGCTCCAAGTTATATACATTTCGGAAATTTGTTCCCAAGTATTCCTACACATAATAGAGACGTGAGTGTATACAAATTTAAGCAAGGTTTGAAATGGTTATGCTTTAGTCAAATATTATATATGTTTGGGCTTCTTGCGGTCAATATGCAGTCTACAAATTATTTGTAATTATGTTACGGCCCCGTAACCATCTGCTCAAGAAAAAAATTGGCTCGCGGCTGATGATCCCTGCAATATTATATTCGCTAACATGGATATGGGAGCAGGTATCTATTGTATGAAACTAAAAGCCCACAAACATTGTTGCAGCTTGTGCATATGTTAAACCTGCAAATACCTTTGCGAGCTTCCCGTTTTCTGCTCAGAAACTCATGAGCAATGACTCCCGCTAAAACTGACAGTTGGCCATTTCTCCTCAGTTTGAGTTTGGTTTTCACCATGAACAAACAGTTTACCAATTCACCTATATTACAATGTTGCATTATTGAAACTCTTTAACTGGGTTCTTGTGTCCATCCCACTCAATGACTGGAGTGCAGTCTTGGTTATAGGCTACATCATCTCCCAGGCAGCACCAACTCCTACCACTTCATCCAGGGTTGCAAAGGGAGGGTATTACTGGAAAGAATTTTGGTAACGTTCACATTTGTTTTCCATTTTATTTTATCAGATGATATCTAGTAGCCTTTTTGGGTACTTCAGATTATCACAGGTGTGTGTAATTAAATCTGGACCTCTGTGTGGCCTTGTACATGTACACAGTGGTGTAGTGGAGGGTAAATGTAAGTAAATGCAGTTTGGCCATTTTTTTTGTTCCTATACATTTTAACCACTGTATTCTTAACCCCGACCGGCAATAACACTGCATGTAAAATGTATTAAGATTATTATAATTTTTTTAATTAGAATGACAAAGCTGTAAAAAATCTACCTAAATATAAACCGTCAACTTAGTGGATACCATTGGTGTTTAATATGAGGGTTTCAGCATTAAATATACATATTTTTAAATGTACACACTTTTATTTATTTTACTATGACAATATGTTTTTATTGTAAATGTTTTTTTTTGCAACCATAGTCTAGGCTATATTATATATTATGGTATTGATATCTCTTAAGCGATGGCATTATGATTGATTATGATTGATTGATGCCTAAGCTTTAGCTCAGCAGGCTACAATGGTTGTGCAGACTATTGTAGGGATATCTGCTCAGTTCTACTTCTGAGAGTTGTGTGTTTGAGGTGGTTATTGTCTATCCTCAGGGGGTGTATAGGAGATGTGTGGCACTCACTAGGGTTGTCGACACCTGTCTGGATGCGGTCATCCTGTGTGAAGCCTGGAGGAGGTTTGCTTGCCCCTCAGCTTGGCGTACATGTCCTTGGTCAGCACCTTGGCCATGTGGTTGATGTGCTTGGTGAGGTCAGGGTACTCCTCCTCAACTTTGAAGTTGAGTTTGAAGTTGTTGTGGGTGTCACCGAAAGGCATGCTTGCGTTTCTAACACTGTGGGGGGAAAAAAACCTCTTTGATCTTTAGATTTTTATTGTCCATAATTTGCACAGAAAAACAGCATCGTACAGACACATTAGGAATCCCTGAATGGCTTTGAAACCACCAAATATGATAGTAACCTATCAAGAATGTTCCCAGACACTGACAGTCGAGGAGATTCAATAGAACAGCTGCAAAGACTAAACGGTATCCTAGTAACAATATCCATGTGCACTGTGTCAAGTTATTCAGAATAGTTAAGGGGGAGCGCTTATGCATTGGATATTTTTAACACCCTCACCCCCCGACCTCATAACCTCTTCAACATTCCACCCACCATATATAATCCTCACCATATATAATCCTCTCTTCAGTCCCCTTACCACTATCTCACACTCAACCCCTCTCTTGAACACCCCTACCCTTCATTCCCTTTGTCCACTTACACACACTGACCAAAAATATAAACACAACATGTAACGTGTTGGTCCCATGTTTCATAAGCTGAAATAAAAGATCCCAGAAATGTTCCATTCGCACAGAAAGCATATTTCTCTTAAATTGTGAGCACACATTTGTCTACATCCCTGTTAGTGAGCATTTCTCCTTTGCCAAGGTAATCAATCCACCTGACAGGTGTGACATGTCAAGACGCTGATTAAACAGCATGATCATTACACAGCTGCATCTTGTGCTGGGGACAATGAAAGGCCACTCTAAAATGTGCAGTTTTGTCACACAACACAATGCCACAGATGTCTCAAATTTGGAGGGAAAGTGCAATTGGCATGCTGACTGCAGGAATGCCCACCAGAGCTGTTGCCAGACAATTTAATGTTAATTTCTCTACTATAAGCTGCCTCCTATGTCGATTTACAGAATTTGGCAGTATGTCAAACAGGCCTCACAAACGCAGACCACGTGTAACTACGCCAGCCCAGGACAACCACGGACCTCCACATCGGGCTTCTTCACCTGTGGGATCATCTGAGACCGGCCACCTGGAAAGCTGATGAAACTGTGGGTGTGCACAACCAAATAATTTCTGCACAAACTGTCATAAACAATATCTTCTCCAGGGTCTTGTCCTGACTGCAGTTCGGTGTCATAACAGACTTCAGTGGGCAAACGCTCACCATCACTGGCAAGCTGGAGAAGTGTGCTCTTCTCAGATGAATATTTGTTTCAACTGTACCAGGCAGACAGTGTGTATGGCGTTGAGTGTGTGAGCGGCTTGCTGATGTCAATGTTATAAGCTACGAACAACGAACACCATTGCATTTTATCAATGGAAATTTCAATGCACACTGATACCATGACGAGATCCTGAGGCCCATTGTCGTGCCATCCATCCACCGCCATCACTTCATGTTCCAGCATGATAATGCATGACCCAATGTCGCAAGGATCTTTACAATATTCCGTGAAGCTGAAAATGTCCCAGTTCTTCGATTGCCTGCATACTTACCAGACATATAACCCATTGAGCATGTTTAGGATGCTCTGTATCTACGTGTACGCAGCATGTTCCATTTCCCGCCAATATCCAGCAACTTCGCACAGCCACTGAAGAGGAGTGGGACAACGTTCCACAGTCCACAATCAACAGCCTGATCAACTCAATGCGAAGGATGTGTCGTGCTGCATGATCACACTAGATACTGACTGGATACTGACTGGTTTTCTGACCCACGCCCCTTCCTTTTTTTAAGATATCTGTGACCAACAGATGCATATATGTATTCCCAGTCATGTGAAATCCATAGATTAGGGCCTTATACATTTATTTAAATAGACAGATTTTTTTATATGAACTGTGACGTGGTAAAATCTTTGAAATTGTTGCATGTTGTGTTTATATTTTTGATTAGTATACATATTCACCCCATACATTACACTCACACTGCAAAGAGAACAAACGCAGCCCCCCTTCACTTTACAGTATACAGGTAACTGCCAACATAAAGGAAAACTTGAGTAATTGAGGGATACAAAGTATATTGAAAGCAAGTGCTTCCACACAGGTGTGGAATTAACATCCCATCATGCTTAGGGTCTTGTATAAAATGCTGAGCAGGCTCAGTTGCCCATTATTTTGGCTACAATGGCTAGAAGAATAGGTCTCAGTGACTTTAAAATAGGTGTGATTGTTGGCACGTCTGGCAGGAGTTTCAGTGACGAAGACTGCTCAACTTGCTGATGTTTCAAGATAAGCCATGGCCGTCTGAGTCACCAGATCTCAACCCAATTGAACACTTATGGGAGATTCTGGAGCGGGGCCTAAGATAGCATTTTCCACCACCCTTAACAAAATGCCAAATTATGGAACTTATTGTGGAAGAATGGTGTCACATCCCTCCAATAGAGTTCGAGACCCTTGTATAATCTATGCCAAGGTGCGTTGAAGCTGTTCTGGCAGCTCGTGGTGGCCCCACACCCTATTAAGACACTATGTTGATGTTTCCTTTATTTTGACAGTTACTTGTAGCTCCCTACCCTACAGTGTGATCACCCTATCAGCATTTTCATTGTCAAATATGTCAAGAGAATCTGACACGTAGCCTATGAGATATTTTCAAATATCAATTGATTTTAAACTCAAACCAATTCACCAGAATGCCAGTGGTTTAAAGTACTGAAGTTAAAATAATTTAAAGTACTACGGGTATCTGTACTTCACTATTTATAGTTTTGACTACTTTTACTCCACTACATTCCCCCCCAAAATAATGTACTTTATACTCCATGCATTTTCCCTGACACCGAAAAGTAGTCGTTACATTTTGTATGTTTAACAGAACATGAAATTGGTCCAATTCACACACTTATCAAGAGAACACCCCTGTTCGTCGCTACTGCCTCTGATCTGGCAGACTCACTAAATGCAAATTATTAATTCGTAAATTATGTCTGAGTGTTGGAATGTGCCCTTGACTATCCATAAATAAATAAAAAAACAAGAAACTTGTGCCGTTTGGATTGCCTAATAGAAGTCATTTGTAAAAAGCTTATTTTTGCAATTACATTTACCTTTGATGCTTAAAAACTTATTGGGGATAGCCCCTTTTTTTCCCAATTGTCACCTAAAATGACCCAAATCTAACAGCCAGTAACTCAGGCCATAAAGCAAGGATAGGCATATTCTTGGTACCATTTGAAAGGAAACACTTTGAAGTGTGTGGAAATGTGAATTGAAGGTAGGAGAATATAACACAATAGTCAATAATCTATTAGAAGAAAATATAAAGAAAAAAACGACCATATTTTTTCCACCACCATCTTTGAAATGCAACAGAAAAGTCCCACGTCTAGCCATCACTTTGGTTGTAATTCCAATGGTGTCGACAAGAGGGCATGTGCAGACGGACAAGTTTAGCAGCTACATTTTGCGACAGATATGGGGTTTCCTGATACTCCCGTAAAACCCAGCTCATTGGCTATCTGTCTAGCTTTGTTTGACCCCGATTGGTGCTTATTTGACAAAATTACAGTTGATAAAGTGAAGATTGCCCGTGTTATCGGCGTGCCATGAAGGCATCGCTCTCTGATCAAATTTGGTGTCCTATAGGATAGGGTAGCCTAGTGGTTTGAGTGTGGACTAGTAACTGGAAGGTTGCAAGTTCAAACCCCCGAGCTGACAAGGTACAAATCTGTCGTTCTGCCCCTGAACAGGCAGTTAACCCACTGTTCCTAGGCCGTCATTGAAAATAAGAATTTGTTCTTAACTGACTTGCCTAGTGAAATAAAGGTAAAATAAAATACTACACCCCTAATGATATAGTGAAGTCTGGTTATGTTCTAGGATCTCAATCTTTAGAATTAGATTTTCACAGATTCCTTTTTTTGAAAATTGAACGAGTGTAAATACAAAATCGATCGTGCATGCTATATGGACCTTTTTAGGATATGAAAAATGATTGTATCTAACAAAACGACACATCATGTTATCTCTGGGACCCGTTGAATAATAAATCAGAGCAAGATTCCAGAATGTCAGTACACATTTCACCTTCAGAGGGGAATTTATCAAACCTATCGCGGTGAAAAAAGTGTTTCGTTGTTAAGAGCTCTTCTCAAACAATAGATATTTGCAGTAATATCTACTGTAAATTGTACAGTGCAGTTCTATTAACAAGAATTTAAGCTTTCAGCCGATAGAAGACACTTATATGTACCGACATTTGTTGTTTCTTGTCCATTAAAATAACATCAAAATGATCCGAAATACAGTGTAGACAATGTTAATGTTATAAATGACTATTGTAGCTGGAAATGGCTGATTTTTTTATGGAATATCTACATAGTCGTACAGTGGCCCATTATCTGCAACCATCACTCCTGTGTTCCAATGGCACGTTGTGTTAGCTAATCCACGTTTATCATTTTAAAAGGCTAATTGATCATTAGAAAACCCTTTTGCAATTATGTTAGCACAGCTGAAACCTTGTTCTAATTAAATAAGCTATAAAACTGGCCTTCTTTAGACTAGTTGAGTATCTGGAGCGTCAGCGTTTATGGGTTTGATTACAGACTCAAAATGGCCAGAAACAAAGACCTTTCTTCTGAAACTCATCAGTCTATTCTTGTTCTGAGAAATGAAGGCTATTCCATGTGAGAAATTGCCAAGAAACTGAAGATCTCGTACAACGCTGTGTACTACTCCCTTCGCAGAACAGCGCAAACTGGCTCGAACCAGAATAGAAAGCGGAGCGGGATTCCCCGGTGCACAACTGAGCAAGAGGACAAGTGCATTAGAGTGTCTAGTTTTAGAAACAGACTCCTCACAAGTTCTCAACTGGCAGCTTGATTAAATAGTACCCGCAAAACACCAGTCTCAATGTCAACAGTGAAGAGGCAACTGCGGGACAAATGAAGAGTTGGGATTTTGCCTGAAGACCAGACAAGAATGAAGTAACTGTCCTTGGGATCAGATCCTGTTCATCAGAGCCACAACAAACTCTGAAGGTCTTTGCCTCAGTTTAAATACCAGGCAGACACACAGCCATATTCTGGCCATTTTATTTTCTGCACGATTAGCAGTCCGGTTTGGTATGCTCTGCCCCATGACAGGATCCCTTATAGGAGAACAATACTAGTCCTACAGAACACAGACATATAATGAATCTTGTCTTCCCTCCTCCTCAACCTTTACACCTTCTATAGTCAAGTTTCAACCTGGGGTTACATTAGGAATTTAGTGGCGGGGGAGCCCTTTTTTGGAACTGTAGGCTTCACTGTGGGAACCACACATGCTGAGATCATCCGTTCACCTACTCTGCGTCTCACATAGACATGGCGGTTGGAACCAAAAATCTCTAAATTGGACTCATCAGACCAAAGCACAGATTTCCACAGGTCTAATGTCCATTGCTCGTGTTTCTTGGCCCAAGCAAGTCTCTACTTCTTACTGGTGTCCTTTAGTAGTGGTTTCTTTGCAGCAATTCAACCATGAAGGCTTGATTCACGCAGTCTCCTCTGAACAGTTGATGTTGAGATGTGTCTGTTACTTGAACTCTGTGGGCTGAAATTTCTGAGGCTGGTAACTAATGAACTTATCCTCTGCAGCAGAGGTAACTCTGGGTCTTTCTTTCCTGTGGCGGTCCTCATGAGCGCCAGTTTCATCATAGCGCTTGATGGTTTTTGCGACTGCACTTAAAGAAACTTTCAGAGTACTTCAACTTTTCAGAATTGACTGACCTGCATGTCTTAAAGTAATGATCGACTGCCATTTCTCTTTGCTTATTTGAGTTGTTCTTGCCATAATATGGACTTGGTCTTTTACCAAATAGGGCTATCTTCTTTATACCAACCCTACCTTGTCACAACACAACTGATTGACTCAAATGCATTAAGAAGGAAATTACACAAATTAACTTTTAACAATGCACACCTGTTAATTGGAATGCATTCCAGAAGCTGGCTGAGAGAATGCCAAGAGTGTGCAAAGCTGTCATCAAGGCAAAGGGTGGCTAATTTGAAGAATCTCAAATATAAAATATATTTGGATTTGTTTAACTCTTTTTTGGTTACTACATGATTCCATATTTGTTATTTCATAGTTTTGATGTCTTCACTATTATTCTACAATGTAAAAAATAGTAAAAATAAAGAAAAACCCTTGAATGAGTAGGTGTGTCCAAACTTCTGACTGGTACTGTATGTCCCCAGAATTACCATGTAGTCCAAAAAGTTGACTCAAGTTTGCCAAAAAGCACCTGGAAGCAACTGGATGATTATCAAGACTCTTGGGAGAATGTTCTATGGACAGATGATTCACAAGTATACCTTTTTGGATGACATGGGTCCCATTGTACCTGGCGAAAACCAAACTGCATTCCACAAAAAGAACCTCATACCAACGGTCAAGCATGGTGGTGGTAGTGTGATGCTTTGGGGATGCTTTGCTGCCTCAGGACCTGGACGACTTGCCTTAATAGAAGGAACCATAAATTCTGCTCTGTATCAGAGAATTCTACAGGAGAATGTCAGGCCATCCGTTTGTGAGCTGAAGCTAAAGTGCAGCTTGGTCATGCTGCAAGACAATGATCAAAAACACACAGTCAAGACTACATGAAAATGGCTAAAAAGCAAAGTCCAGACCTAATCCCAATTGAGATGTTGTGGCAGGACTTGAAACGAACAGTTCATGCTTGAAAACCAACAAATGTCATTGAGTTGAAGCAGTTCTGCATGGAAGAGAGGGCCAAAACTCCTCAACAGCGACATGAGAGACTGATCAACAACTACAGGAAGTGTTTGGTTGGAGTCAATGCAGCTAAAAGTGGCACAACCAGTTATTGAGTGTAAATGGGCAATTACTTTTTCACACAGGGGGTGTTGCGTAACTTTGTTAGTTAAATACATAAAATAAGTATCCATTTTTCTTTTTGTAAACTCAGGTTCCCTTTATCTAATATTAGGTTTGGTTGAAGATCTGATAAAAGTCACTATCAAAAAATTTGCAAAAATCAGAAAGGAGCAAATACCTTTTCACTGTGTGTCATTTTAATAGTGTAATGCAAACCAAAGTTTTCATAAATGGCACCTAATGTAGGAAAATTCTGTTAACTTCACCAAATAATAATAATAATAATGAATGGTATTTACACGGAACAAAAAGATAAACGCAACATGCAACTATTTCTAAGATTTTACTCATTTACAGTTCATATAAGGAAATCAGTCAATTTAAATAAATTCGTTAGGCTCTAGTCTATGGATTTCAATTTACTGGGAATACATATGTATATGCATCAGTTGGTTACAGATACCTTTAAAAAAACGGTAGGGGCATGGATCAGAAAACCAGTCAGTATCTGGTGTGACCATTTGCCTCAAGCAGCGTGACACATCTTCTTCGTATAGAGTTGATCCGGCTGTTGATTGTGACCTGTGTGGAATGTTGTCCCACTCCTCTTCAATGGCTGTGTAAAGTTGCTGGATATTGGCAGGAACTAGAACACGCTGTCCTACACGTCGATCCAGAGCATCCCAATCATGCTCAATGGGTGAAATGTCTGGTGTTTATTCAGGCCATGGAAGAACTGGGACATTTTCAGCATCCAGGAATTGTGTACAGATCCTTGTGATATGGGGCCGTGCATTATCATGCTGAAACATGAGGTAATGGCGGAGGATGAATGACACGACAATGTGCATCAGAATCTCGTCATGGTATCTCTGTGCATTGAAATTGCCATCGATAAAATGCAATTGTGTTCATTGTCCGTAGCTGATGCCTGCCTATACCATAACCCCACTGACACCTCTGTTCACAACGTTGACTTCAGCAAACCACTCACCCCACACCATACATGCTGTCTGCATCTGCCCGGTACAGTTGAAACCGGGATTCTTCAGTGAAGAGCTGACTTCTCCAGTTTGCCAGTGGCCATCGAAGGTGAGCACTTGCCAACTGAAGTCGGTTACGACGCCGAACTGCAGTCAGGTCAAGACTATTTAAGAGGATGACAAGCACGCAGATGAGCGTCCCTGAGACGTTTTCTGACAATTTGTGCAGAAATTCTTCAGTTGTGCAAATTCAGCTGTCCGGGTGGCTGGTCTCAGATGATCCCACATGTGAAGAAGCAGTGTGTGGAGGTCCTTGGCTGAAGAGGTTACACGTGGGCGGCAGTTGTGAGGCCGTTTAGACGTGCTGCCAAATTTTCTAAAATGACATTGGAGGCATCTTATGGTAGAGAAATTAACATTAAATTCTCTGGCAACAGCTCTGGTGGACATTCCATGGTAATTGCATGCTCCCTCAACTTGAGACATCTGTGGCACTGTGTTGTGTAACAACACTGCACATTTTAGAGTGGCCTTTTATTTTCCACCTGTGTAAGGATCATGCTGTTTCATCAGCTTCTTGATATGCCACACCTGTCAGGTGGATGGATGATCTTGGCGAAGGAGAAATGCTCACTAATAGGAATGTAAACAAATGTGTGCCTATGGAACATTTCTGGGATATTTTATTTCAGCTCATGAAACATGGGACCAACATTTTACATGTTGCGTTTATATTTTTGTTCAGTATATTTAGCGCTTTCAAGGTCTCAAAGTCGCTGATAAGGACCCAAAGTCGCTTTAACTACTGATGTTCTTATAAACACGCCTCCAATTCTTCTGCTGAAGGCCCTGACATGCTGTGTGACCTTTCATGAATTTGCAGGAAAGTTGTCAAAAACACATTGCATAAACATAAAAAACAAACATTCTTGGAACTTTAAAACTACCTCCCTAATGTTCATGGAAATATACATTTTCCAGGGAAATGTACAAATATGAATGGCTACGCATTGTTTACGGTTTATGTTGTTGTTAAGTGATAAATATTTAACATCACTTGTTTGTTGCTGTTGCTCTTACTGTTGATAATTACTCATGTTCATGCTTTATTGTTGGACAGTTAGGCTTGTTAATAGCATATTTGCCTACTATCCAGCTAAAACACAACCACCACACAATTTTGTTTCAATGTTGATTCCAATTTGTGGGCCTCAACCTGCATTGCTACTTTGTAACAACACTTTGAAAACCCTGCCAGTGCCTGTGTGTTAAAAAGGTAGTCACTATTAGAGTTAAGACATTTCTGAGGGATTACAATTTTTTTGTTACACCATAGTAGAGGGAATCCAACAATAACCAACAGTGTTGGCCAATGTTAACTTAATTTGCAACTATTTACAGAATATCTGTGAAATTGAAAGCGTACAATTAACTCTGTGTACTGTGGGACCATATAAACACTTTTTTATGGTTAAAGTGAACAATGTTAGACTTGTTTTAACATTTACAGTGACTTATCACGAGTGTATGACCAAGAAAGACCAAGCTATGTTGACATCCGTTTTGGTTCATGGGGCCAGGTTTATTGAATCACAATTGAAATGGTAACTTTTTAGAACCAAAGTTCAAATTAAGGTGACGCCACATCTGTCAGGCAAGCCGACTGTAGTGGAGACTGATCCCCTGATGTTACTGACTGAACAGGAGAGAAGTGGGAAGAAACGTCTGAAGGAAGAAAAGGAAGAAAAAGGAGAAAAAGAAAAAGGCTGAAGAAAAAGATGTGAGCAGCAGTCAAGAGTCTCTAGAGCGACCATCAGTTTCCTCTGCGCGGTAGTTGGTTTGGCTCGATTTCACATGACTTGACAGTAGAAAAACAAAAGATGAATAGCGACGTCAACAACTCTTTACTTCTGGGCGGGGATCATGCCGTCGATGGCCTCTCCCTTCTCCAGCTTCTTCTCCATCTCCACCATGAGCTTGACACCATCGACCACCATCTGGACCTGATCCACCTCAGAGGAGCCCAGACGGTCAGCGTTGGAGATGTCGAACACTCCACCCACGGAGGCGGTGTCCACGCCACCTGGAGAGAGCGAGGAAAATGGGGAGAGAGGCGAGTGTAAGTGTTTGTCTCAGACTATCTCTGCATCCCTACTGATACTATAAATGATCCAGATGTCAACAAAATACAGACTCAATGAATTAACAGCTGTGGGACATGGCTATTTCATAATAGCTTTCGCTCATGCTAATCTCCTTTTACATGTTTTGTTGTGAAAGGGAAGACAGCTGTGATCTGTGACGAATTAGAGTTGAATATATCAGCAGCTGTTCTGGATGTGTTTTTCTGTTGTGCGTGTGTGTACCTGTGCCACGCTTCTGCAGACGCAGCCTGCCCAGGATCTCCTCGAACTTGGCATGTGTGCTCAGCTTGGGCAGCTTGACGTGCACTCCACCACGCAGGCCGGTTCCCAGGTTGGATGGGCAGGTCAGCACATAGCCGAGATGCTCGTTCCACATGAAGCCGTGGTTGTGCTTTTTGAAAGTCTCCTCAATCTGTCAGGTAAGAGAAACAACCATATATCAACATTGTTGTCTTTGTCTCTCTTTGTTTCATGTATTTCCATTGTTTTAGGGGTGTTTTTGGGCCATATCAAAATGGTTTGAGTACAAGAACGTACCCTTTTCAGACCAACGCAGAAGCGTCTGAAGACCTCCTTCATGTTGCCACCCTTCTCCATGGAGATGACACGCAGGTGATCCTCCTCATTCACCCAGACCAAGAAGCTTTTGGCATCGTTGTGCCTTCAGAAAGGAGGGACGGGGTTTCACATGACGCATCGCCACGATACATTGTGGGATGTTCTGCACAATACACCATCTGTTTCCACAAACAGTATTGTTTTGGTGTGGGCCTGTGCTCGGGTTACTCACCAGATTCCTCTTGCGTCGGGCCAGTCACGGGCCATACCAGCACCCAGCAGCAGGGGGGAGACGGGCTTATCAAACAAGAAGTGGTCGGCGATCAGCTGCTCCTGCTCGGCATCGGTCATCTTATTCAGGGGGTAGTACTTTCCCTTGAACTCACCATCCAGGGTGTCCAGGGCTGGAGAGACAGAAAACCCCTCAGTTTCCCCTCACTCTTAACATGGTATCTCCTATATGGAGTTATTTGACGCCATGCACAAGTCATTGCAACTAAGGATTCACTTTTGATCTCCATCTCAATTTCCGATAAATACCCTTTTGTTAGTTTTACTGTCTAGCTTCATGAACAATCCTATGGATGCATATGTAGCTATTGATAGCTGGGTGGCTCACCCTCGACAGACAGTCTCTCCACTGCTCTGCGCTCGCCACGGCTGTTGTGGGGTGGCAGGGTGTATCCCTTGATGCTGCGGCCGGTACGCACACGGCTGGACAGGACGTAGTTAGGGTCCAGGTCATCACCTCCCTACACAGAAACAAGGTCACAACTGAGTTTTAGACCTGAACATTTCAACAAGTCTGTGATTCCCAACCTCCTATGTGCTGCAGAGATACCGTTGCCATCTTTCCATTCTACATCTAATCGAGAATGAAACCAAGAAAACATGTCCAACAAATGTATACAAAGCCCTACCTTCAGGTTCTCGAAGTTCAGGTCGGTCTTGTGCTTGTCTGTGGGCTTGTAACCGCTATGACGGTCTGAGATGATGGGGTCCAACAGATCCTTGAAGACCTCGTAGGACTCCTCATCACCAGCCACGCAGCCAACGGTCATGATGAAGGGGTGACCTGAAGACAGAGAGAGAAGTGGCTGTAAGAAGCCAGCAGGTCTACAGAGTACAAACATTAATATACCACTATGTGGTGTATGCTGCATATTGAATACATGTGAAATGTATGCTGCATATTGAATAAGGTAACCTGCAAATCTAGTATCATGTATGGTTGTGGTATTAGTATGTCTTGACTGTAAATGGGATATAAGCATCTGCTAAATGGCATGTATTATTTTTATATGTTTTAATTGCAATGATATTACGATCTATTGATTCTTAGAGCGCTAACTTGGTTGTGCAGACTGTTGTAGGGTTTTGATACCTGCTCAGCTTTATCTTTGACAGGGGTGTATTGTGTGTTTGCGGCGGTTAGTGACTATCCACCGGGGTTGTGTGGGAAATGTATGTCACTCACCAGGGTTGTCTACACCGGTCTGGATGACGTCATCCAGGGTGAAGCCGGAGGGGGTCTGCTTGTCCCTCAGCTTGGCGTACATGTCCTTGGTCAGCACCTTGGCCATGTGGTTGTTGTGCTTTGTGAGGTCAGGGTACTCCTCCTCAACTTTAAAGTTGAGTTTGAAGTTGTTGTGGGTGTTACCGAAAGGCATGATTGTGTTTAATACTGCAGGGGAGAAAGAAAATAGGAAATCTTTAGATCTTTAATGTCTATTTGCACAGAAAACAACCCACAAAACCTAATATTAACCTATCTGAAATGAAGTTCCCTGACACTGACAGTGGAGTAGAGTCTATAAGGAGCGCCGTCCACTGTGTCATGATTCTGTTTGGAATAGATAAGCAGGAGAAGCACGTTTGTTGGATATATTTAAACACCCTCACCCCAACCTCTAACATTCCACCCCTAACCTATATTACCTTTCTCCCTTATGCATGGAACATATTTCCACACCGTCCACTCACACAAAGAGCCCCCCCTCACAATATAGCCCCATACCCTACAGTGCGATCACTCAACACGTTGGGTCCTATCCATCAGAGAGACCAACTGGCTGTTGTGCCATTACCTTTTCCAGCCCCTCTTGTTTTTTATAGTTCTTAACACAAGGGTCAATTGATTTTAAAGGCCAACTCATTAATTGAATTGTATTCACTATACTTGATAGGTCATTTACCAATTCACAAATTGTATTTCTTTCTTATTATTTTTTTTTCAACTTTTATCCCATTTTCGTGATATCCAATTGGTAGTTACAGTCTTGTCACATCGCTGCAACTCCCATACGGACTCAGGAGAGGTGAAGGTCGAGAGCCATGCATCCCCCGAAACACGACCCTGCCAAGCTGCACTGCTTCTTGACACACTGGTCACTTAACCCAGAAGCCAGCAGCACCAATGTGTCAGAGGAAACACTGTACAACTGGCAACCGAAGACAGCTTGCGGGCATGTCACAAGGAGTCGTTAGAGCACGATGGGATAAGGACATCCCGGTCGGCCAAACCCTCCCCTATAACCCGGACGATGCTGGGACATCTGGCCGTAAGTATTGACACAGTTGTTGCATCACATACCCATGTCCAAAGGCAATGAAAGGATGTGACTGTTACAGTAACTGTCCGAAAGCAACTGCTAGACATTCAAGCTATTTTTTTATATATTTTTTTACACCTGTTCCAGAGATGTTTAGACGCCTCATACTGTATCGGATTGTGAGACACTTACTTATTTACCTCAGTATCCACACTAGAGAACTATTTGCTGAAACAAACCTTATAAAACTTTGCAACAGTTCACAACTTCACAACTTCATTTTTTCAAAACGAATCGGTCTTTGTCAAACGAGCCAAGAGAATCAGACTCCTACTAAAATATGCTGTCAAATATTCTACTGATCTGAAACGTTTCCAGAATGCCCCATATGTACATTTACATTATTGATTTTGCATCGTTAAGCCTATTCATTTTTTAAGTATGATGACAATTAAAAGGCAAAAGAAAGACAAAAGAAAAGTAGCTACATGTGCAGGAGAGGTAAAGCACCTCCCCCCAAAAATTATTTAGCTAACTCTAAAATGACATGTTGTACACCTATTCTCCCCCCAAAAATGTTTTTGCTCAGAAGCTTTTCCAAGTCCAACTAATCAAAACCACCAACCTGGCTTCCCAAAGCTTTAGCTATTCATACAAAGCGCAACATTGAGTTACCTGCACACCAGACAAGAAAAAAAGTAACAGTCCTTGGGATCAGATCCTGTTCACCAGAGCCAAAATATAGAGGTCACCCAACTCTGAAGGTCCTTGCCCTCAGCTTATATACCGGGCAGACACGCAGCCATTGGCTGCCCATTTTACTGCATTCCGGTCTCTCATTGGCCCAAGCCGGTCTCTGATACACAGTTTACTTTACGGAAGGACTGGATTTACATCTTAGTCATCCAAGACGAGGCTGCAGCTGCACACTCACCCTCTGAACCCCTCCCGCCCCTCCCCTGTCCCCCTGCCATAGTGCCTGTGGAGGGGATCTGGTGTTTTTTGGATTCCATCCAAGATTTTTGCAGTCGACTCCAGACTCCTGCTAGCAGAGTAATTGGAATTGACTCTCTTGACTCCAACTCCAAAACGAAAATAATCAAGGCTAATCAATACGTCAGCTTAGCTGCTTTTTTTTTAAACATTAATTTAAAACACAATAAAAGGACAGCTGGTAGCTGCTCTTTAATTGAGAAACATGCTATTGTATTATAGATATATGTATCTAACACTATCCTACAATAATTGATTCTAGCGAAATTCAGACCCCTTACTCAGGACTTTGTTGAAGCACCTTTGGCAGCGATTATAGCCCTGAGCTTGGCAAACTGCATTTGGGGAGTTTCTCCTATTCTTCTCTGCAAATCCTCTCAAGCCCAGGTTTGATGGGGAGCGTTACTGCACAGCAATGTTAAGGTCTCTCCAGAGATGTTCGATTGGGTTCACGTCTGGACTTGTTTCCAAGTCCCTGCCAATGATAAACCTCACCACAACATGATACTGTCACCACCATGCTTCACTGTAAAAAGAAAGCAAAGGGACAATGAAAACTCTAAAAGTCTACTCTGACCCAGTCTTGTTCTGGGCTTCTTTATGGCCACTGTATGACTAGAGGTGCTGTCAAAGAAAGATTGGAAGATCCATATCCTGACGGTCATGTCTGTCAGGGAAGTCTTTCCGGTGATATGTTAGAAGAGACCCAACGTAATCTGCCTCACTTACTAAGATGAATATGCTGGTCTCCCTTTCTCTGATGTTGGCTTTCCCGTATTCATGTGAGGAAATACCATTCGAATACCAAGGAGGACGTGTTTTAGCCGGCATTTCAGTTCACGACGAGACAAGCATCAAGGGATAAGAATTCAAGTGAATACACATTTGAGGCCATGAAAATAGATTGCCGTATAATATCAAATGCTAAATCCATCTTGTGGGAAGCAGACCTGCGTTCCATTAGTATTTGTTTTCTTTCCAACAAAGAGTGTTTGATTGAGCCTATCTGGAGGGCCAGATGGGCAGGTTTTTTTCTTTTGGGGCTATTCATGGGTTGCACCTCTGTCACTCGGTCAATTCATGCCATTATTATGAATGTTCTAAAGATGCCTCAGCCATAGTGCTCCTCTGGATGTTGTATTTCCTAGTTGTTGACGTCATAAATATGAGTTTCGAGTTTTGTCACGTGCACAAGTACAGTAAAATGCCTTTTTTGTAAGCTCTTTACCAACAATACAGTAATCAATATCAGTAGTACTATACAAAAAAAAGTAAAGTAGAACAAAAACACAAGAAATAGAAATAAGAAGAACTGCGACGGTCCGTGGGGCGACGCACAATTGGCCTAGCGTCGTCCGGGTTAGGGAGGGTTTGGCCGGTAGGGATATCCTTGTCTCATCGCGCACCAGCGACTCCTGTGGCGGGCCGGGCGCAGTGCACGCTAACCAGGTCGCCAGGTGCACGGTGTTTCCTCCGACACATTGGTGCGGCTGGCTTCCGGGTTGGATGCGCGCTGTGTTAAGAAGCAGTGCGGCTTGGTTGGGTTGTGGTTCCGAGGACGCATGGCTTTCGACCTTCGTCTCTCCCGAGCCCGTACGGGAGTTATAGCGATGAGGCAAGATCGTAACTACTAACAATTGGATACCACGAAATTGGGGAGAAAAGGGGGTAAAATTTCAAAAAAATAAATAAAAAAAGACTGTCGATAAAGGCTCCTAAGACCACTTGGAAATAAATCTTAACCTGTCTACGATACTGGTTCCCAATTGGGAATCAACCCTCCCACGTTCAGCTGAAACGGTGGCGCATGGAACGCAAAAATATTCTTAAAAATATTTAACCTCCACACATTAACAAGTCCAATAGCTCAAATGAAAGACACACATCTTGTTCATCTAGCCAGCAAGTCAGATTTCTAAAATGTTTTACGGCGAAAACATAGCACATATATATGTAAAACCACCACCAGACACAGCTCATTTCAATAGCCAAAACATGCAATCAACAAACGCAGGATTAAAAAATAAATCGCTCACTAACCTTTTGAAAATCTTCATCAGATGACAGTAATATGACATATTACACAGTACATATTTTTTTTTTCAATAATATGCCATTTATATCCATAAATGTCCATTTACAGTGAGTTCACCTTCAGAAATTACTCAAAAATGCCCGCAGGAAATCTATGTAGCGCGGCAAGATAACGTAAATAGACATCATAAACTTTGACTAAATATACATGTTCTACATATAGTTAGAAAGATACACTGCTTCTTTATGCAACCGCTGTGTTAGATTTATTTTTAACGTTACAGAAATCGCACACTATTCCATATGCTGAGACAGCGCTCAGTTCCAAGCTACATTTCCACGTAATGTTGGAGTCAACAGAAACACAGATTTAAGCATAAATATTCCCTTACCTTCGATGGTCTTCGTTCAGAATGTTCTGGAAGGCTTCATACTTACCCAATACATCGTTTGGTTTCAAGTCTTGCGTCTTTGTATTAGCTACTGCTAATAACATCAGCTGAAATGCACCCAAAACGTCCTCTGGTCCGGATAAGTTGCGCATCAAAACTTCAAAATTACACATTATATGTCGACTAAACAGGTCAAACTAAGTGCAGAAGCAAGCTTTATGATGTTTTAGACGTGCAAAACAAACTTCAATTCAATCGGCCATCGTCTGCCCTTCTCTTGAGTGCTGGAAACAAAGGAATGGCTGGGACCAATTCGCGCCCATACGCACAGCCTATTCTCTCGTGGCACGCACTAATTTCACTCCCATAGGGTCAATTCTCGCGGGATTTGAACGATTGGAAGCTCTAATGAAAGAGGACATCTAGCGGAAGAGATAGAAAGTGTCCCCAGAATCATAGCTGGTTGGGAAGGGTGGGGGCCATGACGTCAAAGTTGCTCCAACTTTCATGGCCACAAAAACTAGTTTGGAAGAATGCCTGCCCTGTGAGTTCTGCTATACTTACAGACATAATTCCAACGGTTTTAGAATCTTTAGAGTGTTTTCTATCCAATAATAATTGGATAGAAATTGGATAGATTTTTCTTCCAGTTTACTAGGGGTACCCAATCTCTCCAAAGGGGGCGTATGTCTGCCATATCCTTAACAGGTTTCACCAAAGCTTTATTGAAATATCAAGTTTGAGAGGAGTACAGTGCATTCGTAAAGTTTTCATACCCCTTGACTATTTCCAAATTTTGTTGTTACATTTTGTTACATTATTCTAAATGTTATCCTAAAATTGATACACTGAAATATCACATTGACATAAGAATTCAGAATTAGGTACTTTACTCAGTACTTTGTTGGCAGCGATTATAGTCCTGAGCTTGGCAAACTGACCATCTATACCATTTGTATTTCATTAATATTTGACTATTGAATGTTCTTATAGGCACTTTAGTATTGCCAGTGTAACAGTATAGCTTCCGTCCCTCTCCTCGCTCCTCCCTGGGCTCGAACCAGTAACACAACAACAACAACAACCACCATCGAAGCAGCGTTACCCATGCAGAGCAAGGGAAACAACCACCCCAAGGCTCAGAGCGAGTAAAGTTTGAAACACTATTAGCGCAAGCTAACTACCTAGCCATTTCACTTAGGTTACACCTGCCTCAACTCGGGAGTTGATAGGCTTAAGTCATAAACAGCGCAATGCTTGACGCACAACGAAGAGCTGCTGGCAAAACGCACGAAAGTGCTTTTTGAATGAATGTTTACGCGCCTGCTTCTGCCTACCACTGCTCAGTCAGATACTTAGATACTTGCATGTTCAGTCAGATTACATGCAACGCAGGACACGCTAGATAATATCTAGTAATATCATCAACCATGTGTAGTTAACTAGTGATTATGATTGATTGTTTTTTATAAGATAAGTTTAATGCTAGCTAGCAACTTACCTTTTCTTACTGCATTCGTGTAACAGGCAGTCAGTCTCCTTGCGGAGTGCAACGAGAGAGAGGCAGGTCGTTATTGCGTTGGACTAGTTAACTGTAAACTTGCAAGATTGAATCCCGAGCTGACAAGGTGAAAATCTGTTGTTCTGCCCCTGAACGAGGCAGTTAACCCACCGTTCCTAGGCCGTCATTGAAAATAAGAATGTGTTCTTAACTGACTTGCCTAGTTAAATAAAGGTATAAAAAAAAAATCGGTGACCAAAAATACAGATTTCCGATTGTTATGAAAACTTGAAATCGGCCCTAATTAATCGGCCATTCGGATTAATCAATTGACCTCTAGTATGTATAGGGGTATGGCATCAGAGTATATGATAATCAGAGTAGCAGCAGCGGATATGATGATTGTATGAATGTGTGTGCATGTTATGTGTGTGTGAGCAAATTAAGTGTATGTGTGAGTGTGCGTCTGTTGGTGTGTCAGTGGGAGTGTGTAGAGTTCTGTGAGTGTTTATAGAGTCAGTCCAAAAATAAAATGAAAGGGTCAATGCACATAGTCCCTGTAGCCATTTTCTTAGCTATTTATCAGTCTTATGGCTTGGAAATAGAAGCTGTTGGTGTCAGACCTGTTGCTCTGGTACCACATGCCGTGCAGAAGCAGAGAGAACAGTCTATGGCTTAGTTGGCTGGAGTCTTTAACAATTTTCCGGTCCTTCCTTTCACACTGCCTGACATAGAGGTCTGGATGGCATGGATCTTGGCCCTAGTGATGTACTGGGCTGCCGCATCACCCTCTATAGCGCCATGTGCCTGAGGGCGGTATAGTTGACATACCAAGCAGTGATGCTGACAGTCAAGATGCTCTCACCAAGTCCTCTGGGTCGGCGGGGGCCCTCATGCACAGCTCAGTGTTGTTTTTGTTGAAGTGTGCATAAATGATTGCGTTCTAGAG
This sequence comes from Oncorhynchus mykiss, assembly GCF_057628025.1. NCBI lineage: Eukaryota > Metazoa > Chordata > Actinopteri > Salmoniformes > Salmonidae > Oncorhynchus > Oncorhynchus mykiss. The sequence continues at coordinate 44,997,257 of NC_143033.1, read as the reverse complement.
TTTTCTAGTCAGAACAATTCTTCAACCAATTTAGCTAGATGAGCTAGATGAGCTAGCTAACGTGGCTAATCTTGACAATACTGTCTTTGTTTCAAAGGTGAAAGGTCAGTGATTAAACGTAACGTCTTGAAATGTCCGACAGCACCACTGACAGCATTATTGTCATCCTCCTGTCGGAATATACTGCTTGCTCTATTTGCAGCAGGGTTACAGGGCCTGGACAAAGAAAGAGGAGACCAACACTGAGGCAGAGAAAGTCCAATGTAGGTGAAGTGCCTTGGGGAGACAGGCATCCCAACCCTGCCAGTCTATGGTGTGATCTGGCCAATTGGCAATGGCAACAGCCTGCAGCCCAACCTGCACACACTATGTCTACCCTCACCCCAGTCCCAACCTCACACACTGAACCCCGACCCACTGTGAGCGGACATGGAGGGGTGGAGTGTGGGCTGGTCACGGTGCCCTTGCCTTGAATCAAAACCATGTCTCTTGTTACACAGCTGTCTCCTGCATTTTCACCTTCAACAGGGGGCTGACCAAATGAGTCTCTTTCCCAACTCCTGCCACCAACCCCCTTGCCGGCCTCCCCATGCCCATTCCCCAACATCCCAAGACAATAATCACTCATCAGCACTCTTAAAGGTTGAGTAAGTAAGAATTATGTCCACAAATGTACTGAAATGTCTATTATATGTCAATAGTTTATGATTAGTGAATGACATAATGTTGTTATTTTGTTAGATACTTCTTATTAGCTGAAGTCGTATTTTTTCAAAGCCATTTTAGCTGTCGCTCTAGCTGTTAATTCAGAACAGATTCACAAATCATGGGAATTTGTCACGCAATGCAGAAGTTGATTCCCTCTGAGGCACGTGTTGCTAGGCAACCCCCCTGCACTTGCCAGGACAACCTTGCTCCCTCTGTGGCTAAACCCAGTGAGTGAAACTGTCACGCCCTGATCTGTTTCACCTGTCCTTGTGCTTGTCTCCACCCCCCTCCAGGTGTCGTCCATCTTCCCCATTATCCCCTGTGTATTTATACCTGTGTTTTCTGTTTGTCTGTTGCCAGCTCGTTTTGTTTCGTCAAGCCTACCAGCATTTTTCCCTCTGCTCCTGTCTCTTGTTTGTTCCTTCTAGTTTTCCTGGTTTTGACCTTTCTGCCCACCCTGACCATGAGCCTGCCTGCCGTAGTGTACCTGTCCCCCACGACTCTGGATTATCAACCCCTGCCTGCCTTGACCTGTCATTTGCCTGCTCCTTTTGCTGTAATAATGTCACGGGCATCATGCAGCGTGGAGAGCGTACATATTCCTTTTATTTGTAGAAGATGTAGCCAACAAAACAAGGAAACAACCGTGAAGCTTAACTCCGGCTATAATGCCTCTAACAAAGTCACCTATCCACAAGAAGGCTGCCTAAGTATGATTCTCAATCAGGGACAACGATAGACAGCTGTCCCTGATTGAGAACCATACCCAGGCAAAACATAGAAGCACAAAAACCTAGAAAACAAAACATAGAATGCCCACCCAAATCACACCCTGACCAAACCAAAATAGAGACATAAAATGGCTCTCTCAGGTCAGGGCGTGACAAATAAATATTGTTAATTCGACACAGTCTGCATTTTGGTCTTACCTGAAACGTGATAGAAACATGCAAACGTCTGTACAATGAAGCTAAATAAATTCTGCACTCTGATCCACAAAACGTATTTGCTAGATTAAAGGTAGTGTTAGACAAAGAAAGGAAAGTGAAATTCAAAACGTGATGTAGTTTTATTGGCATTTGCAGCTGTTGATGGTAAGTAAAGTATCCGCTACCTTCTGACATGACATACTGCATCTTTAAATGTCGCTCTGATTAAAGCTGACCATCCAGATTTTTGCAATTTCTAAATTAAAGATTGTGTTGTTGTTGCATTATGAAATTGGAATGAGTCTACTGGGCTGGCATGGGCAGACAACACTGTTAACTTACAACTTGATAGTAATAACCTCAGCAGTGCAGTAATAGGCCTGTGTGTTTTGAGTGTGTTTCTTCCCCATAATCATTAGTCGAGTTGTAGGTCGAGGCAAGTAGCAGTGTCTGAGAATGTCTCCTGGTATTGCAGTTGCAAACATTTCACACACTACAGCCGCCCAGATCTGAGCTGGAACAGCTATGCAATGGAGGGCCGTTATACTGTACGATGCACGATGTACGATGCACGACTGTACGATGCACTGTACGATGCATGTGAACCGACAGAACTTTAACAGTGGTCAAGTAGGCTACTGCTATTTGATTATAATGTAGGCCTAACAGAGTGGCCTATCATCAAAAACAATAGAAAAAATGCATCTCATAATATTTTAACATGGAAATTGCTGCTATATCATTCAGCCTATGTAACAGTATAACTTTAGTCCGTCCCCTCGCCCCTACCCGGGCTCGTACCAGGGACCCTCTGCACACATCAACAACAGTCACCCACGAAGCATCGTTACCCATCGCTCCACAAAAGCCGCGGCCCTTGCAGAGGGGAACCACTACTTCAAGGTCTCAGAGCGAGTGACATCACCAATTGAAACGCTATTAGCAAGCACCACCGCTAACTAGCTAGCCATTTCACATCGGTTACACTCACCCCCCTTTTGACCTCCTCCTTTTCCGCAGCAACCAGTGATCCGGGTCAACAGCATCAATGTAACAGTATAACTTTAGTCCGTCCCCTCGCCCCTACCCGGGCTCGAACCAGGGACCCTCTGCACACATCAACAACAGTCACCCACGAAGCATCGTTACCTATCTGCAAGGAGAACCAATACTTCAGAGTGATGTTACCGATTGAAACGCTATTAGCGCGCACCACCGCTAACTAGCTAGCCATTTCACACCGGTTACACCTACAGTAGCAGCCAATGTGTGGTGTTCTATGTAGGCTTACATTCCATGAGACTTGAAAAAAACATGCAGGGATTGACATAAACGTGTTTATCCACTCATCCTTCAGGCTGAAGATGTTGTTCAAATCAAATCCAATTTTATTGGTCACACACATGGTTAGCAGATGTTATTGCGAGGGTAGCGAAAATGCTTGTGCCTCTAGTTCCGACAGTGCAGCAATATCTAACGTATAATCTAAACATTCCACAACAACTACCCAATACACACAAATCTAAGTAAAGGAATGGAATAAGAATATATACATATAAATATATGGATGAGCAATGACAGAGCGGCATAGGCAAGATGCATTAGATGGTATAAAATACAGTATATACAGTTGAAGTCGGAAGTTTACATACACTTATGTTGGAGTCATTAAAACTTGTGTCACGAACCGGCTCAAAGCCCTTAACAAAAGGGAGACAACGTGGAGATAAGGAGTAACAAAATATATATTTATTAAATAAGTAACTAAGTACAATATACACTGGTGTGTGTAATCAGTAATCAGTAGTGTAAGTGAGTGTTTTGCATGCATGAATGTGATAATGCAGGGTGTTGAAAGGTGCCAAAGCAAATAACCAAAAGGCCACCAAGAAACACAACAAAATCTAGAAAGGTGTCTGCATGGAGAGAGTCTCCTCCATGAATGGGGAAGTGGTGTATTTATCCTGGGACACACCGGGCCCAGGCGTTTCCCATGTAGCTGACGACCCTCCCAACTCCGCCCACCGGCATCCTAATAAGGAAACAAGAACAAAGAGAGAATACGGCAGACAGAGTGGGAGGGTCGTCACACTTGTTTTTCAACCACTCCACAAATTTCTTGTTAAACTTCTTTGGGATATGTGGGACGCTAACATCCAGTGAAAATGCAGAGCGCCAAATTCAAATAATTTACTATAAAAATTTAACTTTCGTGAAATCACACATGCAATACACCAAATTAAAGCTACACTTGTAGTGAATCCAGCCAACGTGTCAGATTTCAAAATGGCTTTAAGGCGAAAGCAAACAATGCTATTATCTGAGGACAGCACCCCAGCAAACAAACACAATCATATTTCAACCCTCCAGGCGCGACACAAAACACAGAAATAAAGATATAATTCATGCCTTACCTTTGACGAGCTTCTTCTATGGGCACTCCAAAATATCCCATAATCATCACAAATGGTCCTTTTGTTCGATTAATTCCGTCGATATATATCCAAAACGTCCATTTATTTGGCGCGTTTGATCCAGAAAAACACAGGTTCCAACTCGCGCAACATGACTACAAAATGTATCATAAGTTACCTGTAAGCTTTGTCCAAACATTTCAAACTACTTTCCTAATACAACTTGAGGTATTTTTTTACGTAAATAATCGATACAATTTAAGACTGGATTAACTGTGTTCAATACCGGAGGAAAACAAAGTGGAGCGTGCTTTTCAGGTCACGTGCCTCTAACAAAGAGTACACGTCTCTCTACCCTCGTTCTGAACAGTGCTACTTCTTCATTTCTCAAATGATAAACCTCAACCAATTTCTAAAGACTGTTGACATCCAGTGGAAGCGATAGTAACTGCAAGAAAGTCCCTTAGAAATCTGGATTCCCAATGAAAACATTGAAAAGAGATTGACCTAAAAAAACAAACATCTGAACGGTTTGTCCTCGGGGTTTCGCCTGCCAAATAAGTTATGTTATACTCACAGATATGATTCGAACAGTTTTAGAAACTTCAGAGTGTTTTCTATCCAAATCTACTAATAATATGCACATCTTAGCATCTGGGCCTGAGTAGCAGGCAGTTTACTTTGGACACGCTTTTCATCCGGACGTGAAAATACTGCCACCTATCCCAGAGAAGTTTTAACAAAACTATAGTTTTGGCAAGTCGGTTAGGACATCTACTTTGTGTGACACAAGTCAATTTTACAACAATTGTTTACTGACAGATTATTTCACTTATAATTCACTGTTTCACAATTCCAGTGGATCAGAAGTTTACATACACTAAGCTAGCTGCCTGTGCCTTTAAACAGCTTGGGAAACGCCAGAAAATTATGTCATGGGCTAATTGACGTACGTTTTGTCAATTGGAGGTGTACCTGTGGATGTATTTCAAGGCCTACCTTCAAACTCAGTGACTCTTTGCCAGACATCATGGGAAAATCAAAAGAAATCAGCCAAGACCTCAGAAAAAACATTGTAGACCTCCACAAGTCTGGTTCATCCTTGGGAGCAATTTCCAAATGCCTGAAGGTTCAACGTTCATCTGTACAAACCATTGTACGCAAGTATAAACACCATAGGACCACGCAGCCGGCATACCGCAGGCATTCTGTCTCCTAGAGATGAACGTACTTTGGTGCGAAAAGTGCAAATCAATCAAAGACAAACGGGCAAAGGACCATAAGAAAACATATTTTGGAATGCACTCGGAGAACTACCAAGTGGTATAAGAAGATATTTTTCCATCTGATCGACACTGCTGCCCTCAATGGCCACATAGTTTACGGCCATGTGACAGGTGAGATGATTACTGAAAAGGGTATTTTTTGTAATTGGACATACAGCTCACATACAAGTCACATAAGGTTCCATTATGCAATTATAGTGACAATATCTCACCCACCTACCCACTGCCTCATCATCCTCTCCCTTCCCTCTTCCTCCCCACTCCCTCATAGGTAAAGTAATTACCTACCAAAAGTAGAGAGAGAACCTCATGAGAGAGCTGCAGGAGAAGCACCTCACCCCTCTGCGCCCATCCACTGGGGTTGTCCTGCTGCAGACAATCCCCTACGCCTCACTGCACGGCATTTTCCCTGCAAAGTCCCTCAAACTGCTGCTCAAGGTAGTCGCACACGGAGGCACTGCAAAGTCTGACTAAATGGCACCAGGAGAAGGAAGCAGAGGAGGTTGACAAAGTACATGTGTTTAGCGTATGACACACCTCTATGTGTTTCACCATGCTTTGGGGAGTATCATATGCTCCAGCGTTATTGAACTTATCTGTAGCAATTACTGACTGACTGACCTGACAGGTGACTTGACAGGTGACCTGCCATGATACTATGCCTTTAGAGGTGGGGGGTGGAAATGCAGTTGTTGTTCAATCACTGCATGAATATGAAATATGGGTTTTGCATATTCCATTTTTCCCTCTAGTAAAACAAGTTTTTGTTGTTGTTGTTCAACCATCACCAATACTTCAATAAATAGATGACTATTACCTATCGGCCTATGTGTTTTATTGCTGTGTTTTCATCCAGCACAACAGTTAAGGAGTATACGCTACCAAACAAAAGCTGGTGTCACGACTTCCGCCGAACTCGGTCCCTCTCCTTGTTCGGGCAGGGTTCGGTGGTCGACTTCACCGGCCTTCTAGCCATCGCCGATCCACTTTTCATTTTCCATTTGTTTTGTCTTTGTCTTGCACACCTTGTTTCAATTCCCCAATTACTTGTTCATTATTTAACCCTCTGTTCCCCAATGTTTGTTTGTGAGTGATTGTTTGTTTTGTAATATGTCACGTTATTGTGGGCTCGGGAATTTTTGTGTTGTATTTGTGCAATTTTGAGTAAATACGCCTGACTCCTCTACACCAGCTACACACAGGCTTTATTACAGTTGGCCTCAATCTTCAGCTCAAATGGTGTCCAGCTCCAGTTATGATATTGGCAAATACTGTTTGTGTGTATGGTTTCTGAAAGTACAGAATAAAGAGGAATTATTAGTAATTAGAATACAATATCAGGATATAGCAATAAAACAATATTGCAAAAAAGTAACATAACACTGCTATAAAAAATAATATATAGCATTGACAAAATCACTAATGAGTTATAACAGTAAGAAACAGTAACTGTTGAGCTCCACAAGGGCAGGGCAGGGCAGAACAAAGCTATGCTAAATAGGCCAAATGAAAACAAACCATGGTCATAAGGCCAGGGTAGCTTCAAAATAAAACACAAGCTAATACTTCTCTGATGCAATTAGCATTGTTTTACAGAGCTAATAGAAGAATGTAGCTAGCTACTGTACATAAGCACGATTGAATATAATGCCATAAAGGTTATATGAAATTAGTAACGTTACCTCGAGTGTCTGCGGTTATAAGGAATACACACAAATATATTATACTCCATACATACAGTGAGCTACAGTAGAAATGACATAACACGACATACAGAAACTATTATAATGTAATAAGGCACTTACTTTGACATAAACGCACACATTTCCAAAGTTATTATCATGTAGTAATGAAAACAACAATGAATGCGATGCAGTCACCAGAGGGAAAATGTGAACACTTGTGTGCAGGTCCTGTTTTGACAGGAGATGTGCAAATTTCTGCAGACTTGATTTGCAGAAACAATTGGGAAGTGCTTGGGGAAGGAGGTTAGCGTGGATGAACTGTCCTGTTGCGTAAAAATCCAATTTTGGAACAGTGAGCGCACTCTGATATCACGTGCATAAAAAATTCATGTAGGGGGACCATTAGAGATATTTGGAACACACGCATGAAAAGATTAAAACACAATAAAAGGACAGCTGGTAGCTGCTCTTTCATTCAGAAACATGCTATTGTATTGTAGATGTATGTATCTAACACTATCCTGGAATAATTGATTTTAGCGGCAATTTATTTTATTTTTTTAATAAAATGGAAGTAGACTAGTCGAGTCAAAAGTCAAGGAGATGAAGAATCGACTCTTTTGCGATAGTCTTTCCATGGGACGTCATGATGGTGGGAGGGTTTCTTTGAATGGGGTGGACTGGGAGAAGTAAGTAACAACAACAAAAAACTGAGCAACGCTTTTGCCAGCCATGCCATGAATTAGCAGGGGTCCTTCCTTGTCAGGAGTAGCCTAAGGGTTTAAAAAAGCTGGTATTCTTTTCCCTTTTCACATGGCGTCCTATACATTTACATTTTAGTCATTTAGCACACACTCTTATCTAGAGCTACTTAGAGTTAGTACATTTATCTTAAGATAGCTAGGTGGGACAACCCCATATCTCAGTCATGGTAAGTACATTTGTCTTCAATAAAGTAGCTATCAGCAAAGCCAATGCAGGTAGAGAAAAAAAAGTTAAGTACGGGTGTTACTTCACGAAATGCAAGGTTATTAGTTACCCCATGAACGCTACTGTTTTTTCTTTTGTAGGTTTCTCTTCTAACGTGTTTAGCTTATTACATGTGAATTAGTAATGCATGTGTAATGCGTGTTATTTACATGTCAAGTGAATGTTAAGAATTTGGTTATCTTTATTACCGCCTTATATCAATGCAGGCCTCTCGTGTGCGTGTGCGTGCGGCTAGTCTTTCCTATTCGCATGCAGACACATTGAACAGCATATCTAGTTTGCTCATCGTTAGGTTTTCATCCAGACGGAGTATTTGCATAAAGTACATTTTGGCAGCGTTGGAAGCAAATCATGGGGGCGGGGACATGTGTCTGTTGAGGGACGGAGGCAGGCCCATCGCTGATGATCCTAAATGCTAAATTCATCATGTTGGAAATAGACCTGCGTTCAATTAGTATTTGTTTTCTTTTCAGCAAAGAGTGTTTGATTGCGCCTATGTGGAGGGCCAGATGGGCAAGTTTTTCGCTTTTGGGGCTATTCATGGGTTGCACCTCTGTCACTCGTTCACTTCATGCCATTATTATGAATGTTCTAAAGATGCCTCAGCCATAGTTTTGCCGGAGAATTAGTGGTGCCCAGTCATTCTAAATGGTGGCTGATAACTGTTTAATCTAAATTAAACTATAGTGGTGTGGAAAAACGTTTACATTGCTACATAACTGCTATCATTATGATATTGTAAAATGTATTCTAGAGATGTTCATGTTGCCATTAGCTTGCAAAGTTTGTCAAAAATAGCTAGAAATGCTAACATTAGCTAGCTAAAATATGGTGCTGTCCCCTCAATCTTAGCTACTGTAGCTAGAAAAACTTATAGTGCGTCTAAAGTCAATCACAATGATGACAAAGGTTTTCCTGCTAATTATTTGCTTTCCAAGCCACTATGATGAACTTTGGACGAAATCTTTATCAGCACCAACTGAAAATTATTTAAGTAAAATGCTCAGTCGGGGAGCAGTGCTCAAGAGAATCGTCATAACAATATTGTGATGCAACGTAAAACCCATGAATTCCATTGGTTCAATTGTGCCAGGCAAGCTCATTTAAGTGCAATTTTAGTGAGTGAGGGGCACACTCACAGCCCTTTCGCGCCAACGGCAGCAAGTGGGCTGATAATTGTGATAGTGAAAATATTACAAATATTTCTGACACACCCCATAACCTATAGCGAAACCGCCAGCGCATAGATTTACCAGTGCGTTAGGTTTGTTAAAATAGACCCCTAGATACTATATGTATCAGGCATCAGAGTATATGATGATCAGAGTAGCAGCGGTGTATGTGATGATTGTATGTGTGCATGTGTGTAGACTCAGTATGAATGTGTTATGTGGGTGTGAGCAAATTAAGTGTGTGAGTGTGTGATGGAGTGGAAGTGTGTGAGTGTTTGTAGAGTCAGTCCAAAAATAAAATTGAAACGTCAATGAATATAGTCTGGGTAGCCATTTTGTTAGCTATTTAGCAGTGGGTCAGCGGGTCAGCGGAGGCCCTCATGCACAGCTCGGTGTTGTTTTGTTGAAGTGTGCTTAAATGATTGCGTTCGCATGTTTTCTACCCCTCCCTCCACTACCACCGTGAGCGGATATGGAGGGTGTGGGCTGGTCACGATGTTCTTGCCCTGAATCAAAACCCTTTCTCTTGTTACACAGCCGTCTCCTGCATGTTCACCATCAACAGCGGATGACCAAATTGGGCTCTTTCCCAGTTCCCGCCACCCACCCCTTGCTGGCCTCCCCATGCCCATTCCCACACATTCCTAAACAGTCGTCACTCATCAGCACTCTTAAAGACTGAGTAAGTAAGAATTTTGTCCACAAATTGTAAATTATATGTACCGAAATGTCTATTATATGTAAATAGTTTATGATTAGTGAATGTCATAATGTTGTTATTTTGTTAGATACTTTTCCTTATTAGTTGAAATCGTATTTTTTCAAGCCATTTTAGCTGTCACTCTAGCTGTTAATTCCGAACAGATTCACCAATCATGGGATTTTGTCGTGCAATGCAGAAGTTGCTACACAACCCCCTGAACTTGCCAGGGCAACCTTGCTCCCTCTGTGGCTAAACCCAGTGAGCAAAACATGCAAACGTTTGGTCTATGAAACTAAATAAATACTGCACTCTGACCCACAAAACTTATTTGCTAGGCTCATAGTAGTGTTGTCAGACAAAGCAAGGAAAGTGAAATTCAAAACGTGATGTAGGTTCATTGGAATTTGCAGCTGTTGATGCTAAGTAAAGAATCTGCTACCTTCTGACATGACTTACTGCATCTTTAAATGTCGCTCTGATTAAAGCTGACCATCCAGATTTTTGCAATGGATATACTTTCTAAATTAAAGATGTTGTTGCATTATGAAATTGGAATGAGTCTACTTGGCTGGCATGGGCAGACAACCCTTAACTTACAACTTGATAGCGAAAACCTCAGCAGTGCAGTAATGGGCCTGTGTTTTTTGAGTGTGTTTCTTCCCCATAATCATTAGTCGAGCTGTAGGTCTGAGGCAAGTAGCAGTGTCTGAGAATGTCTCTCGGTCTCCTGATATTGCAGCTGCAAACATTTCACACACTACAGCTGCCCAGATCTGAGCTGGAACAGCTATGCAATGGAGGGCCGCTATATTGTACGATGCATGTGAACCGACAGAACTTTACACTCCAGAAGCTACGAAAGCACTATGACTACACAGGATATGGAAACCCTCTCTCCTCATAGTCCGACCACCTCAACACATAGACTGCAGATACTTTTGCAACACTTTAGTTGACACCCAGTGTCATGACACGTTATGACAATTATATGTCATAACAGCTGACATAACCTGTCATAACCTGTCATAATATGGTCATAAAGGGTGTGTTCCTAAATTCAATCTGGAGTGCAGAGCGTGGTCAGATTGTCTGTTTGTACATTTTTGAGCGTTTCGCTGTCGGAATGTTCAGAGCGCACATTGGACACTTTCGCCTAGGATCCGAGTGTTCTGACCACACAACGGCAGTCAATCACCCAAACTAACTGGCTAACGTTGGCTAACGGTCCCTCTCATTTGAGCACAAACTTGAATGTTGTCAAAATTCTGTTCAACTTCCGGCCCAAATCTACTTATAATATGCATATCTTATCTTCTGGGGATGAGTAGCAGGCAGTTGAAATTGGGTATGCTTTTCATCCAAAATTCCAAATGCTGCCCCTATCCTATAGAAGCTAGTGCAAGGTAAACTGACCAAGGGATGTGAATAGCCAAATTTGGTTAGAAATGTTATTTCATGTAATGTTGTAGATACAGTATCAATCAATCAATCAAATGTATTTACATCAGCTGATGTCACAACGTGCTGTTCAGAAACCCAGCCTAAAACCCCAAATAGCAAGCAATGCAAGTGTAGAAGCACAGTGGCTAGGAAAAACTCCCTAGAAAGGCCGGAACCTAGGAAGAAACCTAGAGAGGAACCAGGCTATGAGGGGTGGCCAGTCCTCTTCTGGCTGGGCCGGGTGGAGATTATAACAGAACATGGCCAAGATGTTCAAATGTTCATAGATGACCAGCAGGGTCAGATAATAATAATCACAGCTGTTGTAGACAGTGCAACAGGTCAACACCTCAGGAGTAGATGTCAGTTGGCTTTTCATAGCCGATCATTCAGAGTATCTCTTCCACTCCTGCTGTCTCTAGAGAGTTTAAAACAGCAGGTCTGGAACAAGGTAGCACGTCCGGTGAACAGGTCAGGGTTCCATAGCCGCAGGCAGAACAGTTGAATCTGGAGCAGCAGCACGACCAGGTGGACTGGGGGCAGCAAGGAGTCATCAGGCCAGGTAGTCCTGAGCCATGGTCCTAGGGCTCAGGCCCTCAGAGAGAAAAAGAGAGAGAGAGAGAAAAAGAGAGGGAGAGAATTAGAGAAAGCCTACTTAAATTCACACAGAACACTGGATAAGACAGGAGAAATACTCCAGATATAACAGACTGACCCCCGACACAAAGTATTGCAGCATAAATACTGGAGGCTAAGACAGGAGAGGTCAGGAGACACTGTGGCCCCATCCGATGATACCCCTGGACAGGGCCAAACAGGCAGGATATAACCCCTCCCACTTTGCGAAAGCACAGACCTCACACCACTAGAGGGATATCTTCAACCACCAACTTACTATCCTGAGACAAGGCCGAGTATAGTCCACGAAGATCTCCCCCACGGCACGAACCCGTACACACTGTTGCTCCAGTGCCTTTCCGTTCACCTTCACACTCCTGGGCCAGACTACACTCAATCATAGGACCTACTGAAGAGATGAGTCTTCAATAAAGACTTAAAGGTTGAGACCGAGTCTGCATCTCTCATATGGATAGGCAGGTCATTCCATAAAAATGGAGCTCTATAGGAGAAAGCCCTGCCTCCAGCTGTTTGCTTAGAAATTCTAGGGACAGTAAGGAGGCCTGCGTCCTGTGACCGTAGTGTATGTGTAGGTATGTACGTCAGGACCAAATTGTAAACATAGGTAGGAGCAAGCCCATGTAATGCTTTGTAGGTTAGCAGTAAAACCTTGAAATCAGGGCTAACCTTAACAGGAAGCCATTGTAGAGAGGCTAGCACTGGAGTAATATGATAATTTTGGTTAAGATTCTAGCAGCCGTGTTTAGCACTAACTGAAGTTTATTTAGTGCTTTACCTGGGAAAGTAGAGCATTGCAGTAGTCTAGTATAGAAGTGACAAAAGCATGGGTAAATCTTTTTGCATCATTTTTGGACAGAAAGTTTCTGATTTTTGCAATGTTACATAGATGGAAAAAAGCTGTCCTTGAAAGTCTTGATTTGTTCGTCAAAAAAGAGATCAGGTTCCAGAGTAACGCCAAGGTCCTTCACAGTTTTATTTGAGACGACTGTACATGTCACGCCCTGACCTTAGAGATCCTTTTTATGTCTATTTTGGTTTGGTCAGGGCGTGAGTTGGGGTGGGCATTCTATGTTTTGTGTTTCTATGATTTTCTATTTCTATGTTTTGGCCGGGTATGGTTCTCAATCAGGGACAGCTGTCTATCGTTGTCGCTGATTGGGAACCATACTTAGGTACCCTTCTTCCCACCTGTGTTTGTGGGAAGTTGACTTTGTTTAGGGCACATAGCCTTTGAGCTTCACGGTTTGGTTTTGTAGTGTTTATTGTTTTGTTTGGCGTCATTTTGAGTTAATAATCAAAATGTGCGCTCACCACTCTGCACCTTGGTCCTCATCCTTCAACAGCCGTAACAGAACCTCCCACCACGAAAGGACCAAACAACGTGGTAAAGAGGACTCCTGGACATGGGAGGAGATCCTGGATGGTAAGGGACCCTGGAGGCAGGTTGGGGAGTATCACCATCCACAGGAGGAACTGGAGGCAGCTAAGGCGGAGCGGCAACATTATGAGGGAACACGGCTGGCAAGGAAGCCCGAGAGGCAGCCCCCAGAATTTTTTGGGGGGAGGGGGGCACAAGGGGAGTGTGGCGGAGTCAGGTTGGAGACCTGAGCCAACTCCCCGTGCTTACCGTGGCGAGCATGTGACTGGTCAGGCCCCGTGCTATGGGGTGATGCTCACTATGTCGAGGATGAGCATTCACGGGCCGGTGTGCTCGGTTCCAGCGTCCCGCATTTGCCGGGTGGAAGCGGGCATCCAGCCAGAACGGGTGGTGCCAGCTCTGCGCACGAGACCGCCAGTGCGCCTCCATGGCCCAGTGTATCCGGTGCCTCGGCCAAGGAAGAGGCCTCCTGTATGTCTCCCCAGCCTGGTGAGTCCTGTGCCTGCTCCCAAAGACAGGTCTCTTGTGTGTCTCCCCAGCCTGGTGAGTCCTGTGCCTGCGCCCAGCCCCGAGCCTCCAGAGACGGCTTCCAGCCCGGTCCCTCCAGAGTCGCCCTCCAGTCCGGAGCTTCCAGCGACGCTCTCCAGTCCGGAGCCTCCAGAGACGACGGCCTCCAGTCCTGGGCCCGCTACGAGGGCGCCCAGTCCGGGGTCGGCGGTGAGGGTCCCCGCAACAGAGGTGCCACCAAAGTGGGGTGAGCCAGCGGTGGATCGGGGTCTGCGTCTCGCACCTGAGCCGCCGCCGCGGATAGATGCCCACCCAGACCCTCAGGTTCAGGTTTTGCGGCCGGAGTCCGCACCTTTTTGGGGGGGGATACTGTCACGCCCTGACCTTAGAGATCCTTTTTATGTCCCTAGCCTTTGAGCTTCACGGTTTGGTTTTGTAGTGTTTATTGTTTTGTTTGGCATCATTTTGAGTTAACTTTTTATGGCTGCAGGGGCAGTATTGAGTAGCTTGGATGAAAAGGTGCCCTTTGTAAAGGGCCAGCTCCTCAGTCTCAGTTGCTAATATATGCATATTATTATTAGTATTGGATAGAAAACACTCTAAAGTTTCCAAAACTGTCAAAATATTGTCTATGAGTATAACAGAACTGATATTGCAGGCGAAACCCTGAGGAAAATCAAAACAGGAAGTAGCTTCTATTTTGAAAACTCCTTGTTCCATAGGGATATGAACCAGATTCCTTTTCCTATCGTGTCCTCAAGGTGTCAACAGTCTTCAGACATAGTTTCAGGCTTTTATTTTGAAAAATGAGCCAGAACGATAACATCGCGTCAAGTGGTCACATGAGTTTTGCTCACGCAACAGAATTCGGACAGCCATTTCCTTTCCCTCTACTACTGTGAAAGACATTTGCGGTTGATATATTATCGATTATATATTTTAAAAACTACCTGAGGATTGATTATAAAAAACGTTTGACATGTTTCTGTGAACATTATGGAAACAATTTGGAATTTTCGTCTGCGTTGTCGTGTCCGCTCTTTCCTGTGGATTTCTGAACATAACGCGACAAACAAATGGAGGTATTTTGGATATAAAAATCATCTTTATGGAACAAATGGGACATTTGTTGTGTACTTGGGAGTCTCGTGAGTGAAAACATCCGAAGATCAAAGGTAAACGATTAATTTGATTGCTTTTCTGATTTTCGTGACCAAGCTTCCTGATGCTAAGTGTACTTAATGTTTTGTAGTGCGATCGATAAACTTACACAAACGCTTACACAAAAATCTGACACGACAGGTGGATTAACAAAAGGCTAAGCTGTGTTTCTTATATTGCACTTGTGATTTCATGAATATAAATATTTGTCGTAATATTTATTGAATGTAGCGCTATGCTATTCAGCTGTTGTTGTTGACACTTATCCCGATATCGGGATTGCAGCCATAACAAGTTAATAAAGAAAATGTACGACCACAACGCTGCACCTTGGTTCTCATCCTTCAACAGCCGTGACAGTACAACCATCAAGATGAATTGTCAGATTCAACAGAATATATCTTTGTTTCTTTGGACCTAGAACAAGCATCTCTGTTTTGTCCGACTTTAAAAGTAGAACATTTTCCACCATCCACTTCCTTATGTCTGAAACACAGGCTTACAAGGAAGACAATTTTGGGGCTTCACCATGTTTCATCGAAATGTACAGCTGTTAGGAAATACCTGAACCATGTTTCTGTCATCTTTGTACATGTTACGTATATGCCGGGAGTAGGAAAGCAAGTGCAGGTGGTGAGTTTAATAAAAATAAAACGGAATGTAGAACAATATAACAAACATGAGTAGCGCATAGACATGAAACACATAGTCAATACTGCCTGGGGCATAGAACTAACGGAGTGACCGATGTAGTGGAGGTAATCAGTGAAGTGATGGAGTCCAGGTGTACCTAATGATGAATGATGAATGCCAGGATCGATGGTTAGTAAACAGGCAATGTCGACTGCCGGAGGGGAGGAACAGGAGTTAATGTGACCTATACGTCACCTCGTTGACCCTCCGGAGAAACTTGAACAGCCCCACAAACCAGGGGCTCAGCTTCTTACAGGGCAGGCAGAGTGAGAGGTGACAGCTCCCACTCCGATGAATGCCAGGTGTTCATAATGATGAATGCCAGGACCGTTTTTTAGTAAACCAGCGACGTCGAACGCTGAAGGAGAGGAACGGGAGTAGATGTGACAGTACACTTTAAACAATGTTTAAAAATTTTGACTTTATTTAACTAGGCAAGTCATTTAAGAACAAATTCTTATTTTCAATGATGGCCTAGGAACAGTGGGTTAACTGCCTTGTTCAGGAGCAGAACGACAGATTTTTACCTTGTCAGCTCGGGGATTTGATCTTGCAACCTTTCGGTTACTAGTCCAACGCTCTAACCACTAGGATACCTGCCACCTTAAATGTACTATATGATTAAATCCACATTGTTATGTTTGATCAAACGTTGTGACTCAGATATCAACTAAAGGGTGAAAAATAAAACATATCAGAGAAGCTGACAAAGGCAGAGAGGCTTGGAATCCGTACAACTTGACCCTTTGGAGGAGGTAGCCATGTCAACTTTACAACCCATGTCAGAACAGCATGGCGCCAAGCTGCAGCTTCCAAAAATACTTATAGCCTTTTGAAACCTGATTCTGAACACTACATAGGCATACAGTCGTGTCCAAAAGTTTTGAGAATGACACAAATATTTATTTTCAAAGTCTGCTGCCTCAGTTTGTATGATGGCAATTTGCATATACTCCAGAACGTTATGAAGAGTGATCAGATGAATTGAAATGAATTGCAAAGTCCCTCTTTGCCATGCAAATGAACTGAATCCCCCCAAAACATTCCCACTGCATTTCAGCCCTGCCACAAAAGGACCAGCTGACATCATGTCAGTGATTCTCTCGTTAACACAGGTGTGAGTGTTGACAAGGACAAGGCTGGAGATCACTCTGTCATGCTGATTGAGTTCGAATAACAGACTGGAAGCTTCAAAAGGATGGTGGTGCTTGGAATCATTATTCTTCCTCTGTCAACCATGGTTACCTGCAAGGAAACACGTGCTGTCATCATTGCTTTGCACAAAAAGGCAAGGCACAGGCAAGGACATTGCTGCCAGTAAGATTGCACCTAAATCAACTATTTATTGGATCATCAAGAACTTCAAGGAGAGCAGTTCAATTGTTGTGAAGAAGGCTGCAGGGAGCCCAAGAAAGTCCAGCAAGTGCCAGGACCATCTCCTAAAGTTAGTTCAGCTGCGAGATCGGGGCACCACCAGTACAGAGCTTGCTCAGGAATGGCAGCAGGCAGGTGTGAGTTCATCTGCACGCACAGGCGAAGACCTTTGGAGGATGGCCTGGTGTCAAGAAGGGCAGCAAAGAAGCCACTTCTCTACAGGAAAAACATCAGGGACAGACTGATATTCTGCAAAAGGTACAGGGATTGGATCAGTCCTGTGTCATGCCAACAGTAAAGCATCCTGAGACCATTCATGTATGGTGTTGCTTCTCAGCCAAGGGAATGGGCTCACTCACAATTTTGCGAACACAGCCATGAATAAAGAATGGTACCAACACATCCTCCGAGAGCATTTTCTCCCAACCATCCAGGAACGGTTTGGTGACAAACAATTCCTTTTCCAACATGATGGAGCACCTTGCCATATGTCAAAAGTGATAACTAAGTGGTTCAGGGAACAAAACATTGATATTTTGGGTCCATAGCCAGGAAACTCCACAGACCTTACTCCCATTGAGAAGTTGTGGTCAATCCTCAAGAGGCAGGTGGACAAACAAAAAACAACTAATTCTGACAAACTCCAAGCATTGAATTATGCAAGAATGGGCTGCCATCAGTCAGGATGTGACCCATAAGTTAATTGACAGCATGCCAGGGCGGATTGCAGAGGTCTTGAAAAAGAAGGGTCAACACTGCAAATATTGACTCTTGGCATCAACTTCATGTAATTGTCAATAAAAGCCTTTGACACTTATGAAATGCTTGTAACTATACTTCAGTATTCCATAGTAACATCTGACAAAAATATCTAAAGACACTGAAGCAGCAGACTTTGTGAAAATGATTATTTGTGTCATTCTCAAAACTTTTGGCCACGACTGAACATAACATAAGGTGTTTCAACTTCTGGCTCAGTGCTTAAGGTGGGAGACAAAGGAGCAGGGTTGTGGAGGGGGTTACTCATCCAACAAAGAGGGCTCCGTTAGGATTCCTCATAACATTTCCAAGTCCATAATCCTACCCTGATCCTTCCTCTTGTGGAATTACTTACATTTCTCAAGCAATAATTTAACGTGGACTTTCGGGGAACGGTCTGTGGGAAGTGGAAAACTGAAAAATAGCTGTTATTGGCAGAGAGTTTTTGAAATCTCTTATTATTGATCTTTTAGCAAATGTACCACCTGGCATCATCGCCTGTTATGGCAACTGCTCGGCATCTGACCATAACTCACTACAAAGGGTAGTGCGTACGGCCCAGTACATCACTGGGGTAAAGCTTCCTGCCATCCAGGACCTATATACAGTTGAAGTCGGAAGTTTACATACACTTAGGTTGGAGTCATTAACACTAGTTTTTCAACCACTCCACAAATTTCTTGTTAACAAACTATACTTTTGGCAAGTCAGATAGGATATCTACTTTGTGCATGACAAGTAATTTTCCCAAAAATAGTTTACAGACAGATTATTTCAATTATAATTCAGTGTATCACAATTCCAGTGGGTCAGAAGTTTACATACACTAAGTTGACTGTGCCTTTAAACAGCTTGGGAAATTCCAGAAAATGATGTCATGGCTTTAGAAGCTTCTGAGAGGCTAATTGACATAATTTGAGTCAATTGGAGGTGTACCTGTGGATGTATTTCAAGGCCTACATACAAACCCAGTGCCTCTTTGCTTGACATCATGGGAAAATCAAAAGTAATCAGCCAAGACCTCAGAATTTTTTTTTTCATCATTGGGAGCAATTTCTAAATGCCTGAAGGTACCACGTTCATCTGTACAAACAATAGTACGCAAGTATAAACACCATGGGACCACGCAGCCGTCAAACCACTCAGGAAGGAGATGCGTTTTGTCTCCTAGAGATGAACGTACTTTGGTGGAAAAAGTGAAAATCAATCCCAGAACAACAGCAAAGGACTTTGTGAAGATGCTGGAGGAAACAGGTACAAAAGTATCTATATCCACAGTAAAGCGAGTCTTATATTGACATAACCTGAAAGGCTGCTCAGCAAGGAAGAAGCCACTGCTCCAACACCGCCATAAAAAAAGCCAGAATACGGTTTGCAACTGCACATGGGGACAAAGATCATACTTTTTGGAGAAATGTCCTCTGGTCTGCTGAAACAAAAATAGAGCTGTTTGGCCAGTTGTGGCAAAATGGCTTAAGGACAACAAAGTCAAGGTAATGGAGTGGCCATCACAAAGCCCTGACCTCAATCCCATAGAAAATGTGTGGGCAGAACTGAAAACGCGTGTGCGAGCAAGGAGGCCTACAAACCTGACTCAGTTACACTAGCTCTGTCAGGAGGAATGGGCCAAAATTCACAACAACTTATTGTGGAAGGCTACCCGAAACGTTTGACCGAAGTTAAACAATTTAAAGTCAATGCTACCAAATACTAATTGAGTGCATGTAAACTTCTGACCCATTGGGAATGTGATGAAATAAATAAAAGCTGAAATAAATCATTCTCTCTACTATTCTGAAATGTCACATTTTTTAAATAAAGTGGTGATCCTAACTGACCTAAAACAGGGAATTTGTACTAGGATTAAATGTCAGGAATTGTGAAAAACTGAGTTTAATTGTGTATTTGGCTAAGGTGTATGTAAACCTTCCACTTCAACTCTATGTATGTGTGTGTATATTTATATATATATATATATATATAACAGGAAAATCACACTTTTGACTGGGCCTTTGAGAAATAAATAAGATCTGTCTTCACCTCATCCTGAACATCATATAAAGTTGTTTCAGCTTTTTTTTAAACCGCAACAAATACAATCTTTATGACCACAATTTTATTCACCACCATGTTAACTGCTGTTTGACATTTTGGGGAAATTATGTATAAAATCCCACAAAACTAGCCCACCTGTATTTTGAAAACAGACCAATAAACCGACTACTAAGACATCTAGTGAACGCAGTTTGTGTTTATTGAACTTTCTATTTAAAGATCAGTGCTATTATATGGTTGACAGTGAGGAGGGAGAGGAGTGCTTGTTTGCATGGTGGTGGGTATCGCTGGTCGGTCAACCCCCATTGAAACCAGAGCCTGCCCAGTCACGTGTACTGTGTGGTCAGGTGGAGGCTATATTTATTACAGGGGTTGGGTGTCCACCATTAAACGCAAACACTTCCCCCCCACCTACCTAAACTGTCTTGTTTGTTTTCTACCCCTAATATCTAGTCCAGGCTAACCAGTCCCAGAAAGCCTATGTTCAGCAAAAATTTTATTCAATTGACCACAGTATACTGTATCATGTAGGTTCTACTCTGCATAAAAATGCATGCTACAAAGCCACCAGCCCAAAATGTGTGTACAGCACAGAAGGCTGCTGAGGGGAGAAAGGCTCATAATAATGGCTAGAACAGGGCTTATGGAATGGCATCGAACACATGGAAATCATGTGTTTGATTTATTTGATACCATTCCACAATTCCGCTCCAGCCATTACCACAAGCCTGTCCTCCCCAATTAAGGTGCCACCAACATCCTGTGATGTACAGGACGTACTCTTGGAGGGTCGGCTGTAGCCTTTTGGGTGCCCTAAGCGAGAGTTGGTTGACCATTGATGTGTGGACAGTATATGACCAGGGATGCGGGGACAGTATGTGACCAGGGATGTGTGGACAGTATATGACCATGGATGACACGTACTGTACTTTTGTAGCTTATACCACTGGGTTGGCAGTTCCAGTTCCTGTGGCAGATTATTTTCCTATCCTGTCTGAGCACCAGAAAGCCTGCATCTGTAAGTAACCCGACAAAAGACCCTGGCACCAGGGATGCAGAGGTGTGATGAATTACCTTACCTGACACGTGCCTAGGTTTTTAGCTCAATGGGCTAAGACAGCCTTGTGGTGCTCAGAAGGCCCAGGTTTGAAACCTTGGTCGAAACCCTAGTTGATCACACTAACCTTCAGCTTAAATAAGTGATTAAACTCAGAGGAGATCCCCCTTCCATGCAGGCTGTAGAGCTAATGTCTAAGTCATCACTGTCCGCTGAATAAAACTGTTTACCCAAATGTCTCTACTTGAATGAAATAACTCCTGACCCCTCATGGCTCTAATGGGAGCTGGGGGTCACCCCTAACACACGCCCTGCCTATACGGTACAACCACATTCCCAACACTAAGCACAGGCACAGGCTAGGCCTTCACCCAGAGCAGTGGAAAACACCCTGTGCACAGCACCACTCCTTTCTGTTGAGGCCTGCCTAACAAAACATGTTGCTAAATACTGTACACATACATGAACACACAAAATACACATACACACAATTGTTTGTGTCATTGCATTGTTAGTGCTCATCCCAATATGTGGAATGCACAAATGTAATCATTGAATTAATAAATTGAACTTGTATTTCATGATTTGAAACTGAATTGAATCAATATTGCGTTACACTTTAATTTAATTGACTATTCAAATGTAATATTTTTATATATTCAGCTTCAATATGCTAGAGAGTATTTTTCTCTGCTCTGCAGAGGAGTAATAAAGGCCCAGTTCACTATTTCTGTGGATTTAAAGAAATAATAATATTATAATTTTGTCTTCTAATTTATTTATCAAGGGGTGCTGCAGCACCCTCAGCACTCCTACTTCCCAAGGCTATGTAGATATTGCATTAATTGTCTGTGTATCACGTTTACAAACCATCATTTCAAGTTTACCAAAGTGTCATTTATTCAACTTCTCAGATGCATTCAGATTCAGTTTTCAAATTCAGATTCAAAACCAGAGACAACATCCTGGTACTTTGCCAGCAAGGAATGGTAGAAGAGAGCAGTATGAATCAAACACTCTCTTAAACAAGTTTCTGGTGCTTTCTGAAGCCAATGTGGCATGTTGAATTTATTTGAATTTGGCTCTAGCATTTGAACAGGGGTTGTGAAATACAGTCTTGGTTCTTGGTAACGTACAATATATATACATATGTATGTGGACACCCCTTCAAATGACTGGATTCAGCTATTTTAGCCCTACTTGTTGCTGACAGGTGTATAAAAATCGAGCAAACAGCCATGCAATCTCGGTTGACAAACATTGGCAGTAGAATGGCCTTACTGAAGTGACATTCAACGAGCCACAACATTTCCAACAAGTCAGTTCGTGAAATTTCTGCCCTACTAAAGCTGCTCCGGTCAAATGTAAGTGCTGTTATTGTGAACGGGAAACGTCTAGGAGCAACAACGGCTCAGCCACAAAGTGGTAGGCCACACAAGCTCACAGAACAGGACCGCAGATTGCTGATGCGCGTAGTGCATAAATATTGCCTGCCCTCGGCTGCAACACTCACTGCTGAGTTCCAAACTGCCTCAGGAAGCAACGTCGGCACAATAACTGTTCGTCGGGAGCTTCATGAAATGGTTTTCCATGGCCAAGCACCAGCTCACAAGCCTGAGATCACCATGTGCAATGGTAAGAGTCAGCTGGAGTGGTGTAAAGCTCACCAGTATTGAACAATGAAGCAATGGAAACGCGTTCTCTAGAGTGATGAATCACGCTTTACTATCAGGCAGTCTGACCAACGAATACGGGTTAGGTGGATGCTAGGTGAACGCTACCTGCCCAAATACCAGTGGTGTAAAGCGCTTAAGTAACAATACTTTAAAGTACTACTTAAGTCGTTTTTTGCCAACTTTTAGTTTTACTTCACTACATTCCTAAAGAAAATAATGTAGTTTTTACTCCATACATTTTCCCTGACACCCAAAAGTACTTCTTACACTTATCAAGAGAACATCCCTGGTCATCTCTACTGTCTCTGATCTGGCAGACTCACGAAACACAAATGCTTCATTGGTAAATTATGTCTGAGGGTTGGAGTGTGCCCCTGGCTATCCGTCAATAAAAAAAGAAAAGAAAATAGTGTCGTCTGGCTTGCTTAATATAAGGAAATTGAAATGATTTATAATTTTACTTTTGATACTTAAGTATATTTAAAACCAAATACTTTTGGACTTTTACTCAAGTAGTATTTTACTGGGGGACTTTCACTTTTACTTGAGTCGATTTCTAATAAGGTATCTTTACTTTTACTCAAGTATGACAATTGAGTACTTTTTCCACCACTGCCGATTGCATAGTACCAACTGTAGGAGGAGGAATAGCGGTCTGGGGCTGTTTTTCATGGTTCATCAGTGTCCAACCTCACTAATGCTCATGGCTGAATAGAAGGAAGTCCCTGCAGCAATGTTCCAACATCTAATGGAAATCCTTCCGAGAAGAGTGAAGGCTGTTATAGCAGTAAAGGGGGGACCAACTCCATATTAACGCCCATGACATTGGAATGCAATGCTCGACGAGCAGGTGCCCACATACTTTTAGTCACGTAGTGTATTTAAAGTGTCTTGGCGTACTGAGAGAATCCGGGTACATTTCACTGCGTCATTACTCAGTCTGATTCCAGGCCCTGTCCTGCCCCCTGTCCTGTTCCCCTCTCTCTGCCAGATTTTGCCAGCCCTTATAGGGTGTGGGTGTCTCTCTATGCCAATAGCAGCTGAACCATAAATTATATTTTATAAAACTTCAGCCCCAGTTGCACACACACACGCACACACTCTTGATCATGACCAACATCCATGTCATCGGCACCCAGGGAGCAGATTTTGTTGGGGGTTAACTGCCTTGCTCAAGGGCAGAACAGCAGATTTTTCCACCTTGCCAGCTCAGGGATTCAAACCAGCGAACTTTCAGATTCAAACATGAGGCTACAAGACTGTTTAGCTAGTACAGGCTGGGATATTCATCTGATAGAATACTTAGCTAGAATCTATTTAATCAAAAATAAATCACAGTAAGAGTTAATCAATTGTTTGACCTTGTGGATTTTAAAGTTACCAAAATCCTGAGTGGAGCTACAGCAGAAATTTTTCCACTCCAGATTTTGGCCCATTGAAATAAGTAGCATCAGACACCACTAAAACCCACTAGGTGGCGCCATTTCCACAGTAAGCACTGTCAACAAGCCCCTCAAAGTAACCAGCTGTCACGGCTGATTTCCTACTCTTTTTCTGAAGAGGAGGTGTAGCAGGGATCGGACCAATACGCAGTGTAGTACGTGCTCAACATGTTTTAATGAAAGACGAAAACGTGAACACTACGCAAATACAACAAATACGTCAAAACCGAAACTGTGCTATCTGGTGCAGAGAACACAAAGACAGGAAACAATCACCCACAAAGTACCCACAGAATATGGCTGCCTACATATGGTTCCCAATCAGAGACAACGATAGACAGCTGTCTCTAATTGAGAACCAATCTAGGCAACCATAGACATACAATAAACCTAGAAGGGAAACAGCCCCATAAACATACAACAACCCCTAGACAAGTTAAAACATACATCACCCATGTCACACCCTGACCTAACCAAAATAATAAAGAAAACAAAGATAACCAAGGCCAGGGCGGGACACCAGCCGACATTGTCAACTATTGTAAGAGTGAATGCATGTCTTTTACTCTATTTCACATATTGGCAATGTCAACTAAATCAATAAACAATCAAATAAATAAAGGAAATCAAATCATGAATGCCTCATGACATTTTGAAGGAATAGAGAGAACTGTATTAAAGATAAGCTAATGCAATTCAAATGTACTGGCCATAAATATGACAATTTCTCACATTAATATCTCATTCATATATCACTTCTAAACTGACAAATAAACATCAATATACCTTTTACAAATTCATGAGCACCTTTAATACATTTGTTTCAAGCAATAGAGCATAAAATATGCTTTGAATGCTGGTCTGTTGGGAAAATCTGCAGTTTTGGGCAAATTCTCATATCAATTTTCTCAATGTCACATATAAGGCTTTGGTTTGGCTGTTTAAATGTGCAGAACATTAATCAGCTATGCCTGCCCCATATGTAAGGCCCTCTGAGTGGTTGCTGGTGCCGCTTTACTTTCTTGACCGTGTAATGGGACCTGTGCCTACCCTTGGCACACTCCGTTGAAGCAGCGTCAGCACTCACAACACACCTCATATCCTTCTCTCGGATTGCTTCTAGTGTCACCAAAGTGCTGTCAAACCGCAATTTGTCCATCAGATTTGATATAGCAGTGGCTGCCTCAATGAAGCTTTTGCCCATGAAGACAGTTTTGGGGCATTGCGACCATATTACAGAGTTCAGACATTCATTTGCATTCTGGGTTCCTCCGTGAAACATTATTTTGAGAAGGTTATCATTTGACATCCTATGATATACATGCACCACTTTCTGGGCAACCACTATTAAAAATGTATGGCCTCCGTGGTTTTTGTGACTGGGTGGATCTTCACCATTTTCTAGGGCTTGCTGGTACCAGCACCAATGCACACATCTATCCCTTAGTGGGAAGTGAATCCTCTCATGCCAAGTGCCATCAAAAGATACATTAATGTCTTTGTACCACGTTTTAGGGAAGACCCAGTTGCAGACAGTGTAAAAGTAATGTTTTATTACTAGAGCAGCGGGCAGGCAAAACGACAGGTTAAGAGCAGGCAGAGGTCAGTAATCCAGATCAGAGTCCAAAAGGTACAGAACGACAAGCAGTCTCAGGGTAGGGGCAAGGTACAGGACGGCGGGCAGGCTCAGGACAGACAGAACAGTCAAAACCGGGAAAACTAGAAAACAGAAACTACTTTTAAAAAAGACAGGCGCAAGGGGAAAACTGCTGGTAGGCTTGACAAACAAAACAAACTGGCAACATACACAGAAAACACAGGTATAAATACATAGGGGACAATGAGGGGAGATGGGAGCCACCTGGTGGGGGGTGGAGACAAGCACAAAGACAGGTGAAACAGATCAGGGTGTGACACTATGATGGCATTGTAAGGGAAATGTTAACGATTGTGCTATTCTTATAACTAATTTCTGTGTTCTGTTTATGTGCTGTTCTAAATAACCAATTTCTGTGTTCATGCAAGTGGCTGACCATACAAATCCTCACTATCAGTAGCTGCCATTTCAGTACACCCAGATCTTGTTTTGAGAAAGAACGAAAGATCTCAGTTTCAAGGTCTCAGTCTGTCACATGTTATGAACCAGCATTGGTCTGTCACATGGATGAAACAAAACGGTAATGATTCAATAATTATGCTAAATCATGCAAATATAACTTGTCTGTGTATAGCCAGCCGTATGTAATACAACCGGTCACATTCGTCATAACAATGAGACCAAGGTGCAGCGTGAGATGAATACATTATTTTATTAAAACGAAGACCACTTACACAAACTAACAAAATGACCATGATGCTATAACCACTAGTGCTGACACGCAACTACACATAGACATAACAACCCACAAACAATCCAAGGAATATGTCTACCTAAATATGGTCCCCAATCAGAGACAACGATAAACAGCTGCCTCTGATTGAGAACCAATCTAGGCAACCATAGACATAAAAACACCTAGACTAGAAAAAAAACATAAACATACAAAAACTACACGAACCACCCTTGTCACACCCTGACCTAACCAAAATAATAAAGAAAACAAAGATAACTAAGGTCAGGGCATGACACAACCGCTGGACTGCCCAGGCAGAGCTTCTGCCAGACATTCACTATGGCACATTAAGTTTGTTGGAACCTTTCCAGTGCACTGACAAATAAACATTTATTCATTTAAGATTGACTTTGAGTAAGTGTGTAAGAATTTCCACAATGGCATCCTCATCCTCCTTCAATTCTGCTATGTCTGGGTCTATATCTGCTTATGCTCTTCTAATTAGCTTTGCAGCACTATCCATTGAATGTAGCCCTCTCTGAATCTATGCAACTAAAATGGAGGGGGAAAGTACTTATTATGTCTGTCGACATTATAGTCAGAACTGCAGGACTAAATATCAGCATGTTACCCTATGTAAATAGTAGCATATCAGCATGTATTTACTTTATTTAAAGCTCATTTCTAAATAATCACAGTAGGCTACACCCCTATGACCCTATAGGCCTATGTGAAAGTCTCATTGTATAGTTATGTTTTCCTATCACTCTGTCGATTCACTTTGATTACATTTGCTGGAGCAAGGGAAAATATTTATACACAGCAAGTCACCTGACAATAATGGGCTTCCCTCCCTTTTTATTTACCTATCACTCTCCTGACATGTCTCTGATATGAGCAGAGATGCAAGGAAGGAATCCCTAGGACTTAGCTTATTTTCTTTTGCGTTGCATAACAAAGTCCAAGTTCGTGGGCTAGAAGAACCATCCTCACATTTATATAAAATGCCACATCTCCCCTGGAGCACTCCTGCAGCCTGGAGGAAGAGTAAACACTCATCCTAAAGGCATCACAATAACCTTCACAGTGTGCACATTCTATCATAAAAGAATTACAGAATCCCTGGTTGGTGGGGTCTATGGTGATTGTCAGTCCAGTGTTCAGACACTTAGGGCAAATCAAATCATGTACAAATCAAGTTGGTTAATTTGTGACATGATAAATAAAAGCCACTGATGGCTGCTTTATTTTAAGAAAACTTAACGTGTAAATATTTGTCAATATTTGTATGAACTTAACAAGACTCAACAACTGAGACATAACCTGAATAAGTTCCACAGACATGTGACTAACAGAAATTGAATAATGTGTCCCTGAACAAAGGGGGGTCAAAATCAACAGTAAGTGTCAGTATCTGGTGTGGCCACCAGCTGCATTAAGTACTGCAGTGCATCTCCTCCTCATGGACTGCACCAGACTTGCCAGTTTTTGCTGTGAGACGTTACCCCACTCTTCCACCAAGGCACCTTTAAATTCCCAGACATTTCTGGGAGAAATGGCCCTAGCCCTCACCCTCCAATCCAACAGGTCCCAAATGTGCTCAATGGGATTGAGATCTGGGCTCTTCTCTGGCCAAGGCAGAACACTGACATTCCTGTCTTGCAGGAAATCACGCACAGAACGAGCAGTATGGCTGGTGGCATTGTCATGCTGGAGGGTCATGTTAGGATGAGCCTGCAGGAAGGGTACCATATGAGGGAGGAGGATGTCTGCCCTGTAACGCACAGCATTGAGATTGCATGCAATGACAACAAGCCCAGTCCGGTGATGCTGACATACCGCCCCAGACCATGACAGACCCTCCACCTCCAAATCGATCCTGCTCCAGAGTACAGGCCTTGGTGTAACGCTCATTCCATCGACGATAAACACGAATTCGACCATCACCCCTGGTGAGACAATACCGCGATTTGTCAGTGAAGAGCACTTTTTGCCAGTCCTGTCTGGTCCAGTGACGGTGGGTTTGTTCCCATAGGCGACGTTGTTGCCAGTGATTTCTGGTGAGGACCTGCCTTACAACAGGCCTACAAGCCCTAAGTTCAGCCTCTCTCAGCCTATTGCGGACAGTATGAGCACTGATGGAGGGATTGTGTGTTCCTGGTGTAACTCAGGCAGTTGTTGTTGCCATCCTGTACCTGTCCCGCAGGTGTGATGTTCGGATGTACCGATCCTGTGCAGGTGTTGTTACATGTGGCCTGCCACTGCGAGGACGATCAGCTGTCCATCCTGTCTCCCTGTAGCACTGTCTTAGGCGTCTCACAGTACGGACATTGCAATTTATTGCCCTGGCCACATCTGCAATCCTCATGCCTCCTTGCAGCATGCCTAAGGCACGTTCACGCAGATGAGCAGGGACCCTGGGCATCTTTCTTTGGGTGTTTGTCAGAGTCAGTGGAGTCAGTAGATAGGCCTCTTTAGTTTTCATAACTGTGACCTTAATTGCCTACCGCCTGTAGTGTCTTAACAACCGTTCCACAGGTGCATGTTCATTAATTGTTTATGGTTCATTGAGCAAGCATGGGAAACAGTGTTTAAGCCCTTTAAAATGAAGATATGTGAAGTTATTTGGATTTTTACTAATTATCTTTGAAAGACAGGGTCCTGAAAAAGGGACGTTTCTTTTTTTGCTGAGTTTATTTTCTTTCTTTCACTGCTTTTCTCACATTGACTTACTGGGGTAGCCTATTCTTATTCACAAACTAAGTATATTCTTTGAGATTTTCAAATTTTGTCTCTCTTTACATTGATTCTTCATGGGGAGTTATTTTCAAACAAGGAACAACCAGGTTGCTGGAAAGGGCCTTTAAATGCCAGTAACCAATCAGATGTCAGGAAATTACTCAACTTTCAGCATGAAGCACCACGTCTACAAAAGATATAGCCATGTATGGACTAGCTAACGATATGCTCCGGAAAACAAGCTTTTGAATGATATGTGATTCAACATGGAGATTTAAAAAAATACCAGTTGAAGTTCTACATGAAACATGCTAACAATAACAAAATGTATGCTAGGTGTAAATCAAATCAAATTGTTATTTGTCACATGCTCCGAATACAACAGGTGTACAGCCTTACCTTGAAATGCGTACTTACAAGCCCTTAATCAACAATGCAGTTCAAGAAAGATATATCTTTTTTAATTACTTAATAAACTAAAGTAAAAATAGTCAAATTAAAATAGAAAGTAACACAATAAAAATAGCAATAACAAGGTCAATGTGCGGGGTACAGTTTAGACAAGTTATTTTGCACATGTAGGTAGGGGTAAAGTGACTATGCATAGATAATAAACAGCGAGTAGCAGCAATGTAAAAACAAATGAAGGAGGAGCAAGTCAATTTAAATAGTCCGGGTGGCCATTTTATTAATTGTTCAGCAGTCTTATGGCTTGGGGGTAGAAGCAGTTAAGGAGCCTTTTGGTCCTAGACTTGGCGCTCCGCTACCGCTTGCCGTGTGGTAGCAGAGAGAACAGTCTATAACTTTGGTGACTGGAATCTTTGACAATTTTTGGGGCCTTCCTCTGACACGGTCTAGTATATAGGTCCTGGATGTTAAGAAGCTTGGCCCCAGTGATGCACTATCCTCCGTAGCGCCTTACGGTCAGATGCACAGCAGTTGCCATACCAGGCGGTGATGTAGTTGACGGAGTTGGGATAAATTATACAAATCAATAATTTATATACATTATTACAGATATATTTGTACATTTTATGAAAGTATAGAAGTTATAGTTGCAAAAAATCCCCAAATCTGAATTGTTTTTGCTAGTGGTGCATGGCCTTAAGAAAGTGCTGTGTGATGACGTGGGAGTGGATAAGTGGGTCTCTAGGGTATCCTGACTCCTGAGGTTTCTTTGAGGGAGCAGGTAGAGAAAGCCCAGGCCACTGATGATGGTGAACAGGCATGTGATGATTCCTCCCCTCCAGGTCCATCCCCTACCTAACACACACAGAACATCAGGTGTGAATGAATTGCAGATCTTTATTAGGACTCTCTATGGAGGAGGACATCAAGCAACCTATGTTGAAATTACATCTGAATAATATGTTTTTGCATCAATGAATGTGAAAGATGTCTTCAATGATCACACATGGGAGGGAAATTATGGAAATTTGATTTCTACATTTTTTATGGGTCAATTTTGATGGGTAGTGCAAGTGTATTGCCTAATGTGAAAACAGGACTATAGAATATTACATTCAAATGGCAATTTTGCAACATGTATCTTCCATTTTTGGATTAACTGGTTTTTAAATCAACTATACTGAACAAAAATATAAACGCAACATGCAACAATTTGAAAGATTTTACTGACTTACAGTTCACATAAAGAAATCAATCAATTGAAATAAATAAATTAGGCCCTAATCTACGGATTTCACATGACTGGGAATACAGATATACATCTGTTGGTCACAGATACAGTACCTTTAAAAAAAGGTAGGGTTTGCAGCTCGGTTTGCAGTTTGATCAGGCTGTTGATTGTGGCCTGTGGAATGTTGTCCCACTCCTCTTCAGTGGATGTGAGAAGTTGCTGGATATTGGCTGGAACTGGAACACGCTGTTGTACATGTCGATCCATAGCATCCCAAACATGCTCAATGGGTGACATGTCTGGTGAGTATGCAGGCCATGGAAGAATGGGACATTTTCAGTTTCCTGGAATTGTGTACAGATCCTTACGGCATGGGGCCGTGCATTATCACACTGAAACATGAGGTGATGGCGGCAGATGAATGGCACGACAATGGACCTCAGGATCTCATGACGGTATCTCTGTGCATTAAAATTGCCATTGATCAAAGGCAATTGTGTTCGTTGTCCGTAGCCAGTGGTGAAAAAATGACCCAATTGTCATACTTGAGTAAAAGTAAAGATACCTTAATAGAAAATGACTCAAGTAAAAGTGAAAGTCACCCAGTAAAATTCTACTTTAGTAAATGTCTAAAAGTATTTGGTTTTAAATACACTTAAGCATCAAAAGTAAATGTAATTGCTAAAATATACTTAAGTATCAAAAGTAAAAGTATAAATCATTTCAAATTCCTAATATTACGCAAACCAGACTGTTTGTCTCCACCCCCCTCCAGGTGTCGCCCATCTTCCCCATTATCCCCAGTGTATTTATACCTGTGTTTTCTGTTTGTCTGTTGCCAGTTTCATCAAGCCTACCAGCGTATTTTCCGTGCTCCTGTGTTTCTCTAGTTCCTGTTTCCTCAACCTTGCGGGTGGTATCAACATTCGCTATGAATACTGGATTTTGTGGTTCACTACGAGTAGACGAATATACAGGGAGATGAAACTTCCTGGCTCTACCAGTGTTTTAGC
The DNA here is from genome assembly GCF_057628025.1 of Oncorhynchus mykiss. NCBI lineage: Eukaryota > Metazoa > Chordata > Actinopteri > Salmoniformes > Salmonidae > Oncorhynchus > Oncorhynchus mykiss. The sequence goes on along the minus strand of NC_143033.1, from coordinate 44,965,465 downwards.
TTGTGGTTTGGATAATTGTGATATTTATGATAACAACATTTAACATAGTAATGACTATATGCTGGGGCAGAGAAAGGGTGAAATTCCCCTTTAACAAAAGGCACATCTCAATAGGTGGACCAGGTATCCTCAAGACATGGCACAAGTGGGGAGGTGGGCCTTTCCTCTTTTGTTCTCTATTTCTTCTTTAATGTTTCTGCAAGCAAGGGGGAGGCCGATGACATCACAAGGCACCACTAGACCAACTCCTTGATTGGCCTACTCCATAAAGTTTGCAGTTGTGTCTATTTTCTTTTGAATGCTGCAACTGAGACGGAATGAAGTCAAGTGACACACACTGAGACTCCGAGTATGACTGGACATGCGAGAGTCGAATATTTGTGACATCAACCAAAAAGGGGTGTAGAAGCACATCAGCACCCCATTTTATGTTTATTCTATGGCCAACCATCTCTCTAGCTACCCCTTATTCCACACTATGCATTTTATGCCGCATGGTCCCTCAACTTCCGACACTTTGGAATTCTCTATCTTACTTTTATAAACCCACCCTACATTCACCCATTTTGATGCTTCCTTCACTTGTTCTTCTCCTGATTTGAAAAATGTCTAGACTCAGTTCCACGCTTAAGTGTTGTGGTGTACTGTATTAGCTACCATTTTTTCACCTGTGAAATGCTGTCCTATTTATTCTGGGATTCAGATTGAATGCAGTGGTTAAGGTGCTTCTCACAACTGACAGCAGCAACATGGACCTGTTAAATTGACAAGGGTGTTGATATACAGTGCCTTCAGAAAGTATTCACACCCCTTGACTTTTTCCACATTTAGGTGTGTTACATAATGTCAAAGTGGAATTATGTTTTTCGATATATTTTTTTACGAATTAATTTTAAAAAATGAAAAGCTGAATTCTTGAGTCATTAAGTATTCAACCCCTTTGTTATGGCAAGCCTAAATAAGTTCAGGAGTAAAATGTTGCTTAATAAGTTGCATGGTCTCACTCTGTGTGCAATAATGGTGTTTAACATGATTTTTGAATGACTACCTCATCTCTGTACCCCACACATACAATTACCTGTAAGGTCCCTCAGTCGAGCAGGGAATTTCAAACACAGATTCAACCAAAAAGACCAGGGAGGTTTTCCAATGCCTCAAACAAGGGCACCTATTGGCAGATGAGTAAAAAAAACAGGCATTGAATATCGCTATTAATTACACTTTGTATCAATAAACCCAGTCACTGCAAAGACACAGGCGTCCGTCCTAACTCAGTTGCCAGAGCAGAAGGAAACTGCTCAGGGATTTCACCATTATGACAATGGTGACTTTAAACCAGTTACTGAGTTTAATGGCTGGGATAGGAGAACGGAGGATGGATCAACAACATTGTAGTTACTCCACAAATACTAACTTAATTGTGTGAAAATAAGAAATCAGAACACAAATATTCCAAAACATGCATCATAGGTTGCAAGATCGAATCCCTGAGCTGACAAGGTAAAAATCTGTCATTCTGCCCCTGAACAAGGCGGTTAACCCCTTAAGCCATCATTGAAAATAAGAATTTGTTCTTAACTGGCTTACCTAGTTAAATAAAAGTTTAAAAAAATGCAACAAGGCACTAAAGTAATCTGCAAAAGATGTTGCCAAGTAATTCTCTTTTTGTCCTAAATACAAAGTGTTATGTTTGGAGCAAATCTAATCCAACACATTACTAAGTACCACTCTCAATATTTTCAAGCATAGTAGTGGCTGCATCATGTTAAGGGTAGGCTTGTAATTGTTAAGAACTTTCAGGAAATGGAGTGGAGCTAAGCACAGGCAAAATCCTAGAGGAAAACCTGGTTCAGTCTGCTTTCCACCAGGCACTGGGTGGTGAATTCACCTTTCAGCAGGACAATAACCTAAAACAAAAGGCCAAATATACACTGGAGTTGCTTGCCAAAAAGACAGGACTCAGTGGCTGAGTTACAGTTTTGACTTAAATCTACTTGAAAATCGATGGCAAGACCTTGAAAATGGTTGTGTAGCAAGGATCAACAACCAATTTGACAGAGCTTGAAGACTTTTGAAAAAAGTAATGGGCAAAGGCTGTACAATACAGGTGTGGAACTTTCTTAGAGACTTACCCAGAAACACTCAAATCAAATAACCTTTTTTTCACATGCGCCGAACAGTTTACTTACGGCTATTAACCAACAATGCAGAGTTTTCAAAAAGTAAGTATGAAAAAATTTCTTAAATAAACTAAAGGAAAAATAGTAACACAATAAAATAACATTAACGAGGCTACATACAAGGGGTACCGGTACCGAGTCAATGTGCAGGGATACGGGTTATTCGAGGTAATTGGGGTAATATGTATTTACTGTGGGTAGGGGTAAAGTGACTATGCATAGATAATAAACAGTAGCAGCAGTGTATGTGAAGAGTGTGAAGGAATGTGAGTGTGTGTGTGTGGCGTCCATATGCATGTGTGTGTGTGTGTGTGTTTTATGTGTGTGTCCGTGTGGGAGTACAGTGCATTCGGAAAGTATTCACACACCTTCACTTTTTCCACATTTTGTTACGTTACAGCCTTATTCTAAAATGGATTAAATTAAAAAAAATCCTCATTAATCTACACACAAAACAGTATTCAGACCCCTTGCTATGACACTCACAATTGTCTCAGGTGCATCCTCTTTCAATTGATCATCCTTGAGATGTTTCTACAACTTGATTGGAGTACACCTGTTGTAATTTCAATTAATTGGAAATGATTTGGAAAGGCACACGCGTCTATATAAGGTCTCACAGTTGACAGTGCATGTCAGAGCAAACACCAAGCCATGAGGTTGAAGGAATTGTAAGTAGAGCCCAGAGACAGGATTGTGTCGAGGAACAGATCTGGGGAAGGGTACAGAAAAATTCTGCAGCATTGAAGGTCCCCAAGAACACAGGGGCCTCGATCATTCTTAAATGGAAGAATCGTAGAAACACCAAGACTCTTCCGAGAGCTGGTTGCATTTTTTGACCATTTGATTCTGAAAAATAAAATAAAATATATTCAATAAATAATAATAAATTCAAATTGATCAGCAACATTAATAACTCCGGAGCACAATATATGAAACACTTTGACCTATAAAACCTAAATGAATAAAACAATTTGTGCTGATTTTTTTTATCAAAATGAGGAAGTCAGGATTAATGGCTACAATGAGCACGTTTTGCAGAGCACAGCTTTTCGAAGCGGGTTTTGAAGCATGATACTGCAACTCTCAGCTCCTGCTCAATGTTTAGCCCGGGACCTGTACTTGGTCTTCAGTGCAGCAACAGCAGAGAAGCCAGTCTCACAAAGATAAGATGTTGCAAAAGGAAGAAGAATGCCCATGGCCCTCTGCCCTAAGAGTGGATACTGCCTCTCTACACTCAGCCAGAATTCACTCAGTGTCTGTGATGTGAACCTCAGTCTCAATGTGGAGTCAGATGTCATATCAATGAACTGGTCCTACTCTGCAGAGCTGAAACCAGTTGGAGCTGGTGCATTGAAAGGATCTCTCACCCAGTCATATTGGGAACTGTTTTCAGGGAAGTACTTTTTAAAGAATCCGATCAGTGATGAAATATGCTCCTTAATATATGGAATCACAGAGGTGGCATCATAGTAAGTAGTGTCAACAAATTCATGCAGGTTCTCGAATGAATCATTATTTCCTTCATCAAGTCGCCTGCCCCACAATGCAAGCTTTCGAGTGAAAGAGCTGATCTTGTCTGTGACCTGAGGGAGGTGTTTATCTTTCCCTTGATGCTGTAGATTTTGTTCATTTAGCTTTCAAAATATGTCACTCAGGTAGGCCAGTTTTGCCAGGAAGTTCTCATCACTAAATTTTTCTGCGAGGTCATACATGTGCTCCTGCTCCGAAAATATTCTTATCTGCTGTCTGAGCTCAAAGACTCGGGACAATACCTTTCCTCGTGACAGCCACCTTCCTTCACTGTGAAATAGCACAGCTTGATGTTCAGCTCAAATCTCCTCACAGATAGCAAGGAAGACTCTTGTTTTTAGTGGTCTGGTCTTTATAAAATTGACTACACCTACAATGTCAGTCATAACCTCACTTAATTCAGAGGAAAGGTGCCTTGATGCCAGTGCTTCTCTGTGTATAACACAGTGTGTCCACTCAGCATTAGGTGAGGCCTTCTTGATGAGTGCCCGAAGTCCTTTTCTCATCCCTGCCATGGTCTGTGCACCATCACTGCAAACACCAATGCAGTTCTCCCACTTTAGCCCATTCTCAGTCAGGAAGCAGTTCAGCATTTTGAATAGCTCTTCAGCTGTGGCTCTGTCTCTGACATATTTACAAAAAAGTAGATCCTCTCACAGGGAGTTTGTCATGTCAAAACGTACATAAGCGATAAACAAAGTCTTTGTTGCTGTCAGTCTTTGAGTTTATCTACCAGCTGTTCTTTAAGATCGTTAGCAATGTCATTTATACGTCTGGCGACAGTGTCATTGGACAGAGGGAGAGTTTTTATTTTTGCAGCACTTGCGTCATCCAGCATGACAGAGACCATGTCTAATGCTACAGGCAGTATCAGCTCCCCATGCTATGGAGTGGGGTTTTTTGCACTGAGCAATTTGGTACGCCACCTTATATGATGCTAACAGTGCTCGCTGGTTTACTGAAGTAGCATTCACAAAGCTGGACGATTGTTGGCAATATTCGGCATGTTTTCAAGTGGCTTATCAGCGTGATTGGGGTGTAATGTCTTTAAGTGACGCCTTAATTTATTTGGCTTCATGCTGTCCGCTGCCAACATTTTTTCACACAGTAAACATACCGGTCTTTCGTCGTCTCCCACCGTAGTCACAGTGAAGCCGAGCGCTACATACGCTTCGTCATATTTCCTCATCTTAGCTTTCGGGAGACTTACCATTGTCTCATTATCTCTGCCTTTCTTTTCATGGTGTCTCTAAAGGGTTTGTTATCTACACTTCATATATCCTGCTCTGTGCTGTATGCTCTTGTTTGGTGCAAAAAAAAACTACTCCCTGCGGCAAAACAAAGCATGTTCCCCGGGGTCACGCGCGCCCCCCCCTGGGAATGTGATGGGAAGAAATTAAAGCTGAAATAAATCATTCTGACATTTCACATTCTGAAAATAAAGTGGTGATCCTAACGGACCTAAGACAGGGAATTTTTACTAGGATTAAATGTCAGGAATTGTGAAAAACTGAGTTTAAATGTATTTGGCTAAGGTGTATCTAAACTTCTGTCTTCAACTGTAAATAGTGAAAAGATCTGGACCAAGAATTTAACCCTGTGGGACACCTTTTGTATTATCTAGAAATCCTAATTTAACGGCATCAGTAAGTACACACTGTGTTCTGTCTTTTTCAAACAAGCTTCATGCAGCCCGATCTAAGCCAATCGTAGAGAGTTTCTGAGTAGGTAAGGTGTGATCCACACATAGGACAGGTCAATTAAGAGGGCAGCACAGTGTTCATTTGTATCTAAACAATTTATGACATCCTTTAAAACCATAGAGGTAGCAGAGATGGTGCTATGACCTGGTCTGAACCCTGACTGTTTTACATTCAGAAAAGATGTAGCAGTTAAAAGGGATCTAAGCTGAAAATTAATCAATGATTCCAAGATTTTTGCTCGGCATTAGAGTTTGGAAATGGGACGATAATTATTTAGATCACTCTGATCACCACCTTTATGTAAAGGAAGCTCTGGGGATAGTACTCAATATAATTGTCAAGTAAAAAATATGTGTTAATGCTTCCGCAATCAATGGAGCAGAAAGCTGTATAAAGAAGGGCTCAAGCATATTACCCCGAGTATTTTTTTTTTACATCAGAAGCAGACGGTTGCTCCAGAGAGTAGAATGATTCATTGGGGGTTGTCTGGTCCTCCTTCAAGACGACCAGCGGCTGGGAGAGGGATGAGCAATTTACTGACTGACCCGGATGTATTAAACTTGATTATTTTTATGGGGGACATAAAATGTTGATTAAAAGCATGACCTATCAAATTTTTTTCCAATACTGATGTCAGAATTCAGTATAACTTGCTTGTGTAGGGAAGGAGAGGAATTTCCACGCTTTAGTGCCTTAACTAGTGCCTTAACAGAGTCAGAGATAGAATTTGGGAAGTGGCCCAGGCATGATTTCTTGTTCTAAAAATATTGAAAAGTTCTGTAGAAAACCAGGGATTTGATCTGTTTTTTAGTCTATAGCGTTTAAAAGGAGCATGTTTATCTGCCAGTGATATAAAAATAGATGAGAAATGCTCAAGCGCTAATTCAGGGTCAGGTATACACTTGGAGGAAAGTTCCGAAAGTACAATTCATGCATAAACGCTTGGAGAGAAAAGTAAGAAAAAATGTATCCTAATAATATGGGGATCAGAATTATGCTGTCTCTAAATCTAATCATCTGGATCTATCTAGATTTCTCACATTTAACCTAGTGGGTTTTGTGATTAGCTGGGTTAGATTAAGATCAAGATAAGTTTAAAGTCACCTAAGACCACCAGTTCAGAAGATAGAACATTTTTTAAATGCTAAACTATGAAACTAGTCGCATCAACTAAAGCAGCAGGAGGCCTGTACACTCCAGCAACAAATACATGCACGTTTTGGCTCATGGTCACATCTAAAACCAGGATTTCACATTTCTGTTGAGCTTCCAATGATGAGCTCAGGTCGGATCCCCCCGCTACCGTATCTCCTATCAGCAGCAGGAGCCGCAGAAATCGGATGTTGAGGCGGCAGCCACGCGGCACCCTGAACAAGAGAGCCCAGAGTGTAGCCCGTAGTGGAGGCGGTCGTCACTGTAGAAGCTACAGCATCTGCGTACCCGGTGTCCGTATGCCCTGAGGAAGACAGCGGGACAGTGGATGAAAACGATTTGAGAGTTTGTCATGACGCTGCGAGAAACAAGACGGAACGCTGGGGTGTGGGTCTCTTCCTCCTCCTAGATCCAATCACACTCCATGTACGCCCGCCAGGAGTAGAGCTGATAGCATCCGACTTTTGGCTAGGTTTAGAAGGCCGTGAGGTGGGGAAATGCTCAAGATCCATAAAAGTTCCATTACAGTTGTCTTTTTGAAAAGAGGCATCAACAAATGCGGTTAAATGTGAGGCGTCCTTATTCAAAATTAGACGCTCATCCAGATGTTTAATTTCCTCAAGTAAAGGAATGATCATCCTCTTGGCAGCATTTATTTTGTGACATTGGACACAGGTGAAGTTTTCAGATAGGTCCTTCACTGGGATGACTGTGAACATGTCACATAAAATGCATTTACTGGCCTTATGGTCGGCCGATAGAGTCAAAGGAGTTTTCACTGCTTTATGTAGAAGCAGGAGAACACCCTTTACTCAATTCAGCTATTTTGCGTGCTAGCCAAATAGGCTTCTAAAAGGCTATCTGTGGCTATCGGCATCACTGGATCCAAAATAACTAATGAAAACTGGGTATAAAATACTAAATATAACATAAAATGAAATGTTTATCTAATAATCAGATAATTAAAAGTATTCACCGTTTGTCAGAGAACCACAGCATGGACAGGTAGCAAACAGCATGGACCTGCATCCCATGTTCTTTGCACATCAGTGCAAAATAACCATGTCTGTCCCTGTTTCATTGCATTCTCAACCCGCAGAAAAGAGAATAGAATGTAACTTATCTCCCAAAAGCATGGGAGGACAATAACTCCCAAAATAGACTGCAATGATGATGTATATTTCATTCATAGCGTTAAAAAAATATTGAGATGATCAAATGCCAACAACAACACATACAGTTTACTGCTATTTTATAGATGGTGCAGGTATTGTGCTAATTCCATAACAAGTCCAACAAATACTAATTGAAACCATAACACAACTAACACTTCAGGCTCATATCTAAAAATCCTACAACTGTCTTGTCTAGTGTGATGACCTTCCATAATATTGCTGCTGCATGGCTATATGATCTTCCTAGTCCTGCGATGGATCAACACCCTGTAATTTATACTTCCTATAACTCAGTACCAACGACCCAAGGATGATGGTACTGATTCCTAACACTGTCTAGGCTCAACATATGCTTTTAAATAGATGTAGTCCCCTTCCGACTTCATTAACACACATCCCACCATGCTACTGTGCAGGTACTGATAAGCCTCGGAGCCTTTCAGGTAGTTCATGGCTTGCCCATCGCTAGCGATGGATTCAATGAAATAACATAAAAATACTACCGTAGGTAATTCGGGGCCACTTTTTCACATTATCCTCCCATCCTTCGATGGTATAGGGGTGAGGGAGAGTAATGTCGCCTCGTTTTAAAGTTGTTTTAGTATGCTCCCAACTTTTGCGACTGCTGATCATGTAATGTTAAAGTTGCTAGCCGCCGGTTGTTTACACTTTGCCGGAAGTTGGTCCCATAATGCGAGCAAAGAATCACGGGATTTAGGAATGTTGTGGATATGCTGTTTTACCGTTTGTGTTATTTGTGCTGGTCTAATTCCTGTAATGGAAAATCAGAAGAATCTGTGTGCTCATGGATAGTTCATATGGTGCTCTTCGATGTCCCAGGTTTATGGCAATGATTAACAAATAATTTAATCTTTACTTATAGTCAGACATTTATATGTTATGTTATGTATAAAAGGCATGCAGTGCCTTCGGAAAGTATTCAGACAACTTGACTTTTAACACATTTTGTTACGTTACAGCCTTATACTAAAATGGAAGTGCTTGCAAATGTTTGTTTTTTTTTACACAGAAATACCTTATTTACATAAGTATTCAGACCCTTTGCAATTGAGCTCAGGTGCATCTTGTTTTCCATTGATCATCCTTGAGATGTTGCTCCAACTTGATTGGAGTCCACCTGTGGTAAATTCAATTGATTAGACATGATTTGGAAAGTCACACACCTGTCTATATAAGGTCTCACGGTTGACAGTGCATGCCAGAGCAAAAACAAAGTCATGAGGTCGAAGGAATTGTCTTTAGAGCGCCGAGACAGGATTGTGTCGAGGCACAGATCTGTGAAAAAGCACCAAAAAATGTCTGCAACGTTGAATGTTCCCAAGAGCACAGTGGCCTCCATAATTCTTAAATGTAAGACATTTGAAACCACCAAGACTCTTTCTAGAACTGGCAGCTCGGCCAAACTGAGCAATTGGGGGAGAAGGGCCTTGGTCAGGGAGGTGACCAAGAACCCGATGGTCACTCTGACAGAGCTCTAGAGTTCCTTTGTGGAGATGGGAGAACCTTCCAGAAGGACAACCATCTCTGCAGCACTCCACCAATCAGGCCTTTATGGTAGAGTGGCCAGACAGAAGCAACTCCTCAGTAAAAGTTACATGACAGCCCGCTTGGAGTTTTCCAAAAGGCACCCAAAGACTCTCGGACCATGATTAACAAGATTCTCTGGTCTGATGAAACCAAGATTGAACTCTTTGGCCAGAATGCCAAGCGTCACATATGGAGGAAACCTGACACCATCCCTACGGTGAGCATGGTGGTGTCAGCATCATGCTGTGGGGATGTTTTTCAGCAGCAGGGACTAGGAGACTATTCGGGATCGAGGCAAAGATCAACGGAGCAGAGTACAGAGAAATCCTTGATGAAAACCTGCTCCAGAACACTCAGGATCTCGGACTGGGGAGAACGTTCACTTTCCAACAGGACAACCCCCCTGATGAGGGGGGGAAACTATTTAATCAATGTTAGAATAAGGCTGTAACGTAACAAAATGTGTAAAAATCAAGGGGTCTGAATACCATCCAAAGGCACTGTATGTATGAATTTTTTACTATTTAGATGTAATTAAAACGATGCAATTGTTGGAGCTCATGTGTTTGATGTGATTGATAGGTGACTAGGTGCATTCTTGTCAAATAATCTTTATGATTATGGATACATTCTGCAATAAATTAATCTGGCTTGGAATCTGCAACAGAAGATGTCAAAAGGTTTTCAGTTAAATACTTGATTACACCATGATCTGAAATAGAATTCACCTTGTTCATATAGTTGGCAGACATTAAATATTAGTCCTCCACTGGCTGAAGGAGAAGAGGATCTGGCAAAATAAGGGTATGTTGCCAATATCATCTATGTCAGATTTTCCTAACTCCAGTCCTCGAGTACCCCCAACAGTACACATTACATTTTTAGCCCTGGAAAAGCGCAACTAATTCAACTTGTTAACTAATCATCAATCCATTGATGAATTGAATCAGATGTGCTTCTCCAGTGCTACAACAAAAAGGTGAGCTGTTGGGGGTACTCGAGAACTGGAGTTGGGGAAACGCTGAACTATCTTATTTGCAGAAAACTAGCCTATTCAAACAGTAGCACATTGTAAATATCTGACTGCTACTAGGATAGTATTCACAAGACCAAATTCCTAAACAAGCCAACAAATATTAGTTTAAAAAAATGTAATATGGAACAGTAATGAAAATGTTCAATATATCGTTTTAGATCAAGATAGCTAGTAGTTAGCTAGTTGACAGCCAAGGTGTTGCCTAGATGAAGTGCAAGAGCTTGCATGGATTTGTAGTCTTGCATGATATTTACAGTAATTTGATAATTTGCATTTTTTAATCCAGGAGTAAATAAAGCTGAATTGATTGATAAATGTCACCTTGACCGAGAGAGATTTTCAGTTCTCAAAATGTCATGCTATGGAAAGCCTACATGAAACACATACCTTTTTTAAGTGGTTTTAAAATCCCCTATGAGAAAAATGTATGTTGAAAAACTATTGGAACCATTTCCGTGTTACTTTGACTGATAGATTTGATGGGTATTATAACGACAACACTGTGGTACCCTATTGTAAGATGTTTCATTCATCCACCTGTTTATTTTAACCATAGAGATAGTTAGAGGACACAACATGTACCTGTCCCATTAGGGAGAGGCTATACGGAATGTCATACAGCGAGTTGCGACGGAGGGTTTCGGTTCCGTCAGTTGTCGCGATGAGCCCTTCCCAGCTAGCTAGATTATGCTTGTGGCTAAAAACTCCAGCAAGAATTTGAAACTTGTCTGCCGAAGTTGAAACTTGTAGTGTAGTGTAGGGAGAGTGTTCAGAAGCATTCCGTTTTTATTGGAGTAAAAATAAAAATAGGTGAAAATCGCTACAATGTAGGTGCTTTAGCTGTCACCCTGGCGGTCAAGCGGGAGTGAAGGACACATGCCCCATGTTGTGTTGCTGGCTTGCAGCGCAAACTCACACCATTGCGCAATAAACTGTATCACAGTGACATCCAGATGGTTACTACCAATGTTACAAGTTATTTCTCTTGTAGGCTACCATACTACTCAAAATAAAATGAAGTGGGGTGGAAGAAATTTGCCACGTTAACTACCACCAGCGACATGTGATACAGCTGCGTTGGGAAGCAACTGCTGCAAGCACCTCGATACAACACCGTTGCACATTCATTACATCAACCAATTGCTTGTCATGGTGACCAATACTACAAGTGGTGACCAATACTACAAGTTTTTTCTCCCTCACCCATCAAAATAGACTTCACTTTATTTTACAAGTTTTAACTAGCGTCATATTCTGTTGTTGCCAGCGTAACTGATTGACTGAAACAAATCCATTCCTCTCTTCTTTTTTTTTATCATTCTTTTTTTATTAATTTCAAATCAATACATAAAGCACATGAGGGAACACAAGTATACATAGATTACAAACAATAGACAATCGAGCTAGGGGGTACAATATCACATTACAATTACACAAGGACCTTAAGGGACATGCATATACTTACAATTCTAACAGCTTTTTTGTTAGTAGAGCATTTAACCGTCTTAAAATACAGTTCAATTTCTTTTTGTAGGGTACGAAAATATGGTTTTCTGTTTGTAAATTTACATTTGTATATGAAATTTGGCCAAAAGAATAATGAAATTAATTACATAAAAATGATTCCGCTTATTTCTATTGTATGTAAAGAATCCAAACAGTACATCTCTCCACAATAGTGTAACATCTTCATAAATGTGTTCAATTATAAACCTACTGATGTCTTGCCACAGTTTTCTTACATGCATACAATGCCAAAAAAGATGCACAACTGTTTCTGGGTGGTCATTACAAAAGGAGCAATTTGAGTTAATGTTTTCCTTAAACTTCTTCATATAGTGGTTGGCAGGATAATATTTATGAATAATTTTAAAGGAAACTTCCTTAATTTTGTTAACAAGTAGGTAGGTATGTGTGTGGCAACATCCAAACTTTTTTCCAACAGATATTATCAATAAATCCATTCCAATAAGGCATGACATAAAACAAGGATCGTATCGCTCTGTTGTTGAATGGACCAAAAGAGAAACCAATCTTTCCTACTGATGAGTCAACAGGGTCAACAGAAGGTAGGCTCTGAGGGTCAGGTCTTGACACGTTCCTGAATAACATAGCAACACCCGAGGGAATGGCATCTAAAACAATTGAAAAATCTTTAGGTGTTACAGGGACCTTGTAAAGTGATAAGAAATCCATTCCTCTCCACTTGACTCTCAGCTGCATGACATGCGTCATCAATTTGGGCACCAGTGTCTGTATAGCCTCTCCCGTCGCATTATGGCATCTGTGAGAGCATGGGCAGCGCCATGGATGCCATATCCATTTTGAAGTAGTTCATTTTCTTCTACTACTTCTTTGAACATGTATAAAGTCAAGGTTGATGATTTACAGCCATCTGCAGTTATGGAATGTTTGTGCATGAGTATAATTCATTGGCTGATCCCTCCTGATGACCTGGATGGTATTATGTTTTCCATTAGATGCTGTAAAGAAGTCAGTGGAACGACCAAAATAATGGTAATACCATGGAAACGCGTGGGGAAAGATCCAGAATATCCTCATTGCCAGCTAAATTTGCCTACATTTAGGCTATTGTTTTTATGTGTATTTCACAATATGTTATGGTAAAAATCGGAGTATATTGCTTGTATGGATGTCAACCCCAATATACTTTCATGTCATCATCACAAATGAACTGCATTAAAGTTAAAATGACTTTGACTACCACCACCAATTTCTGTAAGCTCTCTATGCTACCAGCTCATAATAACACGAGTTAGCATTTAGCAGTCATTTCTTCTAAACCTGAAAAGCAGGTTCCCAAACTATTGGGAAATCATTCCAGGTGAAGCTGGTTGAGAGAATGCCAAAAGTGTGCCAAGCTGTCATCAAAGAAGAGGGAAGAATTTGAAGAATCTAAATATGAAATTTGTTTAACACTTTTTTGGTTACTACATGATTCCATATGTGTTATTTCATTATTTTGATGTCTTCACTATTATTCTACAATGTAGAAAATAACAAAATAAAGAAAAACCATTGAATGAGTAGGTGTTTTAAAACTTTTGAACCCAAAATAGAAGCTTGTTTTACTCCAATGTTTGTAAACATTGTAAAAGTTAACAAACACTGTATAGCCTCATAACATTTTTAAAACAAAAAAAATATGTAATGGATAGTCAGTCCTTGCATCCATAGCTCTGTCTATTAATGAGTGGTAACATTTCTCCTGGCCCATCCCTCAGCTTTTTACCAAACCATACTTGGGGCGACCGTTTAGTTATTGTTTCATTTGTGGATTTGCCCTTTAAACAGCTGCATATTATCAAGATATCAAAGTGTCACCAACAAAAAGGTAAGCGATCGGCCTATAGCAAATGCAGCACATGGCATTCATTTTTCACATGTAAATAGCATGTTTCAGTAGTGCTCAAAGCATGCCATTCCATGAGTGCAGCATTTATTTTTCAACTCAAATCAATGAGCCCAATCAGTTCTCCATGACAACAAAATCATAAACAACAGAGTAAGGCTGGCTAATAAGTCCTTAGTTTTGGGTTCATGCTCAGGTAAAACAATTTGGCTAATCTATACTTCCATATTTCCAAGTCCTATTCTTGAAGATCAAGGGGTATAACATGTCTTGGAATGACTGGAATTCTGACAGACTTTGGTTTTCAATGTAAATATATCATTTAATTGTATTATTATATGTAGTAGAAAGCGATGGGTTAGAAGAAGCCTACATTACCAACCCATAAAGTAAAGTTGAACATCCATATATGGTCAGCTATGTAAGCTTTAACATTGATTTATCCTGCAATAGATGGGGTTTAATTGGTAACATAAGTAATCTAAAATAATAATCTAAAAGTAATGTAATCAGATACATTTTACCCCCTTTTTCTCCCCAATTTCGTGGTATCCAATTGTTAGTAGCTACTATCTTTTGGATCAATGCTACTTAGGAAATCTGTTTAATATCTAGAGGAAAATCTGGAATGTGTGGAGGCTGGAAGGTGAGAGTCACAAGAATTAGTCTTATTTAGATTGTTGTGTGTGTCTGCAGAGCAGAAGAAGCATGTTTTAAGACTATTTAACTAGGCAAGTCAGTTAAGAACAAATTCTTATTCACAATGACAGCCTACTGTCAAACCTGGACGACCCTGGGGCATATTGTGACCCACCCTATGGGACTCCCAATCACGGCTGGTTGTGATACATGATGTCGTTTTCCCCCTTTCCGTAATGTTTTTTTCAAAACTTTTCTTATTCAATTCCCCGTTCAGTTGGTGGCGGTAATGCACCATTAACATTGGATGCTAACCGCCGTTTTAAACCCCATCGACGAAGAAGATTACGTGTGCACGCACCCGGCATCGTAGCTTGTAGGAACCAATGGTATGTTACTATTCAGGAAATCCCTCCTCCATGAAACCGAAAGAGACTCGCTCTCTGGTTGGCGGTACTTCCTTCCCTGGGTTATATGTTAAACGTGCTGTTGCCTTGTGCGAGCAGCTAGCTAGGTCAATACGGGAAAGGGGGGGAGTGTGGAAAAGGTGAGTGCCCGGCTTGTTACTATGCTAAGGAAACGAAGACAGCATAACATTAAACACAAATTATGAACTCGTAAAATGAATCACGCTTTTTTTTTTACTAGTATTTGCAGCTGACTGAGGCCAACTGGGAAACGGTGTTCATTCACTAGCTGAACGGGGGAGGCGGGTAGCTAACGTTAGCATAGCTAGCTGCATCAAGTGAGTATGGCAGCCATTGTATATCGATCCAAGCTGCGTTTTCGGCGAACTGTCTGAAATCACATTTTGGCAAGAATCAAATGCTTAGGGTTTGTTTTCAAACCAGTTTGTGTTTATCGTGATATTTCTCCCATTTGTAACGTTATAGCCTTATTTGGTGAACAAAACCGCGTGAAACCATGCAATGGTGTGCGGCCTAGCTTCTACGCGCAAAGTGCTGTATTGCCCACTGCACTGTTGCTAGCTAACTAGTTGTGAGCATTGGTCTCATCTTAGGTAACGGCTGCTATAGCTAGTTAACTACTGCCACTTGTAACGTTAGCAAACAACGGTAATGTTAACTACGTTATTTGGGTAAAAGTACATTAGTCTCGAGACCGACATGGTATTCTTTACGCGTTTGTTATCTAACGTTAACTAAGGGCATTTTTACACTTGTTCTCTCTGACAGTTTTTGTCAGTCAACTCGGTTCCGTTATTTTTTGTGTGCAGAGTGAACACTCCAAAGGAACTCAGACCTTTCAAAAGAGCCCCGGAACCGAACTAAAACCATCTCGATAGGTGGTCTGGGTTAGGTTCGCTTGAATTCCTCTGCCCGGTTGCCTTTTTTAGAGCATTGTGAACATGAAGCATCTCAGGTTTGCTTGTCATTATTCCTGCACCACACACGAGGCTATTGCAATACCGTGTCCCCTGCCATAAATCCTCACATTGATGCCACAAAAGAGAGAAGAGGTGGGGGGTTGCAGAAGAAACGGTCTTTGGCTATTGATTGGGATTGTCAAGGATGCACAGAAATTCCACTGTGGCGTTTTTAGTTCAGATTATTTGGTATGCAATATGTCTTTATGTTAAGAGAGCTTCAGAAACGCATTTTTCGATTGTGGGGTTTGAATAGTGTGAGAATCACAACATGGGGTATAAAATCATTTCTAGCTCTTAAAGGTGTAGTAGCCTACGTTGGGTGTAAATTGAATTAGTAATATTTAATCTGCAGTTATTCTAGTATTTATTCTGTTACTATTAAAATGTACATAAAGATTATAGGTATCTTCTGATTAATTATTGTCTCATCTTTTAACTAAATGCAATTTATTTGCTTACCAAATGTACGTAGGTATGTCTAGCTGTCTGATACCACTTTCTGATGGAATGTCTTGGCCTGCACTTTGTAAAGACCCAGAGTGTATTGAGTGAATGTTAAAAAAAAATCTAGATTCCTTTCGAAACATAGCAATGTGAATGTAATCAGGACTCTGACAAAACAGGAGAACTGGCAAAAGTGTTGTCGTCATTCAAAGGCCATCCAACCAGCCTCATAACCGCAGACCATGTGTGTGGGCAAACGGTTTGCTGATGTGAACAGAGTGCCTCATGGTGGAGGTGAGGTTATGGTATGCGCAAGCCTAAGCAAGGACAACAAACACAATTGAGTTTTCTTGATGGCAATTTGAATGCATAGATCCTGAGACCCATTGTCGTGTCGTGCGATTCATCCGCCGCCATCACCTGTTGCTCTGGATCAACATGTAAGAATGCACATTCTAGTTCCTGATGATATCCAGCAACTTTGCAGAACCTTTGAAGAGAAGTTGGATGACATTCAACAGGCCACAATCTAAAGCCTGATCAACTTTATGCAAAGATGACAAATGGTGGTCACACCAGATGACTAGTTTTCTGCTCCACACCCCAACTTATTTTTTTTTAAGGTACAGTGGGGCAAAAAAGTATTTAGTCAGCCACCAATTGTGCAAGTTCTCCCACTTAAAAAGATGAGGTCTGTAATTTTCATCAAAGGTACACTTCAACTATGACGGACAAAATGAGGTGAAAAAATTCAGAAATTCACATTGTAGGATTTTTTATTTATTTATTTGCAAATTATGGTGAAAAATAAGTATTTGATCACCTACAAACAAGCAACATTTCTGGCTCTCACAGACCTGTAACTTCTCCTTTAAGAGGCTCCTCTGTCCTCCACTCGTTGCCTGTATTAATGGCACCTGTTTGAACTTGTTGTCAGTATAAAAGACACCTGTCCACAACCTCAAACAGTCACACTCCAAACTCCACTATGGCCAAGACCAAAGAGCTGTCAAAGGACACCAGAAACAATCTAGTCTTTTAAAGTGGGAGAACTTGCACAATTGGTGGCTGACTAAATACTTTTTTGCCCCACTGTGTATGTGACCAACATGCATATCTGTATTCCCAGTCATGTGACATCCATAGATTAGTGCCATATTTATTGGTTTCAGTTGCATTTATTTTCGTTCAGTATAGGACAATGCCGCAATACGTTTAGATGGAGTTGTTGGTTACCATAGCCAATTTTCCTCTAAACACAACATGTAAGGTCCTTGGACTAGGAGTAATGTTAGGCTCTTTAATCCATTATTGGGCTAGCTAACCTTTAGCCAGCCTCACTTGTAGCATGTGCGTAAACTATTTAATTGTTCCTGTAAAATAATGAGCAGCTGGATAAATTGCAAATATTTTCATGAAATGATGAGTTGGTCATTATTTCCTACCCAGTGCAACAGGCCATGCTAGTCCTGAAGGTCTGTATGGTGTTACACAAGGTCTCAATGTCACTCCTTCATATCTAGTTTCAGATTTTAAGATGTCCCACTCGTCATCACGTGGCTCCTCGCGCAACACTGACTGCAAGGTCTATGTGGGTGACTTAGGCAACGGGGCTGCTAAGGGGGAGTTGGAGCGGGCGTTCAGCTACTATGGACCTCTGCGCAGCGTCTGGGTGGCCAGGAACCCTCCTGGCTTTGCCTTCGTCGAGTACGAAGATCCCAGAGATGCTGAGGATGCGACAAAGGGCATGGATGGCAAGTGAGTACATGTGAGATTGCATACAGCAGCCCGTTATTCCGTGGATTCATAGGGCTTAATCTATAACACTGTCTTCAATATTACATTTTTTGCAGACCTTACCACTTTCACAAGACCTGACACTGGCTAGCAGGCTATATATGCCATATATTCTTAATCCACTGTCCTTTTTCAGAGTGCTCTGTGGTTCTCGCATAAGAGTGGAGTTGTCAACTGGCATGTCTCGCAAGTCACGCTACGGCCGTCCCAGCCGTCGGCACTTCGACCCCAACGACCGCTGCTACCAATGTGGCGAGAGTGGCCATTATGCATATGACTGCTCTCGCTTTAGCAAGAGGGGAGGAGGCCGTCGCCGCAGCAGGTACAGTGTAGAGGCCGCCTACTCCAGAATGTTTCTTTCACCGTTAATTGGAATGTCACTTTCGTTGAATGACATTCAACAACATGGTGGCTCCAAGATAATGTCATTTGTGTAGCAACCATACATATACTATATGTTGATCAATGATCCTCCTCTCAGGTCCCGCTCACGATCTCGCTCAAGGTCCAGGGGAAGGCGTTACCGTTCACGCAGCCGAAGCAACGACCGTGACCGGTGAGTGATTCTGTTTCACAAAAGGACCCCTGCAAGTTGACTTGAAGAGACTTGGAGTCTCCTATGAAATGTTTTTATTTGATTATTTATTATTCTAGCTGACCTTGGACCTGTGTCTGATATTATAAGGCTGTTTTTACACAGGCAGCCCAATTCTGATATTTTTGCCAATTGGTCTTCTCTTTTGCTGGTAATTTGGCAAAATATTAGAATTGGGCTGCCAGTGTAAATGCGGCCTAAGAGTTCTCTTAATTGCTATTATCAGCTTCATGAGTTCCCTTATCTCCCTCTAACAGGCGTAATAGATCCCCATCATACTCAAAGCGCAGAAGCAGGTAAGATTTAATCTACTGCTGAAATCGGTGAATATACTATATTTTTTGACTGTTTGTTGTATATATATTTTTAGACTTGTGTAATTTGTAGCTACCATCCCAACCCTTAGTTTACATATAGGGGCTAGAGCTGCTTTGAATAGATGACATGACAGAGGGTATTGTGTTTGCACGGTAGATCTGGGTCCCCCGCACGTTCCAAGTCCAGAAGTCCAGTGTGCAGATCCAGGACCCCAGTCCGTCGGTCCAGGACTCCAGTGCGCAGATCAGTAAGGTAAATGATAGTCAGTCATGAAGTTGTCTTTAAACATGGTAGGCCTGTCGTCTAGTTCTTACTGCGACAGATGATGCTACTGAAAGTAATGATTGATCGAAAGTGCATGATTGCAGGGCCTCCTGAATGGCGCAGCGGTCTAAGGCTGTGCCCTGAGGCGTCACTACAGATCCGGGTTCGATCTCGGGCTGTATTGCAACTGGCTGTGACCGGGAGACCCATGAGGTGGCGCACAATTGGCCCAGAATCGTCCGGGTTAGGGGAGGGTTTGGCCGGCCAGGCTGTCCTTGTCACATCGCACTCTAGCGACTCCTGTGGTGGGCCAGGCGTGTGCACGTTGACAAGGTCGCCAGTTCTACAGTGTTTTCTCCGACACATTGGTGCAGCTGGCTTCCAGATTAAGCAAGCTGTGTGTCAAGAAGCAGTGTGGCTTGGCAGGGTTGTGTTTCGGATGACACATGGCTCTCGACCTTCGCCTCTCCGGAGTCCATACAGGAGTTGCAGCGATGGGACAAGACTGTAACTACAAAAAAGGGGTAAAAGAGTACAAAGTAAAGAAAATGCGTGCTTTTCATTTTACTGACGACACACTGCGGTTTCGAAAAGCCAGTGTCTCTCTGGAAATTAAACAAACGTGTCGCAACTGCCCCACTCTAAACAGGGCTTTGCCACAACCTGATGGGGGCGATGAACTAATAGAGTTTTCAATGTAAGGCAGTGAAGTGTGCAGGGCGAGGACAAGTTGGGGAAAGCTAAACTTTATGCAAGTACTATGCAATGGCTGCTGATACCTAGCACTACCAGGCCTGCTTGTTAGCACTCACGAGGGTGACACTTGCTTGGCTATCCAAATTATCGTGTTATGTGAATTTCCTGTAAGGTGGTTTTAATCAATGTTGTAAACCAACCAATATGGCACTCAAGAATGGACTACTGTATCATGGCAAATCTCCCTTGTTGTGAAATCTATTCCTTGGGAGAATAATACAGAACTTTTGCACAGGTTAAAGTAAACTCAATCTACATTCTGACTAGAAATGAGACAGGTTCTTAAATGGCAGTAACCAGGTTTCCATCAAACTATTTGAGTCAAGTACCTGTTAAACTGAAGACAGACCTGGTGGAAATGTTAAGTTGTTTAAAAATGTTGATGAAACAAAATATGCTAGACAAGGGTGGATAG
Source organism: Oncorhynchus mykiss (assembly GCF_057628025.1). Lineage (NCBI taxonomy): Eukaryota > Metazoa > Chordata > Actinopteri > Salmoniformes > Salmonidae > Oncorhynchus > Oncorhynchus mykiss. Next base: position 44,945,147 of record NC_143033.1, on the reverse strand, counting down.
TTTTTTTTTTGTAGGTGATTAGATTCTGCGACTAATAGAATAACCGGTCACGCTATGCGGTGTGGTCCTCCCACGACGACTTTAAAAAGCATGCACAGTTTATTGGGCTACAGATTAAATAAATTGAACTTCAGTGTGGTAAAAGTGCACTGATGAGCTTGATGCTCCTTTGCAATAGATGGAGGATCATTGGTGATTGGCTGCCAATTGACAAATGTAGATTCTTGCTCTTATCTGTAATCTCATCATGTAGCCTACCCTCTGCACTGTATCTGCAAGTTGTTGGCTAGAGTGCATGCCAATACCAGAATGGGCACATTTGCTGTTTTAAACAGACTTTGTGCCAAAACCAAGTTAAAAATGGGATGGAAATGCATAGCATTTGCTTTTTATTCGGGAAATGAAAGTTATGCTTTGTGTGCACTTCATTACGCACAGCCTTTTATTCGCAAGAAGTTGGTTTGATGTTATAACACCACTGCTAGTAAAATGCCAATATAAAAAATAGCAAATCTGCCACATTTATGGAAACCTAGCCTAGTGCTTGAAGTGGAATAAGTGCTAGTACAAAAAAAGAACCAAACCAGTCACGGCTGAACGATTAAATCAAATTTGACTCGAAATTGCGATATTGATGTGCAATATCCATATTGCAAGAGGCTGCAATATATTTTAAGTACCAAGTAAGTGAAAAACTCATCAGGAGGTGAAGCAAGCTGGGTGGAAAGGACCGGCGGAGTAGTGACTATGCTAGCAGGATATTATCTCCAATCTTTACAGATGGCAATCGTTTCCATAAATTGATGAATAGGTCTAGCTTAGCATGTATGGTAAGGCCTTGACTATCTTCCTATTCAAATGAGCTCAAAAAAAAATTATGGTAACATTCGTATTGTTTTGTGTGGCTTCAGCGTAAGCGATAAAAAGTGAAAATAGAGACCCGTTCTAGTTGAGATGCGCGTCAAAGCTGTCAGCCTGATAGGCATCATTATAATTCAAAACCATGCATTCTAAAATCGCGCGCTCATGTTTGAGTTTAGGCTGTCTAACATTATTTTAATGTATTTTTTACTTTCAATTTTTTTTGCTAGACTTGGGAGTTCTCTCCTCTTTTGGCTGCTTCCCAATCCCACACACCACTCCCCGCCCCCTGTCACTCCAGCAGATTCACTCAGCATGCATTGACCAAAACGCATGCAGTCAACAGATTATCCCAAACAAAATCGATGCAGCTTTCCACTTTTCTTAATATAAATTCAAGTGTTCTATTATACTATTTGTTTGTATAACTAGTGTTTTGCAGAGAGCAAGTGATGTGGTCTTAGCAAGCTCCAAATGTGCCTAAAAACAATGGCCCCTAATGCTAATTGCTAGTGACCAGATGGCTAGCAAAATTTATTGAGGGCGAATCTTGCTAGGAAACTTTTGCTCTAATACAGGCTGGGACCAGTGGTGGAGTATATCAGCATTGTTCTTAATCTGAGGAAAGGGTGAATAATATTCTAAAATCTGTCTGCATGTACATTTATCTAATTAAGGTCCCATGGGAATCAGTGACCAACACTTTGATTCCTACTGTCACAACCATTTCCTCCCTTCATTTGTTATCATGCCAAACTAAACTGCATTCCAACCTTTAAAATTAGAATGATCATTCTATTTCTGTGATTCCAATAGTACCTGTTTTGATCTATAATTGCAAGTAAAATTGCAATATTTGGTCCATGCCATATTGTGCAGACCTACAACCAGTATTGAATTGAGAATTTAGGGACCCCTCATTGCCCACTGACGCTAATGCTGTTTCTTCTGCAGTCGCTCCCGTTCTCGCTCCCATTCCCGGTCAGTGTCCCACCCCAGGGCGCGGAGCGTCTCCAGATCTCGCTCCAGGTCCCGCTCGGCCACGACCAGGAAGAAGAGGTATTAAATTTGAGGATCTCCTCATACCCCTACACCAGGGTTTCCCAATCCCGGTCTTCGGGACCCCAAGGTGTGCATGTTTTAGTTTTTTGCTCAATCACAACATAGGTGATTTTTAAAAATCATCATAGCTTTGATCATTTGAATCAGCTGTGTAGTGTTAGGCAAAAAACTAAATGTGTACCCCTTGGGGTCCCAAGGACTGAATTTGGGAAATGCTGCCCTACATATGTTTTCTTTCATGTGGCACAGAAGTAAGACTTTTATTCATGCATTTGGTACTGGATACACTTAAATTCAACTCAAAATGGGTTGCCTCTGTCTGTACACTAGTTTTCCCACTTTTGCACCACATGTCTTTCTCCAGGTCGCATCCCAGATTACTAGCTATTTTAGTTATGGTGATTACCAGATGCTTGTACAACTATCAGGTTCTACCTTTTTTGTTTTTTTCCCCCCAGTATCTAAACACAATGATTATTTGAATTAGGAGCAGTGCCTGGTGCAGTCAGCTGATGAAATAGCTACGCCAATGTTCATGCTTTGTTTTTAAGGTCGTGCTCCACTGAAAATGCTAATTACCTTCCTGCCTTGTTTCAGCCGATCCAGGTCTCCCAGCCAGAGGAAAAGCCCCATACCCGATGCTGACTGACCATGGGGGTGAAACCGCTCCATGCCCTGCTGTTCCCCTATCCCCATTTGCCTCAGGGCTTGAAGCCATTTAACCCCTTTGTCCATGTATTTTGATTTCTTTCTCCTGTCATTTAGTTTATTTATCCCTTGGTGTTCATCCTCTGGCTTTGGCATTATTATTTCATCTGTATGTACAACAAATTCCCGAACTGTACATTTCAATGGCTCTTTTTACAGTGGTGATGTTTTTAGCTTTCTGTGCATTTTGAATTTGTTAGCCTTTGGCCAGTGTTAATGGCAATTTTTTTTCCTTTTCTGACATATTTGGCAATATATCAGCTCCAGTCGAGTGCATTGAAGTGTACTCATAGCTGTACTAAAAGCAGAATGATTTAGGGTTTTATTTCATTTTCAATGTAAATGGCGGTATCTTTTTAATAAAATGAATCTTTACACTAGTAATCTGATTCATGATTGTCTGATGTGGATTTAGTCTTAAGTCGATTGCTCACCTGTGTCCATTTTAATTAACATAATAATAAATTCCCCATTTAAAAATCAGTCTGTTTAAGCTAGAGGTGGTTTTTGTATGGGCTGCATCTCAAGCCATTGCATCAGCCTTCCACATTTGTGGTGGAAAATGGCAGCTACAGGGCTGATTATCAGACCAGGAGACATCCTGAAAATCTGTCTTCACACAAGTCTGAGGTCAGTACTTCTGGGCTGTAGTGTCCAGAACCATTTGGGATAAAAACTAGACTGAACTAAATTATAAATGCAACATGTAAAGTGTTGGTCCTATGTTTCATGAGCTGAAATAAAATATCCCAGAAATGTTTAATTGACTAAAAGCTGAACTCAAATGTTCACATTTTGTTTATATCCCTGTTAGTATTTCTTCTTTGCCAAGAAAATCATCCACCTGACAGGTGTGGCATATCAAGAAGCTGATTAAACAGCATCGACATTACACAGGTGCACCTTGTGCTGGGAACAAAAGGCCTGTCAAAATGTGCAGCTTTGACACAACACAATGCCACAGATGTCTCAAGGTTTGAGGGAATGTGCAATTGGCATGCTGACTGCAGGAATATCCACCAGTGCTGTTGCCATAGAAGTTAATGTTAATTTCTCTACCATAAACTGTCTCCAATGTCATTTTAGAGAATTTAGCATTAAATCCAACCAGCCTCAACTGCATACCACGTGTAACCATGCCAGCCCAGGTCCTCCACATCTGGCTTCTTCACCTGCGGGATCGTCAGAGACCGGACAGCTGATGAAATTGGAGTATTTTTATCTAATAAAGCCGTTTTGTGGGGAAAAACTCATTCTGAGTGGGCTGGCATATGCACACTTGATACAAACTGTAAATCAGTAAAATGGATATTTTTGCATGTGTTCATATTTGTAAGTATATGACCCTATTATGGAAAAGGGAGACCCATCACCAACCCATAAAGTAAAATGTATCATTCAGCTATGTAAACTTTAACATGGATTTATCCTGCGATAGATGTGGTTCAATGGGTAACATGTCTTCTAATACCTCTTAAAGGGCAAAAACGAAAATACAGCGCTAATTTGACCACTTCACGTCAAAGGACATGAACCTACGGTGTCAGGAAAAAAAGAACCAACCATTTATCCATTGCAATTTAAGAGAAATCATACAATGTACAATTGGTGATGTTCATAAAAAGGTGTTTTTTTTCTTCAAAGATGTTACAGATCCAGTTGCAGCATGTTCAGACAAATCTTTTTTAAGTGTGTATCGGAGCTCTGTGAGATTTCTGTGATTTTCTGAAATAACACACACTCATTCAACCCTCTGTAAATAAGTCAAAGGAGGATATGTGTTCACTTTCAGCTTCCTGTGTCAACCGGAAGTGCCTTCAAATGGTGTCATAGGTGCTGTTTCGAAAAGGGTTAAAAGGGTCTGATCTTTTCAAAACTTCATATGTGTCATTTCTTCCAACAGATGTCAAAGAAAAGCTCTCTCTCACACACATACACACACACACAGCAAGGATGGAGTGACAAAGTGCAGTGCTTAAAGACACTCAGAGCCTGCAATGGCATTACCATCATCTCTAGGCTGTGCCGAATTCAACGAGATGCCCCGTTAGACCTTAGACCGTAGCTTGCTCGGTCTGAGCTCACCGACCATGAAAAAAGTAGGTCCATAATGAAGCCTGGCCCTAAATTGCAGGTGCTTTTGGGTGACAACGGGAGAACAGTTAGGGTTAGAAGCACAATTCGACCTCAGGAACATTCCTGAGGTCCTCCCGATCTGTGCAAGCCTAATCTTGACCATGCGGCATTAATCCTTAACAGTTAAAAGGTGTTTTCATCAAACAGTTTTCAATGACTTCTCTCCCCATAGGAATACATTGCCTGCATCCCTAAATTCCACCTGGATCCTAGGACGGAGGGACAGTGTGGTGCGTAGAGACAGACAGAGCCTGCAATAGTTACCTTTGTTCGAACTATTAAAGAACCGTCAGACCTAGAGCTCTGAAACTTTAGAAACCTGCTATAGAGCTCAAGTCGACAGTGCACAGTGAGTTATGTGGCTCTAGAAGGTTCTCAGACCGAGAAACAGCCTCGTACATTTGCAATAACTTCAATTCATTTTGACATCACGGCAATGACGACATTTAGAAATGTCCCAGAGTCGCAAGACTAGGTGCATTGAAACCACCTCGGCCCATAGAGACGGACCCTAACGTTTCTGTCCGATAGCTCATTCAAGGACCCCTTAGCAATGCCCAGAAAATTTGGATTTTCAACACCAATTAAGGTCGCTACTCGGGCTCCAAATGACCTATCGAGCTGAAACTTGGGATTCGGGGTCACCTCAGCTAGGCCTACATATAATGTCAGAACTGGAACCGCAGCTAGAACGTAACTACGTGTTTTATGTTTTTATTATGGTTTGAACAGAAGGCGCTGTGAATTTTGTGCCTGCTCTGAAATATGTGATAGTTGGCTTCTAAACGAGTTGGAAAAAGTGGGTGTGGTGTCGTTTACCTTTGATGATCTTCTGATGTTTTCACTCACGAGACTCCCAGTTAGACAGCAAATGTTCCTTTTGTTCCATAAAGATTATTTTTATACCCAAAATACCTCACCTCCGTTTGTTGGTCACGTTATGTTGAGAAATACACCGGAAATAGCGGTCACGACAACGTCGAAAAAAATCCAAATTATATCCATAATATCGACAGAAACATGGCAAACGTTTTTTATAATCAATCCTCAAGGTGTTTTTCAAATATCTATTCGATAATATATCAACGGGGACAATTGGCTTTTCAGTAGGACTGAGAGGAAAAATAGCTACCTCTGTCTTTTATGCAAGAATCTCTCTGAGAGCCCCCACCTGTCCACTTACGCAATGTAGTCGTTTACGCTCATTCTTCAACATAAAGGCGTGAAACTACGTCTAAAGCCTGTAGACACCTTAGGGAATACGTAGAAAAAGGAATCTGGTTGATATCCCTTTCAATGACCAATAGGGGTGCATAGGAACACAACGGTTTCAAAACATGAGTCACTTCCTGATTGGATTCTTCTTAGGCTTTTGCCTGCAATATCAGTTCTGTTATACTCACAGGCAATATTTATACAGTTTTTGAAACTTTAGAGTGTTTTCTATCCTAAGCTATCAATTATATGCATATTCTAGCATCTGGTCCTGAGAAATAGGCCGTTTACTTTGGGAACGTTATTTTTCCAAAAATGAAAATAGTGCCCCCGTAGCTTTTAGAGCTTATTAATGGGGGCGATATTAATTTTTTTTACTTTTGACTTCCTATGAAATCATATTGCAAATGGACAAAACATATGCCTTTTGGACAAGTAAAATAAAAAAATAAAAAATATGATAATAAATTTGACAAAAGTATGTTCATACAGTTCTTATACATGTGTAATTGACAAAAAATGTTTAAAGAATTTCGAAAAACGGTCCAGAAAGCACTTTTTTAAGGGGGTGATAAGGTTTTGAAAAATGTTCAAATGTTCAAAATTGTACTCTTGGGTCTTGACTTGTGTTACATTTGCAATATGAAAAATTACGGTGGAGCGCACTCGCCATCTATTGGATTTTTGCAGTGTTACACTTGGCATTTGCCATATGGCATTTGCAATCAACTTTGAATGAAACTATGTCCAATTGAGTGGTATTGTCCATTGGGTATATGTTTTGTACGGTGCCAATATGATCCCATTCATTTTTGTCCATTTCAGGGGGGTGTTCTATTACATACATACACCAACCAGAAGCCATGGATTACAGGCGACATCCGCACTGAGCTAACCTGCCACTTTGAAGGAGCTTATAAGAAATCCTTCTATGCCCTCCGACGAACCATCAAACAGGCAAAGCATCAATACAGGACTAAGACTGAATCGTACTACACCGGCTCTGATCCTCGTCGGATATGGCAGGGTTTGTAAACTATTACAGACTACAAAGGGAAGCACAGCCGTGAGCTGCCCAGTGACACGAGCCTACCAGATGAGCTAAATTACGTCTATGCTCGCTTCGAGGCAAGTAACTATGAAACATGCATGAGAGCATCAGCTGTTCCGGACGACTGTGTGATCACACTCTCCGTAGCCGATGTGAGTAAAAATAAAATGCATTATTATTCCCATACCATTATTACAGAGACTCAGATAAATGATGCTACCCTCTGCCTATTTGCTACTTAGCTTAATCAAGCCTTTCTCAAAATACAACACTGCCCCTTTAAGACAAAAATAAGCTCTGTACCTGACTTGCTTTTCAAAGATGTCTAGAAACGTACAAGTTTTGTGCTCTTGTAGGAAGGAATCACTCCCCTATTGCTGACTACAAATTATCTATAACTGGGCTATTAACACACTGATGCACTAACTAGCAAACATTATGAACAGAATGTGGCTACATGCAGCTCTTATTTTCATCTTAAAACAAGCTTATCTACTCACTACCACAGCAGTAAACAGTCCAGTTCATAGTAAATGGCACAGATCTATATTGTATAGTCTAAATGCATAGTCTATTTGCATATAGGCCTACTACAGCTCTGATTGGTTACACTGCACTTGTCTGTGTCTGTGTAGAGTATGGGCTGCGTCGTGCACATAGAATCCTAGTCCAATGCGTTCTGCCTACAACAAAATCTCTGTTTCTGTATGTTACATTGAAAGTGGTTAATATTGCGTTGATTTGATCACAATTGCCACAGTAAAGGGAAATGTTGATAGTGTTAACTAACTTTGAAAACTCTAGAAAGTTGAGTGTAGTTCAATCTCGTGCTTCTCCATGGTCGGATATTTCTTCTGAGCTTTGTGTACCAGTGCTGCAAGCTGCAAGGCTTACATGCTGAATTGAACGGGCACACGCCTGCATGTTGATTTTGTCCATCCACACCAGATGCACGCAACTCTGAACCACCTATATTATTTTTTGAAAGGTCGAAATGCATGAAATTCATTTATGGCCATTTATCTAGCTAGCTTGCTGTTGCTACCTAATTTGTCCTGGGATATAAACATTGGGTTGTTATTTTACCTGAAATGCATAAGCTCATCTACTCTGACAATTCATTTGTATTTAATTTAAAGGGCTAGGCATCCCGCTGGCGGGACAACTTCCAGTGAAACTGGAGGGTGCGCAATTCAAATAAATAATCATAAAAATTATCGATATTAAACATTTATGTACATACAAGTCTCTTATATCGGTTAAAAGCTTAAATTATTGTTAATCTAACTGCACTGTCCGATTTACAATAGGCTTTACAGTGAAAGCATGCCATGCGATTGTTTGAGGACGGCAACCCACATCGAAATATTTTCAACCAGCACAGGTTTCATAAATTCACAAATAGCGATTAAATATTCACTTACTTTTTGAAAATCTTCCTCTGATTTGTCATCCAAAGGGTCCCAGCAACAACATGTAGTGTCGTTTTGTTAGATAAAATCCTTCTTTATATCCCAAAAAGTCTGTTTAGTTGGCACCATTGAAAGGAAGGAATCCAAAAAGCTACCGCTGAACTTTGTTATAACAAAATTATGGTTGGTTTTTCTTTGGATTTTCTCCTACCATATCTATTTTGTTATAGTCTCCTACACTATTTTAACATTTCTACAAACGTCAGAGTGTTTTATTTCCAATGGTACCAATTATATGCATATCCTGGGCTTCAGGGCCTGAGCAAAAGGCAGTTTACTTTGGGCACGTCAGTCAGGTGGAAATGGAGAAAAATAGACCCTAGCCTCAAAAAGTCAATATAACTGATCATCTGTGGTGTCAGCAGTGAGTGTGTACATGTAAATGTAATGTGTGAGCATGGGTGCATGTGTATGTGTGTATGCATGAATGTGAAGTGTCAGTGTAGGTGGGTGTGGCTGAATGATAGAGACCTGAGGATGGGCAAAGTCCTTTCAGGTAGTCAGTGTGGATAGTCTCTGGGAGAGAGGGAGTGCGGGGGTAGTTAGCTATTCAACAGTTGTATGCTATTCAACAGTCTTATGGCCTTTTTGGAGCCTGTTGGTCTGTGATCCGATGCTCCGGTACCGCCTGCTGGATGGGAGCAGAGAGAACATGGCTCGGTTGGCTTGAATCCTCAGGTTGCTGGAGTTTTTCAGGCCTTTCTCAGACCCCACCTGGCATGAATGTCTTCGGTGGCTGGGAGCTTTTAAGATGTATTAGCTGTTGTTTAAAGAAAGTTTTTAACAAACAGGGAAACCTTTGCCCATCCCCTTTAGCCCAGACAAAAAAAATGGTACATTATAGCAATAAACTTTTAGCAATTGATTAGTATTTTAAATCTGTGATTATTATATTATTATTTTGGTGAGGAAAAACATTTTGGTACTGGTAGCTGGGGATTCTACAACAAGCACACAGATTGCATAGAAATTAGTAAATAGAACAGATGTATTCATTATATAATGTGATATGACATTAGCTAGCTACATTGAATCAAACAAATATTTAATTCAAAGAGACAGGCAACATTCCAATGCCCACCCCTTTTCTAACAATGTTTCTACCGTCCAATCATCACAAACACTAGTAGGGGAGGGAAAATCTATCACTCTTGCACGATTGGTCTGTTGTGATAGATTGACGGATCACTCCCACCACTGTACGTGTGCTCCAGCTCCTGTCATAATTTTTTTTGCAACAATAATATCACAATACTACATATCAATACAGGGACAATACAGTGTGCACAATGAAAATGGGTGAAGAGAAATCTAACAAAATATAACAAGAATATTTCAGGACACATTTAGATGTGACAAGGCAATGAGATAGCAACATACATTCAGAGACATAACTTCATGACTTTAGACATTTTAAGTTTTACAAGTTTGAGGGATTTATACAATTTTTGCAGTTCAATATATAAAAAATGAATAAACATTATCCCACCTCAAGGGAGTAGCCCCCCTATCCTTTAGGAAAAGGGCAGTATCATCTGCAAATTGACTGATATTTCTATCTTTACCAAAAATATGAATCCTGTTTAAATGATCAGATTTGTTAAGAAAGAAGGCTAAGGAATATGTGGCTAAAATAAGTTAAAGAGGGGAGCTTTGACAACCCTGTTTATTCCTCTAGCAATAGAGAAATTAGTGGATGTTATTTTGCTCATAGCCACCGAACTGCTAGTATCATTATACATCAACCTTATCACTTTACAGAAATTCTCCCCGAACCCAAAGTAGGTTCTAAATAAAAAGTTAGTCTCTAAAGTGTAAAAAGCCTTGAAAAAAGAGAAAGACTATTTAAAGCCATATTCTTCTATGAACTCTGTAATGAGTTCTGCTGTAATGTAGGTTATCTAATACCTTCTATGAACTCTGTAATGAGTTCTACTGTAATGTAGGTTATCTAATACCAATTGTATATGGTTATGAATACTCCTTCCTTTAATGAAGGCTGATTGAGTTTCAGTCAGATCTGACAGAACAACTGGTCAGGGTGGTGGATGCGCTACATTCATAAATGCATATTGTAATATATCTGTTCCTCCTAAATATGAATGTGTGATGGTTGACATCCCCAGTACAGGTAATAATATTAAGCTGGTCAATTTCAACAATCCTTGTCGAAAACTTTGTATAGCAATGTTTGATGAAATGTCAGGATACTTGGGATCTAGAGAGATATGGTGTGGTGTCTTTAATACACATACTACTTTATAGGGAAGCCCACATTGTTACGGTGCGTGAATGAGGACCCAAAAGCGAATCAACTTAAACAGAGCTTCTTTAATTACCACACACAGGTAGGCTCAGATGGACCGGCAGATTCCGACAGGACAGGACAAGGTTACAGCAAACATGACGACAGTCTGGTTCAGGCATGAATGACACAAACAAACAAGAATCCGACAAGGACAGGAGCAGAAACAGAGAGAGATATAGGGACCTAATCAGAGGGAAAAAGGGAACAGGTGGGGAACGGGGTGAATGGGTAGTTAGAGGAGACAAGGGACAGCTGGGGGAAAGCGGGGGAGAAAAGGTAACCTAACACGACCAGCAGAGGGAGACAGGGTGAAGGGAAAGGACAGAGACAAGACAACATGACAGTACATGACAGTACCCCCCCACTCACCGAGCGCCTCCTGGCGCACTCGAGGAGGAAACCTGGCGGCAACGGAGGAAATCATCAATCAGCGCACGGTCCAGCACGTCCCGAGAGGGAACCCAACTCCTCTCCTCAGGACCGTACCCCTCCCAGTCAACTAGGTACTGATGACCACGGCCCCGAGGACGCATGTCCAAGATTTTACGGACCCTGTAGATAGGTGCGCCCTCGACAAGGATGGGGGGGGGGGGGGGAAGACGAGCGGGGGCGCGAAGAGCGGGCTTAACACAGGAGACATGGAAGACCGGGTGGACGCGACGAAGATATCGCGGAAGAAGAAGTCGCACTGCGACAGGATTAATGACCTGAGAGATACGGAATGGACCAATGAACCGCGGGGTCAACTTGCGAGAAGCCGTCTTAAGGGGAAGGTTCTGAGTGGAGAGCCAAACTCTCTGACCGCGACAATATCTAGGGCTCTTCGTTCTACGCTTATTAGCAGCTCTCACAGTCTGCGCCCTATAACGGCAAAGTGCAGACCTGACCCTCTTCCAGGTGCGCTCGCAACGTTGGACAAAAGCCTGAGCGGAGGGGACGCTGGACTCGGCGAACTGAGATGAGAACAACGGAGGCTGGTACCCGAGGCTACTCTGAAAAGGAGAAAGCCCGGTCGCAGACGAAGGAAGCGAGTTGTGGGCGTATTCTGCCCAGGGGAGCTGTTCTGACCAAGACGCAGGGTTGCGAAAAGAAAGACTGCGTAAGATGCGACCAATAGTCTGATTGGCCCGTTCTGCTTGACCGTTAGACTGGGGGTGAAAGCCGGAAGAGAGACTGACGGAAGCCCCAATCAAACGGCAAAACTCCCTCCAAAATTGAGACGTGAATTGCGGACCTCTGTCCGAAACGACGTCTGACGGAAGGCCATGAATTCTGAAAACATTCTCGATGATGATTTGTGCCGTCTCTTTAGCAGAAGGAAGCTTAGCAAGGGGAATGAAATGAGCCGCCTTAGAGAACCTATCGACAACCGTAAGAATAACAGTCTTCCCCGCTGACGAAGGCAGTCCGGTGACAAAATCTAAGGCGATGTGAGACCACGGTCGAGAGGGAATAGGAAGCGGCCTGAGACGGCCGGCAGGAGGAGAGTTACCGGACTTAGTCTGCGCGCAGACCGAACAAGCAGCCACGAAACGACGCGTGTCATGCTCCCGGGTGGGCCACCAGAAACGCTGGCGAATGGAAGCAAGCGTACCCCGAACGCCAGGGTGGCCGGCTAACTTGGCAGAGTGAGCCCACTGAAGAACGGCCAGACGAGTAGGAACGGGAACGAAAAGAAGGTTCCTAGGACAAGCGCGCGGCGACGGAGTTTGAGTGAGTGCTTGCTTTACCTGCCTCTCAATTCCCCAGACAGTCAACCCGACAACACGCCCCTCAGGGAGAATCCCCTCGGGGTCAGTGGAGGCTACTGAAGAACTGAAGAGACGAGACAAAGCATCAGGCTTGGTGTTCTTAGAGCCCGGACGATAAGAAATCACGAACTCGAAACGAGCGAAAAACAGCGCCCAACGCGCCTGACGCGCATTAAGTCGTTTGGCAGAACGGATGTACTCAAGGTTCCTATGGTCAGTCCAAACGACAAAAGGAACGGTCGCCCCCTCCAACCACTGTCGCCATTCGCCTAGGGCTAACCGGATGGCGAGCAGTTCGCGGTTACCCACATCATAGTTACGTTCCGACGGCGACAGGCGATGAGAAAAATACGCGCATGGGTGGACCTTGTCGTCAGAGAGGGAGCGCTGAGAAAGGATGGCTCCCACTCCCACCTCTGACGCGTCAACCTCGACAACGAACTGTCTAGAGACGTCAGGTGTAACAAGGATAGGAGCGGATGTAAAACGATTCTTGAGGAGATCAAAAGCTCCCTGGGCGGAAACGGACCACTTAAAGCACGTCTTGACAGAAGTAAGGGCTGTGAGAGGAGCTGCCACCTGACCGAAATTACGGATGAAACGACGATAGAAGTTCGCGAAGCCGAGAAAGCGCTGCAGCTCGACGCGTGACTTAGGGACGGGCCAATCAATGACAGCTTGGACCTTAGCGGGATCCATCTTAATGCCTTCAGCGGAAATAACAGAACCGAGAAATGTGACGGAGGAGGCATGAAAAGTGCACTTCTCAGCCTTCACAAAAAGACAATTCTCTAAAAGGCGCTGGAGGACACGTCGAACGTGCTGAACATGAATCTGGAGTGACGGTGAAAAAATCAGGATATCGTCAAGGTAAACGAAAACAAAGATGTTCAGCATGTCTCTCAGGACATCATTGACTAATGCCTGAAAGACAGCTGGAGCGTTAGCGAGGCCGAAAGGAAGAACCCGGTATTCAAAGTGCCCTAACGGAGTGTTAAACGCCGTCTTCCACTCGTCCCCCTCCCTGATGCGCACGAGATGGTAAGCGTTACGAAGGTCCAACTTAGTGAAAAACCTGGCTCCCTGCAGGATCTCGAAGGCTGAAGACATAAGAGGAAGCGGATAACGATTCTTCACTGTTATGTCATTCAGCCCTCGATAATCTATGCAGGGGCGCAGAGACCCGTCCTTCTTCTTGACAAAAAAAAACCCCGCTCCGGCGGGAGAGGAGGAGGGGACTATGGTACCGGCGTCAAGAGCTACAGACAAATAATCTTCGAGAGCCTTACGTTCGGGAGCCGACAGAGAGTATAGTCTACCCCGGGGGGGGGTGGTTCCCGGAAGGAGATCAATACTACAATCATACGACCGGTGTGGAGGAAGAGAGGTGGCCCTGGACCGACTGAACACCGTGCGCAGATCGTGATATTCCTCCGGCACCCCTGTCAAATCACCAGGCTCCTCCTGTGAAGAAGAGACAGAGGAAACAGGAGGGATAGCAGACATTAAACATTTCACATGACAAGAGACGTTCCAGGAGAGGATAGAATTACTAGACCAATTAATGGAAGGATTATGACAAACTAGCCAGGGATGGCCCAAAACAACAGGTGTAAAAGGTGAACGAAAAATTAAAAAAGAAATGGTTTCACTATGATTACCAGAAACAGTGAGGGTTAAAGGTAGCGTCTCACGCTGAATCCTGGGGAGAGGACTACCATCCAGGGCGAACAAGGCCGTGGGCTCCTTTAACTGTCTGAGAGGAATGTCATGTTCCCGAGCCCAGGTCTCGTCCATAAAACAGCCCTCCGCCCCAGAGTCTATTAAGGCACTGCAGGAAGCTGACGAACCGGTCCAGCGTAGATGGACCGACAAGGTAGTGCAGGATCTTGAAGGAGAGACAGGAGTAGTAGCGCTCACCAGTAGCCCTCCGCTTACTGACGAGCTCTGGCCTTTTACTGGACATGAAGTGACAAAATGACCAGCGGAACCGCAATAGAGACAGAGGCGGTTGGTGATTCTCCGTTCCCTCTCCTTAGTCGAGATGCGGATACCTCCCAGCTGCATGGGCTCAGCACCCGAGCCGGCAGAGGAAGATGGTAGTGATGCGGAGAGGGAGGCGACGGAGAGCGCGAGCTCCTTTCCACGAGCTCGGTGACGAAGATCAACCCGTCGCTCAATGCGAATAGCGAGTTCAATCAAGGAATCCACGCTGGAAGGAACCTCCCGGGAGAGAATCTCATCCTTTACCTCTGCGCGGAAACCCTCCAGAAGACGAGCGAGCAAGGCCGGCTCGTTCCAGCCACTGGAGACAGCAAGAGTGCGAAACTCAATAGAGTAGTCTGTTATGGATCGATTGCCTTGACATAGGGAAGACAGGGCCCTGGAAGCCTCCTCCCCAAAAACAGATCGATCAAAAACCCGTATCATCTCCTCCTTAAAGTCTTGATACTGGTTAGTACACTCAGCCCTTGCCTCCCAGATTGCCGTGCCCCACTCACGAGCCCGTCCAATAAGGAGAGATATGACGTAGGCGACACGAGCAGTGCTCCTGGAGTAAGTGTTGGGCTGGAGAGAAAACACAATATCACACTGGGTGAGGAACGAGCGGCATTCAGTGGGCTCCCCAGAGTAACACGGCGGGTTATTGATTCTGGGCTCCGAAGATTCGAAAGCCCTGGAAGTGGCCGGTGGATCGAGGCGGAGATGGTGAACCTGTTCTGTGAGGTTGGAGACTTGGGTGGCCAGGGTCTCAACGGCATGTCGAGCAGCAGACAATTCCTGCTTGTGTCTGCCTAGCATCGCTCCCTGGATCTCGACGGCTGAGTGGAGAGGATCCGAAGTCGCTGGGTCCATTCTTGGTCGGATTCTTCTGTTACGGTGCGTGAATGAGGACCCAAAAGCGAATCAACTTAAACAGAGCTTCTTTAATTACCACACACAGGTAGGCTCAGATGGACCGGCAGATTCCGACAGGACAGGACAAGGTTACAGCAAACATGACGACAGTCTGGTTCAGGCATGAATGACACAAACAAACAAGAATCCGACAAGGACAGGAGCAGAAACAGAGAGAGATATAGGGACCTAATCAGAGGGAAAAAGGGAACAGGTGGGGAACGGGGTGAATGGGTAGTTAGAGGAGACAAGGGACAGCTGGGGGAAAGCGGGGGAGAAAAGGTAACCTAACACGACCAGCAGAGGGAGACAGGGTGAAGGGAAAGGACAGAGACAAGACAACATGACAGTACATGACACACATACTGATGCTAATGGTATGATTGTCGAAGATATGATGGAAGAAAAAGCATTAGTATGTCTTAACGATGGATGGCGATACAAGAATAGATGTTGTCAGAGAGGTTACATCCTGCCTGGACCTCACAATGGTTTCTAACGCTATTGCAGACATTTGTGAATGGAAGGTATTGGATGATTCTACTATTGGGAGTGATCATTTCCCGATTATGTACCATGAACTTTGATGTCACTATTCCAGATAGTTCAGAAGATGTGGCTTTCCTAAAGAAGACTGGGAAACGTTTGGAGAACATTGTTTAAACTCTGTTGGAGAGTTGTTTTTAGAGAGGTATGTTGATGTTTGTGCTGCCTCTGTCACTTCTCTGATTTTGAGTGCAGCGAACCTACATATACCAGTGAGTGAAGTGGGTGAGAAAGGAAAGGTAGTTCCTTGGTGGCCTGAAGATTGTACTTTGGCTATTCGAGAAAGATATAGGGTCTACAGAGTATGACTTTGACGCCTGAAAATCGAATTGATTTCCAAAGGAAGAGAGCTTTGGTGCACAGGGTCGTTAAGTCTGCCAAGAGAAATGCATGGAGACAGTTCGTTCTACAATAGGCAGGGGTACGGAGTTGAGAGATGTTTGGTCCAAGTTGACGAAAATGACTGGAAGAAGTAAAAACACTCGAATTCCAGTTTTGGAGACGGTGATAATCTGGCTGTATCAGATAAAGAAAACTATGACATGTTGGGGAGAGCATTTGCTAATGTACATAGTGGGGTTACTTTGAACGAAGTGTACAAGCAACGCAAGCGTCAGATTTCAAATGCTCATACTAATGTGTTTAAGAAGAGGAATATTGTTCACTCATCATTGGATGCTGATTTCACATGGCATGAGATGCGATTAGCCCTAATAGGCTCTGGATGTACAGCCCAGGTTATGATAAATTATGTTATGCAATGTTTAAGCATCATCCTGATGAGGTCATAAATATTCTCCTGAGATTATTTAATAGAATCTGGAGTGAAGAGGTTCTACCTTCTAGATAGAAATGTGCAGTTATATTGCCTTTCGTAACGCCTGGGAAGGATCCTTCATGTGCGGGAAGTATGGTGGCAAAATTGCAAGATTATGTTATAATACTTTTATTGCATCAAACGGTTGTTTTATTCAACAGAATAGAGTATTCTTACAGTGCCTTGCGAAAGTATTCGGCCCCCTTGAACTTTGCAACCTTTTGCCACATTTCAGGCTTCAAACATAAAGATATAAAACTGTATTTTTTTGTGAAGAATCAACAACAAGTGGGACACAATCATGAAGTGGAACGACATTTATTGGATATTTCAAACTTTTTTAACAAATCAAAAACTGAAAAATTGGGCGTGCAAAATTATTCAGCCCCTTTACTTTCAGTGCAGCAAACTCTCTCCAGAAGTTCCGTGAGGATCTCTGAATGATCCAATGTTGACCTAAATGACTAATGATGATAAATACAATCCACCTGTGTGTAATCAAGTCTCCGTATAAATGCACCTGCACTGTGATAGTCTCAGAGGTCCGTTAAAAGCGCAGAGAGCATCATGAAGAACAAGGAACACACCAGGCAGGTCTGAGATACTGTTGTGAAGAAGTTTAAAGCCGGATTTGGATACAAAAATATTTCCCAAGCTTTAAACATCCCAAGGAGCACTGTGCAAGCGATAATATTGAAATGGAAGGAGTATCAGACCACTGCAAATCTACCAAGACCTGGCCGTCCCTCTAAACTTTCAGCTCATACAAGGAGAAGACTGATCAGAGATGCAGCCAAGAGGCCCATGATCACTCTGGATGAACTGCAGAGATCTACAGCTGAGGTGGGAGACTCTGTCCATAGGACAACAATCAGTCGTATATTGCACAAATCTGGCCTTTATGGAAGAGTGGCAAGAAGAAAGCCATTTCTTAAAGATATCCATAAAAAGTGTTGTTTAAAGTTTGCCACAAGCCACCTGGGAGACACACCAAACATGTGGAAGAAGGTGCTCTGGTCAGATGAAACCAAAATTGAACTTTTTGCCAACAATGCAAAACGTTATGTTTGGCGTAAAAGCAACACAGCTCATCACCCTGAACACACCATCCCCACTGTCAAACATGGTGGTGGCAGCATCATGGTTTGGGCCTGCTTTTCTTCAGCAGGGACAGGGAAGATGGTTAAAATTGATGGGAAGATGGGTGGAGCCAAATACAGGACCATTCTGGAAGAAAACCTGATGGAGTCTGCAAAAGACCTGAGACTGGGACGGAGATTTGTCTTCCAACAAGACAATGATCCAAAACATAAAGCAAAATCTACAATGGAATGGTTCAAAAATAAACATATCCAGGTGTTAGAATGGCCAAATCAAAGTCCAGACCTGAATCCAATCGAGAATCTGTGGAAAGAACTGAAAACTGCTGTTCACAAATGCTCTCCATCCAACCTCACTGAGCTCGAGCTGTTTTGCAAGGAGGAATGGGAAAAAATGTCAGTCTCTCGATGTGCAAAACTGATAGAGACATACCCCAAGCGACTTACAGCTGTAATCGCAGCAAAAGGTGGCGCTACAAAGTATTAACTTAAGGGGGCTGAATAATTTTGCACGCCCAATTTTTCAGTTTTTGATTTGTTAAAAAAGTTTGAAATATCCAATAAATGTTGTTCCACTTCATGATTGTGTCCCACTTGTTGTTGATTCTTCACAAAAAAATACAGTTTTATATCTTTATGTTTAAAGCCTGAAATGTGGCAAAAGGTCGCAAAGTTCAAGGGGGCCGAATACTTTCGCAGGGCACTGTAACTATTGTGTGTATGTTCTACTGAGGATGGGCCTTTGGGAGATAACACTGACAGGAGATTTACGATGTCTTTTGGGTGATAAAACCTAAAGAGCATTCCAGAGCATGAGTTAATGTTTCTGTTCTCTACCGTACCAGGGAGAGATGGTTCAAGTTTGGAGTCGGAGGGACAGACACAATGAAAACTGTTGCCACAGCAGATACTGTCTGCTACGTATTATGGGTATCTTTCATACAAATCTTAACCTTGTGACCCATTCTATATATCTGCTGTTTGTCATGTAGGTTGAAGGGGGTGTATCTTGGCTATAAAAGACCTTTGTACTTTTGTCTCGGCGCTCTCAACAGATCATCAGAGACGGTGATTCGTCGACCAGCCATCGCTATTGCAAAGCTTTCACTAATAAAGTTTCAGTTTAAGTACAAGTCTGAATTGTGTGATAAGTTTGTCTCTCCTCATTTGATAGCAAAGAAATGAACCACCACATTTAGTGACGAGAATGGGATGTGAATCTTCACTTGGTGATCGCTCCTGACGACCCAGGTAAATCGTCCACGAGGGATCCCTCAATCTTGGGATCTCAGGGAGACCACACTTCGGGAACAGAGCAGATGGACCCACCTTTGATATGAGAGGCAGCGAGCCGAGTGGATACCACATCTCAAACTTCGTTTTTTTAAAAACAGGTGAGCGAACCACACAGTCGAGTTTAAAAAAAAGCCTCTGTTACGTAGGCTCTGAGTGTGTATTCCTGTGTGAGTGGGGCACCTTTGAGGCGTAAGCAGGGCCGAGTCAGAGGAGAGTAATCTGAGCGTTTGTGGACTCAAAGATACTCTGCCACTGGTCGGTTGCTTGCGACCTAGAGCCGTCCTGACACTGAATTGATCACAGTGGGGATTGGTGCGGTTTGTAGGAGTGAAGGGCCAGGTTGACTGTGGGTTCTGTGTGAAGCACGGTACCTGGCGAAACCCTATTGGAAGAAGGACCTCATTCTGAAACGTGATCCTCAGAAGTGGTGAATTCCAATTATTTTAAATGTGCTAGCCAGGTATGCCCTGGGTTTCGTAAATTAGCGTTAAATATCTAGAATCTGTGTGAACTAGTTTTGGCCATTTATAATATTGTATAAGATAGTAAGGTGCACCTGTACTTGTTTTAAACCTGTAATTGTTTTAAACCTGTACCCCATTTTAGAAGTATTGAAAGATGTAAATGTATGAGTTGCATTATCCCAGGAACTAATCATGAGATGTACATTTGAAAATATTCCTGCAGGTTCAAATATTGTTGAAAAACAACTAACTGATAAGGTATGTTTGAGAATATCATTGTGTGACTGTGATATGAGAGTTGTGTGAATACGGAATTGAGTCTTAATCTGAGTTTGGATAGTAACATGCTTAATCTGATTATTGACATTTGGATAATAAGCTTTGATATAACGTTATCTTTGGGTTCTGTTCCTTCACTGCCCATCACAGAATATCACGGGGTGGTATTGAGAGCGGGATGATATTTTAGAAAGCAGCGGAAGGTCTATAGTTCCTGAGAAGCTTGATTTTGAAATTTTGAGAACCGTTGAGGATCCCCAAAACGGGATGGTCATTGTCCGGGAAACATACATTTTTTTTTTCTTTTCTGTTGGGAGAATGTTTGGAGAGCTGCTTCGTAGCTATGGAGAGTCCTTGAAAGAGCAAATGGAATGGTTGTCGTGAGTACCTTAGAATTTCATACGTTTTATATGGATTCTGTGAATATATGAAAATATGATACATTGTATGTGTGTATAATCGATTACTAGAGATTTGATAAAGTAATACTGGGAATATAATTAGATACAATTTAAACCACCCATTCTACGTAGGGTTTGAGTTGGTATCTTTAGTGGATAATTTGATAAAGATGAGGTTTAAGCATTATTAAACTGTCTACAAAGTCCGGGCAATTGTTTTAGAAACTGATTGTAGTGTGTCCACTTTTGGTTAATTTACCCCTAACGATGTTACTATAAAACGCTTATTGGATTTTCTCCGTCTGGGTACTACATTTGAACTAAAACTGCCTGAAAATGTGTTTTATTTTTTTCTTCCCAGTATGAGAGGAGTTGCTGGATTTATTTAATAAACCTTTTTCCATTCAGTTAGAGCGATTTAGGATGGAATCTCGACGTAATTTATAACGCCGTACAAAGCCTAGGGTATCCATCAAACTAATTATCATTGCGTGATTAATGTGATGTAGTAAAGTGATTGAAATACGTTGCACGAGAAAACATAATCTAGTTTTATTAAAAAGTGCAAGATCTGTTTCCTAGTCAATGAATTTCGATGTAACTCTTTGACTGCTAATCTATTCATTTGGCATGTGAGAATCATCGCCGGAGAAACGCTTGGACCTTTAATTAGGGCTATTTTCTGGGAATTGTGTCGTTATTATGTGCCTGATTCTACGACTACAGACAATTGTAAATTGGGTTATTTGCGGGGTTTCTTCGTCATTTCAATTACATTGGGTATATGGTATTGACTAAAATCTGTGTTTCTGATTGTAATTCAACTATTGGTATGTTTTGCCTGGAAAGATTGTGTTTGTTTAAGATATAAACTGAACGTTTTAATAGCTTGCTTAGTTCAAATTGTAAGACAAATTCATTCAACATAAAAAGCGAGGCGATTTCGAGGTAATACGTTGTCTGTTGCCTAAATGGTCTGCTGGAATAACATATTGAGAATGGAGTCATATTTAAATAATTGAATCAAAGAAGAGACAGTTACCTATATCTAATCAATTCTAATAATAGCGGATAGGTAATTGCGATAGAGTTGTGCCCACCGAAATGTGTTTTTTTATTCTTAAGGATTGACTAATTTGGCACATTACATGTTATTTTTAAAGTCTTGGACATTTCATAAATGTGAAGCCGAAAGAGAAGAGAAGGTTGTAAAGTTTGTTCTTACGATAGAGGTAAGCCAGAACGTTGTTTGAGTATGGGTTATATTTTTTCCTACTGTTTGTAGGAGAGTTGTTTGTGCTCACTGGACTGTATTGGGCTGTAAATGATTCAGGTCTGAATAGTTGAATCGGAAACGTTTTGTGATAGATTCTTATTATTGTTGCTTGGTTTTATTGTTTAGGTATCACCAGGGAATTTGAGCAGGAAGTTAATGTATTCTAACATTATAATCTGTTTCCATTACTTGGAACAATGTCAGGTCATTAAAGTGGACTGCAGTTTGAGTTTGATTTTATTTATATTTTTGCAGGGACAGTGCACATTAATCACAGTTGCGCGTGTCTAATGGCAGGCTATTCCGGACATGGGAAGCTCTCACAGAGAAAGCAGATTGACTAAAGGTGCTTTTCCTTAAGGGAACTATACAGTCACCTCTCATGGCGAACCTTGTGGATCTGCTGCCATATGTTTGGGTTTTCTGTTTAACAAAAATACTGAGTGGAGGGGGAGCCTGGCCATTTAGAATATTGAATACAAGACAGGCCTCAGTGTATTGCACAAGATTTTTCCAACTCAGGAGCTCATGCTTTCTGAGAATGTAACAGTGATGATATCTATTTGGCTTCCTATCAAGCACTTTGAGAGCCTGTTTGCAGACAGAATGGGTTTTAATGTTGTGCAGCAAGCTTGGGCCCAACTAGTCAAGTAGTATGTTAAGTGGGGGAGTATCATAGGTTTGAAGTACAGTTTTGTTACCTCTGTAGTCAAACATTTCATATGTATTGGAAATTAGCTAGGTTGAATTTGGTTATTTGAGTTACCTTTTTCATTTGCTTTTTAAAAGAGGTTGGAATTAAGTATGATGCCAAGGTACTTAAAATCAGATACCCCCTGGAGCTTTTCCTCTGACACATAGACATCTGGCTCAGTGCCATCAGTTGTCCTGTTGTGAGGAACATGCAGACTGTGTTTTTTTTTACATTGAGATGGAAATATGAGTCCCTGAGCAACTTTGTCATCTGGGCCATTACAGTAGTGATTTCTTGTGTAGCTTGTTGTTTGTTATTTGCATGCATTCATCACTGTATCATCTGCATACATTTGAACTTCTGACCCAGTACAGACAGAAGGAAGGAAGATCATTAATGTACAAGCTGAACAGTATTGACTTTGGGACATGCCAACATTGTAGCTAAGAGTGGGAAAAAGTTAGTTTTGACTATTACTGAAAGATTAGTGGAATCTGTGTGGGTAGCTGGACAGGTAGGATGACTGACAGTGAAGGTGAACAGGTGTCAGGTGACAGAGGAATGGATGAGACTGAGGCAGGAATTCCTTTAACCATAAAGTGGTATATTTACTGAGTAGTGTGGATTCATGGACGCACAGAACTTCTGGATCAGATGGAGTTAAGGAAGAGAAAGCAGTGAGATCAGGCGATGGCAATTTCTTCCTTTTATGGAGTTGAGATCTGAGCTGAGTAAATGGCAATGAATTAAAGGATTATTCCACCAACTCCATGGGCCTTTTCTATAATTACACTGATGAGACAGCACCAACTTTTTAAAGGTTTTAGATTTGTTAAACAGGTTTGTTTTTACTGACTTTTTGCAACAGGTTGAAATGATTAGATTACTGGAAAGGGGTTATGGGTTTGGTTATTGTTTATTGTTTATTTTCTGTGTGGATTTGACTTAATTAAACACTGTATTATCTGATGTGTTTTGAGTAGGTTTCTTTCTTCCGGGACTGATGGAACTCACCTAAAGTATGTATGTTAAAGGAGACATAGGAGAAGACATCTCAAACACATTTTTATTAAATGCCTGGGATTAAATATCACTGATTCCTTACGCTGAGAAATGTACTACATTTGCGACTTATTATTATTTTTTTTTACATTTAGAGGGGTAACAGGAACAATCTAAGGAGAAACAGCTATCACATATTTGTTGGACATTGGTCTAGTAACGATACCAGGATAATTGTATCTAAGGGTAGCGCATGCTAAATTAAGCATACATAAACATTGAGGTAGATTAAAACTAATGATTAATGATTTGAGGGAGTACGGTGGACTTATCATTATTATCAGGTTTTGTTTGTAGTTAAAACTTTTGGCTTGCTGAATCGGTGTAGTATAATGAATGCTGAAGAAGAGTTTTGTGTTTTTTCTGGGAAAAGGGGGGTTTCATTGTCTCTCTGTGAAATGTTTCCTGGGGCTATAATCTTGGGGAGAGTGGGTGAGATTAAGGCCGTAAACTACCAAATTAAATAAGGCCTGGCAATTTTTTGTTTGTTTTTACCTTAAGGTTTGCAAATACCCACACACAACAGATTTGTTATGACTATTTGTTGGTGTTTAAAATATTACGTTTGATATGTGTGTTCTATTTCCTTTGGGTTTAGTGATTTTTCCATTTGTCTTAGTGCCAAGGTATCTTAAAGGGGCAGACACACACATGGAATTTTCAGAAGTTTTTATTTCCTGAGTTTTAATTAAACACGTGAATTATTTTGATAAAGGAATGTACTGGAAACCTGGGATACAACATGTATGAAATGTTTGACTGTTTTTAATTAATTAGTCTAATATAGTACAAAACACTTTTTTGAAGGGTTTGTATGACCTCTGACCTCTGTCATGACTTTCCATTGTGGTTTGATCACCCTCATTGGAAAGCCATTTGGATAATATATTTAAGGTCATTTGTAATACTGATTTCAAGGTAATCTGTAATATTGATAATTATGATGAAGTCTATAGTTCGTAGCCATATTTGTGATTTGAACCAATGTGAAGGAGAGGGCGTTGCCTTTGACTAAGGGTAGGTTGCCTTAAGTCTATTTTCCTTATGGGTACATTATGGGTACAATCATTTTTCTTTACGGAGTTCTTAAGAGTAGTGTTTTTAATTGGATTTTGTTATTTGAAATGTTGTTTTGTTTTTTTGACCATTAGTAGTGTTATTTTATTTTTTACACATTACTCTCATGGAGAGTTATGTGTCAAAATGGGGGAGGGAACAAACCTTTGAGGTTTTGGATTGAAGTTTACACACCTTGAGTGATGTGTAAGAGTGTATGGAGTGATATGTGAAGGAGTGTATTGTTGTGTTGTTTGTTCTGTTCTTTCCCCAATGGGTTATAGGTCTAACTTCCTGATCCTGTGGCTCTACGATGAAGCTAACAGTGTGATGGGGAGTATAAGACAATTTGAAAGAATAGTTTCAATAGAATGTGTTGTTATTCTCTTTGACATATGTTTAGACATTTGTATTAAGAATAATTGGTAAAAGTATTAATGTATCATATAGTTAATGAACTGAACTAAACTGTTGTTCTGATCTGTCCTCTTGAGGTTATCATGAAAAGTGACATCAGACGGTATCTTAATGCATGGAAGAGATAATTGGACCGAACAGTGTGTGTACATCAAACACCCCTCTAACTGGCTGAAGAAGAGTGACAAAGGCATTCAATACGGCCCTGTCCACACCACTTCTACCGAGAGAAATGAGTCCGAGCCAGCAACCGGTGTACAGCATCCAATCTAAGCTATCAACTGCTTTTATCTCATGTCTTTTCTCAGGAGTGTGAGAGGAGTCCACGTGGAGTGAGCATGGGGAGAGATCTGTTCTAAACGTATCTTATGTTGCTGGTATACTGGTTGACGAATGGACAAGACATAATGGGTGGTAAAGGTGATGGTGGCTCAGGTGAGACATTGAAATTGGGACATTATCATGGCCATCCACTTTGAACTGTAAAGCTATCTGAAGAAATCTTGCTTGTTTGTAGTTGACTCGTGTTTGGAGGACAAAGAATGCTGAGTTGCATCCAAAGAACACCATACCTACTGTGAAGCATGGGGGTGGAAACATCATGCTTTGGGGCTGTTTTTCTGCAAAGGGAACAGGACGACTGATCCGTGTAAAGGAAAGAATGAATGGGGCCATGTATCGTGAGATTTTGAGTGAAAACCTCCTTCCATCAGCAAGGGCATTGAAGATGAAACATGGCTAGGTCTTTCAGCATGACAATGATCCCAAACACACCACACGGGCAACGAAGGAGTGGCTTCGTAAGAAGCATTTCAAGGTCCTGGAGTGGCCAGTCTCCAGATCTCAACCCCATAGAAAATCTTTGGAGAGTTGAAAGTCTGTGTTGCCCAGCAACAGCCCCAAAACATCACTGCTCTAGAGGAGATCTGCATGGAGGAATGGGCCAAAATACCAGCAACAGTGTGTGAAAACCTTGTGAAGACTTACAGAAAACGTTTGACCTCTGTCATTGCCAACAAAGGGTATATAACAAAGTATTGAGATAAATGTTTGTAATTGACCAAATACTTATTTTTCACCATAATTTGCAAATAAATTCATTAAAAATACTACAATGTGATTTTTTGGAGAAAGAAATGTCTCATTTTGTCTGTCATAGTTGAAGTGTACCTATGATGAAAAGACCTCTCATCTTTTTAAGTGGGAGAACTTGCACAATTGGTGGCTGACTAAATACTTTTTTGCCCCACTGTATGTAAACTGATGGAAAGATGATTGTCAATAAATTGTGCTATTTCCTGGAGCACAGAGGTTTATAGAGTCATTGTCAAAGTGGTTTCTGTAAAGGTAGACCTACCCTGGATGTATTAGTCAAGGTGAGCAAATAAGTGTAAAAAAAAAAGAAAAACTATGGTCACGAAAGAAGTAAGGGTGTGAGGTTATTTAACTGGGTTTTGGCCTTCTATTTAATTGTTCCTTTCGAGTTCAAATGGGACACAGTGTATATGATGATTTTGGAGTTGACAATGTGTTGTGAAATATGTTGTAAAAATGTATTGTAATGTTTATAAAATTGTATATATCTGCCTTAATTTTTCTGGACCCCAGAAAGAGTAGGGATTTAAATGATCCGTGGCAAAGTCTTACTGTATGTTCTTCTCAAAGATGAAAATGGCTGATAAACAGTTGTTTTGTATGAACAGCCTATGGGTAGGGTTTCTACATTCAAATATGTGTGTTTATGGTTCAAATATATATATATACCATTTACCATTTAAAAAAATCAACAATATAAGAGTTATATATTGGAAAGACAAGAGACAACAAAAATACTATTTACACACTATTCATACATATTCATATTCTTATATACAGTTCAATTAGATCTTTAGAAAGAGATGATGTGATATAATGTATTTTTTAAAGCTTGCTTTTTGCCTGAGTAACCTCTGGTGGCAAATCATTCCACAATGCATGGCTCTATACATAACTGAGTGATGCATTAAATCTGTTTTTGGTTTGGGTACAGTGAAGAAACCCATAGTGGTGTGTCTGGTGGGGTATGTATGTCTGTTTGAAGTGTATGCAAATAGATTATACAAGTGGTTATGCATTTTCAACAAACAAATGTTTATTAAAAAGACAAGAAGAGAACAAGTCAAATTCTCTTCAACCCTCAACTCTCCAACCATGTGATGGCAGGCTATGTAAATTCATAACAAGTGAGTTTTTTCAATAACAAATTATGATCAATAACTTCAAAGGCTGCACTGAAATCTAACAATACAGTTCAAACTATTATCTTATTATCCATTTATTTTAGACAATCATCAGTCATCTGAGTCGGTGCAATACAAGTAGTACACGATTAGATATTAGGGTTTAGTTTCTCTAGTGTTTGGTTCTTAAAACATTTAAACCGGGTGTACACAACATGACCATCAAAATCCTAAAGTCACTGAGCCTCTCACATTAAACGACCGTATTTCCTGTATTTTTTTGTTGTCTTGCCAACACTAAAAGATGTGGCACAGACGGGGATGACACACTACAACGTTCTTCGCTTGGTCGTGAGGATTGTCGATTGCACGTTGTCTCGCTAAAACAATGATGTGATACGATTTAACGTAGCTACAACGAGCTGTGGATCAAAGCAGCCTCATTAACGTTTTCAGTCAGACATTTACGCTTGCCACACAGAGTTGAAATGTATAGTCAACATTTTGAATTGAATAACATTGCTTGTGCACTTCAGAGCTGTAACGATTTGATGCGTTGGTTATTTTATTTTTTATTTAACTATGCAAGTCAGTTAAGAACAAATTCTTATTTACAATGACGGCCTACCCCTACCAAACCGGGACGATGCTGAGTTAATTGTGCGCCGCCCTATGGAACTCCCAATCACGGCCGGATATGATACAGGCTGGATTCGAACCAGGGACTGTAGTGATGCCTCATGCACTGAGTGCCTTAGACCGCTGCACTGGCCTCTTCTCTGGCAAGCTCTCTTTGACTTTTTCTGATCGCCGTTTTCAAAACTTGTCGTTGTACATCTCACTCCACAAGATCCTTGCAGATTTTTGTCCGATAAAATCAAACATGTTTGAAACTACGGGGAATCTGCGCCTGCTCACAATCAGAGATCGGAAGCCCTCTGATTGCGTCTTTGACCCGCTCACATTTAACGAGCGTCGGTGACGGCCGCCCGTCCCGAGTAGGCAACAACATGGTGATTTTGTCTCCGATCTTAAAAATCGGGGCAATATCGTGTAGTGTACTCCCGGTGACAAAACACTCCAGTACAGTAGGTGGCGGCACACACTTATAATGTTTGCCATAATATTCTAGAAGAAGAAGACAACATGGCTGCTGCAGCAGGTCGCTATTACAACGAGGGTGGCAGAGCAACGAAAAGACAGAAAACCGAAGACGGGATGACGACGGTAAGTATTGACTGGCGACTTCGTTGGGGATGAAAAGTGCATGCATCAGTAAAACATTTCCTACCCCCAGCATTTTGGAACTTCGAGTGTGCAACAACATGAATGCTGAACACTAGCTAGCCTGAGCCAGACGGAACTAGCTAACGTTAGCTGAAGGTAACTAGCTAGCCGCACAACCGGTATTTTTTTTCTAGCTAAACTAGTTAGCTATGTATTTCTCCAGTTTTGTAAACGGTATTTAACGTAGCCAACATTGCTATCTTGCGTAATTGTATCGTCGAAGATGTACGGCTAATGAGGATAGTAGGTGTTAGCTAACTAGGTTCCGAACGTTAGTTAGCGTTGTATGATGGAGGTTAGTTTAGTCACCATATCCAAGCGGGAATACTTGGTGACAATTTAATTCATTTTGTGGGGTGGGTATAATTTGTGGAACGTTCCAACAGGAATCTGTTCCAAAAACTTCGTAAATAACAAGGTTGCCAACAAACAACGCAGACAAAGTTGTAAAGCGGCCGAATAAGATACCGGGTAGGGAGTGTGCTTTTTCAAAGTTTTTCACTCACCACGTTTATTCCGAAAAATGTCTGTCCTCACTGGTAACCTATGGACAAACATGAAGCATAAGCTACGTAGTGAGTTATGCCTATTCGGCAGCGAGTTAGCAAGGTGAATTGATCGTGCAATTTTGTATGCGTTGTTTGTTGAATAAACGTTGTGAGTGGAAAAACTCAACAAAATTGCCCACTCCTTACCTGGTATCTTATTCTGCCGATATACAACTTTATATGCATTGCTTGTTGGTAACTTTATTTACAACGTTTTTGGGACAGATTCCTGTTGGAACGTTCCACAAATTATACCCACCCCGTTTTGTGCACTTGTTTCCGAGTATTTTCTACCTAACTTTAAGTTAGTTAGCCAGCTAACAATCCCCAGGCTGACATCCATCCTACTCCCTTATACACGGGATTGGCTTTTCAAGAAGATCAGGCACTTTATACAAAGCCCACCACCCTTTAAATTGTGTTTATGATTTGGTGTTCTATTTAGTACACACTTTGCTTGCCAACCCCATCATTGTTTACTTTAGCTAGCTTGGATTTGTGTTGTACTCTTGGGTGGTTCCTGTGTCGCTCTGTCATCAATACAGGTTGGTTTTAATTGGTAACATACACCCTGGGGATGTCTTTATTGCATTGGTAATCTGTACTGGTTTTCTCTAATCAACTTTTTGGTCTTGTTTGTAAGGAGGGCTATGATGACCCCCATAAAACACTCCCTTCCCCAGTGGTCCACATCAGGGGCCTTGTCGATGGCATCATGGAGGCAGATCTAGTGGAAGCCCTGCAGGAGTTTGGGACCATAAGGTAATTATCCTTTTCTTTGACCAAATTTTTATTTTGCACCATTCCAAATTCATTGGTGAAGTATTTTGTTCCTGTATGTTTATCATGCAGTGCATAGAAACCAAATTATTCCATCTTCCATTCTCTTCACAGTTATGTGGTCATGATGCCCAAGAAGCGCCAGGCCCTGGTGGAGTACGAGGACATGAATGGATCCTGCAATGCTGTGACCTATGCAGCCGAGAACCAGGTCTACATTGCCGGGCACCCCGCCTTCATCAACTACTCCACCAGCCAGAAGATCTCCCGGCCCGGAGACCCAGACGACTCGCGCAGCGTCAATAACGTGCTGCTGCTCACCATCATGAACCCTATCTACCCCATCACCTCGGTAACACACCCACTATTATGCAAGGCAGCTGTTTCGTTGCCATGACAAGGCACAATTGTTTGGCTCCCTGCATTGGGTTGTTAGTCATACCATTTGTCTCTTTGCTCTGCAGGATGTGCTGTACACAGTCTGTAACAACTGTGGGCCCGTCCAAAGGATTGTCATCTTCAGGAAGAATGGCGTTCAGGCCATGGTGGAATATCCTTTGCTCAAAATCTTATATTGTTGAAAATGTCGTATCGTGCCGGGGATCTCGTCACCACACACAGGTTCACATTCTCCACTGTGCATGCCACACGACATTACTTCACGCCACAGTTAAAGCTCCTGTCAGCACCACTGACTGTTGTCATTTGCAAGTGGTGGCTAGTAAATATTTGTGCTTGACATAGATCTAATTGTGTATCAAGTGCTCATTGTTTTGTAAATAGAGCTTTGAATTACAAGAGAAACATAATGTGGAAAGGAGGCATAGTATGCATTTATTACCCATAGTTTCCTTGACTTCCCATACATTTGATGCTGTACAAAGTGCCCAGAGGGCGAAAGCCTCTCTAAATGGGGCAGACATCTACTCTGGCTGCTGCACACTGAAGATTGAGTATGCCAAGGTGAGTGGTTACATTCTTATCGTCAATTGTCCATCTAAACACTAAGGTAATTTCACTGAAGGAACACTGCAATGGGCAAAATAATCAAATGCTCAAATGTCTCTCTTTACAGCCAACCCGCCTCAACGTGTTCAAAAATGACCAGGACACCTGGGACTACACAAACCCCAACCCGAGTGGCCACGGTAAAATAAACACAGCCCCGCATCCCTCCCCATCCCCTTCTCTCTTCCCCTCCTGCTCTTATGGCATTGTGGGATGGGTAGGGTCCCAGGCCTCCGGGCGTAGTGCCTTTGAACGCCCTGCTCCATGGTGACTTTGGCCATGATGAGCAGTGATGCGGGTGAGGCACTACTTCTGTGACGCATCACGCTCTCTCACAACATGACAGACAGTAAGGGCACAAGGAGTGACCTCGAGGGGTAGCCATTTTGCAGCACATGCTCCTGCACTGTGAATCGTCTGCATCTCAGACCACTGCATGCATTCTTGGCTAAACTGATGAATGCCTCGTTATGTCACAATTGAAGCACCTAGGTTCTCGTCACACAGGTTCACATTCCCCGCAGTGTGTGTCACACCTCACTCCCTCACGTCAAGCTCCTGTCTGCACCCAAGCACCGTGTTACACCCTAGGTGTCTTGCTTGGAATGCCCCTGCACCCATTAATCTCAAAACCATATTGGAGATTTTTTTTGTTGTTGAAAAATAACACTTATGGTTCTTTTTTTAGTTTGACCAATCATGGCTAAAGTCAGGTTTGGCATTAAAATCTGTTCCTTGAGGCTAAAGTGTCAGTAGGTTTTTGTTCCAGACAGTGTGTGTTAGCAACCTCTGACCCTGTAGCTCGCATGGACCAGCTTTCCCTGCCTTTGGGGTGGCCTTTAATTAAAATGTTTATTTCATTAGGAATCTCTATGGTAACATTGCAGAGGCAAGTGTTAAAGGAATCCATGGTAGTCCTGGAACTTTCAAGAAGTCCAGTTTACGACCTGTCAATCAGTTGTTCATTCGGACTATTTGTGGATGGCAGTTTTGAATCTAGGCAGGGTTTCTTGTGGCCTTCTCTCCATTTGTAATGGTGTGCTGCCATGAGTGCCAAAATAAAATCATGGTGTTCCAGTAATGTATGAAGCTTGGTAGATACATTAATCTAACATTGCTCTCTTAGTTCAACCTCTTACAGCAGATAGTATTTGCCATCCAATGGGACACAGTGAAATTGCAGTATGCCATTTGCCTTGCTTCTAGCTGTATGCCCTGATCCCTTTATGCAAAAGGGAACACATTTCTATTTAAGGTGTTAGTCCATTTGACTATCAGATTCTCATATTTTAGCCACGATGCGTTTTGGTCTTAGTAGTTTCATCCACACCATGGCCACATCTTCATTTCAGACATTTGACACTCAGGAGGTGTAAGAGAGAAAAAATACCGGCAGTGTTTAGACAGCCCCTGTTAATGTGCAGGTGTTAAGTGCGACCGGCGCTGCTCCTCGTGTCCTCACTGTGCACAGTCATACAGACTCACCTAAAGCCCTAAGCAGACACATGCTGTAGCTTAAGACACATCAGCTACAACAGCACCCACCCACAGGCATTCCAAACCAACCAGTTCCTCGGTTAACATCGGACACAATGGGGGCAGCAGACACTGGAATTCACACAACCTGATTTTCTTCCTAATCCAAATTTCCACCACTACTCTCTCCACTTCTGCAAGGAAAACCATGTTCCTCTTTTTATCCCACTTTTGGTTTGGGGAAAATAGCCGTCCTGTTTTGATCATGGTGAGGGCCTGAGACTCCCAAGAGTCTGTGAGCAGACACCCAGCATTATCCACCACCACAGACTGATCTGATAGATTGATATCCATCCATCCTCCTCTTACAAGTACAGCATATCCCATCTCCAGAACGCTGAAGATCTCACCTATTGACACAACACATTTTGTTTGATGGGGGCAGGAGTCTGGTGTGTGGCCGATAAGGCCACTCCTCCCAGCCCTCGGGATCCGACTGTCAGACACCAACCACTAAGCGAGCAACAGAGGAGTTTTCAAAACACACTTAACAGCCCGAGAAGGGAACAGATGACACTACATACTGAGACAATATACAGAGGCAGCGGGAACACTTTTTCTCAAACTACCCCTATGCCGTCCCGTCTCTTGACTTGGGCGTGGGCTTCCTTTTGATATCACTCTCCCCTCTTGTGCTGAACAAAACACCACCGAGCTGAATACTCATGGCAACAACACACCAAGTTGAATCGCCATGACAACACACCACCATGCAGACAATGCCATTCCAGATGATTTTACTGCCAAGCACTAGATGCCTCACTTCGCCATTGGGGGGACCACATCCATTGTACAAAAAAAACAAGCAGCACACTGTGCGGCCCCTTACATGAGAAGACGCACTGCACAAACCCAAACTGGGACCACGAAGACACAAGCATCAAACACCCGCCAAGCATACAAGCACAGAGGCAAACTGATAGAAACCTCAGCATTTCCCAAACTTCTCTCTGCATTGATGGACTTGGGTGCTCTGTTTTTTTCCCTTGTACCCTCCCCCTCTTCTCTCTGTGCTGTTCTTGTGTTGATTCTACTACGTTGTTTTTTCCCTTTCTGAACTGGCCTGTAGTGATGCCTCTTAACGCCTCCCGTGTGATGCAGGTTTGGCTCTGTGTCTGACGACAAGACACGCCTCAAACGGTGCAAATGTCCTCTGGCTTTGCGGTCAAAGCACGGTAAGCTGGAAATGTGCCTCAAATGGCAACACTTAAAAACAAAGCAACCAACTTGGAGCGAAGCGTGGAAGATTGGTGTATACTCTTTCTCTGGTGGGGAAATGTGGAAACAGTGAGTTGAAGCTGGAGTCACAGGTTTGGTGGGTGGGATCCTCACTGACCAGCCTTCTGCATCCTGTGTTCTCCGTGTCTGGTGCTGTAAGTACATGTAAAGAGACGTGACTGACCAGGTGATAGAGAATGATTGAAATGTAAATGTCTGCTTGTTGTGATTGACTTTGTCAACCCCATTTGTAAATCGTTGACTTATCAAATTAGTTCTGGAATCTCCTCACTGAGATTGCTGCTAGTGCTCAGTAGGCTATCCTCTGTATTATTGCTTTAGAAATGTGTTGTCTCACAGCAACTTCTATGAAAAGGGGAAGAAGGAATTGAATTTCTAGTCTCATATTTTGATGCAGACCACTGTTAGATGTATAAGTTAAAGTAGTTTCTAAAATCACAATTCACTGGACATTTGAGGAAATGTCTCTGTGGTTGTTGCTCCATATTATAGCTAGCCAATGTAATATATTCACTCACACGTATACAATTCTAGGCCATGTTTTTGTCAAATGCTTTTCAGACTGTTGTCCATGGGTGGGGTGCTATGCATTTGTCAGGCTATGAAACTCAAGTCCTGCTAGAATCAAATAAACATTAAGCTTAGCTACTAAGTGATATTCAATGTATTATTAGTGCTATATCACATTACTACTAACTGGGGAAAAGGGCTGCTCCTTTTAACCAATGTAATGACTGTACATTTTAATAGAATTGTTCTGATTTATAAAAAAATAAAACAAATCTTAATACATGTAGCCCGTTAATGTTTGAATTAGTTTATTTGTCAGGTGGTTCTAGTTTTTCCTAGATGTCATTTTATGTTTTGCAACATGTTACTGATTAAATGTTAATTTGATATTCTTGCTTTTGGTTAAACTATAAACAAATATTCAAGTTTGTACATGATTTGTTTTGGTTTTGACATGTGTATGTACCTGCACAGATGCTGACGCTGAAGGCAATTGGAACAATTCACAAGGTGTGTGTGAGTTCGTATGATAATGATTGAGCAATAATGGAATACATTAGTGTGACTCTGTTCCATTCGCTATGCTGCTGTTAAATCCTCATACAAATCTCCAGTATGTTACATTTTGTTTTAGTTATGGTAACAAATGGTATGAGGGCCTGCATAAGCTTGTAACGTATGGTTTTAAGACAGTAAATATTTTAACCCAGCTTCTCGTGCATGTTAATCACAACACTGCCCCATAGCTTGTAGCTGTGCCTCTTTTGATACACTGTCAAATCAGCATTCAGTGGCTAACTTTATTGCTATTTCTTGCTCTCAGATCCCAATGCCAACCCCAACAAGCGTGCGAGGCCGCCAGCTCTACTAGGAGACCACCCTCCAGAGTATGGTAAGTATAGGAGTTGGGATGTCTAGAAGGACTCCAGTGACTATTTTAATCGGTTTGCCCAGTAACCACCACTCTGTCTATCCATTCCTCTCACAAGGCGGGCCGACTGGTGCTTATCACGGCTACCATGATGAAAGTGGCTACGGGCCCCCTCCTCCTCACTATGAGGGCGGGCGCCGCATGGGGCCTCCGATGGGAGGGCGTGGCCGCGGACGTGGTGGAAGCTACGGGGGACCTGGGTACGGACATGGCCCACCTCCCCCCGGTGACTACACCGCCCACGCTGACTCCCCTGTTGTCATGGTGTACGGCCTGGAGCCCGCGAAGATCAATGCCGACAAGGTCTTCAACGTCTTCTGTCTCTACGGCAATGTGGAGCGGGTGAGTCCAGACAGGGGAGCAGTGTATTATTGAGGCAGAGGTTATAGACTGTTCTTGTTGGGGGTATAGACTGGTGAAAAATCTGTTCTGTGGCCATGCTGGAGGTGGGTAGTAGGATAGTGTTTCTGAACCCTGTCCCCCTTCGTCCTCAGGTGAAGTTCATGAAGAGTAAGCCGGGGGCAGCCATGGTGGAGATGGGCGACTGCTACGCTGTGGACCGTGCCATCAGCCACCTCAACAACAACTTCCTGTTTGGACAGAAGCTCAACGTCTGGTCAGTGCTGCTTTCAAACTCTGCATGCACATTGACATCCAAAGAAACTGACTAGTAACAGACGCCTCACAGGTTTGTGGTGTTAATGTACACTCATACTAGTGTTGTCCATCCACCGTCCACAGTGTGTCCAAGCAGCAGGCCATCATGCCTGGTCAGTCCTATGAACTGGAGGACGGCTCCAGCAGCTTTAAGGACTTCCACGGCTCCCGCAACAACCGCTTCACCTCCCCGGAGCAGGCGGCAAAGAACCGCATCCAGCATCCCAGCAATGTCTTGCACTTCTTCAACGGGCAGCCCGACATCTCCGTGGAGGTCTTCAATGGGGTAAGACAACTGGAGAGGATTCGGGGGCTGTGAGCTTTGGATTGGGTTGTTGGTTTTCTTGGAGATTTGAATGTTACAAGTTTACTTACCTGGTTTGTGTGTGGGGGGCTGATCCTTTCAGGTCTGTGAGGAACTTGGTGTGAAGAACCCATCCAGCATCAAACTCTTCACTGGAAAGAGTGAGTGATATGAACTTTATTTGCATGAATATCTGGTCTTTAAATTCGAGTGAATTCCCATGGGTCAGGTGTTGCAGTGTCAATAAATTAGAATGTGTGTCTCGCCTCGGGTGGCGCGACAGGTGAGAGGAGCTCATCCGGGCTGCTGGAGTGGGAGTCTATAAACGATTCCATGGAGGCTCTGGCCATGATGAACCACTACCAGATGAAGAACCCCAGTAAGTACTCCGACTGCGATAACAACACCACCGCTAATGATACCAACGGTGAGCAAATACACTAGTCTGTCCTTCAGGAGTGACTTTCCCAAAAACATGATCATCTTCAGCGCTGAGATCACCTTAAGGCCAGGATTCATTCAAAGCCACGGTACTACCCTACCGACTATGTTCGCAGAGATCAAATTCATGGTAAACGCTGCAGATTTTGGCTCAAGTGTAAATGTAGGAACTATGATCTTAATGCTAAAGATTCTTTGTTTTTGGGAATCCACCCCAGACTAGTTAATGTATTATTCCAGACTGACACAAGCTTTCCAGTTGGCTAACCTCCCCCTCCCCTTTCTTCCAGGTGGTCCGTACCCTTACACACTGAAGCTGTGTTTCTCAACTGCGCAGCATGCCAACTAGAAAGAACTCTGACCCCCCCCCACAAATCTGTAATGCTCTGTGTCCATGCATAGTGTATTTTGCATTCACATCTTCACTACAAGTCCCCTGTATGAATCAGAAACAAAATGTATGAGACCGACAAGTGTTTTCCTTTAACTTAAGTGCTAATATTGCGGACAGGATTTTGTACCAGTGAGTGTATTGTTTGATGTAGAATTATTATTTTTTTGACTTATTGTTGAATTTGATTTGTTCTGTACATTAGACCTTGGAAAAAAGAACCGCTCCTATTCTGAAATAAAAATTCCATGTTAATACGGCCTGTCTGTTTTTAATAAAGTGAATGGTGAACTATAGGGCTGTGATCTTTTCAGTTAGTAGATATAAGGCCTTAAACAGGTTCTTCAATCCTGGACCACAGCAGGTATACACAATGAAGCAGAAGAGGATTCCTACTACGGTGGCCAGGGTCATCTGGAGGAAGGAAACAACAGTACTGAAAGGGAAGATATGTCATGATTTGTGGTTATATTCTATTTGAGTCCAAGGGTGCATCCCAAATGGCACCCTATTTAGTGCACTACTTTTGACTAGAGCAAGTTGTGCACTGAATAGGGTACTGTTTAATTTATCAATTTAACCATTTTGAAAAATGAGCACACAACTTGTAAAAGATATGCAAATAAGAAAAATCAGGATTGCAAACACTGTATGGATGTTAAAGATATAACTATTTGGAACAACCCAGTGACCAGACTTACCAGCACGTAGAACAGGCCTCTGGTGTGGTCCAACGGGAATCCATGCATGTGGAGTATAAACCACAATGCATAGTCACAGTATGTACTCTAATTCATACCCCTAAAGAATGTAAGGCCATGTCCAATTAACATACAATCAGATTTTGAGTGCACACTTTCTGAGAAAGTAGAACCTATACACATGTAACACTTGACCCTTACTTGTTTGAGACTTTGACAAAGTAAGTCTGGTGCTTCCAGGATCTGTGCCGCCATGTTGACACGGAGCGTTTCCCCTGACACATCCAACTGCACCACACCAGCCAGTGATCAGTATGTAGCCTGTTAGTGCTGTATAGCCAACTCAAGGTTTGATATTGACAAAGACCACATGAGTTCAGGCTATACAGCTCAAACAGGACCAGGGTAGAAACTATGCCAAGACTAAAGATGCACCTTAGTACAGTCAGGAATTCACAGCATTACACAGACGAGAGTGAAAGACTGGGAAGAGTATACTGATTATATGGAGTGTTACCAAATCTTGTTTGTAGTGCCATGCATGACCACAAATCCTTCCTCAGTGACATTGACATTTGTCCATGTCTTCAAACATCCAAACCAGTGTCCTCTGGGATAGACAGAGAAACCAGGGGGAGTCCAACAAATATGCATCTCTATTGGTAGCATATATCACACCAACCTTGTTCTAATATACTAAAAGTATACATTTGGGTCCTCCTGTGTGTTTTCCAGTGCAACTCCGTCACCTGTAGTTGAGGCTGTTGTAGTTCAGCAGCACCTCTTGAGTGTAGAGGCAGATGTGATCTTTCAAGTAAGCTCCTCCACCTAGCTGTAGTGTAACAAATAGAGACGGTATTATATCAAGCCATGGGCAGCGATTCATTCATGTATACATTTTATTTTTCAGTAAAGAAAAGCAGGACAAGAGATGAGATTGATGTCCTCGAGAAAAGATAGAACACTGCAGACAGATACAAAACAGAGGACATGTAGAGGGCCACAGTGGTAGTAGATCAGTTCAGATTTAGGTTAATGGTCAAAACTTGTCTTTGCAAAATGTAACCATTTCAAAACAGGCTTTGTTCAAGGTCATAGTTTCACAGTCTTTGTAGTAGAAGCATGATGGGGTTGGGGTAGTTACAATAGCCCTTGTTGCAGGCACACTGCTCCAGGGTGGTGGTGATGTCAAATGCCAGGCAGTTGCCAGGAAGGCAGCCGATGTAGATGAGTACCCTGTGCAGCCCTTGAGTGCTGGTGCAAAGCAAAGGGAATATATTTGTGTCCTTTAAAAAAGCTAAAATTATCCCATTATCCCAATGGGACTCAAAGGGAATACCCTGAAATCTCAGACTTCAGTACGCTAAAAACAACTGGGAACTCGGAAGGAAATGAGCTCTGACTTGGAAAAATCGTTTTGAACGGTCATCCAACTCAGAATTCCAATTTGAGAACTCTGACTTTTTGACCTAAAGATCACTGACATCATGATTTGACTTTGTATTTATCAGTTCCCAGTTGTCTTGAATGCACCATAAAACTCATGGTAGGCTACTCTTCGCCATCTCATATCTGTGTGAAGCTGGATTCAGTGCTCTCGTTTGCAATAAAACCAAATATCAATCTAAGTTGGATGTGACAGCAGAGATGAGTTGCGCACTGTCGACCACGCCCCATGACTTTGAGAAGCTCCGACACGACATGCATCAAGTACACTAATATCATTAGTGGTGGTGAGATAGGAGACATTATGTCAGACCAATTTTCAATTGACTGCCTCACATTAAAAGTATGTGATGGTGAGTTGAGAAGATAATCAGAAATGCTGTTTTTCAATTGACTGCCATAGCCCCAAATATGGGGGGGAATCGCAAGAATTTTCAGATATCAAAATGTGGTCGTGGACCAAAAAGGTTTGGGAACACCTGGCGTAAACTGTTTGACCTGTGTGGCTCAGTTGGTAGAGCATTGTGCTTGCAACGCTAGCATCGTGGCCCGTGGGTTCAATTGCCGCTGGGGCCACCAATAAGAAAATGGATTCATGCTCTGGATAAAAACATCTGCTAAATCACATATATTATTATATTACATTGAGCGTTTAGAAGTGCCAGTGAACAACAAAAAATATGTGAAGATGAAACTCTTTGTCAAATGATGTTCCCCCTGGAAAATGTGTCAGAGAAGCATGTTGTAGGTTGTAAAAGAAAAGTGGTGGTGAAAAAGTGAAGAACATACTGAGGTATCTAAAGCTTGGTTTATGCATGCATTACCTTATATAACATGGCTGTAGTGGTTGTCGGACGATTCAGCCAAAAGCCAGATGTAGTTGTCACAACACATGACGTAAAACATCACAGAAATACCAACAGAATGCTCTTGAACAGTTTATTAGTATTTTGAAATTATTTTCACCGGTGTAAGAACTGGGTTAAAACAGCATTTGTTTTCTTTCAAATACTTTGAGTGTTTGAGCGTGCCTGGAGTGCAAGATGGCTCAACAAACACAGATGAAGAATTTCAAAGAACTGTTATGGAAATTCTAACCAGAAAGGAAGATAGACTGTAGATTCTTCAAACAACAACCTTTTATTATAAGAATTGCAATTCCGGAGCAGTTAACAATCACTCAAAAGGTGCAGAGTTAAGAGCCCAGTGAACAAGAGTTGGGTCTCAGCTTTTATAACCTTTGTCTACATGGCAGTTTAGCAGGTGTGTGAGATCATGATGGGAACATAGCGATCAAACAAGTGATAATATCAGTTGTGTTACTCCTTTCTGCTGATAGAATTGTCACTGCTGCTCAAGCTAGCCCCTGTTTTCTTCATATCTCCACACAGCTGTGCGCTTGAAACATACAAAAAGAACAGGATGGATCAAAAACTGATCACTCTCAGACAGCCCTTTGTCTTTAGCCGCATGACTAAGTTACTCAGAAACAAGAGACGAAAAACACTGGCTTCTTCTTACATGAGAGAAACAGACAGTGGACATGTACAGGTTTAAATCTCATTCAGTGCATGAGCATAACAGAGTTTGTATTTGTTCCACCATATTCCTCCCCTTTGAGACTAAACTCAACCTAATATAAAATTACAAGTAAGCATGGAAGTAATAATTCATAATGTAAGAGTGATTGTACAGCATTGTCAGGCAGCCAGGCTCTACAATAGCCTGCCATTCCTGTGAGTGTTAACATACAGTCAAAGGTTTGGACACACCAACTCATGCCAAGAGTGTGCAAATCTGTCATCATGGCAAAGGGTGGATACTTTGAAGAATCTCAACTATAAAATATATTTAGATTTTTTCAACACCTTTTTGGTTACTACATGATTCCATATGTGTTGTTTCATAGTTTTGATGTTGTCACTATTATTCTACAATGTAGAAAATAGTAAATTTAAAGAAAATACCTTGAAAGTCTGTATGTTGTTTTGTAACTGGCTGTGGTACAGATAGAATTGCAGCCAAATGTTCTCGACCTAATTTTCTACCTTTTGATGTAATGTCATGTCCTAGATACTTAACGGATTGAGACACAAGCTGCAGATTGTTCTTAGAAACTTTGTGGACATTTTCAGCAAGTGACACTGACAGAGCTATGGTGTCGACTTCGCATGCTTGTTGGTTTTCAGAACACAGTAACAGGTCGTCGACATACTGTATTAAATACTCCCAGCAGGGGGTATGAAATCTTCTAAATCTAAAATGGTCCAAGCCCAACGCTTGTTTAAAAATGTAAACGCAAATCAGAGCTGTGATTCTGGAGCGACGGGAATGCTAAAGAAAGCATTAGCCATATCAACAACTAAAAACCATTTACCAAACGTCGGCACGGCAGATAGTACTGTAACAAGGTTTGACACAACAGGTGCCCTTGCTCGAACAGAATCATTAATTAATATGGCTGCGATCCCCGTACAGGGATCAACATCAGGGGAAATTTCAGAGTGACAACTAAAAATACAACGTCGTAACATTAAACATTCTTGAAAATGCAAGTGTCTTACATCTTTCAAAAGATTAGGATCTTGGTAATCAAACTATGTTTTCCGATTTAAAATAGCTATTACAGAGAACAAATACCATGCTTTTGTTTGAGAAGAGCAATCAACAACAAAAACATTTTTCGCCATGACAGTTTTTACACATTCACATCTGAAGGTAAAATTATGAATTACATTCTGATATCTTGCTCTTATTTCTCTTCCTGAGGGTCCCAGTGATCAAATGAAGTGCCGTTTTCTTTGATAAAATCAATTTTTATACCCTAAATTGAAACATTTTGTAACCCGTTTGTGCCGTGAATTCCATCTCTATACATTTTTTTACGGAGCATTCGACGTAATTACACACGGTAAACAATCGTTTATCTAGTCATGGTTGGTTTCAGTGCATTCCTCTGGATGTTTGCAACACAGCCAAAATCATTGTTTTTTTTTGCGGGGAGTATTGACCGAAGTGAACTGATTTGTAGACAACGAGACCTTGCGCAACAATAATTTTAGCGAAGCTTCATTGATTGACTGTATTTCTGCCCAATGACCACTGATCTTCTTGAAATCTAGCTGGGTAGATAGCCAATGAGCTGAGGTAAACGCCAGTATGTAATGGTTTTGGGTTGGACCACCATTCCTTGTTTGTAAATGCACGCGTAAGGAACTCCATTCTCGCCTTGACTATCAGAGGAGTTGCTGTGACGCTTGTTACACGCAGCAGTATTTAGTAAAGTTGTATTTTCAATGATTTCATTGAAGACATCATGGTGAATAAATCAGGAAAAGCGAAGTCAAAGTCTAAAGTGAAAAAGTGAAAGTGAGACAGATTTTTTTGTTTGAGGAATCTTTGAGTGTTATGATTCAAGCAGGAACTGAGGAGCTGTTTCTGCAAGGACAGGACAGACTTCTGGACGGGTAAGTGCTAATGCCGTTTTATGAAATATAAATATGTATATATTTTTTTTCTTTCTTCCCCCCCAAAATATATATATATATATATATATATTTTGCAATTTGCAATGAAATGTGTGGTTTGTTTGTGTGTGTGTGTGTGTGTGTGTATGTGTGTGTGTGTGTGTGTGTGTGTATACATGTATATATATATATATATATATATATATATATATATATATATACAGTGCCTTGCGAAAGTATTCGGCCCCATTGAACTTTGCGACCTTTTGCCACATTTCAGGCTTCAAACATAAAGATATAAAACTGTATTTTTTTTGTGAAGAATCAACAACAAGTGGGACACAATCATGAAGTGGAACGACATTTATTGGATATTTCAAACTTTTTTAACAAATCAAAAACTGAAAAATTGGGCGTGCAAAATTATTTAGCCCCCTTAAGTTAATACTTTGTAGCGCCACCTTTTGCTGCGATTAAAGCTGTAAGTCGCTTGGGGTATGTCTCTATCAGTTTTGCACATCGAGAGACTGAAATGTTTTCACATTCCTCCTTGCAAAACAGCTCGAGCTCAGTGAGGTTGGATGGAGAGCATTTGTGAACAGCAGTTTTCAGTTCTTTCCACAGATTCTCGATTGGATTCAGGTCTGGACTTTGACTTGGCCATTCTAACACCTGGATATGTTTATTTTTGAACCATTCCATTGTAGATTTTGCTTTATGTTTTGGATCATTGTCTTGCTGGAAGACAAATCTCCGTCCCAGTCTCAGGTCTTTTGCAGACTCCATCAGGTTTTCTTCCAGAATGGTCCTGTATTTGGCTCCATCCATCTTCCCATCAATTTTAACCATCTTCCCTGTCCCTGCTGAAGAAAAGCAGGCCCAAACCATGATGCTGCCACCACCATGTTTGACAGTGGGGATGGTGTGTTCAGCTGTGTTGCTTTTACGCCAAACATAACGTTTTGCATTGTTGCCAAAAAGTTCAATTTTGGTTTCATCTGACCAGAGCACCTTCTTCCACATGTTTGGTGTGTCTCCCAGGTGGCTTGTGGCAAACTTTAAACAACACTTTTTATGGATATCTTTAAGAAATGGCTTTCTTCTTGCCACTCTTCCATAAAGGCCAGATTTGTGCAATATACGACTGATTGTTGTCCTATGGACAGAGTCTCCCACCTCAGCTGTAGATCTCTGCAGTTCATCCAGAGTGATCATGGACCTCTTGGCTGCATCTCTGATCAGTCTTCTCCTTGTATGAGCTGAAAGTTTAGAGGGACGGCCAGGTCTTGGTAGATTGCAGTGGTCTGATACTCCTTCCATTTCAATATTATCGCTTGCACAGTGCTCCTTGGGATGTTTAAAGCTTGGGAAATATTTTTGTATCCAAATCCGGCTTTAAACTTCTTCACAACAGTATCTCGGACCTGCCTGGTGTGTTCCTTGTTCTTCATGATGCTCTCTGCGCTTTTAACGGACCTCTGAGACTATCACAGTGCAGGTGCATTTATACGGAGACTTGATTACACACAGGTGGATTGTATTTATCATCATTAGTCATTTAGGTCAACATTGGATCATTCAGAGATCCTCACTGAACTTCTGGAGAGAGTTTGCTGCACTGAAAGTAAAGGGGCTGAATAATTTTGCACGCCCAATTTTTCAGTTTTTGATTTGTTAAAAAAGTTTGAAATATCCAATAAATGTCGTTCCACTTCATGATTGTGTCCCACTTGTTGTTGATTCTTCACAAAAAAATACAGTTTTATATCTTTATGTTTGAAGCCTGAAATGTGGCAAAAGGTCGCAAAGTTCAAGGGGGCCGAATACTTTCGCAAGGCCCTGTATGTCAGATATATATATTTTCAATTTTTTTATTCAAATGGAATGGAGTAGAACAGCAAACACACACATGGCCACTGCGCCTGCTACTCCTCTCCATTTCCATATGAAATAGCCATTGGGTGCTGTTCAGGGGAGGGCAGGCCCACAACAATGGCCAGAGTTGAATGGAACAGCACTTCACCTTAGTGACGGTTCCCTCTGCTCTATACAATACATATCTGTTTATTTTATGTGATGATAAAAGGCTCATACAATACAAATATTTTTTTAATGTTTTCTTTCACAGTGATAGCGACTCCGACTGGGAGCCCCCAGTGCCAAGCTGCCCGCTCTACCTCTGCCCGCTCTACCTCTGCCCCCTCTACTCCTGCCTCCAGTGGTGTTCATATGCCACAGTTCATTACTGCAGGCATGACTGTGCCT
This sequence comes from Oncorhynchus mykiss, assembly GCF_057628025.1. Classification (NCBI taxonomy): domain Eukaryota; kingdom Metazoa; phylum Chordata; class Actinopteri; order Salmoniformes; family Salmonidae; genus Oncorhynchus; species Oncorhynchus mykiss. The sequence goes on along the minus strand of NC_143033.1, from coordinate 44,900,547 downwards.
CAGGGCCAAAAGGGCACAGCATGGAGGCGTCGTTGTGTTCTGTGTCGCATGAACTGCACCACTTGTTCAGTTTGCCTCTGCTTTACATCAGAAAGAGACTGCTATGGGACATGGCACAGGCAGCAAAATATTGTGTAGAGGACTTCCAAAGGGTGTACTGTTTTAAAAAAATAATTGTTTTCTAACTTTTTTTGTGAGTTGTTGTTAGAATTGCTTTTTGACATGTTGTATATAGTTATTTGCACTATTGTATATAGTTATAGCTCATTTCACCAATTCGGCCACTTGGGTACATTTGGGCAACTTGTGTGGGACACCTGGGTGACTTCATGCTAAATGTCACGTAGCTCACCCATTCCTGAAGTTATCAGTCTGAAACTTTGCACACCTACAGTTGCCCTTGTGTGTTATCCATCAAAATTATTTCCAGCATCCTATCTGACTGTGTGGCTATTCTAGTACATGTGAAAGATGATACTACAACAATAAAAAACAGAAAACTTATGCTCTTTCTTTCTCTTTTCTTCCACCAGATCTACTGTGTTATATTATCCTACATTCAATTAACATTTCCACAAACTTCAGAATGTTTCCATTCAAATGATACAAAGAATATGCATATCCTTGCCTCTGGGGCTGAGCTACAGGCAGTTAGATTAAGGTACGTCTTCAGGCGGAAATTGAGAACAAGGGATGCAGCCATAAGAGGTTTGAACTGGTCTAAGATCTTAAATAAAACGGCAATCACTCGAGGATTTCCGGACGGGAAGGAGTGTCTGTTACAGGGAGTGGCTGGACAAGGCACAATATCGCTTTCTACCAATAAAGCATGAACAGGGGTAATTCCCCCGCAATGTCTCCTAACTCAGAGGATACTGGGCTCGGCCGTTTCTGTGTGCTCTCAGGTGTGACGTAAGCGGTTCCACCCTCCTCATTTGCCCAATGTCAAACTTATCTTTAGCCCACAGAGAGTCTGGGAGACCAGCCAACAAGGGTGATTCAGTCTCAAAATAAACCACCTGTTTAGTTGGTTTCACATCAAGGCCATGGACACCTCGTTGAGCAGGTGCATTCCAAAAGAATGGCACACAATGTACAGTGCCTTCAGAAAGTATTCAGACCCTGTGACTTTTTCCACATTTTGTTATGTTACAGCCTTATTGTATAATTGATGAAATCAAATAAAACAACTCAGCAATCTACAGACAATATCCCATAATGACAAAGTGAAAACAGGTTTCTAGAAAGTTTTGCAAATGTTTAAAAAAATAAAAAACAGAAATACCTTATTTACATAAGTATTCAGACCCTTTGCTTTGAAATTCGAAATTGAGCTCAGGTGCATCCTGTTTCCATTGATCATCCTTGAAATGTTGCTACAACTTGATTGGAGTCCACCTGTGGTGAATTCAATTGATTGGACACGATTTGGAAAGGCATACACATGTCTATATAAGGTTTTACAGTTGACAGTGCATGTCAGAGCAAAAAATCAAGCCATGAGTTTGAAGAAATTGTCTGTAGAGCTCTGAGACAAGATTGTGTCGATGCACAGATCTGGGGAAGGGTACCAAAAAATGCCTGCAGCATTAAAGGTCCCAGTGGCCTCCTTCATTTTTAAATGGAAGAAGTTTGGAACCTCCAAGACTCTTCCTAGAGCTGACCGCCTGGCCAAACAGCAATCAGGGGAGAAGGGTCTTGGTCAGGGAGGTGACCAAGAACCAGGTGGTCACTCTGAAAAGCTCCAGAGTTCCTATGTGGAGATGGGAGAACCTTCCAGAAGGACAACCTTCTCTGCAGCACTCCACCAATCAGGCCTTTATGGTAGAGTGGCCAGAAGGAAGCCACTTCTCAGTAAAAGGCACATGACAGCCCGCTTGGAGTTTGCCAAAAGGCACCTAAAGACTCTCAGACCATGAGAAACAAGATTCTCTGTTCTGATGAAACAAAGATTGAACTCTTTTTGCCTGAATTCCAAAGTCACATCTGGAGAAAACCTGGCACCATCCCTACGGCGAAGCATGGTGGTGGCAGCATCATGCTGTGGAGATGTTTTTCCAGTGGCAGGGACTGGGAGACTAGTCAGGATCGAGGAAAAGATTAACGAAGTAAAGTAGTGAGATCCTTGATGAAAACCTGCTCCAGAGCGCTCAGTACCTCCGACTGGGGCAAAGGTTCACATTCCAACAGGACATCGACCCTAAGCACACAGCCAAGACAACGCAGGAGTCGCTTCGTGACAAGTCTCTTACCGTTTTTCCCAATTGTTTACACACTAAAACTGGCTCATGAGGCACAATGACCCAGATCTGCAATACTACTGGCACGTTTTGCTTTTCACTCAGATGGCAATTCTATAACAAACATTTGGCAAAAAAAACAATTATCTTTGGCACAACCTTCACAACTAAAATATGTTGTGTTTAGATGAAAAGCAACACTGTTCAACAAGCTAAGCTCAATTACCAATTGATCGCTTTCTCTCTACACATGTGCAAACACTAATGGCAGAAATGTTCACTTTGCAATCAGACCTTTGGTATGGATCAAAAGGCCACATGTGAATACTCTTGTGTTTGGAGAACAATGGAAGCAAACTTGGCAGAGAGAGGTAGAACAAGGAGAGTAATCTCTGATGAAATTTGGGCAACTATGGTGGACCATGTGGTCAACCATGGTTTGACCTTGAGAGGCTGGGCAGAGAGTGCTGCCCAATCTGAGCCGCTTCACCGTAGCACCCATCATCTGGACATTCCAAAATCAAAATATGTATTGTAGAAGGCTCAAGGGTGTGGGGTTTCCACAACTCCAAGTTCAATAACAAAACATGCAGTAGCACAACTAGAAAGCAAATGGGTGGTTTATTAGGGATTTTTGTACACATGGGGAAAAAGGGAGAATTCACCAATTACTTCACAGTCCACAAGCCTTTCTTATTGTCCGTTCCTTCCTCCAGGGGTAATCCTAAAACTCAGGTCCTCCGCCAATCTGGTTGGGGGGTAATCCAACAGTCAAGGTCACAACAGGTAATCTCACATATATTATTATTTATTCCACTCTTCATAACACACATTGCTTTCGCCTTACTCTGCCCCTTTGTGCAGGCTGCTTCCTCCTTTAACTTCAAGCATTCCCTGGCTTAACGATCCACAGCCTCGCCTCGTCGGGTCAGGAAGTCCATATAAGGCTCAGGGGTGGAGCCAGCGGACTGCAAGTTATCTCCCCTCAATAACCACTCCCCTCACCTCTCCCTGCCGTCTGCCACATTATGTACTGCAGACATTGGACCTATCTACTACTTTTACTACTTTACAGTAGTACAACATAAAGCACAGTAAAACTGTAGATTCCAATACATACAGTAAGGCGAAAAAAAGTAAATGTTTTAAGTATTACTTTATGTATGAAATTGGGAGCTATACTACTTTGTAACATGTTTATTTTGTATACTTTATTACTGTAGTGTTTACTCTACTGCATGCTATTTAGTTTTTGTAGAACTGAAAGACGTCCACCATGTACGTGGTGGTAGAAAGTGTCTATTTACAGATGAACAGGAGGCTTCCATTGTGCAAATGGTAGTTGAAAATAATGCCATAAGACTGTGGGAAATCCAACAACAGATTATTGAAAACTCTGCCATAACATCAGAGCGAGCTTATCATCCATAGCCAGCATCGTTAAGAAACACCAACTCCGGATGAAGCAAATCTACAGAGTGCCATTTGAATGGAGTTCCCAAAGAGTGAAAGATAAATGGTAAGAATATGTGCAAGTAAGCAATGTAGTAGTACTACATTTGATGTTGCCAGTGAACCTAACTATATAGCAATTACAGTATTTACAGTTATTTCAGAGAATCATGAAGTTGGATGCAAGTCCTATCCCTCAGGAACTCATATTCATAGATGAGGCTGGATTCAACTTAGCAAAGACAAGGAGGAGAGGAAGGAACATCATTGGTCAATGCACCATCAATGATGTACCTGGCCAGCGTGGGGGAAATGTCACCATATGCGCAGTTATGAGCCACGATGGGGTCCTCCACTGCCATGCCACCCTTGGACCATACAACACTGCCCATCTCCTTAATTTCCTGAACACCTTACATGACAATCTTTTTCAGCCAGAGCAGAGAGGGCCAGGCGATCCTGAGCAGCAAATGTATGTTCTAATTTGGGACAACGTGAGTTTCCATTGGGCTGCTCAGGTCCACAACTGCTTCCATGACCAAACAACAGATATGACAGATTTTCTTTTCGCAATTTAGTATTTGTTTCTTGACTTAGCATTTCTACACAATCTAATATGACCCTTTTGTGGTATTTTTTTAGTCACTTATTGTAAATAAGAATATAATATGTTTCTAAACACTTCTACATGAATGTGGATGCTACCATGATTATGGATAATCCTGAATGAATTGTGAATAATGATGAGTGAGAAAGTTAGACGCACAAATATCATACCCCCCCCCAAAAATGCAAACCTCCACTGTTATTATAATAGTGAGAGGTTAGCATGTCTTGGGGGTATGATATTTATGCGTCCAACTTTCTCACTCATCATTATTCACAATTCATTCAGGATTATCAGTAGAAACATATAATATTTTTTATTTACAATAAAAGTGACTCCAAAAGTGACACAATATATTATATACCATTAATTTCTATTGGGCACAAAATAATCTGAAACAGCCTCCCGAGTGGCGCTGCGGTCTAAGGCACTGAAACCACTCCCCCTCCAATAGAGCCATATATTACGAAGACAACAACAGCTGAAAATTGCCCTGCCCCTTAATCGTGGTTGATGTGTAAACAATCATCTGCAAGTTAATAGCAGTCAGCAGTTCACACACCTTGTAGGCTACTGGGAAGACAGGCTACACTTAAAGTAGATGGCCCTAGCTAGCAAAAAGACAGTAATATACAGTGCCTTGCGAAAATATTCAGCCCCCTTGAACTTTTTTTTGCCACATTTCAGGCTTCAAACATAAAGATATAAAACTGTATTTTTTTGTGAAGAATCAACAACAAGTGGGACACAATCATGAAGTGGAACGACATTTATTGGATATTTCAAACTTTTTTAACAAATCAAAAACTGAAAAATTGGGTGTGCAAAATTATTCAGCCCCTTTACTTTCAGTGCAGCAAACTCTCTCCAGAAGTTCAGTGAGGATCTCTGAATGATCCAATGTTGACCTAAATGACTAATGATGATAAATACAATCCACCTGTGTGTAATCAAGTCTCCGTATAAATGCACCTGCACTGTGATAGTCTCAGAGGTCCGTTAAAAGCGCAGAGAGCATCATGAAGAACAAGGAACACACCAGGCAGGTCCGAGATACTGTTGTGAAGAAGTTTAAAGCCGGATTTGGATACAAAAATATTTCCCAAGCTTTAAACATCCCAAGGAGCACTGTGCAAGCGATAATATTGAAATGGAAGGAGTATCAGACCACTGCAAATCTACCAAGACCTGGCCGTCCCTCTAAACTTTCAGCTCATACAAGGAGAAGACTGATCAGAGATGCAGCCAAGAGGCCCATGATCACTCTGGATGAACTGCAGAGATCTACAGCTGAGGTGGGAGACTCTGTCCATAGGACAACAATCAGTCGTATATTGCACAAATCTGGCCTTTATGGAAGAGTGGCAAGAAGAAAGCCATTTCTTAAAGATATCCATAAAAAGTGTTGTTTAAAGTTTGCCACAAGCCACCTGGGAGACACACCAAACATGTGGAAGAAGGTGCTCTGGTCAGATGAAACCAAAATTGAACTTTTTGGCAACAATGCAAAACGTTATGTTTGGCGTAAAAGCAACACAGCTCATCACCCTGAACACACCATCCCCACTCTCAAACATGGTGGTGGCAGCATCATGGTTTGGGCCTGCTTTTCTTCAGCAGGGACAGGGAAGATGGTTAAAATTGATGGGAAGATGGATGGAGCCAAATACAGGACCATTCTGGAAGAAAACCTGATGGAGTCTGCAAAAGACCTGAGACTGGGACGGAGATTTGTCTTCCAACAAGACAATGATCCAAAACATAAAGCAAAATCTACAATGGAATGGTTCAAAAATAAACATATCCAGGTGTTAGAATGGCCAAGTCAAAGTCCAGACCTGAATCCAATCGAGAATCTGTGGAAAGAATTGAAAACTGCTGTTCACAAATGCTCTCCATCCAACCTCACTGAGCTCGAGCTGTTTTGCAAGGAGGAATGGGAAAAAATTTCAGTCTCTCGATGTGCAAAACTGATAGAGACATACCCCAAGCGACTTACAGCTGTAATCGCAGCAAAAGGTGGCGCTACAAAGTATTAACTTAAGGGGGCTGAATAATTTTGCACGCCCAATTTTTCAGTTTTTGATTTGTTAAAAAAGTTTGAAATATCCAATAAATGTCGTTCCACTTCATGATTGTGTCCCACTTGTTGTTGATTCTTCACAAAAAAATACAGTTTTATATCTTTATGTTTGAAGCCTGAAATGTGGCAAAAGGTCGCAAAGTTCAAGGGGGCCGAATACTTTCGCAAGGCACTGTAATAGAATAGAATAGAATGAAGCCCTCAGCTGCAGAGTCACAGTGATGTTCTCCTGAGTTTTGGTCACCGCCGTGAACGAGTCTCCACTGCCTGCACACACAAACAGGCAAACACAAACACAGTTACTATCCTCATTAATAATAAGTTAATATTTCACAAAATATAATAAATTATTCTAATGTGTTAACTGTGTCACGCTGTCGCTCAACAGTTTAGCTTCCTCATTCACGAGTCCGCACTGGTACTTGATCTTGCAAACACACGTGACCGTCCCCTTGAAACCCCTTAGCCAGCTGCACCACTGAAAAGATAGCAATACAATGGTGTAGGTGGGGGTACTTCAACTTGAGTGAGTTTAAAGCTACTCAACTCGGTCACAAATGCAACACACATGCAAGAGGGGCTAAAAATACCTTTTGGAATATACTTGGGGAAGATGTTGCCAATGTGGAAATTCTCATCTGCAAAGATCAGAAACAGCTTTACTATTACATGCCTTACATCTCACACTTCTTTGTTACATTGAAAGTATAGGCTGCATCCAAAATGGCATCCTATTCCCTACATAGTGCACTATACTGCCCTACCAAGCAAAAAGGCAGTAACAGCTCATTTGGTCAAAAATTAGTTAGTCATTTTTGCTACATTAAATACATGCTTAATCATGTGAACAAGTATCCTGCCTCTATTGTATTGTGTTTTGGAGAAAAGTGGGGTCATGTTAGCAGTAACTGCATAAAGTTACCGTGAAACCAAGGTAAATAAAATACACTTTTATCAGTTCACGCTATGAGCTGTTACTGCCTTTTTGCTTGGTAGGACAGTATATTAGGGAATATGGTGCCATTTTAAACGCAGATATAGAGATTTTCAGGCTTTAAAGTTTCTCTTAATAATCTGAAATAACATGTTACATACTGTACCTAATATGAGGAGATGGTAGGAGTGGGACTGACTGGCTGACTGGTTGATTGATTGTTTGACTAATTGACAGACTGCCTGCCTATGGAAAATACTTATTTTCAGACTGCCTATGATGGAAAATACTTATTTTCCATCATAATTTGCAAATAAATTAATTAAAAATCCTACAATGTGATTTTCTGGATGTTTTTTTTTCTCATTTTGTCTGTCATAGTTGAAGTGTACCTATGATGAGAATTACAGGCCTCTCTCATCTTTTTAAGTGGGAGAACTTGCACAATTGGTGGCTGACTAAATACTTTTTTGCCCCACTGTAGTAACCCTAGATGTAAAATTGTAAATAATGGCTACTTCTCAGAAAGTATTAAACTGTCAAGAGGATTAAAACAAAGTTGTCTACTATCGGTATATCTATTTATTAAGGCCATAAAATGTTAGCTATTAAAATAAGATCCAACAATAATATCAAGGGCCTAGAAATCCAGGGCTTAAAAACAAAGGTGTCATTGTACGCTGATGATTCACGTTTTATTTTAAAGCCACAATTTGGATCCCTCCACAGCCTCATAGATGATCTAGATAATTTTTCTAACCTCTCTGGATTACAACCAAATGATGCACTATATTACGTATTGGAGCACTAAAAATTAAAACTTTAAAATTTCTGTGTAGTTTACCAATAATATAGTCTAATGATGAAGTGGACATACTCGGTATTCATCACCCGAAATAAAGAGATTAAATATTATGTTTGAACTCAAATATAATAAAATATTTAAAAAATATATATTTTACACAACAATAAAACATTCTAAAAGTATAATCTTTTTAAATTATATTATAAATAGGACTAGTGGAGTTATGTCACACATGCAGCTAACAAAAATATATGGAAACGTCTGCTCTATCAAAATTACAACCAACTAATTGCAGCATTACCGCAAAAAAAAGAGGCAAGTGGAAGGGGGAGAAAGTAAGGGACCTGTCTGTCAGCCCTGCATTAAAGACCAAAATTGGCTAAAGAAAATTGTGATAAAGAAAATAGTCTACTAGTTTAATTTAAGGACCAAAACATTTAATTGAGAGCTGTGCCATATAGATTGCAAAATAGTTGGTGTACCGATTCCATGGCACATGATTTATGAACTGATACACAAAACAACGCTAGATTCAAAACGTTGACTTTTTCAATTTAAATGATTATACAAAATTATTGCAACCAATGTAATGTTATATATATATATATATATTCATTACAGTTTTCTCGAATGTGGAGTAATTTGTAGAACGTCACATGAACATATTCAAACCCCCGGTATTTGGGAAACATAGATCAGGGGTGGCCAACCCTCTTGGAGAGTTAACTTTTGGCAGGATTTTCTATGGCCCAAATGAATTACATGTTTACAAGTTTGTTTGCTATGGACAAGGAGAGACTGAAATCCATAATACACTTAGCAACTGCCACCAACCAATAATATTAGCATTTTCTATCCCATCAAAAATTTATTCAATGTTCCCCAGTTAGCTTACTCTACATGTCATGCCCAAATAATCTCAAAGGTACTTCAAACAAAGTCGTCGAATATTGAGTGTGTATTCCAACTTTTTTTTTTATTCAGCCCTGGTCAAGGGCCTAAGCCATGTGAAAATATGGAGAATTGCTGGAAATGAGCTTTAAAACATGTTTTTTTCTGGGGTGGATCAGCCATGCACAATGCAGGTGATGGCTGCAGGATGAAGTTGGTGAAGAGCAACTGCAGAAACTTACAGTCGACTGCAGTCAAAATTTACGAACTTTGATCACCTGATTTTTGTCAAGTTCATGCATTTGCTCAACGCAATATACTTTGAAGGCGGCAACCAACGATGGTCAAGGACTTGACAAAGTGATCTGCTCGAACGCATCCTTTTACTTCTCTAGCCTTGGCTACCACACGAGCACTCAATCGGTCACACGTTCAAGCTAGCCAATAATGAGCAAGTTCCCTCTTTTGTCGTGTTGGTATCATGCGTAGAAGCACTGGGCACAGAACATTGCATGAATCACGTAGTTAGTTAGCTAAGTAATTTTTCTTAAAACGTTGAATGAGTGTGAGCTGGCCAGCTATCGAGGAGATGTTCCGACTTAAACTACAGCTTCCAGAATGCAACCGCAATGCAGCGTAGGTGCGTATATCCGGTGTCTTAAACACATTATACTTCCGCCCAGACAGACCGACACAGGCAGCCCGAAAAGGAAAACGTAGCTAACTTTTAAAAGCACCAATCAACAAGAGCTTTTTGAGCATAGTTTCATATTTTACAACAAAATCAGGACATGTTTCTCGACTTGACTGAATATTGACGAAGCCGCTAAAAGCAAAGACAAACGCGTTGGCCGCTCAAGAAAGTTTGTGTGAGGGCCTGTAAACAACATGTCCTCCGCCTCGCAGGCATCCTCTAGACGGCAATGGTGCTACCTCTGCGATCTGCCCAAGATGCCCTGGGCCATGCTCTGGGAATTCAGCGAAGCTGTTTGCCGGGGATGCGTGAACTACGACGGGGCGGACAGAATCGAACTCCTAATTGAGACGGCCAGACAGTTGAAGAGTAGCCACGGTGTTTTGGATGGAAGGTCCCCGGGCCCTCAGCAAGGCAAACCCAGCTCAGGTGGACCGATGGAAGGAGGGAGGCAGCATGCAGAACGTTTAGACAGGGGGAGGGGAGAGTATGGCGTTTCACCCCGCCTCCCCAATGGTCTGCACAGAGCTGAAGATGTGAGTATGTCAGAGGGGAGCAGACAGAGCCCCAACACTAGAAGGGCTATGGCTGGGGCCGCACCTGCTCTACATGGGACCATACCTCATGCTTTGATAGCCCAGGGGTTAGTGGGGGCCCCTCACGGCTTGTTGGCCCCTGTTTCAGGCACCAGAGCTGGGGGCCAGCAGATGGCTAGTTCCTCTGGCCATATAATGGGTGGTGATGGAAGGCGCCAGGTAATGTCAGCCATGTCGCTGGGGGCTGGTGCCTCCACTCTTGTGGGTCTGGAGGCAGGCTGGAGGAATGGTGAGGTCATGGCTGAGCTGGCAGAGAGCGCCAGGAGCCGGGCAGAGGGCTGGCCCAACCGCCCCAGAGCAGTACGAGACGTCCTGGTGACCCTCTGCGGCTGTGCCCCCTTCAGTGTGCGCTTCAGGAAAGACCACAACCTGGTGGGGCGCATTCTCGCTTTCGAAGCCGGGACCGGGCCTGAGTTTGAGCTGAAGGTGTTTGTGGAATACCCCAGCGGCTCTGGAATAGTCTTCTCGGGCATCCCAGAGCTTGTCAGGCAGATGTTTCGTGACTCAAACAAAGACGCGGGCAAAGCAGTGAACTCAGGGCTGCGTTACGTGGAATATGAGAGGCGACAGGGCGCTGGGGACTGGCGTGCGCTCACGGAGCTCCTTAGTGACGGTGTACGCTCGTTTAAGGAGCCACCGATGCCCGAGATCCTCCCACAGCCGTACACAGATGCCGGCATGCCCATGGCGCCCGCCGGCCGCTCTGCACCTACCAAGGGTGCTGCACGGCGACGCAAAGCATCACCAAGCTCTGAAAACGGAGAGAGTGATGGAAGGCCCATGGGGGATCACCCAGCCAGAGAGCCCTGGTCTCGAGGTGCATATCCAGGCATGGAGCCCCTAGGCTCAGGCATGACCAACCCCCAGGACGGCCTGCCCCGCTCTCACAGCCAGCCCTCGCCCATCTCAGCGCTCATGGGAGTGGCCGACAGCCTAAGCTCAAGCCAGATGTCCCGAGACGGCCCCGGCTTGTCCTCAGCCCATTCCTCTGCAGCTGGCCGCCCAACCAGCGGCAGTCCCTCCTCTGCCTCCACCGCAGTCTCCCAGGCAGATATGGGCCAGGGTGCCCAAGGGGGGCCGAGCACTACCAGCGCTGGGGATTCCGGGAGTGGCGCCCTGCTTTGCTGCACCCTCTGCCGAGAGCGCCTGGAAGACACTCACTTTGTCCAGTGTCCGTCTGTCCCGCACCACAAGTTCTGCTTCCCATGCACGCGTGGCTCCATCCGCAGTCAGGGCCCTGGAGGAGAGGTGTACTGCCCCAGCGGCGAGCGTTGTCCCCTGGCCGGATCCACCGTACCCTGGGCTTTCATGCAGGGAGAGATCTCCACCATCCTGGCCGGAGACGGCGACGTGACGGTGAAGAAGGAGAACGACCCCTGACCCCAATCAAGGTGAAAGGCCCATGACATCCATCTTTATTTTTTTCATAGATCTATTAGCAGTAGTTTCTGTTTCTAATAAATTTGTAATTGTCTTTCTCAACAGCGGCTCAAACACTTTGAAAGCGCTTCCCTGATCTATTTATCTCACCCGAAAGTTCAGATTGGCTGCAGTTTATCACGTGCACCGCAGAGGTGCAGCAAGATAACTGAATCACCACGCAACCCAGGAGGGAATAGAACCACCTTATTAAACAAGTTAGGAGGGCACCAGAACCATCAGTCCAAAAGTGGGCCACATGTCGGTCCGAGCTAGGCTCATCTGTTAGTAATAATTCAACTAGAGAAAATCACAAGTCATTCTCCATGTCCAATGAAGCAGCAGAGGCTATTCACGAGGCCTTGTTTTAAAAGCCCAGGATTGAAAGCACAGGTCTGTTCTTTAAAATGACAATCTCTCAACGTTTCATGTGTTTCTATATAAAACAATTTAGTTGCATACTGTGTCATATGTGAACGATACCAATATTGAAAGTCCATGGGTAGCCAGAAGCAGGCAATTATTTGGACAGGACAAATAGATTTTTAAAACAATGGCAAAACCAGTAGGTCCTTAAAACCAAGGTTTAAACATTTTAATCACACGTCTCTTCAATGTATGCTCATTTATTACATATTGTATGTCAGAAATGTGAATTTACTTTAAATGACTAATTTCTATTTTTGATACAATAAATTTATGTATGCGTTTATAGTAAGTGATAAGACCAAAGATGGCTTTGTGCTCTAATTTTACTGTAGCTTTGTATGCTGTACACACTGATTACTTTATCAGTCACTCTGTTTCTTAATCTACCACAGAAGTAAGCTGGTTGTTTGTCTCTAACTTTTTTGAATTCCCTGTGTGTGTGTGTGTGTGTGTGTGTGTATATATACACACACGCTTCAATGGTGAAACAACATACTCAAATGTGATCTTAATATGGGGGTCAACTAATAAATTCCAGAATAGTCATTGCTCTTGTGTATTTTTTGTCTTGCTCCCTTTTTGCTAGTGCAATTCCTACCCTTTTGTAAAAATGTTTCTGTATGGCACACACAAATACCAGGAGAAGTGAAGCATTTTTCAAACATTTAATTCATCTTAGAAAAGGTATACAGTTGCACTTTCCAAAGGAGGAAAGTTCAAAACTGTTTGAAATGCTATTTTTACCCTGTTGAGAAATTACACCGTTAACCTGATTCCAACCAAATTAATTAGAATTTTGTATAATTTAGTCCAGGCCATTTGACGTTGAAAAATCAATTCCAAATCAAACAAACACCAAGTCCTAAATTACAATTTATTTAAGAAGGGAATTCTGAAAGGGTGCCAATATATTACAGCACAACTGTACATAGATATTTGAAGACAGGCACATATTTAATACTTAACTTTTTCCATGATTCAGCATTTTGAAATTCCAATGATACCACAGTAAACCACCTCTAACTGTAAACAATGTATTTGAGCAGCGAGATAGGGTAGAAAAAGGTGACAGACATTCAATAAATGTCAAACGAGCTCACATTTCACATGCCTTGTATGCATAGACTGCTACCAAGCATCACAACCAATTTCCATGATTAGAATTGGGCGGTATCTAGATTTTCATACCGTTTCTGTACCATACCGAGGTATACAGTATCGCTAAATGTTCACATAAGTGGCACCCAAAAGATTAATACTTTTTTTTGACACAACAATTTAGGCACTAGGGATCTCGATCCATGAGGCGATTGAATGTCTGCTATAAGTAGTGGCGTAGCACGGTATTGAAAATCATACCGTCGGTATTCGGCAATACCCCAGTATAACACCCAAGCCTAATTAGAAAATATAAAAAATATTGTAAACAAAACACTTACCCATAGATTATGTATATTGTAATAACATTTTCACAAACAAAAAGGAAGCCTGAAAAATATAGAATTTGGCATCATCCCTTATTGATCTGGTTCATGAGGACCATATTAATAATCCATTGACAAATATCAAGTGATAATGAGCAACTTGATGGTCAGCCATCAATGCTTTACATTGGAGTCACCCAGTGAAACCTCACAAGGAGCTTCTTGATCCAACAACGTGACCCCTCAGAAAGGGCTTCCTGTGTCCCGGAGGGCCTCTTGGGCCCCTTTCAGTGTCTCCCTCTTCACACACTTCCAATAATCTATGATGCCACGCTGGGGCTGCACCTGGGGAAATACAAACATCACATAATAATTAGAGGTCGACCGATTAATTGGCATGGCATATTTAGGTAAGATAAATTCATGTTAGCAGGCAATATTAACTAGGGAAATTGTGTCACTTCTCTTGCGTTCAGTGCAAGCAGAGTCAGGGTATATGCAACAGTTTTGGCCGCCTGGCTCGTTGCGAACTGTGAACTCATTTGTCAGAATTGTACATAATATTGAAGGTTGTGCAATGTAACAGCAATATTTAGACTTGGGGTTGCCACTCGTTCGATAAAATACGCAACGGTTCCGTATTTCACTGAAAGAATAAACGTTTTGTTTTCGAAATGATAGTTTACGGATTTGACTATATTAATGACCAAAGGCTCGTATTTATGTGTTTATTATATAATAATTCAGTCTATGATTTGATAGAGCAATCTGACTGAGCCGTGGTAGTTAGCAGCATGCTCATAAGCATTCATTCATACAACACTTTACTGCAAGTATCTCTACTTGCACCTCATCATCTGCACATTTATCACTCCAGTGTTAATCTGCTAAATTGTAATTATTCGCTCCTATGGCCTATTTACTGCCTACCTACCTCCTCATGCCTTTTGCAAACACTGTATATAGACTTTCTTTTTTTTCTACTGTGTCATTGACTTGTTTATTGGCTTGTTTATTGTTTACTCCATGTGTAACTCTGTGTTGTTGTCTGTGTCACACTGCTTTGCTATATCTTTGCCAGGTCGCAGTTGTAAATGAGAACTTGTTCTCAACTAGCCTACCTGGTTAAATAAAGGTGAAATCAAAAAAGAAAACTGCCAGCAGCTCTTAGCAATGCTTGAAGCAAAGCGCTGTTTATGACTTCAAGCCCATCAACTCCTGAGATTAGGCTGGTAATACTAAAGTGCCTATATGAACATCCAGGTATATGAAATACAAAATGGTAGAGAAATAGTCGACGCATCAAAATTCCTATAATAACGACTACAACCTAAAACTTCTAAACTGGGAATATTTAACCACCAGCTTTCACATATTGCACTTTTACTTTCTTCTCCAACACTGTGTTTTGGCATTATTTAAATCAAATTGAACATGTTTCATTATTTATTTGAGACTAAATTGATTTTATTTATGTATTATATTAAGTTAAAATAAAAGTGTTCATTGAGTATTGTTGTAATTGTCAATTACAAAAATATATATTTAAAAAAGCGTCCGATTAATCGGTATCGGCTTTTTTTTGGTCCTCCAATAAATCGGTATCGACATTGAAAAATCATAAATCGGTCGACCTCTAATAATAATAATAATAATAATAATAATAATAATGTTAATAAACTTTACAGAGTGGCTGCGTGAATTGATCACCAGGACACCTTTTTATATGGACTAAACAACCCCCCCAAAAATGTTGCGCAATCTCCGCTGCGTCCTCCCTTTCCTAATCCTCACTTCTGAGATTAACATTCTGGAAAATTTGGACAACATGATCAGCGTGAGGTTTTCTCCCCCCCAAAAAAGTGCGTAAAGTAACACATCGCGGAACGTTTAAAAGGTCATTTAGTACACTGGAAAAGGTGTCCTAGGGGGCGGGGCGGTTTGATTAGATTGTGTAGCCTCGGCTGAAACTTAACTTGTGTAGCACAATTCATACAGAGACCGCACCGCACCTCACAACACAATGATTATTAACAAGTAAATTGGAGACTTGAAAGTTTGAAAGAAGCACAGATCAAGATCAAATAACACCCTGACATACTTTTTAATGTGATTGCCAACTGGTAAATACCCCCTTTACCTTCAAGCCACGTAGTACTCGGTCCTCCATCACTCCGATAAACTCCTTGTGGCTCAGGCAGTTATCGCCGTCCAGGTCAAAGATCTTGAACACAGTGTCCAGCACGTTCTCCGAGAGGTCGTGCCCTGTGGCGATCTTCACAGCTCGCTTAAATTGGACTGTGGAGTATCAAAAGAAAGTCAAATTATCAGGATAATGTCTTTGGTTGAAGTGATTTGACTGTGTCGAATCAGAAACTTTCATACAAAATGCCCAAGGTAGAAATTAAAATTACCCATTCCAATAGGTCGGTTGGCTTCACTTATCATTTTCACAGAGAAGGCAAAGTCCTCCAGGTTGTTGGTGAATAGGCAAAACGCTTTGAACTCATCAAATGTGATGCTCTACAAAAGAAGAGGGACAAATGTCCAAGTTGTATACTGAGAAGTCAACCCTTGAGACCCCCCCCCAAGAAAAATGGGTTTATTTCACAACTTCTTAAACCTGAAGGTACATTGACCTGACTTCCTATTATCCTTGGCCCTGTTTGAATAGAAAATGCATCCTTTCTACATTAAAGTAACCCCACATCAGAATTGGTTGGATTGGGGAAAGTAATTGGGTGGCAATTCTCAACCTTGCTTTCACAACCCCTAATAATCTGTGGTGACCAAGGAAGGAAGGGTGGATTTTTCAAAGCATTGGAACAGGGCCACATTCCTTTTTACCTGGCCAGCGGGGATCCTCTTCCTCATGTTCTCCCAGTAGGCCTCGTTGGCTTCCTCGTTGGTGTAGTGCAGCAGCCACTCTGCAAAGTCCTCCCGCCGCATGGTGTCCATGCCCTTGGAAAACTGCAAGAACTCCATCTCCTGCACCTCTGCCTGCAGGTCCTCCATGAACCTAGAAGAGAAATCCAGAGTAAAGACACTGAATGTGACTAGGTCGGTTCCGGGCCCGTACTCAGTGTCTCAGAGTAGTTATGCTGATCTAGGATCAGGTCTCCCTGTCCTTGTAACTATATTATGATCTAACAGGCAACACTGATCCTTGAGCAACAATAAGTATTCAGTGCATATGAGAAAACATGATTTTACTAGGATTAGGTACACCTATATATGCAAAAGTATGTGGACACCCCTTCAAATGAGTGGATTCTGCTATTTCAAACACACCCATTGCTAAAATCAAGCACACAGCCATGCAATCTCCATAGACAAACATTGGCCGTAGAATGGCCTTACTGAAGAGCTCATTGACTTTCAACTTGGCACAGTCATAGGATTCTACTTTCCCAACAAGTCAGCCCTGCTAGAGCTTCCCCAGTCAACTGTAAGTGCTGTTATTGTGAAGTTGCAATTTCTAGGAGCAACAACGGCTCAGCCGCAAAGTGGTGAGCCACACAAGCTCACAGACCGCCGAGTGCTGAAGTGCATAAAAAATTGTCTGTCCTCGATTGCAACCATCACTACGGAGTTTAACTTCCTCTGGAAGCAATGTTCACAGCACAATATCTGTTAATCGGGAGCTGAATGAAATAGGTTTCCATGGCCGAGCAGCTGCACACAAACCTAAGATCCCCATGCGCAATGCCAAGCGTCGGCTGGAGTGTTGTAAAGCTTGCCATTCTACTCTGGAGCAGTGGAAACATTGCGATGAATGATGATGAATCACACTTCACCAATGAGGGCTGTGATGAATCACGCTTCACCAATTACGGCTGTGATGAATCACGCTTCACCAATTACGGCTGTGATGAATCACGCTTCACCAATGGGGCGGTTTTTCATGGTTCGGGCTAGGCCTTTCATGGTTCGGGCTAAGCGTTAAGATTTCCCTTCACTGGAACTACAGCATACATTTACATTACAGACAATTATGTGCTTCCAACTTTGGCAACAGTTTTGGGAAGGACTTTTCCTGTTTCAGCATGACAATGCCCCCTGTGCACAAAGCGAGGTCTTACAGAAATGGTTTGTCAAGATTGGTGTGGAAGAACTTGACTGGCCTGTACAAAGCCCTAACCTCAACCCCATCAAAGACCTTTGGGATGAATTGGAACACCGACTGCGAGCCAGGCCTAATCGTCCAACCTCACTAATGCTTGTGGCTGAATGGAAGTCCCCGCAGCAATATTCCAACATCTAGTGAAAAGCCTTCCCAGAAGAGTTGAGGCTGTTAAAGCAGCAAAGGGGAGACCAACTCCATATTAAATGCCTATGATTTTGGAATGAGATGTTCGATGAACATGTGTCCACATACTTTTGGTCATGTAGTGTATTTTACCTGCAGAATACATTGTACTGAAGCTTGTTTTTGCCATTCCTGCCAAAGAAGAATGCCTGCAGTGTAGTGTTCACACCATCCCCCTCTACGACTGGTTTCTGTGAAGATGACATCAAGTTTCAACACTTCCTGCCTTTGTTATTACTGCAAGCCCCATCACGCTTGAAATATGAGTAAACACAATCAGTTTTCCAGCCGGTACGCAATGGTTTACGTCACCGTACAATGACAGTTGGCAAGGTTTAGTGCTTTCAATGTGCATTTCCACATGTAATTTAAAATAAATGTTAAAAAAATACCCTTTATTTAACTAGGCAAGTCAGTTAAGAACAAATTCTTATTTACAATGACGGTCTACTTGGGAACAGTGGGGTAACTGCCTTGTACAGGGGCAGAACGACAGATTTTTACCTTGTCAGCCCAGGGATTCGATCCAGCAACCTTTGTTACTGGCCCAACGCTCTAACCCCTAGGCTACCTGCTGCCCATATCAAGTATTTTGAAAACTTTTCAACAATTCACATAAATGACTAAGGAGTTCAGTCTTAAAAAGGTTTAGAGTGTTGACTCACCACGTCTGTGGCACCTTCCATGGGCACTTTCTCTTTTCTTTTCCCAATGATTTTCTTGAGCTTCATCATAAAACAAAGCAGCAACAATTATTCCTTGTATTATAATAAATGCAGATACTAAACTACAAAAGATTGAGCTAAAAACATTTACTACTAGTGAGAGCATTTCTTAGCTAGCTTAGTCTAAAAATTCAGGAAACTACTAATTCAGTTATAAACCCACTAATAACACATACATACCTCTTACTCATCTGGATTATCCAATAAATGTCAGCAATAAGATAATTTTTCATTAGTCAAAAAGGTTTACTACCCACAATGCCTCACTAATATTAAAACTGGAGCCAGTTTGAAACAGCAAACAGTGTGTGTTTGAGATCGACTGAACAGCAGATGGACCGCATAGAACTACTGATCTACAAATCATCTTGCAACCCAAATACTACTCATGATGTGACCAAAGCGATCACTTGCCTTGCTCACACTGATCCTCTCAAACACGCTGAATGATTATCCATGCTGCTCCTCGCTCTACTTTGTCAGGTGCATAACATGCTTACATGTAAGATGTTTTGGACCCCATATTCCCAGTAGGAACACACAACAGAGGTCTCTTAACGCTATCTAAACCCTGTGGTTCCCAGTGTTGCTGAATGTCTACACCAGGCTCTATTCAAAATTAGGGAATCAACTTTCATTGGTTTGGCGCAAAACTGTGTCAGTCACATGCATTTTTGTAGCAATGTATGCATACTGCATTGTGCTAAAGCCAACTGGCAAATACAGTATGTTTACAAGCTAGATTCTGTAACATACAATGCATTTGGAACGTATTCAGACCTCTTGACTTTTTCCACATTTTGTCACATTACAGCCTTATTCTAAAATTGATTGAATTGATTTTTCCCCTCATCAATCTATACAGAGAGTCAGAGTCCTTTAGGTGCCTTTTGGAAGAAACTGGTGCAGACTGGCCATACAACATGTGACTGAGTTAGTATCAAGAGTATAGTACTCACTTGTTGGAGCATTTATTTTAAAACCTCCAACTGGGCAACGTCCATGTAAGGGCTGGTAATATTTTGGAATTTAACAGTGTGGATACTTGATCTAGATATACATGACTGTATACTTTGATATACAATCAGACAATACAAATTACTATATGCAACATGAAAATACAAATCCATCAACTCCTTGAGAAGTATATCATCACTGTCTGATGAAAACCTCATCCTCAAACCACAAATGTTTCAGTAAATAAAAAAAATATATAAAAAAATTCCGCATTAACGAACATGCAATTATGAATACATTTTCTTGGTCCTAGAGTCACGAAATGTTCAGAGTACATTGAGGGGAATTACTGCTTTCAATCAATAAAAAAATAAATAAAAATTTGCCACAAATGCAGTTACACGGTTTTCATCAGAGAGCGACGATATAAAAAACAAAAATGTGAGGAACATTATATAATACACATTATAAAAGCATACCTTGAGAAACTCCTTTCTGTCCACATGCTCATTGCCATCAATATCAAGCATTTTGAAAGCTATATGAAATCCTGTGTGTGGCTCTGAAATTACACAATGCATTTTCTATTAGAAAATAACATCACAGGCTTATCTGCAGTTGAAGTCGGAAGTTAACATTAAAACATTAACATTAACATTAAAATGGTTGAGTCATTAAAACTTGTTTTTCAACCACTCCACAAATGTCTTGTTAACAAACTATAGTTTTGGCAAGTCGGTTAGGATATCTACTTTGTGCATGACACAAGTAATTTTCAACAATTGTTTACAGAGATTATTTCACTTATAATTCACTGTATCATAATTCCAGTGGGTCACAAATTTACATACACTAAATTGACTTTGCCTTTAAACAGCTTGGAAAATTCCAGAAAATGATGTCATGGCTTTATAAGCTTCAGATAGGCTAATTGACATCATTTGAGTGAAAGGGAGATGTACCCGTGGATGTATTTCAAGGCCTACCTTCAAACTCAGTGCCTCTTTGCTTGACATCATGGGAAAATCAAAAGAAAAAAAGGTACCACGTTCATCTGTACAAACAATAGTGCGCAAGTATAAACACCATGGGACCACGCAGCCGTCATACCGCTCAGGAAGGAGAAGCGTTCTGTCTCCTAGAGATGAACGTATTTTGGTGAGAAAAGTGCAAATCAATCCCAGAACAACAGCAAAGGACCTTGTGAAGATGCTGGAGGAAACAGGTACAAAATTATCTATTTTCGTAGTAAAACGAGTCCTATATCGACATTACTTGAAAGGCTGCTCAGCAAGGAAGAAGCCACTGCTCCAAAACCGCCATAAGCCAGACTATGGTTTGCAACTGCACATGGGGAAAAAGATCATACTTTCTGGAGAAATATCCACTGGTCTTACGAAACAAAAATAGAACTGTTTGGCCATAATGACCATCGTAATATTTAGAGGAAAAAGGGGGAGGCTTGTAAGCCGAAGAACACTATTCCAACCGTGAAGCACGAGGGTGGCAGCATCATGTTGTGGGGGTGCTTTGCTGCAGGAGGAACTGGTGCACTTCACAAAATAGATGGCATCATGAGGTATGAAAATTATGAGGATATATTGAAGCAACATCTCAAGACATCAGTCAGGAAGTTAAAGCTTGGTCGCAAATGGGTCTTCCAAATGGACAATGACTCCAAGCATACTTCCAAAGTTGTGGCAAAATGGCTTAGGGATAACAAAGTCAAAGTATTGGAGTGGCCATCACAAAGCCCTGACCTCAATCCTATAGAACATTTGTGGGCAGAACTGAAAAAGTGTGTGCGAGCAAGGAGGCCTAATAACCTGACTCAGTTACACCAGCTCTGTCAGGAGGAATGGGCCAAATTTCACCCAACTTATTGTGGGAAGCTTGTGGAAGGCTACCTGAAACGTTTGACCCAAGTTAAACCATTTAAAGTCAATGCTTCCAAATACTAATTGAGTGTATGTAAACTTCTGACCCACTGGGAATGTGATGAAATAAATAAAAGCTGAAATCATTCTCTCTACTATTATTCTGACATTTCACATTCTTAAAATAAAATGGTGATTCTAACTGACATAAGACAGGGAATTTTTACTAAATGTCAGGAATTGTGAAAAACTCAGTTTAAATGTATTTGGCTACGATGTATGTAAACTTCCAACTTCAACTGTAGGTACTGCTTGGACCCAACAAAGCAGCGACAAAATGAGCGCTTAACAGCAGGGTCTTCTGAAATAATGATTCTAGCACAACATTGTTAGTGACTGGGCAACATTTTGAATGAGAAAGTTAATTCGCCAAAACACTACCACATGAGCTGTGTGTTCAGTATCTAAGTATGAGAGAAAAATACTATAAATAGAAAAATAAAATGTGCGTTCTATTGGACTGTTTGAATTTGTTATTTTTTATTTTTGTGCCTACTGAAAACCACCACCCAGGTTGTCAGTCCAGCCACATAAGTTTTAGCCAGCTTTTCAGTCACTGCACTAACCTTGAGGGCATAGAAAATCCCACAAAATCAAGTAATGCATACATAATCTTATTATTTTCACAATGTTACAGTAGCAGGCTACACAATATACTATCCTAAACATGATAGATAGTACATTAGATTAGGCTACGTCAAATTAAGTTAACCTATTGTGCAGACAATAAGATGAGGGGCCTGAAAATATCATGAGCAACGGAAGCTCGGCAATTCATAAATGAGCCAGCTATTGTACAAAGGTGTTGCCACACATTCATTATGTTTGCACGTCTATATGCTACATCTGTGCTAAACCAGAGCTGTGTTCATTAGGCACCCAACGGTAGAAAACGTTCTGAAACGGGAAGGTATCATCTGTCCTTGTGTAACACTGTTGTTTCCGTTCTTCTCCCTGCCCCAACCTGGACTCAAACCAGGGACCCTCTGAACACATCAACATCTGTCGCCCATGAAGAAGCCGCGACCCTTGAGCAGGTGATGTCACCGATTGAATGATACTAGGCTACACTCAAACCCTTTGACCTCCTCCACAGCAACCCCAGCAGTCGGGCAGAGCTCAACTGAGTAGATACCACTAACTAGCTAGCCAATTGATATCGACTAAACTTGTCCAATAAACACACATTTTTATTTTCAGTTGCAAACCATTTTACTAATGGACACGACCCAGATGAAGTACGATGTGCTGTGTAAGCATGAGAGGATGCATGTCATTGAAAGGGAGGGCTGTTTCTACTGTATGTCATGCTGAGTCTATAACTTACTGGTCAGAATAGTCAACAGGAACAGGTACTCTGTGTAGGATATCAGACCTGCAAGACACAAAACATGCCATCTGTATCACACAAACATTTCAGTGAGTGTTCATTTAACCCGTTTAGATTGACTCCAACATCAAATACATATTTCCTGCCTGAAGTATAACTAGCCAGCATCTTCTAACTTTGATAACGCACGTAGCACCAGTGAGGTTGCTTGACCATGGCATGAAAACGTACCATTGTCTCCAAAGTTTCTGAACAGACTGTTGCCTGCCTTGGCCCATGAGGCAGCATCCAGCATCTTATCCACCTCCTGCAAGTATCATCAATTATGCAAAGAGAAACAACAAAAAGTAATCTCGTGCTGTAATGCTCATGTTGGTAAGACTATAGGAAATCCAAAACAAGTTCTGACAATGTGTTAACCCGATCCCAACACTCACCTTTTTGGTTAGAGCTTTATTTTGCAATTTACCTACAAGCAGAAGGAAAAGTAAAGAGCAGTTGTTGCTTGGAATAAAATGTAATACACTTACCCAGATGGAGCTTGTATCTAGCCAATGAAGCCATATGCCAAACAATTACATTCATTACATAATGCAGTATTCCTTTTCAACCACGTAGGCCATTTTACAACATGGACACTATCATTTGATACTACTGTACTTACGGTCAACATTCTCCAGCATGATTGAGAAGAGGAAATCCCTTGGTGTCATGTAGAGCTCCTCATCGTACATCATTGAGGCAAACTGGTTGAAGCGCATCCGTCTGGCAGACATCTGGGATACTGGAAGCACCTATAATACAGAATGAAGAATTAGCATTAAAAGGAGGACAAAGTCTAAACTAAGGGGCAGTGCAAAGCTGAACATTTGATAAAATAATGGAAATAGAATGGTCAGTACTCCTGACCAACTATTTTGGCACATAGACATTCGTGCAAACAGCAATTAGCTAATGGATACATTTTATTTGCTTGCTTATTCTATCAATGTATCAACTGATGGCACAATTTCCCTATACATAGAAAATATTATCCCATAGGCCTGTCCCTCTCGGTCACCACAATCACACCGTTATTCAACTGGTCGTTCAGATCGGCACCGTTTCCTTTTTATTTAACGTTGCACACCGTTTTCTTCATACTGAAAGCAGCCCTAATCAATATGGTGTGACCAACAAATAGCAAAACTTGTGGAGCAGACATAGATCATAGCTGTGTTCAAATACCCATACTAACATACTTAATGAGTATAAACTACATACTATTAGTTCATTTTAGTATACTGTAAACAAACAGTATCCTTCAGTTGAGCATACTAGCGCTTCACCTGTCTACCGGAAGTTGATGCTGTTGCTATGCAACCTCTTGCTAGCATAACAAATTACTAGCTAGACATTTTACTACTTTGGGTGTGTTCTTAAATTCAATCTGGAGTGCCAGAGTGTGCTCTGGGCGTTGGTAAATTCAGAGCGTCGTCAGATTGTCCGTTTGTAAATTCATAGCGTTTCGCTCTGGGAGCGTTCAGAGTGCACACTGGATGCTCTAGCCGAGGAGTAGGGTTGATTTAAGCATTCTGACCTTACAACTGGCTAGCTACTTCCAGACACAAATGAGAGAACACCTCACTCTGACCATTTCACTCACCCTAGCAGAGCTGGTTAGGCAGTTTTCATGTTATCCAGACAGTTGGTGACAAACTGCTGCTGGCAACAATTTAATTAAGCTATTTTACCAACACCGGCAATATTCAACAGGTGTTGAGCGTTCGTAAATTCAGTTATTCTGCGCTACTCTTGTACACTCAAACGAGAGTGCTCTCGGACTAACTCGGATAGCCAGAGCAAATTTACGAAAGCACCTGAATTGAGAACGCACAACTAATGAC
Organism: Oncorhynchus mykiss; assembly: GCF_057628025.1. NCBI lineage: Eukaryota > Metazoa > Chordata > Actinopteri > Salmoniformes > Salmonidae > Oncorhynchus > Oncorhynchus mykiss. The sequence goes on along the minus strand of NC_143033.1, from coordinate 44,875,829 downwards.
TGGAATAATCAAGTCAATAGTTAGATAGGATATTGTTAATATTCTGGCAATTTTGACGTATTAGTAACCAACTAACGTCGTTAATGCTGTTAGAAAGCAGCTAGCTAACATAGCATATCTTTATGCAACCTCTCCCTCAATGTGATCAAGACAAAGGAGATGACTGTGGACTACAGGAAAAAGAGGACCAAGCACACCCCCATTCTAATCGACGGGGCTACAGTGGAGCAGGTTGAGAGCTTCAAGTTCATTGGTGTCCACATCACCAACAAACTAACATGGTCCAAGCACACCAAGACAGTCGTGAAGAGGGCACGACAAAACCAACTCCCCCTCAGGAGACTGAAAAGATTTGGCACGGGTCTTCAGATCCTCAAAAGGTTCTACAGCATCTCCATCGAGAGCATTCTGACTGGTTGCATCACTACCTGGTATGGCAACTGCTCGGCCTCCGACCGCAAGGCACTAGAGGGTAGTTCTAGCGGCCCAGTGTATCACTGGGGCCAAGCTTCCTGCCATCCAGGACCTCTATACCAGGCGGTGTCAGAGGAAGGTCCTAAAAATGGTCAAAGACTCAAGCCACCCTATTCGTAGACTGTTCTCTCTGCTACAGCACGGCAAGCAGTACCGGAGCGCCAAGTCTAGGTCCAAGAGGCTTCTAAACAGCTTCTACCCCCAAGCCATAAGACTCCTGAATATCTAGTCAAATGTCACTTATACAATTTGATTTGATTTACAGCAGTATGTAACCGGTATGTGGTTCGTAAGGATAGCGTAGCTAACGAATTGTCAGCCAACATAACTGTAAGGTAACTTATTCGAAAAGTAACGTTCATTACATTGCCCAACATTTGTCATAATTAGTTAAGCAATGCATTTGTATCCGCTCTCGTTAAGACTTCGGCTGCATAAGTCACACCCATTTCCAGAAGAATTGCATTATGGATCCTAAAATCACGGCAAGTGTCCACTGTTTGAATACTTCGTATTTTGGCGAATGTAGTACGAGATCCGGAAACTTTTGGCATACTAACTATATCCATACTATGACCAATAAGCATACTATACATTTACGTCACGGATAGCATGGTTAGTATGAGTATTCGAACACAGCTCATATTGTAACGACAGTCGATAGCGCGCCGGACCTGGTGTCAGAAGTGATCGGACCTCGCATCCACGACAGTGCGTGTGCTTGGCCGGTGAGCGCGTTCCTGTAAGACGTAGAATCGCGAGGACGCGCTCTTTGAAAGGAGGGAGTAGTGTACAAGAGTAGCTCGAAGGTCGAGGGTTCGAGACCTGCTCACTGCTGTTCATTACAATATATAAAGAACACACAAAACAATATCGCCCTCTGAGCCACTGTAATCATCATGCACAGTTTCCGTCTAATTAAACGTTTAACACCGTTCTGAATACACCACAATACTCTCAAAATGTTGATTGGATCCAAAAAAAAAAACATTCCGATAACTAGCTACCTAACGTTACCATATTATTTGTATGCAGAGCCTTAGCTAAATAGGCTACTTGTTGTTTACTAATAGGCCTACTGTAATTGTCAGCTCGTATTTTTGTTTACTTGAGCATTCAGTTGTGATAATGCCTGGTAGAAAAGTTTAGCATACAAATACTGATTCACCAGGCACTTAGCAAGATTCCTGGCAAGTTCGGAGATCTAGTTAACTCAAACTTCGTTGCTAACTTTACAGACAGCTAGTTAGCTGCGCCACTTCACCAAAGAGACTCGAATGTTACCTTTTCCTCCTCGGCATGGACGGTGAAGGGCAAAAACCTCTTGCTCGACTCAAAGTGAAAATATACCAGCCCGCTTCCAACGGCAGACCCCAAAATGCCAGGTCTCAGGGCACTATGCAGCGTTCTATATGACCAAGGTCTCCTCCAAAAGTTTCTCAAAACTCCAGCAACCCTGCCAAAGCTGGCCATTTTCCGTAAACTTCTTCTTAGGTACCTTCTTCTTCGATGACGTTTAATGGCGGTTGGAATCCAATACATGTTGCATTACTGCCACCAACTAGACTGGAGTATAACACCTTTATACTTTGCTTGAATAAAATGTAAAAAAAACAAACATATAAAAACAAAGAATACCCATTATTTAAATCATACATCACTTGTTGGACTATCCCTCTGCACTGGTACAACTCTACAATTCACAAGACTCCTCATGATCCCCCCCTTGACCCATCTTCCTTTACTTTCTTCACTGCCTCAGCATAGACAGCTTCTGCAATACTCTAACCCTGGAAACCTCAACCTGCCTCTCTCGTGGACATTTCTGATCTCCAGCCCCATGGGTATCCCTACAATTAACACATACCACTACTTTCTCCAATGCTACACATGCCTTTGTCTCATGCCCTTGCACACACTTTTCACACCTAGGAACCTCCCTCCTACACATGTGTGGCAGCTGCCACATGCACATGAGGTTGACACCTGTAACCACGTAATGTATTCGGCACAAAAGCTCATACGGGATAACTTACATATCGTAACATCATTTCGTTGGGCAAAGACTGAATATCAAAACTCAAAAGGACAGACAACTCTTCTGTTCCACCACTCACGCCACCCTGTCTGGGTCGCGTCAAATTACGAGCATCGCAAACCCCCAGAATCTTCCCCTTCAGTTTACATTTACCTCTACCCCAGTAATCACTCCTTGCAATGGCACCCTTTCCTTGAGAGCAAAACAATTCACCTCTCTTGTCCCCAATCGTTTAATGTGGAGTGCCTGCTCCCTCTGACCAGCAGAAACACACAATTATCAAAAGACCACTTCTGATTACCTTCATGGATTCCACAGCACCAAATCTGTTTTCACCCAGCCTGAAACCATAAATGGATCAGCCAAAAGGCAAGGGTTAAATTTTTCAAATTTTTCTACTCCTACTGTCACAGACACATCTTGATCCTGACCCTTGGTGCAAACCTCGGGCTCCGAAAATTTAACCACATCTCCTTATGATAATACTGCACTTCTCCTGACATACATCTTGTTATTGCCCTCTCAAGGGATACCAGTTAACCGGCAGTTACAATCCAACAGCAAATGCAACCTTCCTGCTTGTCCAAATCTCTTCTTCGGTATTATGGCATTCACACATTTTGTTTGTGCATGCCGCCACCTACTGTGCGGAAATGTGTGGTCGATCACATTACATTATGTGATACAAACATAAAAACGATGGGCGAAAGGAAAACAATTGCACCACCAACTAACCACACACTTACATACCGCTATTTAATTTACCCTAAATTATCTTAGCCAGGCCGATGGCCTGGGAGAACGGGACTCTCGTTCAACACACCCTGTAACTCTTCTGCAGTAAAACCTTCTACACCAGTAATTCTCTGCAGCTGCCACCATAACATCTATATTCTGGGATTTACATTCCATTTCTGCAATACAGTTATTAACCATGGCAACGAATGCTAAGAAGCCAAACTTACTGAAGCACAAATTTGTATTACTTTGTAGTAGAGGTCGACCGATTGCCGATTAATTAGGGCCGATTTCAAGTTTTCATAACAATCAGTAATCGGCATTTTTGGACGCCGATTATGGCCGATTACATTGCACTCCATGTGGAGACTGCGTGGCAGGCTGACCACCTGTTATGTGAGTGCAGCAAGGAGCCAAAGTAAGTTGCTAGCTAGCATTAAACTTGTCTCATAAAAAACAATCAATCTTAACATAATCACTAGTTAACTACACATGGTTGATGATATTACTAGTTTAACTAGCTTCTCCTGCGTTGCAAATAATCAATGCGGTGCCTGGTAATTTATCATAGAATCACAGCCTACTTCGCCAAACGGGTGATGATCTAACAAGCGCATTTGCGAAAAAAGCACTGTCGTTACACCAACGTACCTAACCATAAACATCAATGGTTTTCTTAAAATCAATACACAAGTATATATTTTTAATCCTGCATATTTAGTTAAAATAAATTCATGTTAGTAGGCAATATTAACTAGGAAAATTGTGTCACTTCTCTTGCATTCTGTTTAAGCAGAGTAAGAGTACATGCAGCAGTTTGGGCCGCCTGGCTCGTTGCAAACTGTGTGAAGACCATTTCTTCCTAACAAAGACCGTAATTAATTTGCCAGAACTTTACAAAATTATAACATAACATTTAAGGTTGTGCATTGTAACAGCAAATTTTAGTCTTATGGATGCCACCTGTTCGATAAAATACGTAACAGTTCCGTATTTCATTGAAAGAATAAACGTTTTGTTTTCGAAATGATAGTTTCTGGATTTGACCATATTAATGAACGAAGGCTTGTATTTCTGTGTGTTGATTATATTATAAGTCTATGATTTGATATTTGATAGAGCAGTCTGACTGAGCGGTGGTAGGCAGCAGCAGGCTCGTAAGCATTCATTCAAACAAAAAATGTGTAGGAGGGAGGTTTGCCAGCAGCTCTTCGCAATGCTTGAAGCACAGCGCTGTTTATGACTTCAAGCCTGTCAACACCCGAGATTAAGCTGGCAATACTATAGTGCCTATAAGAACATCCAATAGTCAAATGTACTGTATATGAAATACAAATGGTATAGCGAGAAATAGTCCTATATTTTCCTATAACTACAACCTAAAACTTCTTAACTGGGAATATTGAAGACTGATGTTTAAAGGAACCACCAGCTTTCATATGTTCTCATGTTCTGAGCAAGGAACTTGAGCTGAGCTTTTTTACATGAGCTTTTTTACATGGCACATATTGCTCTTTTACTTTTTTCTCCAACACTGTGTTTTTGCATTATTTAAACCTAATTGAACATGTTTCATTATTTATTTGAGACTAAATAGATTTTTATTTATGTATTATATTAAGTTAAAATAAGTGTTCATTCAGTATTGTTGTAATTGTCATTATTATAAATATGTGTATACAAATTGGCTGATTAATCGGTTTCGGCTTCTTTTGGTCCTCCAGTAATCGGTATTGGAGTTGAAAAATCATAATAGGTCGACCTCTACTCTGTAGTGGCCTTGGCCTACTGCTCACCCTTGACCCATCATCCTCTGCTCTCTTCACTGCCTCAGTATACAGCACCTTCTGTTATATTCTAACCCTGGCAACCTCAACTTGTCTCTCTTGCACTGGGCACTTCTGATCCCCAGCAACATGGGCACCCCCTACAATTGACACACAGTTTTTTCCACTGATCCTACACATTCCTTTGTCCCATATCCTCCTGCATACTTCTCACATCTCGGAATCACTGCTGCAACATGACCATAAGTTTGGCATCTGAAACACCTTAATGTGTTAGGCACAAAAGCTCTCACGGGATAACTGACATATTTTAACATGACTTTGTCAGGTGAAGACTCTGCTTCAAAACTCAAAAGGACAGACAGTGTCTTCTCAGTTTCATCACGCTAGCCACCGGGTCTGCGTCGCACCAAACAGCGAGCGTCACAGACACAGTGTCACGTTCTGACCTTAGTTCTTTTGTTATGTCTTTGTTTTAGTATGGTCAGGGCGTGAGTTGGGTGGGTTGTCTATGTTCCTTTTTCTATGATTTGGGATTTCTGTGTTTGGCCTGGTATGGTTCTCAATCAGAGGCAGCTGTCATTCGTTGTCCCTGATTGAGAACCATACTTAGGTAGCATAGTTTCACTTTTGAGTTGTGGGTGATTATTTTCTGTGTCAGTGTTTGTTCCACACGGGACTGTTTCGTTTGTTTCATTTATTCACGTTGTTATTTTGTACTTTTCAGGGTTCTATTAAAAGTAAGCAATATGAACACGTACCACGCTGTGCATTGGTCCTCCGATCCTTTCTACTACTCCTCCTCGTCTGCCCAAATGTATTTCTGCAGGCATGGATGTGCCTCAGGGTCAAAAGGGCACAGCATGGAGGCGTCGCTGTGTTCTTTGCAAAATGAAGTCCCCCATCACCTGCACCACATGCTTGGTGACCCTCTGCTTTACAGCAGAAAGAGACTGCTATGGCACCTAGCATCAGCAGCACAATATTGTGTAGAGGACTGAGGGTCTTCCAAATATTGAAAGTGTTATTTTGTAAATGTAAATATTTTTTGTTCATGTTTTTTTCTCCATTTTGTTTTTTGGGGGGGGGGTGTTAGAATACCGTTTTGGTATTTTGTATATACAGTGGGGGGCAAAAAAGTATTTAGTCAGCCACCAATTGTGCAAGTTCTCCCACTTAAAAAGATGAGAGAGGCCTGTAATTTTCATCATAGGTACACTTCAACAATGACAAATATTATTTGCAAATTATGGTGGAAAATAAGTATTTGGTCAATAACAAAAGTTTATCTCAATACTTTGTTAAATACCCTTTGTTGGCAATGACAGAGGTCAAACCTTTTCTGTAAGTCTTCACAAGGTTTTCTCACACTGTTGCTGGTATTTTGGCCCATTCCTCCATGCAGATCTCCTCTAGAGCAGTGATGTTTTGGGGCTGTTGCTGGGCAACACGGACTTTCAACTCCCTCCAAAGATTTTCTATGGGGTTGAGATCTGGAGACTGGCTAGACCACTCCAGGACCTTGAAATGCTTCATAGACCACTCCAGGACCTTGAAATGCTTCACTCCTTCATTGCCCGGGCAGTGTGTTTGGGATCATTGTCATGCTGAAAGACCCAGCCACGTTTCATCTTCAATGCCCTTGCTGATGGAAGGAGGTTTTCACTCAAGATCTCACGAAACATGGCCCCATTCATTCTTTCCTTTACACGGATCAGTCATCCTGGTCCCTTTGCAGAAAAACAGCCCCAAAGCATGATGTTTCCACCCCCATGCTTCACAGTAGGTATGGTGTTCTTTTGATGCAACTCAGCATTCTTTGTCCTCCAAATAAGACGAGTTGAGTTTTTACCAAAAAGTTATATTTTGGTTTCATCTGACCATATGACATTCTCCCAATCTTCTTCTGGATCATCCAAATGCTCTCTAGCAAACTTCAGATGGGCCTGGACATGAACTGGCTTAAGCAGGGGGACACGTCTGGCACTGCAGGATTTGAGTCCCTGGCGGCGTAGTGTGTAGGGTTTGTTACTTTTGTCCCAGCGCCCTGCAAGTCATTCACTAACGTGTGGTTCTGGGATTTTTGCTCACCGTTCTTGTGATCATATTGACCCCACGGGGTGAGATCTTGCGTGGAGCCCCAGATCGAGGGAGATTATCAGTGGTCTTGTATGTCTTCCATTTCCTAATAATTGCACCCACAGTTGATTTCTTCAAACCAAGCTACTTACCTATTGCAGATTCAGTCTTCCCAGCCTGGTGCAGGTCTACCATTTTGTTTCTGGTGTCCTTTGACAGCTCTTTGGTCTTGGCCATAGTGGAGTATGGAGTGTGACTGTTCGAGGTTGTGGACAGCTGTCTTTTATACTGATAACAAGTTCAAACAGGTGCCATTAATACAGGTAATGAGTGGAGGACAGAGGAGCCTCTTAACATGTTATCAGAATTCTAATGTTAAAGTGCATCAATACATATGGCTTTCTGGGTGATTCAGTACAATTGACTTGAGCATGTTTTAGTATGTTTATAGCTATATAAGTGGAAAAGCAGTAGTGACTAATGTGTTATTGATTAGATGGAATGATTTATGTGCAAATGTAAACTCTGCAAAAAAAAGAAACGTCCATTTTTCAGTACCCTGTCTTTCAAAGATAATTTGTGAAAATCCAAACAACTTCACAGATCTTCATTGTAAAGGGTTTAAACACATGCTTGTTCAATTAACCATAAACAATTAATGAACATGCACCTGTGGAACGGTCGTTAAGACACTAACAGCTTACAGACGGTAGGAAATTAAGGTCACAGTTATGAAAACTTAGGACACTAAAGAGGCCTTTCTACTTCTCTGAAAAACACAAAAAAAGATGCCCAGGGTCCCTTATCATCTGCATGAACGTGTTTTAAGCATGCTGCAAGAAGGCAGCAATAAATTGCAATGTCCGTACTGCGAGACGCCCAAGATAGTGCTACAGGGAGACAGGATGGACAGCTGAACACCTGCACAGGATCCGAACATCACACCTGCGGGACAGGTACAGGATGGCAGCAACAACTGCCCGAGTTACATCAGGAACGCATATTCCCAGTCCTCATTCTCAGTGCTCAGACTGTCCGCAATCGACTGAGAGAGGCTGGACTGAGGACTTGTAGGCCTGTTGTAAGGCAGGTCCTCACCAGACATCACCGGCAACTAAGTTGCCTATGGGCACAAACCCCCCGTCGCTGGACCAGACAGGACTGGCAAAAAGTGCAATTCACTGACGAGTCGCGGTTTTGTCTCACCAGGGGTGATGGTCAGATTCACATTTATCATAGAAGGAAAGAGCGTTACACCGAGGCCTGTACTCTGGAGAGGTGGAGGGTCCATCATGGTCTGGGACGGTGTGTCACAGCATCATCGGACTGAGCTTGTTGTCATTGCAGGCAATCTCAATGCTGTGCGTTACAGGGAAGACGACATCCTCCCTCATGCGGTACCCTTCCTGAAGGCTCATCCTCAAATGACCCTCCAGCATGACAATGCCACCAGACATACTGCTCGTTCTGTGCGTGATTTCCTGCAAGACAGGAATGTCAGTGATCTGCCATGGCCAGCGAAGAGCCCGGATCTCAATCCCATTGAACATGTCTGGGACCCGTTGGATCGGAGGGTGAGGGCTAAGGCCATTCCTGCCAGAAATGTCTGGGAATTTGCAGGTGCCTTGGTGGAAGAGTTTGGTAACATCTCACAGCAAGAACGGGCAATTCTGGTGCAGTCCATGAGGAGGAGATGCACTGCAGCACTTAATACAGCTGGTGGCCACACCAGATACTGACTGTTACTTTTGTTTTTGACCCCCCTCCCCTTTGTTCAGGGACACATTATTCAATTTCTGTTAGTCACATGTCTGTGGAACTTGTTCAGTTTATGTCTCAGTTGTTGAATCTTGATATGTTCATACAAATATTTACACATGTTATGTTTGCGGAAAATAAACGCAGTTGACAGTAAGATGACATTTCTGTTTTATTTGTACATACAGGGCATCTATTTGAGACAGAATGTTTGCATAAGGGTCTTAGTTGCAGATTCTAACAGAGGCAGTGTTGTCATTTCAGACAATATTGTCAACTTTCAGTGAGTAGTCTGTTATTAAAGAAGGTACAATTCTTGAAAGAATAGCCACAGATCCCTGTATACAGGAGGTCACCTCACCGGAAAGGAAGTTTGCTGTAGTAGTAGCACCACATCTCCTGCAGAGGGTGCCAAATGATAAGTGACCATTGCTTTATATTCAGACCCCGGGGTGAAGGTAACTAGACTATTGTAGTGGAACATTTGAAAGGGCTCAGCGGTGATCTCGCAAATATACACCAATCAGACAACGATTGGAATCCGTTTGGATGGGTTCAGTAATTGTTTGGTGTTATGGGAGCTATAATATTTCATTGGTTGATTTATCTTAGTTATCTTTTTTGCAATAATACTTATTATAACTTGTGTTAAGAAATTGTGAAGCAAAACCATTGACACTATTCCATGCCATTACTGACCCCTGAAGGAGACGCCCCAGAACCCTATTTACTTGATTTATTTCCTATGTGTTATTACATGTCTGATGTAGACGATGGTAATCCATAACACCAAGGTAAAAACACTGAGTTAATGTTGCAGCATGTCCATAAGCCATGTCCACAATGCAGGTCATGTAAATAGTGCTCCCATGGCAATGTAGACTGTGTCAACGGAGTGATTGCCTTGTGTGTGGTGATGAAGCATGTACTGATGTTTAATTAAAATGTTCCTTTCCCCCTTCGGAGAATGAATTGCAATATATGAAGGTTTGAAACTCAATGACAACGGAGGTCATTTACAATTGTAATGTGCTAAGTGAAAGAAAGTATTTTCTTTTCCCTCTTTCCAAATAATGTTAATGCTTATTTGATGAAAATGCTTGTAAGTCATTTTCCATTAGGTCAAGACTTAGTCTCAAAAGGGAGGAAATGTTGTGGAAAATTACACAATTAGATATACTATGCTGTACAGGTAAGAGCCGGGTGTGACCACAGTATGTGACATCCCGTTCGTACTATATGTAGGAACTCCTATGTGTGGAAACTTGCATGAAGGAACATACAATGGTGGCAACGTCAGCTATCTTAATATACACAGACAAGCTAAACGCCTTTTATACACTATGTTCCCCATCCATGTTTGCACACATCTGCTAACAGCCACATAGACAAAGAGGTTGGACTTTTCTATAAAAGCTGAGAGCCAACTCTGTTAGTTGGGCCTTAACTATGCACTGTTGCTCCTTTTTGAAAATCTTATAATAAATTTGTTGTTTGAAGATTCTGCAGTCTCTCTTCCCTTCGAACAGATAAAATCCCCTACAGACTTACTGCCAAATTCTCTAAAATGACGTTGGAGGCGGCTTATGGTAGAGAAATTAGCATTTTCTGGCAACAGCTCTGGTGGACATTCCTGCAGTTAGCACACTAATTGCACACTCCGTAAAAACTTCTGACATCTGTGGGATTGTGTTATCCCCAGCACAAGGTGCATCTGTGTAATGATCATGCTGTTTAATCAGCTTCTTGATATGCCACACCTGTCAGGTGAAAGGAGAAATGCTCATTAAAAGGGATATAAACAAATTTGTGCACATGGAACATTGCTGGGATTTTTAATTTCAGCTCACAAAACATGGTACCAACACTTTACATGTTGCATTTATATTTTTGTTCAGTATACAGTAAATATGAATAAGTGTTTTCTTAGTTATTCAAGTCTAAATTACCATAGAAAGCCATATATTCATTACCAAAATTACAGAAGATTCCGGTAACTTTTGTAAATGTACGTTTCTGTTGGTGGCCCACTCTTTTGATAGTATGCATGTACTTCTTACATAGCATGACATTAATATATTTTTGACTATGCCTTGGGTAATATCTATTTCAGCCTCAACCAGGCGCCTTGGAAGTTCCTTCCACACATTCCCTTTTTCCCTGGAGAGAATGTTTATGTATGGCTATCCAAGTGAAACCTTCGTAACGCTACCAATGAGTAAATACAGTCATATCATACTATGATACTTTGACTAGAACACCTGCATTTGTCTATGTGCTTCTATCTGTTGCTACGGTACTGTATGTTTGTTATCATGGAAGTGGAGCAGGGAAGTCAAGTGATTAGGTGAATTGTAAATTGATTCATTGTTTCAGAAAAGGACATTCCCTGAAAATAATGTCTGTACTTGCTTGTCTTGGTAGTATTTATGGTATTGAAATATGTTTTATTTTGTGGGGGGGGGGCTTTCAGCAAGCACGCTAATTATTTCTGAGATGCAAATGAAATGGGATGTTGATAATGTTCTAATGTCTATGCAAGGGCGGACTTAGTGATTTGGAGGCCACAGGCAGAGATTCCCCCCACACACCATTTAATATGGGTTTTATAAGAAGTAATTTAACTGTAAAAATGTAGTACCTTTTTAATGTCAGTCTGAGCTCCCCTCCACCTGAGCTCTTCGGAGTCTGAAAATGCAGACTGAAAAGACTTGAAATTCCCTTTACTACTAAAGGTCTTTGCAACACCACATAGAAGATAAGGAAGCAGGAAAATAGATAAGAAGAGAGAGAGTATTACTCTTTTAAATTCATTAGATTTATTTGATATGATTAATAATAGTAATACATATGATATTTATTGTCTGTTTCCTTTTTGGATCCTCTTAAGTGCTTGTTGGAATGTGTGTGTGTGTTTATTTATGTGTTTGTGAGTATGTGTGTGCCTTGTGATTAAGGCTGCTGAGCTTTGCTGCCTGAATGGTGATCTTCATCAGGTCTGTGTCCTGTAACCAATCAAGATAGACCTGGAGAGAGGGAGCGGGCAGAAGGTACTTGTTAGAAACTGAGATTACTCCCCCACTTCTGATATTTACCCCTTAGACTTCCCTTGTATAATAATTACTTTACTCTAAAGTTGAGAGATACACAGAGAGCTACAGAATGAGCTACAGAGATACAGCGAGAGAGATAAAGGGAGGCAGGTAGTATAGAGGTTAAGAGTGTTGGGCTAGTAAGCGAAAGGTCCCTGGTTCAAACCCCAGAACTGCCTAGGTGAAAGAAATCTGACATTGTGCTCTTGAGTAAGGCACTTAACTCTAATTTTTCCTGTATGTCCTCTGAATAAGAGCATCTGTTACAGTTTTTTTTGATTGCTTAAGCATGATTTTCAAAACAGGGCCCGTGTTTTCAAAACACTACACACAATTAGCACGACCACACACCCAAATAGCAAAACACCACAGATCCTTTGCAAAATTCAACACTCTTGTAAAAACTATACACTTCTTTTTAAAAACCACACTTTGTTACCATATGAAACACACACGTTTCACATTACTATACTCTGTTGACACGAGTTACACTCTGCTGTGATAAACCTAAAACACTTTTAGCACTTCTACTTCCCTATGATTAGAGTAGGCTACTATCAACAAAGTACAAATATAATGTAAATTCACCAAACACTACAAAAGACCAATGTTGCAGACTGAAGAAACTCATTTATTTCTCAACACGCCCAAAATGTTGACATGGAGATTCATAATACTGTAACCAAACGTCACTTTACATATTGTAAGTTCAAAAAAATAAAATAAAAAATAACTAGACATTGTCTCTTCGCCTAGCTGGATCTGGCCAGAGAAGTTCATCAACATCGCAGGCAATGTTGTCATTAGCAAGACACCTTGGAAAGAAACGTCTTGAATGACGAATCCATCCTTGCATTGAAGCTACCTCCATCTGGTCACAGCCCTCCTCCATGGCTTGGATGAGGGGTACCTCAGCCTGGAACGGAGATCATATACCTTCCACCGCCATGCCGAGAAAAAATCTTCTATAGGGTTGAGGAATGGAGAGTATGGTGGAAGATATAGGACGGTGAAATGTGGATGTTGCTGTAACCAGATCTGAACCAGAGCAGAGTGGTGGAAAGACACAGTGTCCCAGACAACAATGTATTGCATATGATCGACTTGATTTTCTGCTGTTATGTTGTGCAATTGGTCCAAGAATGTAAGTATGAGTGCTGTGTTGTAAGGGCCCATATAGGCATGACTTTGGAGGACCCCATTCTGTGTAATGGCTGCACAGTGTGTTATATTACCCCCACTTTGCCCTGGGACATTGACTATAGCCCTGTGGCCATTGATGCTTCTTCCCCTCCTTCGTGTTCTCGTCAGGTTGAACCCAGCCTCATCTACGTAAATGTACTCATGCTGGATCTCCTCTCCATCCATTCATAAAACTCTCAGAAAAACATTGTCAGGCAAAATTGTGTAGTTCAGTGTAGATCTAGTATACATATTACAGTACAGTAAAATATTATGAGACAGTATGCAAGATCACACTGCTAAAGTGAATACATACCTCTGCATAATCATGCCGCAGTCGTTTCACCCTTTCGGAATTGCGCTCGAAAGGCACTCGATAAATTTGCTTCATTTGAATACGTTTTTTTTTTAGGATGCGTGCCAGTGTTGATGTTGAGACCTGATGGATATCGTTGAAAATGGCGTGGTTATTGACAATGTTAGCTTGGAGCTGCTTGAGTGTTATAGCATTGTTGGCCAAAACCATGTTTACTATCTCCCTCTCTTGCTGTTCTGTGAACATAGGAGGCCTTCCCCCTTGTCGTCCCTGACCCTCAATCCTATGTAGAAAAAAATCAGTATACAATAGTACAGTAATTTCACTGGAAAAGGTAACAGAAGTGCTGATAGTGCATAGAATACAGTACTGTAAGCAGTTACTGAAACCGTGCAGATGTTTTTGATATGATGATATTTTTACAATACCTATTTTCCAGTCGAAATGTTCTCATCACACTTGCCACTGCATATCGGCTTAGATTTGGCTGTACGCGCAGTCCAATTTCCCTCAGCGTCAGGCCGTGGTTGACAACGTGGTCAACCAGTGTTGCGTGGATCTCATTTGTCAGATTCGGTCCTCTTTGAGCACCTTCTTGTCTTCCTCTTCCTCCCCTTCCTCCTCCTCCTCGTTCTCGTCCTCGTTCTCCTCGTCGTCCTCCTCATTCTCCTCATTCTCCTCATTCTCCTCGTCCTCCTCGTCGTCGTCGTCGTCCTCCTCTTCCTCCTCCTCCTCGTCTTACTCTTTCTCTGACACTTTCCATTGTGCTTGAAGACCGATGAACTCACCTGCTGCTTTTTATAGTGCTTATACACCTGATTGGTGTGTCTACAATTAAGCAAACGAGTGTTTGCACACCTGAATACTGTGTTGAACCAATTGTTTGGACGGTGTGGTAATTTGCCAGTCAGTGCTTTGGTATTGCAAGGACGTGACTTCATGATAGATTTTTGTGTGTAATGTATGTTAAGTGTGTTTAGTGTTTTGCAAATCACTGTGTGTAGAGTTTTGCAACAAGTGTGAGGTTGACAATGTGCTTATAGTTGTGCAAATATGGGCTGATGTTTTGCTTCTTGAGTGTAAGGTTTTGCTAATAGTGTACTACTTTTAATTTTAGTGTGTAAGCAATCCAAAAAAACTGTAAGTGACTCAAATGTAAAACACAGAAAGAGAGATAGCACTCCTGCCATCAAATACTGTAGAAGATTGACCAGATAGTCCACAACAATAAATAAATAAATAATAGTTATTTTACTTTTCTCCTAAAGTTTTTTGTTTTATTGGTCCTAAGACTTGAGAAGAGAAGGGTAGTGGAAGAGGGATACAACAATTCAAAGACATGATGAGGTGGGATGATTGAGTACTCACCCTGGTCTGTCATGGTTTCACCTGTCGCCAGAGGGCGGCAGAGACCGTCCTAGAGACATCAACTACACTCAGGTGTGTCCGATTTACTCAATATGATTTCCCTGTTAAAAGAGGTGTGTTTTCTGTTATCTTTGGCAGAAGCTTGAATTATGTGCTATGTGTGTGTGTGTGTGTGTGTGTGTGTGTGTGTGTGTGTGTGTGTGTGTGTGTGTGTGTGTGTGTGTGTGTGTGTGTGTGTGTGTGTGTGTGTGTGTGTGTGTGTGTGTGTGTGTGTGTTGTTGATGCCTGAGAGAGGTTGAGAATTAGTGTTTGTTGTTTTTTTCAAGTGTGCTGTGATCCTGTGGCTACCTTTCTCAATAAAGTATTATGTTTATCCTTAACTGCTGATTCCTCATCTGGTCTCTTCTCTGCACCTTGGTCCAACCTCATCATGTCACATGGCCAGTGAGCAGAGGCATCAGGTCGGTGGAGTAGTTCTAGGAAGGCAGTTTGAGGGACACCTTCAGAAGCTTAAGTGTCTTGGAGAGGTGCTGAACAAACTCGGCCGTCAGGCTCTCCTCCACCGTGGAGGAGATGGCAGTGACCTCATCAGGGAGAAACACAAACATACTGACAATCCTGCATCTGAACAATCAGCAGAGAGAGAGAGAGAGAGTAAGGAGAAATAGGCAGGAAGAAAATGGAGAGATATCAGATCAATAGGAAAATATGTTTATGAACAAGAAGTATTTTAAACTTTTTATACCAGACTGTGAGAACAAATTAACTGTACTTACTGTTCAGCCCAGGTCTGAGTTGATATCCCAATTTCCCTTGGTAATGGTCATGGGTCATCATGGCAATGCGGGTGAGTGTCTTCCCATCTAGCTGGAATTCCTCCATCCCTCTACTTTGACTTATCAAATAAAATTGTATTTGTCACATGCGCAGAAAACAACCGGTGTAGACCTTACAGTGAAATGCTTACTTACAAGACCTTAAGAAGCCTTTTGACCCTAGACTTGGCACTCCGGTACTGCTTGCTGTGCGCTAGCAGAGAGAACAGTCTATGACTAGGGTGGCTGGAGTCTTTGATAATTTTAAGGGCCTTCCTCTAACAGTGTCAGGTATAGAGATCCTGGATGGCACAAAGCCTGACCCCCGTGATGTACTGGGCCGTACACACTACCCTCTGTAGTGCCTTGGGGCAGTTGCCATATCAGGCAGTAATGCAACCAGTCATGCTCTCGGTGCAGCTGTAGAACTTTTTGAGGATCTGGAGACCCATGCCAAATCTTTTCAGTCTCCTGAGGGGGAATAGGCATTGTTGTGCCCTCTTCACGACTGTCTTGGCATGTTTGGACCATGATAGTTTGTTGGGGATGTGGACACCAAGGAACTTTAAGCTCTCAACCTGCTCTACTACAGCCCCGTCAATGAGAATCGGGGAGTGCTCGGTCCTCCATTTCCTGTAGTCAACAATCATCTCCTTTGTCTTGATCACATTGAGGGAGAGGTTGTTGTCCTGGCACCACACGGCCAGGTCTCTGACCTCCTCCCTATAGGCTGTCTCATCGTTGTCGGTAATCTGGTCTACCACTGTTGTGTCGTCGGCAAACTTAATGTTGGTGTTGGAGTTGTTTCTGGCGATGAAGTCATGGGTGAACAGGGAGTACAGGAGGGACTGAGCACGCACCCCTGAGGGGCCCCCATGTTGTGGATCAGCATGGCAGATGTGTTGTTACCTACCCTTACTGCCTGGGGGGCGGCCCGTCAGGAAGTCCAGGATCTAGTTGCAGAGGGAGGTGTTTAGTCCCAGGGTCCTTAGCTTAGTGATAATCTTCGAGGGCACTATGGTGTTGAACGCTGAGCTGTAGTCAATGAATAGCATTCTCACAAAGGTGTTCCTTTTGTCCAGGTGGGAAAGGGCAGTGGGGCGTGGAATAGAGATTGCATCATCTGTGGATCTGTTGGGGTGGTATGCAAATTGGAGTGGGTCTAGGGTTTCTGGGATGATGGTTTTGACATGAGCCATGACCAGCCTTTCAAAGCACTTCATGGCTACAAACGTGAGAGCTACTGGTTGGTAGTTATTTAGGCAGGTTACCTTAGTGTTCTTCGGCACAGGGACTATGGTGGTCTGCTTCAAACATGTTGGTATTACAGACTCAGTCAGGGATAGGTTGCAAATGTCAGTGAATGCACTTGCAAACTGGTCGGCTCTTGCTCGCAGTACACATCCTGGTAATCCGTCTGGCCCTGCGGCCTTGTGAATGTTGACCTGTTTATAGGTCTTACTCACATCAGCTATGGAAAGCGTGATCACAGTCGTCCAGAACAGCTGATGCTCTCATGCATGCTTCAGTGTTACTTGCCTCGAAAAGAGCATATAAGTTATTTAGCTCGTCTGTTATGCTTGTCACTGGAAAACTCGCGGCTGTGCTTCCCTTTTGTAGTCTGTAATAGTTTGCAAGTCCTGCCATATCTGACGAGTGTCGGAGCCGGTGTAGTACGATTCAATATTAGTCCTGTATTGACGCTTTTCCTGTTTGATGGTTCGTCGGAGGGCATAGCAGGAGGGCATAGCATAGCAGGTTTTCTTATAAGCTTCCGGGTTAGAGTCCCGCTCCTTGAAAGCAGCCGCTCTACCCTTTAGCTCAGTGCGGATGTTGTCTGTAATCCATGGCTTCTGGTTGCGGTATGTAAGTACTGTCACTGTGGAAACGACGTCATCGATGAACTTATTGATGAAGCCAGTGTCTGATGTTGTGTACTCCTCAATGCCACCGGAAGAATCCTGGAACATATTCCAGTATGTCCTTGCAAAACAGTCCTGTAGCTTAGCATCTGCTTCATCTGACCACTTCTTTATGGTGCGAGTCACTGGTGCTTCCTGCTTTAGTTTTTGCTTGAAGCAGGAATCAGGAGGATAGAATTATGATCAGATATGCCAAATGCAGGGCGAGGGAGAGCTTTTGTACATGTCTCTGTGTATGTTTGGAGTAAAAGGGGTCTAGATTTTTTTTTTTTTTTTTTTACATTAATACATGCTAATGACACGTCTTAGTTTCACAAAGTTGTTTACTTAGTCTCTATCTTTTAGTTACCTTTATTTGTTTCTTCATCATCATCATGCAGCTCATTGTGTTTGAGGAGCAGGAAGCTGACTGTAAGATGTTTGAAGAGACTCCTGATCTGGGCATGGCTGTGGACAATCAGTGACTGCATTCCAAAGCCACTTGCAAAAGTACTTTTGATAGACAGTAATAATGAGTGGATCGCATTTTCACATTGGTTTTTCTCTGGGCCCCAAAGTGCTGAACATTTTATGGGGCTAATTCACCTCATCCATCTTGAGTAGAATATTTATTTCCATTTTATTGACATGAAATATCATGCAAACGGGTTTATTTATTGAAACAAGGAACTAGAACTATATATCCCAGCCTAACAAAACATATTTTCAACTAGAATCATTGTAATCATCACTTTCTGTGTGTGTCATGATGTAAATGAAAGCATTCTGGAGTGGTGCAGCGGTCCAGTGCATTGCTTCGCAGTGCTAGAGGCGTCACTACAAACACCCTGGTTCAATTCCAGGCTGTATCACAACCAGCCGTGATTGGGAGTCCCATAGGGTGGCACACTATTTTTTGTTTAACCTTTATTTAACTAGGCAAGTCAGTTAAGAACAATTTCTTATTTACAATGACTGTCTACACCTGCCAAATCCGGACAACACTAGGCCAATTGGGTGTTGCCTTATGGGACTATCAATCACAGACGGTTGGGAAACAGCCTGGAATCAAACCAGGGTGTCTGTGGTGACACCTCGAGTCCAGAGATGCAGTACATTAGACCGCTGCGCCACTCAGGAGCCTCAGTGTTGTCCGGCTTTGGCCGTTGTATGAGTCATTGTAAATAAGAGTTTGTTCTTAAACCTCTACAGGATCGTTGGGTCCCCCACGGGACAGTTGAGCTAACGTAGGCTAATGCGATTAGCACAAGGTAAGTAACAAGAACATTTCCCAGGACATAGACATATCTGATATTGGCAGAAAGCTTACATTCTTGTTAATCTAACTGCACTGTCCAATTTACAGTAGTTATTAGTGAAAGAATACCATGCTATTATTTGAGGAGAGTGCACAGTTATGAACTTGAAAAGTGATTAATAAACCAATTAGGCACATTTGAACAGAAATGCAATGGTTAATTGGATGAGTGTAAAACTTTGCACAAACACTGCTGCCATCTACTGCCCAAAATCTAAACTGTGCCTGAGCTGGAATAATACATTATGGCCTTTCTTAGATGATAGTACACAAGAACATGTTTTTTTCTTTGTATTGTATATATCTTTTACCAAATCTAATACGTTATATTCTCCTACATTCTTTTCACATTTCCACGAACTTCCAAATGTTTCCTTTCAAATGGTATAAAGAATATGCATATCCTTGCTTTAGGTCCTGAGCTCCAGGCAGTTAGATTTAGGTATGTCATTTTAGGCTAAACAATTTTTTTTAAAGGGGCAGATCCTAAAGAGGACTTGCCTAGTTAAATACATAAAAAAAAAAAAAAACTTCCAAATGAAACATTACACCTGTATCATCTGACCACTGATTGACAGGCTCAGTCAGTTTTAGTTGTGATATTTATCATGTAACATATTGGCAAATATGAGTTACTGTGCTGTATGTTTGCACTTCAATATTTGGTCTTCTCTGAGACCAGGACTGTATACGATTTACTTTAGAAAAAGGGAAACCAATGCTATGTTTGAACAAAAATGTAAATATCAGCCATTAGTCGCAATAAACCATGTCAAACAAGGAAACCGAAAGAGACATTGACATGTGGGGTAAATTTGTGTAATTGCAGTGGTTGTTTACAAAGCAGACATTCCCTCCGTTTACTTTTGAATATCAGATCAACAATCATTAAGTGCCATTTGGGGTCCAGACTGGTTAGAAAATGGCATATCAAGAGAAGGCATTTATCCTGTGACTGATGTAGTATGTGTTGTGAAATAATCATATTTAATTGACTAGCTCTAGTTTCATTGGCAAATGACCTATTGTCTGTTGGAGAGGTGAAAAAATGTGATGCGTATTTCACTCCAAAATGTGTTTTTCTCAATCGCATTCAAGGAATTTTTGAATCGGTGTTGAAACAAACTATAGCAGAAAATCAATGATCAAATGCTCAAATACATTTACAGAACTTCTGATAATTTTTTTGCTGGTGACTTGCATATCTTACCGCTCGCGTCGCGTGAGAGAGCGTTGCAAAATAAAAACTGCTCACATGCGCCTATGAGCGTCTTTGTTGCCAAGGACTAAAATAGAAATCAGTTATATTTCTGACGCAGATCGCGCTGCAAGTCCTGCCTCTACCATCTCCTCATTGGTTTATAGAAGCAGGTACCCACGTGCCATCTCCTCATTGGTTATGCCCACGTGGGTGACTGAAAGACGAACGAGGTCAGTGGCGGTAATGCACCTAATTTATGAAAGTTGCCAATCGCAATATAAAGAGAAGAAAAAGCCTGGAAGAAGGAGAGATGACTAGAAACTATTCGGTTGACCATTTTATGTGTGGATTAATTGGCGGAGTAGAGGACCTTGTGCATTTCAGGTAAAATAACAACTCAATGTTTATATCCCAGGACAAATTAGCTAGCAACAGCAAGCTAGCTAAGTAGGACAAATTAGCTAGCAAGTGCAAGCTAACTAGCAAAATTTCAATAAATGTTTAATGCTTTTCAACCTGTCCCCAAATTTATATAATTGGTTCAGAGTTTGTTTTGATATTTTAACCTGCGTGTCGTGATTGCGTTTGGTGTGGGGGGACAAAGTAAATGTATGCACGATGGCGCACGATGGTGCACGCACGCAGCCGGTTTGGGTTTCGTGTTAGATTTTACAGGAGATACTGACCCTATTGTTATAGAGGTTTTGCTTTGAGGCCTCCCTATACATTCATACCAGTTGTATTCTTCCATTGTATTCACCTTTCCTTATTTCTATTTTGGATTGTGTTTCTGTGCACCAATGGAGTCTACAAAGCCTGGTTTGCTCATAGTTATGTATTGACTATGGAATGGAATTGGATTGTGATGATATCGATGAATCCTGCACACAATGTGCTAATTTTGTTTCTTATCAGGAATATATTTAATTTAATGTGTATGAAATTGTTTGGTGAAATATGCATAAAAGGAGAGTAATTGCACATAATTCTGCACTTTTGGATAGTTGAACTTACAATTTTGATCATCATGATTTAGTAACTGCAAGGAAAATCTATTGATCTACTGGGATTTTTTTCTCGAGTCTACTTGGACTCGAGATAAGTATATTTGTGTTCATCTTTTTGCAGGCAGTCGTGTTGTTTTGATCAATTTATTAGCAATTTTGAATGTACAATTTTAGTTTTGATTTAATGTATTTATAATTTGAGAAGGCAAATACATTTTGGTAAGGCAACCATTTACTGTTTTGCGAAAAGCCACAGAGTTCTGTCTTGTGAACTTTGTTTTGAAAATCGATTGTTAAAAAAAATGCTTGTACGTGATTGAGAAACTGTAACAGACAACAGACCCTGACCTGAAAGTGCTAATATAGTGTTATATGATCAGTAAAAGATGCAACAGCAAATAAAAGCTGGCATTACAGTACGGGGGTTATGCTAAATCATTGTTCCTACACTGATTACTCTGTGCGTATATGCGTGCGGATGTTTGTGTACAGACGTGTATGTGTGAGACGTGTTCTAATTAGTGATAGGTTTGAGGGAGCAGAGCTGTCTGAATAGCTCAGTGTTTTACAATGGGACGTGGGAAGGGTTCATGTCCTTTCCAGATCAGTCTGTCAGTCAATGCTGACTCCAGTCAGACAAGAACTACTTTATCCAGCTCTGTTCTGCACCCCAAGTACAGTCCGCTCCACAACAAAAGGAGCCTAATCACCAACAGACAAAAGCTATTCGGGGCCTCTGATTGATTCAGTTTGGTCCAGTGCCTGGTTACGATCATGTTGGTTTGTGTCAGCTGGGTTAAGGCCGCTTCCTGTTGACCACTGTATGAAGCCATCCTGTTGTTTGAACCGCCGACAGTCTTTTGTTTAAGTTGCAAGCTCCTTGTGGGCGTCTTCCATTGATGCATCAGTAAAGCGCTTAGCTAGATACAGTATCACCATCCTCCATGAATCTGTGCTTTGATATTCTATGCCTGTATTGATACGTAGCTGTGTACTGCTTGTAGTAAACAATAAGGCTGTCTTACTCCCTTTACAGTCGTATTACAGTAAATATACATTTCACCCTGATCCTGCTTGCCCGGAGCTTGTCTTTTGCCAGTCCGTTTGGAATCCCAGCCATATATAACCTGCAATAACAAAATGGTATATGGGCTTAGGAGATGTGTAAAGAAAATATGTAATCAACAATTATTCCATCATTACTACCAACCACAGAGAGAATAGTTTAGGCAAATGAGAAGAAACTAAAGACAAAACCGCATTAATAAAACAATCTATCTTTTGTAAGGATCTTCTGTCAAGTTATGAGATGAAATCATAACATCCCTGTTATACAAATTCAGACAGATTCGGCAAAGCTTTATACTATGAATAATAATACAATATTAAAACCTTTCGTGGAAATAATAAGCTCACAGGGGTTCAGAGAGCCAGGTTGGCACTCAGACATAGGGTTGCAAAATTCCAGTAACATCTACAAAACCTGGGAACTTTGGGAAAGGTACTGGAATTTTGCAAACTTAATTAATCCCAGACCCAATAACTTTCAAATTACCTGTGATCCAAAATAAGTTTTATATCTCCACGTTGGAGTCCGTAAATCCTTTCTTTCCCTCGTTCACCAGGACAGGCTTCTCTGTCCTCGTGTGCCATACAAGTACCTGTTTGGGGCGGGGGGTTCAAGTAAAAATGGTGGAAAAGTTAGTTGAAAGTAGTTGAAAGTATTTTTATACCGCTTGAATGTTAGCTAGGCTAGGGGTTAGGCTTAGGGGTTAAGGCTATGAGTTAAGGTTGGGGTTAGCTAACATGCTAAGTAGTTGCAAAGAAGCAAAACATGTAAGTAGTTGCCCGTGAGGAGTTTCGAACACGCAACCTTTGGGTTGCCAGACATTTGCATTATACGGCTATTATCCACAGCGACCAACCACCTTTCTTTAATTTTTGCCTGAAGTAACATTCTGTCTTATGTAACCATATTAAACGGATCATACTAATTTGACTGTCCTGGATTTTCATTTCCTATGTTACATCTATGAGACCAGCCTGACCCAGTGGGAATCAAACCCACAACCCTAGCATTGCAAGCAACATACTCTATTAGCTGAGCCACACAGGGCAACTGTTAGTTCCTTACCTTAGTGCAATTAGCAGCCTTGGGCTCCAGGTCGCTGAGGGTGACCAGCTCCCGCAGTAAGCTGCTCTCCTGGTATCCTCCCTTGACTCCCCGCAGCTTGAAGTAGGCCTGAGGCTTAAAGAGAATGAGGCGGAGGTTCACCGCAAACCCAGCCATGTCTATGGCAAAGGGTCGGTTGGGGTCAAACACAGTCTTCCAGCCGTAAACCTTGCCCAGGGTATTGACTTTAGGGGACTCGTACCGCAGGCCGCCCACAAAGGCTACAGGCCACACAGACACCTTCCTTGTTGAACGCATCTAGACGAGGAAGGAGAGAGAGGGTAGAGCCCATGGAGATCCTATGATATTAGTGCTCTATGTAATTCTATGGGTGGAGAAGGATCAATAAGTATTTATTTTACGATATATGATTTTATGTGAGGAAATAGCTATTTTAATTTGTATCATATGCAAATATCAGAATTCATGTTTATAAACTTTGTTTATGGCAGGTGTCAAGTGATGCCTATGTGTTGAGGCTGTGCATTTATCTAGTGGCATATTGTAAGGAGCCATGCTCTTTATTTAATTATACTACTGCGCACCGAAACCAAACATTTTGCCTGTTTTGGTAGCTAAAGAGGAAACAATTCTGTACTGCACAACATCTCTCCTTGTTCCACTCACCTCCTCAAACAGATCCAGACTATAGGTGTTATCATCGTCTGCAAAGTAGACGATACCAGGCTGGCTGTTGCTGTTGTTGGGGCTGAAGGTCTCTCTAAGCCAGCGCAGAGCCAGGTTCCTCTGCATGGTTCCCCGGGGTATCCTGGGGTCCCTCATGTCCCCACGCAGCTTATAGTTCCTGGGTGTCTCCACATTAAGGTGGGTGTAGTTCAGGCCTGTTTCCTGAAGGAGCCTGGTGACTAGCAGGGTTTGTCGCTGAGAGTCCTCAACCAGGATCCAGTGCAGGTTGGGCACGTGGAGGAAGGTGTTGGCCAGACGGGTCAGCTCTGCCTTCTGGACCGGCCGGCTGTAGGTTGGGGTGATGACGTGGAGGGTGGCGAGGACATCAGACCAGGGCGGCTGGCGGCTGTAGACGTACTCGGTGCGCACAACCTCCACAATGTCCTTGTTGTTCTCTGAGGTGCAGGGCTCCTTGAGGGTGAAGGTGTTCCGGGAGTCTCGCCGACTCTCATGTCTGTCATCTGAGAAGAGGAAAGAAGTTTTTGGTATAATAAATGCTTATAGACTGTATAGGAACTGTACGTTTCCATAGAGATGGCCTTCGTAGAGAGGGAGGAATCATCTAATCGTGCAAATAGTCTTCTTAGTCTGTTGTAGAGTTAGATTTCAGTCAAAAGTTTTAATGAACGTGTCGTTCTGAAATCTAACTCCATACTCTTTTGTTAGACATGTAATCTCCTTGTGATAAACATAATATACTCATCACTAACTTAAAAAGTAATGAATTAGATGTCAGACTAATATGAGTCAGTTAAAAGGTGTGAATCCGATTAGAGAAATTAATATTGTGGACAATCAAT
This sequence comes from Oncorhynchus mykiss, assembly GCF_057628025.1. NCBI lineage: Eukaryota > Metazoa > Chordata > Actinopteri > Salmoniformes > Salmonidae > Oncorhynchus > Oncorhynchus mykiss. The sequence continues at coordinate 44,851,095 of NC_143033.1, read as the reverse complement.
TTTCTACTGACAGTGCTCAAATTGATAGCGGCCTCATGCCACGGTCTCACAAAATGACAATATTTAGTTCATTATGAACAAAAACCTTTTGCCATTGTGTTAAAAGTCTTGTAATAGACAATGCAGCATATTCTGATAGAAAGTTAAGTGGTGGGAAAATGTAAAAAATTAAGCTGGGAAATCATGTGTAGACGTTCTTTTTAAGTGTACTATATTAAATGGAGCATCCCAGAATAAGCATAGATATAAGTAAACCAAACGTGCTCCTCTGCTCAAGAGACTAACCATAAAACCCCCTACATGGGGAATTTGAGGAATGACCTTTACACTTTCGAGCAGCTAGCAGAGGGGTGATGGCACTCTGATGCCAAACAGTGATAAGTAGCGTCCAAGGCAACACGATCAACACGATGGCCAGAATGTCTCGTCTCTTCGGCATCTCCGGGGTCAAACCTGAGCCACGTCATTACCTGCAACACACATTTTTGGTTCAGAAAGGGTAACACAATTATACTAAGCTCATGTAGCATTTATTAGTTATATTCTTCAAGAATCAATGAGTGACCATTTTATCATTAATTGAGAACCTTAACAGCAGAATATTTTAGACATTGTGCCTTTAAGGTAAATACCAGGTGTTATTTCTGGATGGATTTCTGAACAATGGCTTCAGTATAAAGCGTTGAACTTAAAGAATGGGAGAAAGCGATCCTCCACTTTTCAAACAGACTACAGTGCCTTCGGAAACTATTCAGACCCCTTGACTTTTTCCACATTTTGTTACATTACAGCCTTATTCTAAAATTGATGAGAGTTAAAAAAAAAAAATCTGTCTTCACACAATACCTCATAATGACAAAGCAAAAACAGGTTTTTATTCATTTTTGCTAATAAAAATGAGATGACATTTTACATAAGTACTCAGACCCTTTACTCAGTACTTTGGGCAGCACATTTGGCAGCGATTACAGCATCAAGTCTTGGGATGTTTTTCAGTGGAAAGGACTGGGAGACAGGATCGAGGGAAAGATGAACGGAGCAAAGTACAGAGATTGTTGATGAATACCTGCTCCAGAGCGCTCAGGACCTCAGACTGGGTTGAAGGTTCACCTTCCAACAGGACAATGACCCTAAGCACACAGCCAAGACAACGAAGGAGTGGCCTCGGGAGTCCGGACTTGAACCTGATCGAACATCTCTGGAGAGACTTGAAAATAGCTGTACAGCATACAATCTGACAGAGCTTGAGAAGATCTGCAGAGAAGAATGAGAGAAACTCTCCAAATACAGGTGTGCCAAGCTTGTAGCTATAAGTAAACCAAACGTGCTCCTCAGTCTGAGGTCCTGAGCGCTCTGGAGCAGGTATTCATCAACAATCTCTGTACTTTGCTCCGTTCATCTTTCCCTCGATCCTGTCTCCCAGTCCTTTCCACTGAAAAACATCCCCCTGACCAAGGCCATTCTCCCCCGATTGCTCCGTTTGGCCGGGTGGCCAGCTCTAGGACGTCTTGGTGGTTCCAAACTTCTTCCATTTAAAAATGATGGAGGCCACTGTGTTCAATGCTGCTGACATTTTTTGGGACCCTTCCCAAGATCTGTTTCTCGACAGGTAAATCCAATCAAGTTGTAGAATCATCTCAATGATGATCAATGGAAACAGGATGCATCTGTCTCATAGCAAAGGGTCTGAGTAATTATGTAAATATCGTATTTCCATTTTTTATTTGAATAGATTTGCAAAAAAAACAACTGTTTTCTCTTTTTTTCCTTATGGGGTATTGTGTGTAGATTGCTGAGGATTTTTAAAAATGTAATCCATTTTTGAATAAGGCTGTTACGTAACAAAATGTGTAAAAAGTCAAGGGGTCTGAATACTTTCCAAAGGCACTGTATATTTAGCCAGCTCATAGTCAAAGAATGGAGGGGTTGACCCGTGGTGGAGCTACAGTAGCTGCCATCTAATGGATGATCACGTGTGAATTAGCCACATGCTTAACCCTCCATTAAGGAGCTGTCGCTCCGAGACTGGTTCTGCAAAGATAAAGCTTGCTAAGGAACCTGCTTTCCCATCAAAGTCATTGCACACCAGAAAATAGGTCAGAGACAGCTGCAAGCTTTTTTCTTATTTCTATCTTATAGAAAAGCATGCCTGAACACTACATAAAGAATACCTCACATTGCTAATGATCTGCAATTTTTTTTTATTATTTAAAAAAAACTGTAATATCCTATGTTTCGGAGTCGTGGCTGAACAATGACATGCATGATATATACACCTCACTGGCTTTTCCATGCATCGTCAAGATCGGACACCAGTCTTGGGTAAGCTGAGAGGTGTTTATCTTTGTTAACATTAGAGTCTTGAGTTTTTGCTCGCTTGAGTTAGAATACCTCATAATAAGCTGCAGATCATACTATTTAAATTTTTTGTAGCAGCCTATTTTCCATCACAAACTGATGCTGGCTTCATTAATAAGTGCATCAGTGACCTTGCAAACATATCCCATCCAAAAGCCATGGATTATAGGCAACATCCGCACTGAGCTAAAGGCTAGAGCTTCTGCTTTCAAGGAGCAGGACACTAATCCAGACGCTTATAAGAAATCCTGCTACGACCTCCGAAAGACATCAAACAGGCAAAGAGGCAATACAGAACTAAGATTGAATCCTACTACGCCGACTCTGATGCTTGTAGGATGTGGCAGGGCTTGCAAACTATCACAGATTACAAAGGGAAACCCAGCTGCAAGCTGCCCAGTGATGCAAGCCTTCCAAACCAGCACTCAACCATGCATGAGATCACCAGCAGTTCTGGATGACCAGTTGTGTAAAGTTCTTAAGTTGTACTTTAAAGTATTTTTACTTAAGTATTTTTGTGGAGTATCTGTACTTTACTGTGCTATTTATATTTTTGACAACTTTTACATTCCTAAAGAAAATAATTTTTTTGAGCAATTACATGTCCTTTTGATACTTAAGTATGTTTAAAACCAAACACCTTTTTTTTTTTTTGAATTTTACTCAAGTAGTATTTCACTGGGTGACTTTCACTTTTACGACTAGTCATTTTCTATTAAGGTATCTTTTACTCAAGTATGACAATTGAGGACTTTTTCCACCACTGCAGATGACTGTGTGTTCTCGCTCTCCGTAGCCAATGTGAGTAGCACCTTTAAACAGGTTAACATTTACAAGGCCGTGGGGCCAGACATATTACCAGAATGAGTACTCAGAGCATGCACTGACCAGCTGGCAAGTGTGTTCAAGTATATTTTCAACCTCTCCCTGGCCCAGTCTGTAATACCTATATGTTTCAAGCAGACCACCATAGTCCCTGTGCTCAGGAATGACATTGTAACCTGTCTAAGTGACTATCGCCCCGTAGCACATCTGTAGCCATGAAATGCTTTGAAAGGCTGGTCATGGCTCACATTAACACCATCATCCCAGACACCCTGGACCCACTCCAATTTGCATACCGCCCCAACAGATCCACATGATGCAATCTCTATTGCACTCCACACTTCCCTTTCCCACTTGGATAAAAGGAACACATATGTGAGAATGCTGTTCAGCCTTCAACACCATAGTGCCCTCCAAGCTCATCACTAAGCTCATGACCCTGGGACTGAACACCTCCCTCTGCAACTGGATCCTGGACGTCCTGACGGTCCTTCCCAGGTGGTGCGGGTAGGCAACCAAACATCCGCCATACTGATCCTTAACATGTGAGCCCCTCAGGGCCACATTGACAGGCCTGTAGTGGAGAGGGTTGAGAGCTTTAAGTTCCTCGGTGTCCACATCACTCCCTGCCATCGAGGACCTCTATACCAGGCGGTGTCAGAGCACTGGCATAATGCAGTTTATCTGGACTCCCGCAAGGTTGGCGTTTGGCCCCCTTCCCCCTCCCTAAAATAAAATGTGTCAGCCAGACAGCCACACAAAATATAGACTAGCAACCGCTGTCCATGGTGCTGAAATTGAGACATGTCTATGCGGATGCATGCCTATTGGCTTTCAGTTGTTGATAGGCTTTCAGTTGTGCTACGGCATGTATAGCTTTGCTTTAGCTAATGGATAAATGTGTATTGGTAGGCTTATTTGGTTGTAATTTTCTCATGTTAAGCCTAACATTTCACAAAGCTATACATGGTGTCGCAATGCTGCCATTTCATACTGCTGGCAACAATGTAATTACTTGTTTAGTAATTAAAGTTGGAAATTCAAACATTTCAGATATAAAATAAACGTTTGATGCAAACGCATACTAATCAGCTACCAAAAGTCTCCAAGTTCAGCGATTTTTGCAATTCGTTCCAGTCACAGGCAGCAGAGAACTTGAAGGAAAGGTGGCCAAATGAGGTGTTGGCTTTAGGGATGATCAGTGAGATACACCTGCTGGACCGCATGCTACGGGTGGGTGTTGCCATCGTGACCAGTGAACTGAGATAAGGCGGAGCTTTACCTAGCATGGACTTGTAGATGACCTGGAGCCAGTGGGTCTGGCGACGAATATGTAGCGAGGACCAGCCGACTAGAGCATACAGGTCGCAGTGGTTGTTGGTATAAGGTGCTTTAGTAACAAAACGGATGGCACTGTGATAAACTGCATCCAGTTTGCTGAGTAGAGTATTGGAAGCTATTTTTAGATGACATCGCCAAAGTCGAGGATCGGTAGGATAGTCAGTTTTACTAGGGTAAGTTTGGCGGCGTGAGTGAAGGAGGCTTTGTTGCGGAATAGAAAGCCGACTCTAGATTTGATTTTAGATTGGAGATGTTTGATATGAGTCTGGAAGGAGAGTTTACAGTCTAGCCAGACACCTAGGTACTTATAGATGTCCACATATTCTAGGTCGGAACCATCCAGGGTGGTGATGCTAGTTGGGCGTGCGGGTGCAGGCAGTGAACGGTTGAAAAGCATGCATTTGGTTTTACTAGCGTTTAAGAGCAGTTGGAGGCCACGGAAGGAGTGTTGTATAGCATTGAAGCTCGTTTGGAGGTTAGATAGCACAGTGTCCTTGGAAGGGCCAGAAGTATACAGAATGGTGTCGTCTGCGTAGAGGTGGATCAGGGAATCGCCCGCAGCAAGAGCAACATCATTGATATATACAGAGAAAAGAGTCGGCCCGAGAATTGAACCCTGTGTCACCCCCATAGAAACTGCCAGAGGACCGGACAACATGCCCTCCGATTTGACACACTGAACTCTGACTGCAAAGTAGTTGGTGAACCAGGCAAGGCAGTCATGGAGTTCAAGGGACGTTTCACCTATGGACCCATCCTCGTTCATCCTGATCTAACTTGTCCAACACCAAACTGAGGCCGAAGCAGAGGCGCCATCAGCCGAGGCGTTCATTCATCGATGTCGCCGCACCTGGATCAGAGCACAATCCTCCTCGCTCTGCTCATCTGCCCGACACCAACACCAGAAAAACCCATCACCGAAGGCTTCTTCGGCTCCTTTGACCGGGTCAACGAGTATGTCTGTCCACCTGTGATCTTCCCTTAAAAGGTGGACTCGCTGAAGTTTGCTCCATGCTCCATACGACCATTCAAGATCCTGAGTCGCATCTACCCGGTCACTTATCGTCTCTAGCTTCCCAGATCTATGAGGGTCTGTCCATCCTTCTATGTCTCCCTTCTCTCCCCCCACAGCTGCCCCTCTGCCCCCTCGACTTGTCGATGGTCACCCGGCCTACACTGTCCGGCATTTGTTGGAAACTCGTTGAGTCCGAAGCACCCTGAAGTACCTGGTGGACTGTAAGGGCTACGGCCCCGAGGAGCGGGCATGGGTGCCTGCCTGGGACATCCAGGATCCGGGACTCGTTCGGGACTTCAACCAAACACGTGGTGGTTGCCTTGGCTCTGTGGCTGGAGCCGCTCCTAGAAGAGGGGGTACTGTCATGGTTCCACCTATCACCAGAAGGTGGCAGAGACCATCCTAGAGACATTAATGACACTCAGGCGTGTCCTATTTACTCATTATGATTCCCCTGTTAAAACAGGTGTGTTTTCTGTTGTCGTTTGCAGATGCTTGAATTGTTTACCATGTGCGTTTGTTTCCTGAGTGAGTTTGAGACTTATTTTTATTTGGTTTTTATTTTTTTGAATTTACTTTTTTTAAATTGACTATCCGAAACATACAATATACTTGCAGTGAAGCCGCTCAACAACTACATAATACATAATACCAGTCATCCAACAGACTCCCATTCAGAGCGACACACAGAAGCATCCAGGGTCAATGCCCTGCTCAATGGCACGTTGACTGAACTCCCTCCAGGCCAAAAAACGTGAACCCTAACCCTCCAAGATCCCCCCCACAGTTCCCCAATAGCTGTCCCTCAACCATTCGAGACACCTTCCACAGCCCCCCCCCCCCCCCCAAGATTAAAAATATAAAATACAATTCATTCCATTCCCCATGCCCAAGAACCCCCCCAATGCACCAACAACCAAGAGACTGAACTAAAGAGAAAAAAGAAAGACACGAAACAACAAACAACAATGCAAAAAAATCAACAACAAAAATTACAAAAACTAAGGATATCAACGACAACTAAAATCATAGCCGCAATGCCAACTATATGTGTTTGTGTGCATGTCTGGCACTATTACATGCATGTGTGTGTTCTTGTATGCATTTATTTGAATGAGTGTGTGTGTATATGCATGTGTACAAACTCCTGCAAGGCATCAGCCTCAGGCAAACCGGCATTAGTTGTAAAAACACTGTCCCTCATTGTCATTCAAACAAACTGTTTCTTATGTTTTATTTGTACTTAAAAAAAAACTTTTATCTTTGACCATCATTCTATCTCCCGCACAACAACTCCACTCCCACCTGTCTCCAATTCCACATCCCATCTATCTCTGCTGGCCACCCTCTTCAGATTTCTACGTAACACATACAGTGCCTTGCGAAAGTATTCGGCCCCCTTGAACTTTGCGACCTTTTGCCACATTTCAGGCTTCAAACATAAAGATATAAAACTGTATTTTTTTGTGAAGAATCAACAACAAGTGGGACACAATCATGAAGTGGATCGACATTTATTGGATATTTCAAACTTAAAAAAAAAAAAACTGAAAAATTGGGCGTGCAAAATTATTCAGCCCCTTTACTTTCAGTGCAGCAAACTCTCTCCAGAAGTTCAGTGAGGATCTCTGAATGATCCAATGTTGACCTAAATGACTAATGATGATAAATACAATCCACCTGTGTGTAATCAAGTCTCCATATAAATGCACCTGCACTGTGATAGTCTCAGAGGTCCGTCAAAAGTGCAGAGAGCATCATGAAGAACAAGGAACACACCAGGCAGGTCCGAGATACTGTTGTGAAGAAGTTTAAAGCCGGATTTGGATACAAAAAGATTTCCCAAGCTTTAAACATCCCAAGGAGCACTGTGCAAGCGATAATATTGAAATGGAAGGAGTGTGACACAATCATGAAGTGGAACGACATTTATTGGATATTTCAAACTTTTTTAACAAATCAAAAACTGAAAAATTGGGCGTGCAAAATTATTCAGCCCCCTTAAGTTAATACTTTGTAGCGCCACCTTTTGCTGCGATTACAGCTGTAAGTCGCTTGGGGTATGTCTATCAGTTTTGCACATCGAGAGACTGAAATTTTTTCCCATTCCTCCTTGCAAAACAGCTCGAGCTCAGTGAGGTTAGATGGAGAGCATTTGTGAACAGCAGTTTTCAGTTCTTTCCACAGATTCTCGATTGAATTCAGGTCTGGACTTTGACTTGGCCATTCTAACACCTGGATATGTTTATTTTTGAACCATTCCATTGTAGATTTTGCTTTATGTTTTGGATCATTGTCTTGTTGGAAGACAAATCTCCGTCCCAGTCTCAGGTCTTTTGCAGACTCCATCAGGTTTTCTTCCAGAATGGTCCTGTATTTGGCTCCATCCATCTTCCCATCAATTTTAACCATCTTCCCTGTCCCTGCTGAAGAAAAGCAGGCCCAAACCATGATGCTGCCACCACCATGTTTGACAGTGGGGATGGTGTGTTCAGCTGTGTTGCTTTTACGCCAAACATAAGGTTTTGCATTGTTACCAAAAAGTTCAATTTTGGTTTAATCTGACCAGAGCACCTTCTTCCACATGTTTGGTGTGTCTCCCAGGTGGCTTGTGGCAAACTTTAAACAACACTTTTTATGGATATCTTTAAGAAATGGCTTTCTTCTTGCCACTCTTCCATAAAGGCCAGATTTGTGCAATATACGACTGATTGTTGTCCTATGGACAGAGTCTCCCACCTCAGCTGTAGATCTCTGCAGTTCATCCAGAGTGATCATGGGCCTCTTGGCTGCATCTCTGATCAGTCTTCTCCTTGTATGAGCTGAAAGTTTAGAGGGACGGCCAGGTCTTGGTAGATTTGCAGTGGTCTGATACTCCTTCCATTTCAATATTATCGCTTGCACAGTGCTCCTTGGGATGTTTAAAGCTTGGGAAATCTTTTTGTATCCAAATCCGGCTTTAAACTTCTTCACAACAGTATCTCGGACCTGCCTGGTGTGTTCCTTGTTCTTCATGATGCTCTCTGCGCTTTTAACGGACCTCTGAGACTATCACAGTGCAGGTGCATTTATACGGAGACTTGATTACACACAGGTGGATTTATCACAGGATTGTATTTATCATCATTAGTCATTTTGGTCAACATTGGATCATTCAGAGATCCTCACTGAACTTCTGGAGAGAGTTTGCTGCACTGAAAGTAAAGGGGCTGAATAATTTTGCACGCCCAATTTTTCAGTTTTTGATTTGTTAAAAAAGTTTGAAATATCCAATAAATGTCGTTCCACTTCATGATTGTGTCCCACTTGTTGTTGATTCTTCACAAAAAAATACAGTTTTATATCTTTATGTTTGAAGCCTGAAATGTGGCAAAAGGTCGCAAAGTTCAAGGGGGCCGAATACTTTCGCAAGGCACTGTATCTTTCAACATTGCTGTGATGTTTAACGTAAAGTATTAGTATATTAGTAATTGACTGACCCGGTCTCTCAAGATCTCATAACGGTACTATGTCTAGGGTCAATTTTAGATCAATGCTATGCATTTTCAACCATTCCTAAACCTGAGACCAGAAACAGGCTACCTGAGGGCAATACCAAAATCTGCAGAGCTTCGATGATTTTATGCCCCAAAAACTCAACGTTTTGTTGGTGGCAAGAATTCTATACAATCATTTTAGCTGAAAAGCATGAAGTCTTGAATCGTGCGTTGTTTTATATATCAATGCATACATACCATAGAATCGGTACATCAAAAATCTCTACCCAACTATTTTGCAATCTGTATGGCACAGTTGTCAACATCCTGGTCCTCAAATTAAACTGGTATACTTTTCTATTCATGCTATTTATTCCTCTGCCAGTTTTGATCCTTTATATTGGGCAGACAGACCAGTTCCCTACCTCCTCCCTCTGCCACCTGCCTCCTACATCTTTGGGGTGATGCTGTAATCAATTGGTTGTACTCTTGGATTGAGCAGACCTTCCTGTACAATTCTGATAACTCCATGAAGGACATAACTCTACCATTCCAATATCATTTTCAAACATCTTTCCCATAAATACAGGTATTTTATCAACCAGCACATTAGAGTTCAGCCATAATATTTGTTCTATCTTTTCAGGGGGGTGAAATTGAAATTGTAGCCAGCTCTGCAATGCTTGTTTGAAAAAGAGAGATACTTTGAAAAAAGTATAATTTTCAATTAATTGAAAATGAGACATGGCAATCTGCACAAAGGCAAAAAGACAATTTTTAAACAATGGATGAGCTTTTTTTGTAATCTACTTGAGAACCGTTTAGGGTTCAAGTAAAACTTATAAATAAGTGAAGCTTTTAGAGAGATGTTTAGTGCTTTTATATATAATAATCTCAACCCACCCAATTCATATTTATTATATAGATAAGCATGCTTTATTTTGTCTGATTTAGCGTCCCAGATAAAGCAAAATATATTTGCTCATATGATTTGAAAAATGTATCCTCAGGAGAAGGCAGCGCCATAAGTAAGTGAGTAAACTGAGATAAGACTAAGGAGTTTATCAGAGCAATTTTTCCATAAATAGACAGGTATTTACCTCTCCATGGTTACAGGATCATGTCTATTTTTACAAGTTTTCTATTGAAATTCATTGTGGAGAGCTTATTTATATATTTAGTGATATGAATACCAAGTATGTCTACTTCACCATCAGCACATTTTATAGGTAAACTGCAGGGTAATCTAAAAGTTGTATTTTTTAAAGATCCAATGTGTAATATTGTACACTAATCATAATTAGGTTTTAGTCCAGAAAGTACAGAAAAGTTATCTAGGTCTTCAATAAGACATTGCAGGGATCTAGCTTGCGGACTTAATATAAAACTTGAGTCGTCGGCATACATGGACACCTTTGTTTTTAAGCCTTGGATTTCTAATCCTCTAATGTTGTTGTTTAATCTGATTTTAATAGCTAGCATTTCGATGGCCATAATGAATAGATATGGTGACAGTGGACACCCTTGTTTAACTCCTTTTGACAATTCAAAACTCTGACAAGTAGCCGTTATTTGCTATTTTACACCTGGGGTTACTATACATTATTTTTTCCCATTTTATAAGAGAATTACCGAAATCGAAAAAAATCCAGGCATTTATAAATAAAATCTATTCTTACTTTATCAAATGTCTTTTAAAAATCCGCTATAAATACCAGGCCTGGCTTCTTAGATGTTTCATGATCTTCTATTATTTCTAGTAGTTTCTAGTAGTTGATCAGGATTAACAATACCTGGTAAAACCTTTTTAATTCTGAGTGCTATGCATTTCGCTGCTATTTTTTGCATCACAACATTGAAGTGTAAGGGTCCTCCAGTTTTTTTTAAATAGACTGGGTCTTCATATTTGCTATCTGGGTCTTGTTTTAATAATAGAGAAATCAGACCTTCCTGCTGAGTACCTGACAGACTACCATTTCTATAGGAGTAGTCAAAACAATCTAACAATGGAGCTTTTAGTAAAGGCTTGGTATACCTCTACCGATATGCCATCAAGCCCTGAGGTTTTTCCAGACTGAAAGGATTTAATCGCCTCAAAGTTCTTCCTCTGTAATTTGTCCTTCGCACTGATCTTCCTGTACATTTGTTAATTTTCTATTTTGTTTATATTATTTGGAAAGAATTCCTTACCGTAATCTTCATTCAGTGGGGGAGGATGAGATGGAAAAGAGAACATCTGCCTAAAATAATTAGCTTCCTCTTTTAAAATATCATTTGGAGAATCATAGATGACTCCGTCTTCAGTAACGAGTTTCTGCAAATTATTTTTGTTAGCGTTCCTGTATTGGTGATTGAGGAATAATTTTGATCATTTTTTTGTAATAGATCACATTAGATCGTTCTTGAATAAGTTCCTCAAGTTCTTTTTGTTTTTCCTCTAACTTATTTTGTATCTCCGTAGTATCGTTTTTATTGCTATCTACCTGTATTATTAGTTCATGGATTTCCCTAGTTAGTCTTGTCTCTTTAGCCAGAAACTACTTTTTTATTATTGAGGAATATTGAATTGAATGACCTCTGAAGGAACATTTAAAAGGTATCCCAAACAATAATGGGATTTGCTGAACCTGTATTATACTGGAAAAATTCAGTTAAATTATTTTGTCTAAAATAAGTTGTCCTCCAGTAAACTTTGATTCAATTTCCAATATCCTCATCCACGTGGAAAATCTATAAGAGTTATATGAATTCCAATGAGCTGATGATCCGATCGCATTCCGTCTCCTATTAAAACTTTTTAAACCTTTGATGCAAGAGAGAAAGAGACGAGAAAGTAGTCAAGACGACTAGCTTGATTAAGTCTCCTCCATGTATATCTCACTAGGTCGGGGTTTCTAGTCTCCAAATATCTACTATTTCTAATGTGTCCATAATATTTGTGATTTCCTTAAGGGCATGGTGATGATAGTTTGTAGAGTGATTACCTTTACGGTCCATTGAGGTACTTAACACTCTATTATAGTCTCCTACCATAATGATTTGATAATTTGTTGCCTGTAAATTCAATAAAATGGTATAAATGTTTTCAAAGAATTATGGATCATCCTGATTTGGACCATATAGATTAATGAGCCAAATCTCTTTATCGTCCACTTTCATATTAAAAAAGATCCACATTCCTTGTGAATCAATCCTGACTATTTACATATTCAGATCAACATTTTTGTTAATTAATATCATCACACCTTTTGAGTTCCTTTGTCCATGACAGAAAATTATTTCACCACCCCATTCCTTTTTCCACACAACTTCATATAAGGATGTAGAGTGAGTTTCCTGTGAACAGTGTTATATTCCTTTTTTTTTAGCCATGTAAAGACTAATATTTTTTTTAATAATCTGCTAAACCGTTACAATTAAAACAGGCTACACTTATTTCACCCCGTACCATAACTAGATGCTATTCTCAGTCTAAATTGACCATGACTAGTGCTGGTAAAGTTACTGTCATCAGAAGTATTATGATGGTCAAAATTAGAGCTTTCAAATGTCTGATATTTATAATTCAAGAAATAGGTTCTAGCAATATTTGTTTTATTCCCTTGCCTGTTTTCCTGTGAGCCAATGCCACAGATGTTAGAAATTATTAAATTATTATTAGGTGTGTAGTAAATCTGAGTAGGTTGACGTGTATGATATTGGATGTGATTTAGTGAGTGTATATGATATCTGCATAAGAGTAAGACTATGATATGTGATGTCCAAATAAATAATAACTCAACCAATTTGCATGGTTGAGTATCTATGTGTGTAACATGTAGTGCGTATAGCCTTAATATTCATGATGATAATTGTAATCCATATCGTATCACCATCATAGTTGCATCATAATTACCTTTAACATCATTGAAAAACACATCCCAGCATTTCCATAGGAATTGATGTTTCACATGATCATGAAAGTCACCTTGCAGTACTCTAGAGAAGGCTTCACTACAGTACAAATGTATTCCGTACAATATGTTATCATTCCCCAATGCCCCTATTCTGATATCTCCCCCATGCTTGTTGTAAACATATATAAACTTGTAGACAAATACATTAAAAAAATAGATAAACAAACATATTAAATTATAAAACAGTTCGACAATAGAGAGAGAGAAGAGAGAAGAGAGAGAGAGGAGAGCGAGATCAGGTGTGTGTGTGTATGTATAAGTCTGTATGTGTAAGCGAGCATGTAATTGAGTACGTGTGTGTTCATATCCACTTCATAGTGTTCAGATATTTTTACAGTTCCCATACTTTCTTTTTTTCGTAACCTGAAGTCCCTGTAGAATTTAGTACAGCCATGGTGTTATGGAGCTGTCTCGGAATAGCTGTCCATCTATAAAGAGGTTGTCCACAATGAGAAAGGCATGCTTACCCTTCTCCCTTTGTTGCCTTTGTACCAGATACAGTCTTTCACGACGTTCGTTTATCTCCCTTGGAAATTGATCATTTAGACTGAATTTGGTCCCTTTAAGTTCCCTTCCCCTGCCTTTGATCCTTTAATTGGTAGTGTTCAAATTTTGTGATGATCAGTCAGGGACCCTTGGTCTTGTCGCTCCGAGCTCCAAGTCTGTGTACTCGGTGGAAAGCCACCTTGTTTACAGTCTCTTTATGAAGTTTTAAGGCGGATTGCATGAGTTCTCTGATTGCACCCTCTGGATAATTGGATGTGTCTTCCTGGAAAAAAATGGATTTTCACACATACTGCGACTTTGTATGTCTAGTAGCAACTCGTTCATCACCCTGTTTTCCCTGAGTAGACAATCTATGTTGGAATCGTGGATTTTTACCTTGGCTGCGAGTGCCTTGTTTTCTCCTTGGAGTGTGAGAATTTCACTCTGGCTAAACTCCAAACTCCCCATCAGCCCTGCTACCTCTTCACACAACTTTTCCAGTGTTGAATGGATTCCAGCCAGAGCACTAGCCTCTACTTCAACGGTAAGTAAATCGTCCGTGTCTGTGGACTAATTTGTTTTCTATTTTTGTTGGGTTAAAGTTATTAAGTGAGGTCGTCGGATATTTCCATGATCGAGTATGTTGCTCTTCCTTAGTGTAAAGCTGTTGGTACTCGTCAATTTCCATCAGGATCTCCTTAGTATCCAGGTTGGCTTTTTACTGCAACCAGTTGTTTTCCGAAAAGACAACAATGAGTCTTTCCCACGACTAGCACTCGTGGAATCCACGCCAAAAAATGGAACACAAACTTGCAGTCCCAGCCATCGTGTAATCCTTTGCAACAAAACCAATAAACAACAAACCGAGACTTAGCGTTTGTTGTTTTTCTAGTGTACTGTGATCCTGTGGCTACCGTTTCTCAGTAAAGTATTTATGTTTATCCTGAACCACAAATGTAAAAAATTTAAACCACTTGGAGCTGATTTTCTGGTGTTTTTACTGTCTTATGTCCAACAATACTGAACAAAAATAAACATGCAACAATTTCAAAGATTTGAGTTACAGTTCAAATAAGGAAATCAGTCAAATAAAATAAATAAGGCCCTAATCTATGGATAACACATGACTGGGAATACAGATATGCATCATTTGGTCACAGATACAGTACCTTAAAAAAAAGGTAGGTATGTGGATCACAAAACTAGTCAGTATCAGGTGCGACAACCATTTGCCTCATGCAGCGCGACACATGTCCTTCGCAAAGAGTTGATCAGGCTGATGTTTGTGACCTGTTGAATGTTGTCCCACTCCTCTTCAATCGCTGTGGGAAGATTCTGGATATTGCTGTGAACTGGAACACGCTGTCGTACACGTCAATCCAGAGGATCCCAAACATGCTCAATGGATAACATGTCTGGCAAGTAAGCAGGCCATGTAAGAACTGGGATATTTTCAGCTTCCAGAAATTGTGTACAGATCCTTGCGACATGGGGCTGTGCATTATCATCCTGAAACATGAGGTGAAGGCGGCGAATGAATGGCATGATAAAGGGCCTCAGGATCAATTTAAATTGCAATTGATAAAATGCAATTGTGTTCATTGTCCGTAGCTCATGCCTGCCAATACCATAACCCCACCGCCACCCTGGGGCACTGTGTTCACAATGTTGACATCAGCAAACCACTTGCCCACACGATGCCATACATGCTGTCTGCCATCTGCCTGGTACAGTTGAAACTGGATTCATCCGTGAAGGGCATACTTCTCCAGCTTGCCAGTGGCCATTGAAGGTGAGCATTTGCCCACTGAAGTTGGTTACAACGCCAAACTGCTGTCAGGTTCAAGACCCTGGTGAGGATGATGAGCATGCAGATGAGCTTCCCTGAGATGGATTCTGACAGTTGTGCAGAAATACTTAGGTTGTGCAAACACACAATTTTATGAGCTGTCCAGGTGGCTTGTCTCAAACCATCCCGCAGGTGCAGAAGCCAGATGTGGATGTCCTGGGTAGGCGTGGTAAGACTAGGTCTGCAGTTGTGAGGCCGGTTGGACGTACTGCCAAATTCTCTAAAACGACATTGGAAGCAGCCTACGGTAGAGAAATTAACATTCAAACATTCTCTGGCAACAACTCTGGTGGACTTTTCTGCAGTCAGCATGCCAATTGCACACTCCCTCAACTTGAGACATCTGTGGCATTGTGTTGTGTGACAAAGCTGCACATTTTAGAGTGGCCTTTTAGTGTCCCCAGCACAAGGTGCACCTGTGTAATTACCATGCTGTTTAAATCAGCTTCTTGGTATGCCACACCGTCAGGTGGATGGATTGTCTTGGCAAAGGAGAAATGCTCACTAACAGGGATGTACACACATTTGTACAAAAAAATTGAGAGATATGCTTTTGTGCATTTAAGGTCATGAAAGATGGGACCAACACTTCACATGCTGCGTTCACATTTTTGTTCAGTATGTATACAGACTGAGTATACCAAACATGTGGAACTCCTTCCCAATATTGAGTTGCACCCCACCTCTCAGAACATCCTCAATTCGTCGGGGCATGGACTCTACAAGGTGTCGAAAGCATTCCACAGTGATGCTGGCCCATGTTGACTCCAATGCTTCCCACAGTTGTATCAATTTGTCTGCATATCCTTTGGGTGGTGGACCATTCTTGATACACATGGAAAACTGTTAAGTGTGAAAAACCCAGCAGCATTGCAGTTCTTGACACAAACCGGTGCGCCTGGCCCGGCACCTACTACAGTACCATACCCTGTTCAAAGGCACTTCAATTTTTTTGTCTTGCCCATTCACCCTCTGAATGGCACACATACACAATCCATGTCTCAATTGTCTCAAGGCTAAAAAAAATCCTTCTTTAACCAGTCTCCTCCCCTTCATCTACAGATTGAAGTGGATTTAACAGGTGACATCATAAAGGGATCATAGCTTTCACCTGGATTCACCTGGTCAGTCTATGTCATGGAAATAGTTCCTAATGTTTTGTGCACCCAGTGTATGGTACACGCACATGCATGCATGCACGCACGCACTCAAACACATGCCCCTGATTTTATCATTCAGACACATTTCCAAAGCTAGCCACTGGTCATAATAAGGGTATTATTAAAAATAAGGATCTGTAAAGAAACACTTATTGAATGTCTTGAGCTTACCAGCAGACCAGCAGAGAGCCATCCCTGTGTAGATACATGAAATGTTTATATGCATGATGTGAACTCAGCTTGTTCTACATGCAAAGCTTTTCTGAGGAGCAGAAGAATACCAAAGCACATCACACAATACAAATCCTCTCTCTGGGGAGATTGTGATGAATGAGAACCCCCCCCCCAAGAAAAAACATATTTGATTTATCTGACAATAAACCAACTTAACCCAGAGGTATTTAAATTCATTTTTTGCTGTTACTCCGTTGTTACTCTTACTGTATTGATATTTATAAATGCTCACTGCCCCTTCTGTGCACTCTTTTCAGCTCTGTGGCACCTAGATATAGTAAATGTGCAGTCTGAATCTGGTTGATATGTACTACAGATATTGCAATCAGACCACTCCATGATCTTCGGGCAAATCCATTAAAACTTTTTCAAATGCTTGGCAGCTCCAGGACTTGGCAGCTCTGGAGTTTGTCCTCTGACTGCCATTGATTTGAGAGACTGGCAGCGAGTCTCACTGCGAGCTCCATGGTGACAGAGACATCACAAAGAGCCTCACACTCACGCACTCATACACTATGAAGGAGCTGGACAGGGACCAAACCATTAACCACACTGGAGGAAGCAGGGATCCTTACTAATGGGCCCCACTGGGGTTGGCCTTGTTACATGTGGAAATGTCCCCAATTACTGTAACCAGGCCAGCCATAAACTCTGGTTGGATAGAGTGGTTCAGTCGGCGAAACGTTTGCAGGTCTTTTAATCAAATACTGAGAATGCACAAATACAGACCGGAGACTCATAAATCAGACACAATGTGCCATTAATTTATCGAGACCTAGAAAAGCAACACAAAAGACTATTCTTCTGTGGTGCTGCTTTATCTTCATGTAATCAATATGATTCACTCACATATAATAACTATTGATCCTTGAGAATGTACTTGATTAGTCTTTACATCTGGTCAAGGCCAAAGTCAAGATATCCACATGGTGAATGTTCTATACGGTGAACACATTGACTGGGTAGTTGATAGAGGACTGCTTTTCTCTTGTGAGACCTGAGAAGGTTTCTGTTCTGTATGTTATTCACACCAACCATGCTATACATATGATATAAAACTGAACAGGTTTATCTTGATAGAACCATTAGCATGTGTCCATCCTCATCACTAAACTTCCTGATTAAATAACTTATCTATGAAAACCTGACTATGCAATAAAGATTTGAGCGTTGCTTTACCAGCAACTGGACCCCTGAAATCCAATTAAATCACACAAATTGATTATTTACCTTCAGAGCCATATCCCCACCACCTCTCCAAATGATGCCTAGATACATCAAATAAGATGGGATTTTCAAGGTGGCCACTTATCAAGGTGGCCATATTGCCGCTGCTGTGAACGGTGGTAATAGTATGAATGAACTATATAGTCAATTTGATGACTGGTTGGAGTATACAGTAGGACACATGGCAGAAGAATACATTAAACATGACTAAACTCATTAACACATCGTCACTGGAGGCATTCACTACAATCTTGAGGTCATGTTTATTATACAATATGGGTGGAATGTAGACAGAGGAACCACAAAATGTCATCTTGCTTATACATGTATCCTAATCATGAATGCACTGATGTTTTACAGCTTAATGTCATCACACTGAGCAATCTCTAGTCTAGACTATTTGTTTGACTAGTCAATTTACACACAGCACTGACACACACTAACCCCACCAGAAATGCCACTAGAGGTCTTTTCACAGTCCCCAGGTCCAGAACAAATTCATGGAATACCGAGCCACGAGTGCATGGAACTGCCTTCCATCTTATATAGCGCAAGTGAACAGCTAACCTGGTTTATAAAAAACAAATAAAGTAACACCTCATGGAACAATGCTTCTCCCCCATGTGACCTACTTGTTGTGTGTATGTACGGACATGTACACTATATATACAAACGTATGTGGACACACCTTCAAATGAGTGAATTTGGCTATTTCAGCCACACCCGTTGCTGACAGGTATACAAAATTGAACACACAGCCATGAAATCTTCAAAGACAAACATTGGCAGCAGAATGGCTTTACTGAAGACCTCTGACTTTCAACGTGGCACCTTTCTAACAAGTCAGTTTGCACAGAGCTCTGACCTCAACCGACTGCGTGCCTGGCCTAATCGCCCAACATCAGTGCTGGATCTCACTAATGCTCTTGCGGCTGAATGGAAGCAAGTCTCCACAGCAAGGGACAGAAGAGCTTATAATCACCCATGTTTTTTTTTTAGATATTTACCTACATCCTTGTGCTAAGATGCTGTGGCAACTCAACACATGGCAGAGCACACCTTTCATATTAGCATGCTGAGTATTGCTATACAACACACTATTACTGGTGGCAATTAAATAACCAATACACTATCAGATTTGGATCTCTTGGAATTGTATTTTTTCCCAGTATGACAAATTTCCTTAAAACAAATAGTTCTGCACTTTGCAACATTGTTTTTTTTAACGAGTCAGTCTAGGTAAATTATTTAATCAGTCTAGGTAAATCATTTGATCTAATGGCGAAGAGTAACCAAATACCCAATAGAATGTTCCATTGTTGTTTGATAGTCATTTTCTATAGAGAGCTTGCGGTCGCAGTTGTAAATGAGAACTTGTTCTCAACTAGCCTACCTGGTTAAATAAAAAATCAGCTAGCAAAATGCACCAGGCGCCATGTTGGAAGACCAAAGTCAGCCTGTTGGAAGTTATCCAATCATCCACATGGCTGGCTGCCTTTTGCTACCACTGGAAACTTCGGAAGATTGCACATAATTTCGTTTTTTAAGGACCCAGAAAACAGAGGAATTGGGAGAACCTATTCAAGAAAGTAAATGTTTTGAAAATGATCAAAAATGATTATTAGCTAGCTAGCTTTCTACAGAAATGTAGTGTGCAGGCTAACTCATGAGCTGCTATGTAATGTTCACTAGTTAGATAACTTTATATAATGTATAGCTAGCTAAATGAATTAAATATCACCAGCTTGCTAAGAAGCTGGTTAGCTTCTTGATGTATTTATCGTTGTAACTCTAAATGCATTTGTAGCTAGGTAGCTAACTAACAGCCATGGAAGAGGGTGAAAGGATTAGCTAGCAGTTCCAGCTGTCAGAGAAGGGAGACAAGGCTACTCTGTATAGGGCAGGTAACTGTGGGAGGACATTATGAAACTGAAGACAGAGCTATATAACTAGCAACATAATATTCAGTACTGTCTTATTTGAGTATAATTATATGTTAGCACATTTGGTGAACAAAAATACAGTTTAAAAGTCACACAAAAATGTATAAACCTATTAAAACTGGAGCAGGCCAACCCTGCTGGGTGTGCATGCTTCTGTTCCAGCCCAGCATGAACACACCCGATTCAATGTATCAAACCTTATTAGTTAATAATCAAGTGTACTATTTCCGGGCTGGAACATAAGCCTGTTCCCCCATAGATCAGGGATCAAGGTATGGTATAGACTTCTTTTGGTTCACCTAAAATTATGCTTAAGTAAAAAACAGCCTACATGTTACTAAAATGTCTATCCTTTAGATACGAGTTAGTGCCTCGACACAATCCTGTCTCAGCGCTCTACAGGCAATTCCTTCGACCTCATGGCTTTGATCTGACATACACTGTCAACCTTATATAGACAGGTGCGTGTCTTTCCAAATCATGTCCAATCAATTGAATTTACCACAGGTGGACTCCAATCAAGTTGTAGAAACAACTCAACGATGATGAATGGAAACAGGATGCACCTGACCTAATTTTGATTCCCATAGCAAAGGGTACTTACGTAAATAAGGTATTTATTATATCTATATTTTTTATAAATTTGCCAAAATGTCTAAAAACCTGTTTTTGCTTTGTCATTATGAGGTATTGTGTGTAGATTGATGAGATTGAAAAAATATTTGTAGATTGAAAAAATATTTCATACATTTTAGAATAAGGCTGTAACATAACAAAATGTTAAAAAGTCAAGGGTTCTGAATACTTCCTGAATGCATTGTACCTGATTCAACTCAGAGGGCCTGATGATTAGTTGATAAGTTGAATCAGGTGTGTTTGTCCAGGACTAGAATAAAATATACTGTTGGAGGTACGCGAGGACTGGTGTTGGGAACCACTGGCCTACAGTGTGATGGCATTAGCGTTATGGGCATTTGCAATGCAGCCCTTGCCATTGTGCATCTGAAGCAGAGAAGCTTAACTCACACATGGTTTACATATTATTCAGCTATATGTTCTCAATTTAAAAATGATACCAGTTGACAATGTATATGAGGCTAATCATTATACTGGATTTTGTACATGCCTTGTGCTGACATTAAATTGTTTAGTTTAAATCCAACCGTTGTAATCTAGGTGGTGAAATGTCTGGAAGGAGATGATGGGAGAGAGAACAATACTTTTAATTTCACCCATACAAAAATGTAGTGTTTTATTAAAGTACATAATCTTTACAATGTCATGAACAATAGTCTTTAACACTTTTCAAAATACATTTTATACATTTGTATGATTTAAGGGGGCACTTCTGTCTTGACGACAAGGTGAAGGTGCTCTCTACTCAAATGGCACAACAGAATCATTCAGCTATTCCAAAGTACAACATACGACAACCATCTCGTATAACTGAGGGATTTCTCCTTTCACAGCTGGGAAAGGACGAAGTAGAAGCAGAAACTGACGCTGCTGCAGCATTGCTCATCTTTACAGTGGGAATCCAGTCGACATGGGTGTCTTGATAGAGGTCAGCTGGTGAACCTACAGTACATAAAACAAATGAGAAGCACTCCTGATGTTAGAATATGACTTCTTCAGGTCACCTATACCATCAGGGGACTTTTTTTTATTTTTTTATTTTATTTCACCGTTATTTAACCAGGTAGGCTAGTTGAGAACAAGTTCTCATTTGCAACTGCGACCTGGCCAAGATAAAGCATAGCAGTGTGAACAGACAACACAGAGTTACACATGGAGTAAACAATTAACAAGTCAATAACACAGTAGAAAAAAAAGGGGGAGTCTATATACAATGTGTGCAAAAGGCATGAGGAGGTAGGCGAATAATTACAATTTTGCAGATTAACACTGGAGTGATAAATGATCAGATGGTCATGTACAGGTAGAGATATTGGTGTGCAAAAGAGCAGAAAGTGTATGACTTAAGTGTATGATTGTGTTTAATTCATTCAGGTGTTTTAGTTTCATATAAAGATTACATCAATTGTTGGGCTGGAGCAACCAATAGTCAACAAGGCAGGTTGTCCTATGTCCAGTTTAATTGTTTTAAAAAAAAATGTGTTTATTATATGATATTTTTAATTTTTTTAAATTCAATTTGCATCTCCCCTTTTTATGGTCATGGCCAGAATGGATCCAGCTTTTGTCAAATTCATGTAATATTTTACATTCCGTAGCAGATTAGGAGAATTTATGCAGCATGTTAGGAAAAGGGTTAGGGTTTACTAAAATGTATTTTTTTTAAACTTTTGACCTTAATTTGACAAAAGCTGGTTCCCTTTTAGCCAGGACCCCTTTTCGGCCAAGATTACATGGTTGCATTCAAAACAAGGTCATTTTTATTGATCTGTTGTCAGTGTCAGTAGAGTAGGCCTAGGCTACTATCGTACAAAAAAATATTCTGCTAATGTCTCCAGTCCATATAAAGTGTAGTAGAATTGCATGAAATGTTTATTAAAGGCTACATTTCTCCTGTGCAAATGAAAGAAACATCTCTGATATAGCCCATAAGCCTGTGCCACTATGCGCTTATTAATAGCCTAAATTATTACTATCCAGTCTACTCATCACATTAGGAATATTACGCTTACATTCCTCTGCAAATGTGTGTCATGCATGCTCCCGCCATTCCCCCCTAGCGCTGGAGGAGGCCAGGCTCCCCATCATTGCGCACTCCTGCCATCATCATTACGCACCCCTGCCTTCCCCCCGTCACGCGCATCAGCAATTATTGGACTCACCTGGACTCAATCACCTCTATATTACCTTCCCTATATCTGTCTGGTTCCCCGCTCTGTTCCCTGCTTCTGCATTAATGTTCATATGTCCTTGTATACCCGTGTGCTGATGCTGTTTCTGTCCTGTTACCTGTCTGTTCCTATTAAATGTTTGACTCCCTGTACCTGCTTCTCTTCCGCGGCATCAGTCTTTACAATGTGATGATAGAGGCATGCAATCCATTGTTATAAAGGTGTATTTTTATGGTGAAAAAATACCTTCCCCAAAACTTGAAAATCACGCGACACATACTAATATCTAGACTACAAGCTATCTAGCTAGCTAATTTTGGCAAATGTACTGTATACAGTGTTAACATCTGATTAACATAACAGCTAAACTAAACTCGAAATTGATCAGACTTGACTTACCAGTAATGAAATAATCGTAGCAGACCCTGTACTGACAGCTGTCTGGGTTCAGGTCTTGACAGGCAAAAAGGTTTCTTAACTTTTCTGACAGTTCTTGAGTCTTATCTCATTGTTATCACCAATGGTCAGTGGCGATTTTAGCATGTAAATCTTGGTGGGGCAAAAAAAAGAAAAAGTGGGATGCATGCCAGCAAAGCCACTACACAACACAATACTAAACAATACATTAATTGCACTATAATGGTGACAAACGGTGCCCACAAACTGTTAGGGCCTATATAAAGCTGTCCCAACAGCAGAGTCCCAACAGCAATCCCAACACCTTACCACTGCTACACCTGGTTATCAGCGGAGCCTAGTCTGGCAGCGAAACAGTTAATTCAGCCTCATTTACTGCCATTTAAAAAACTTAGCTGATATGGCTGACTTTCTTACACAAATGTGGTTTCTACTGACAATTGAGATGCACAAACTATGGCATAAGAGGACGACAAGGGGATAAGAGGCAATCCATAATTTCGATTAAGACATTGATGAGCAAGCGACGATGGACGTAGTCAATATAACCATTTGTTCAGCACTTTTGAAATGTACAGCGACAGAATTCAGAACATGGGCCGTTCTTACAGTCCTTCGCGTACACCAAGCCACAACCGTAGGATAAATAAAAGGGGCGTATAAGCAGACAATGAAAGCTCTGACATTTGATGATTACATTTCTCTAAAACAGGTTATAGGTTACATGTGCACCACCAAGTTAGAACAGTAAGTGAAATTAAGAAGTGAAAATAGACAAAATTATTAGGGTGAGGCACATTGAACACCATTTCGCGTGTCAAAAAAGATTCACGTCAAATAACACCATTTGACATGTTAAATCAGCTTTTAATTTGACACTTCAAATAACACAATTCTATTATAGAATGTTGTGTGTGCTCAATTTGCACGTGCAAGCCAAGCGTCACCACTACTACAGTAGCACTGTCAAAGCTGTACAAAAAAAGTCTGCAGACAAGCACACACACCGGCCACGAACAATGTGTTTACAATACAGTGTTAGTGAAAATAGACCAAATTATTAGGGTGAGGCACATGGGCTACTAACAGCTTACTACACAACATACATACATTGTATTACTTTCTTAGCTACAATATACATGTATCCCTTGCATATTACATCATTTATGCAGCAGCATAAAGTTACAAGACATTTTTGGACTCACCTTGTGCTGTGCTCACTTAAACAGGAAGGTGGCACGGTGGTCCTTTGTGGGCAAATTTTGTCATCAAACTTTGTCATCAAAGTCTGGCATTCTCTGTATTTAAGGTGGAATCTCTGGGGAAAAAAACACACAGCCACTCCACTGAATAGCAGGCTAGTGGTTGCTTTGAAATGCTTGCTGTTAGCCACTGATTCCTTCCAAACCTCTCATTGTTGAATTTGCGATTTCCAACTTGTTGGAAGGGACCCATAAAGTCAGCTTCCTCCTCTTTCCCCAGTGAACTACACAAAGTGATTTGCCCCACTGAGGAGCTATGAGTCTGAACAGGCTGATCTGGGTAGCGCGAGGTATCCAATCCACGGGAAGCAGGGTCGTGTCCTCAGTGCCAGTCCCTGTGGAGACAGAAGAGGTCATCCTTCTGGAAGAATGCTGCTTCTCATTGCAAAAACAAAGGCTGGGATTGTTGAAAGCTGACAGAAAGGGTGGGGTTGGGGAGGGGGCACATGGTGGGACAATGGGATAAATCCTATAAAAATGTAACAGCCCTCCGAATGGGATTTTTGCTTAGGGATGAGGTATTATATAACTGTGATGCATAAGTGATACATAACATGCAGGTAATTTATCTGCCTTACAATCAACAGTCACATGGGCAGTCAGACAGACAGTCATGCCATTTCTTTTCATTCGCTTTCATTTTCTGACGAGACTTGACCTTATTTAAGGGCCACATTCTGAGTGGACATCCTTAAGCCCCTGAATTGCCACCTATTTGACATGGTAAAAATAAACCTCTAATATAAGAAGTTGCCCAGATTGTAAAAAAAAAATGGCTATATGAGAGTATATATAGTGAGACATTTCTATATTGGATTGAGGAACATGTTGATAGTGAATGTCAAACAGGAAATTAGCTAAATAATTTTGGCAGGGGGATTAGAATGCAGTTGTTTCTCTGAGGAGTGCATGCAGCAGGTGTTTTGGAAGAGGAGGAAGTGTCTGCGAACTCCCTGCCCTGTGAAAGACCAGTCGAGATCAAAGCTACTGTATTACAGAGTGAATCAAAGGCTGAATCAGTCTATAGACAGCGTCTGAAAATGGCGATGTGAAATTAAAGAGCACCCAGAATATTGTATTAAATGGTGTATACACTGGACTCAATGGCCTCTTCAGAAAATAAAACATTTGTTCAAATTCTTCAGAATTTGTCTCAAAAAACAACAGGTGATATTTTTTAAATTATTATTTAGTTTCTGACAGTTGAGAGAGAAATTACTTTTATCTGACAGGTGAGAGAGACAGCATCAATTTCTTGAAAAGGCATGCATCCCCTCCTCCTTTTTCAAGGAAGATATTGGAAGAAAACGTAACTTTAAGAGCATTTAACTTTAAAGGGTCATGATGGGATATGGTGGAAAGTAGCTAAAAAAATAAGAGTACATACACTTGATGACAGAGAGGAGGGTGTCCTTGAAAAACTCCTAAATCTGATTCTGCCTGTTGGTTCTTTTTGAATGACAAGTGTGTCTTATTTCCTCATTCCAAAAGATAATACAATCTTCAACAAATGTTGTCATTTCATTTCATAAAAAAAAGGCTTTGTAAACGTCAGTGTGCGAGAACAGCTTTGCTTGATTAAAGCTCTATATTCCAACCAGTTTTGGGTTGTAGTTTCACTACATGTAATTCCACTAGTAATTTAACTACATTTTGCAGTATGGTAGTTTAACTAAATTCACAGTGGGATTAACAAGAAGTTGTGCTTTTAAATGATGTATGACACTTGTATTTTCACGATATTTGTATTTTGAATTTCGGGCTCTGTAATTTCACCGGATGTTGTCGTAGGGGTCCAGCTAGCGGTTCATGCGCCAAAAGAGAATGCAGTTTTAAGGAAAATAATAGTTAAGAAAATACTTACTAAATAAACTAAAGTGAAAAAAATTCAAGAGTAATAATAAAACAACAATAACGAGGCTATTTAAAGGGGGTACCGGCACCGAATCAATGTGCATAAATCCGGGAGAATTCTATTAGTATGGTATGTTACCTTTGTATGATATTTATTAATTTGTGGATGTCCATCATCCATTTCGTATGATATGTTACGAATTACAATTCATATAATATGTTACGACTCCTCTAACTGGGGTACCTGCTCCTGCTGAAGCCATGGTAGGTGTGAAATTCTGTTACAGGTGTGTACTGGAGGCGAAGTCAGGTGCAGGAGAGCAGAGTGTAGTTAACATGCACACTTTTTTTCTGGTCCAAACGAAAGCACATAAGTACATAAACGTTCCCAAAACACGGAACACAAACAAAATTCTGGCGAATGACAATACTCACATAACAGAAAACAATTTCACACAAAGACATGAAGGGGAACAGAGGACTAAATACATGCGGTGTGATTAGGGAATGAAAACCAGGTGTGTATGGAACAAGACAAAACAAATGGAGCGGCGATGAAAAAAGAAAGCCAGTGACGTCGATTGGCGAACGTCGCCCGAGCAAGGAGAGGAGCCGACTTCGACAGAAGTCGTGACAGTTACATATTGCAATTCATACAATTCATACAATGTTACGAATTGTAATTCGTGCAATACGTTACGGATTTTGAAAATGTACAGTATATTGGGCTCCCGGGTGGCGCAGCGGTCTAAGGCATTGCCTAGCAGTGCTAGAGGCATCACTACAGACACCCTGGTTTGACTCCAGACTGTGTCAGGAGTCCCATAGAACGGTGCACAATTGGCCCAGCGTCGTCTGGATTTGGCTGGGGTAGGCAATCATCGTAAATAGGAGTTTGTTTTTAACTGACTTGACTAGTTAAATAAAGGTAAGCAAATGGCAAATAGCTAGGTGGCTAACGTTAGATAGGGTTAGAGTTATGAGTTAGGTTAAATGGTAAAGGTTAGGGTTAGAGTTAAAGGTTTAGGGGAAGGGTTTGCTAAAATGCTAAGTACCTAAAAGTAGCTGCAAAGTTGCTAAAATCAAATTTGCTTTGTTAAAATCCCCAGCTACAATAAATGTATCCTCAGGATATAGGGTTTCCAGTTTGCATAGTCCAGTGAAGTTCTTTGAGCGCCGTCGTGGTATCAGCTTGAGGGGGGATATACATGGCTGTAACAATAACCGACGAGAATTCTCGGCATTTGATTAAGAGGAATTCTAGGTCAGGTGAACAAAAGGACTTAATTTTCTGTATGTTGTTTCAATTACACCATGAGTCGTTAATCATGAAACATACAAACCCCGCCCTTCTTTTTCCCAGGGAGTTGTTTATTTCTGTCGGCGCGACTCAAAGAATCCTGGAGGCTGTATCGACTCCGACAGCATGTCCTGAGGGAGTCATGTTTCGGAAGTTTACATAGCCAAATACATTTAAACTCAGTTTTTCACAATTCCTGACATTTAATCCTTGTAAAAATCCCCTGTCTATGGTCAGTTAGGATCACCACTTTATTTTAAGAATGTGAAATGTCAGTACAATAGTAGAGAGTGATTTATTTCAGCTTTCATTGCTTTCATCACATTCCCAGTGGGAAGTTTACATACACTCAATTAGTATTTGGTAGCATTGCCATTTAATTGTTTAACTTGGATCAAACGTTTTGGGTAGCCTTCCACAAGCTTCCCACAATAAGTTTGGTGAATTTTGGCCCATTCCTCCTGACAGAGCTGGTGTATCTGAGTCAGGTTTGAAGGCCTCCTTGCTCACACACACTTTTTGAGTTCTGCCCACATATTTTCTATAGGATTGAGGTCAGAGCTTTGTGATGGCCACTCCAATACCTTGACTTGTCCTTTTTGCCACAACTTTGGAAGTATGTTTGGGGGTCATTGTCAATTTGGAAGACCCATTTGCGACCAAGCTTTAACTTCCTGACTGATGTCTTGAGATGTTGCTTTAATATATCCAAATAATTTTCCCTCCCATGATGACATCTATTTTGTGAAGTGCACCAGTCCCTCCTGCAACAAAGTACCACCACAACGTGATGCTGCCACCCCCGT
Source organism: Oncorhynchus mykiss (assembly GCF_057628025.1). Classification (NCBI taxonomy): domain Eukaryota; kingdom Metazoa; phylum Chordata; class Actinopteri; order Salmoniformes; family Salmonidae; genus Oncorhynchus; species Oncorhynchus mykiss. Next base: position 44,822,779 of record NC_143033.1, on the reverse strand, counting down.
GATTCACGGTTGGGATGGTGTTCTTCGGCTTGCAAGCATATCCCTTTTTCCTCCAAACATAACGATTGTCATTATGGCCGAACAGTTCTATTTTTGTTTCATCAGACCAGATTAAATTTCTCCAAAAAGTATGATTTTTGTCCCCATATGCAGTTGCAAACCGTAGTCTGGCTGTTTTATGCCGGTTTTGGAGCAGTAGCTTCTTCCTTGCTGTGCAGGGAAGGACTCGATGTCGATATAGGACTCGTTTTACTGTGGCTATAGATACTTTTGTACCGGTTTCCTCCAGCATCTTCACAAGGTCCTTTGCTGTTGTTCTAGGATTCATTTGCACCGCTTGCACCAAAGTACGTTCCTCTCTAGGAGACAGAACACGTCTCCCTCCTGAGAGGTATGACGGCTGTGTGGTCCCATGGTGTTTATACTTGCGTACTATTGTTTGTACAGATGAACGTGGTACCTTCAGGCATTTGGAAATTGCTCCCAAGCATGAACCAGACTTGTGGAGGTCTACAATTTTTTTTCTGAGGTCTTGGCTGATTTCTTATGATTTTCCCATGATGTCAAGCAAAGAGGCACTGAGTTTGAAGGTAGGCCTTGAAATATATCCACAGGTACACCTCCAACTAACTCAAATGATGCCAATTAGCCTATCAGAAGCTTCTAAAGCCATGACATAATTGTCTGGAATTTTCCAAGCTGGTTAAAGGCACAGTCAACTTAGTGTATGTAAACTTCTGACCCCCTGGAATTGTGATACAGTGAATTCTAAGTTAAATATTCTGTCTGTAAACAATTGTTGGAAAAATTACTTTGTGTCATGCACAAAGTAGATGTCCTAACTGACTTGCCAAAACTATAGTTTGTTAACAATAAATTTGTGGAGGGGTTGAAAATCAAGTTATAATGACTCCAACCTAAGTGTTTGTAAACTTCTGACTTCAACTGTATATTTAACACACACACACACACACACACACACACACACACACACTGCATTCGGAAAGCATTCAGACCCCTTCCCCTTTTCCACATTTTGTTATATTACAGCCTTATTATAAATGTATAAAATAAAAAATCATCAATCTACACACAATACCCCATAATAACAAAGCAAAAACAGGTTCGCTTTGTCATTATTTACATACGTTTTCAGACCCTTTGCTACCTGAAATTGAGCTCAGGTGCATCCTGTTTCCATTGATCATCCTTGAGATGTTTCGACAACTTGCTTGGAGTCCACCTGTAGAAAATTAAATTGATTGGACATGATTTGGAAAGGCACACACCTGTCTACATAAGGTCCCACAGTTGACAATGCATGTCAGAGCAAAAACCAAGCCATGAGGTCAAAGGAATTGTCCGTAGATCTCCGAGACAGGATTGTGTCAAAAAGGTCCCCAAGAACACAGTGCCCCCCATCATTCTTAAATGAAATAAGTTTGGAAACACCAAGACTCTTCCTACAGCTGTCTGCCCGGCCAAACTGAGCAATCGGGGTAGAAGGGCCCTCTTCAGGGAGGTGACCAAGAACTCGATGGTCACTCAGAGAGGTCCAGAGGTCCTCTGTGGAGATGGGAGAACCTTACTGGACAACCATCTCTGCAGCACTCCACCAATCAGGCCTTTATGGTAGAGTGGCCAGACGGAAGCCACTCAGTAAAAGGCACATGACAGCCCGCTTGGAGTTTGCCAAAAGGCACCTAAAGGACAGTCAGACCATGAGAAACAAGATTCTCTGGTCTAATGAAACCAAGATTGAACTTGTTTGCCTGAAATCCAAGCATCAGAACAGCTTATATATAGAAATTATCCACACACTGAGACACACTGTTCTTTATCTGGCTTTGGTACACTGGCAATGGTGTTTGGCATGATGGGCTGTGGAAGTGCAGACTCTTTGTGCTTGTGGTGGCATGGTCTGTCTGCGGTGTACGCACAGCTGGATAAGACTCTGCCGGAAGTGATGTAGGGCTCGTTGACCTTACCCTCTTAACTACCAACTGTTTGGACCTTTTGCAGTACCTTTGCTGGTATTGCCGTCACCTGGAAAGACATGTTTACAGTGCTACTATTTTACCCTTTTTGTGGAAGAGACGTAGGGCAACAAACATACTACATACTGTTTAGACACAATATTGGGAACTGCTTTTGAGAGGAAAGATAAGTCAAAGTGAATGGGCTGGGGGGCTGCAGAAGGTGTGAAAAGTCCAAGGAGGGCAGTTCAAATACATTTTTATTGGTCACATACATATGGTTAGCAGATGTTAATGCGAGTGTAGTGAAATGCTTGTACTTCTAGTTCCAACAGTGCAGTAAAATTTAACAAGTAATTTAAAAATTTCACAACAACCACGGTGGGGCAAAAACGTATTTAGTCAGCCACCAATTGTGCAAGTTCTCCCACTTAAAAAGATGAGAGAGGCCTGTAATTTTCATCATAGCTACACTTCAACTATGACAGACAAAATGAGAAAACAAAATCCAGAAAATCACATTGAAGGATTTTTATTGAATCTACAGTGCCTTGCGAAAGTATTCGGCCCCCTTGAACTTTGCGACCTTTTGCCACATTTCAGGCTTCAAACATAAAGATATAAAACTGTATTTTTTTGTGAAGAATCAACAACAAGTGGGACACAATCATGAAGTGGAACGACATTTATTGGATATTTCAAACTTTTTTAACAAATCAAAAACTGAAAAATTGGCCGTGCAAAATTATTCATCCCCCTTAAGTTAATACTTTGTAGCGCCACCTTTTGCTGCGATTACAGCTGTAAGTCGCTTGGGGTATGTCTATCAGTTTTGCACATCGAGAGACTGAAATGTTTTCCCATTCCTCCTTGCAAAACAGCTCGAGCTCAGTGAGGTTGGATGGAGAGCATTTGTGAACAGCAGTTTTCAATTCTTTCCACAGATTCTCGATTGGATTCAGGTCTGGACTTTGACTTGGCCATTCTAACACCTGGATATGTTTATTTTTGAACCATTCCATTGTAGATTTTGCTTTATGTTTTGGATCATTGTCTTGTTGGAAGAAGCCTGAAATGTGGCAAAAGGTCGCAAAGTTCAAGGGGGCCGAATACTTTCGCAAGGCACTGTATTTGCAAATTATGGTGGAAAATAAGTATTTGGTCAATACTATCTATTATCTCAATACTTTGTTATATACCCTTTTTTGGCAATGACAGAAGTCAAACCTTTTCTGTAAGTCTTCACAAGGTTTTCACACACTGTTGCTGGTATTTTGGCCCATTCCTCCATGCAGATCTCCTCTAGAGCAGTGATGTTTTGGGGTGCTTGAAATGCTTCTTACGGAGCCACTCCTTCGTTGCCCGGGCGGTGTGTTTGGGATCATTGTCATGCTGAAAGACCCAGCCACGTTTAATCTTCAATGCCCTTGCTGATGGAAGGAGGTTTTCACTCAAAATTTCACGATACATGACCCCATTCATTCTTTCCTTTACATGGATCAGTCGTCCTGGTCCCTTTGCAGAAAAACACCCCCAAAGCATGATGTTTCCACCCCCATGCTTCACAGTAGGTATGGTGTTCTTTGGATGCAACTCAGCATTCTTTGACCTCCAAACAAGACGAGTTGAGTTTTTACCCAAAAGTTATATTTCGGTTTCATCTGGCCATATGACGTTCTCCCAATCTTCTTCTGGATCATCCAAATGCTTCAGACGGGCCTGGACATGTACTGGCTTAAGCAGGGGGACACGTCTGGCACTTCAGGATTTGAGTCCCTGGCGGCGTAGTGTGTTACTGATGGTAGGCTTTGTTACTTTGGTCCCAGCTCTCTGCAGGTCATTCACTAGGTCCCCCCGTGTGGTTCTGGGATTTTTGCTCACCGTTCTTGTGATTTTGACCCCATGGGGTGAGATCTTGCGTGGAGCCCCAGATCGAGGGAGATTATCAGTGGTCTTGTATGTCTTCCATTTCTTAATAATTGCTCCCACAGTTGATTTCTTCAAACCAAGCTGTTTACCTATTGCAGATTCAGTCTCCACAGCCTGGTACAGGTCTACAATTTTGTTTCTGATGTCCTTTGACAGCTCTTTGGTCTTGGCCATAGTGGAGTTTGGAGTGTGACTGTTTGAGGTTGTGGACAGCTGTCTTTTATACTGATAACAAGTTCAAACAGGTGCCATTAATACAGGTAACGAGTGGAGGACAGAGGAGCCTCTGAAAGAAGAAGTTATAGGTCTGTGAGAGCCAGAAATCGTGCTTGTTTGTAGGTGACCAAATACTTATTTTCCACCATAATTAGCAAATAAATTCATTAAAAATTCTACAATGTAATTTTCTGGATTTTTTTTCTCATTTTTTCTGTCATAGTTGATGTGTACCTATGATGAAAATTACAGGCCTCTCTCATCTTTTTAAGTGGGAGAGTTTGCACAATTGGTGGCTGACTAAATACTTTTTTGCCCCACTGGACCTTATACACATACAAGTGTAAAGGGATGTATAACAATATGTGCATATAAATATATGGATGAGCGATGGCCGTGCGAAAATATGCAAGATGCAGTAGATGGTATAGAGTACAGTATATACATAGGAGATGAGTAATGTAGGGTATGTAATCATTATATAAAGTGGCATTGTTTAAAGTGACTTGTGATACAAGTATTACATCCAATTAATAAATTGACTAGAGATTTGAGTCAGTATGTTGGCAGCAGCCACTCTGTTTGTGATGGCTGTTTAACAGTCTGATGGCCTTGAGATAGAAGCTGTTTTCAGTCTCTCGGTCGCAGCTTTGATGCACCTGTACTGACATAGCCTTCTGGATGATAGCGGGGTGAACAGGCAGTGACATCGGGTGATGTAGGTGTCCTGGAGGGCAGGTAGTTTGCCCCCAGGTGAAGCGTTGTGCAGACCGCACTACCCTCTGGAGAGCCATACGGTTGTGTAGTCATGGGGTTGAAGAGGCGTGGTTGCACCTTCTTCACCACTCTGTCTGGGTGGGTGGACCATTTCAATTTGTCCGTGATGTGTACACTGAGGAACTTAACTTTCCACGTTCTCCACTACTGTCCCGTTGATGTGGATAGGGGGGTGCTCCCTCTGCTGTTTCCTGAAGTGCACAATCATCTCCTTCGTTTTGTTGACGTTGAGTGTGAGGTTATTTTCCTGACACCACACTCCGAGGGCCCTCACCTCCTCCCTGTATTCCATCTTGTCGTTGTTGGTAATCAAGCCTACCACTGTAGTGTCGCCTGCAAACTTGATGATTGAGTTGGAGGTGTGCATGGCCACACAGTCATGGGTGAACAGTTCTTACACAGTATCTATTGTTGTTTATGGGAAAAGGGAGAAATGGCACCTTTCAATCTTTATCATACACAACAATACATTTACTATCTCTAAGCACAACTGTGCACAACCAAACCCCCCTTCCTCATCTCAAAGACTTATCTGTAAACCTCCTCCATTCCATTGACTTTAACAGATCATTCTTGTCAATAGTAGCTCATGACATGAGCTTTTAGTCTTTGTATTGTGTGTTGAGAATCTGCAGAGTGAAGAATGAGGTGGTTGTGCCATTACTGTTGTAGTCTTGATTTTATACCTTTCAGTGTCCCTTGCTCGTTTTTGTCCCACACTCTTGTTGTGCCCCATAACAGCAAGGTGTGCCCCCTCCCTCATGCTCGTGTACCCAAAATGCCACCGCTTTTGGGTATTTTTCAGCAGGGCACTGTGGAATGACTCCAGATAACCTGAGTTTTACAAAGAGAAACAGTAAAAAGGGAAAAGGGGTAGACTAAATTGATGGTCTGGAAGGTACTCCTCAGGCTACATCTAACCACATGTAACCCCATAACACAAACACAAACCCATTCAAACACCACACAATTCATGTTTATGCCATGCTTACTCTAAATTGAGCTGTCTCAGCCATCAGCTTGTGAACATTTTAGCCAACTTACCTTCACCTTGTGCAGAGCTAATGATTGGAAACACATGCCACAAAACACACAATTGAACCACCCTACTAATTGTATTGATCTCTATTAGACTGGCTAGCTTAGCACATGGACATTTCAATGTTGTCAGCTTGCTATTAGCTAGCTAGCATCACCAAATTGGCAGCAAGATTGTTAGCCAGCTGAGAACGAACTAATCAACCATAGACGATTTATATACGTTCATCATTGCTACCAACAGAGAGTGAGTTAGCTAAATTGACAATTCCATTTTTAGTAAGTGTTTTCCAGACAAGGGTGGAATAGATGGCTACCAGATAGAGCCACTCTTCTTTGCTAAAGTTAACATACTTACGTTAGCGAACTTTAGTCAAAAATACAACAAAGATATTTACTCTGCAGATGATTACTAGTTGTCTAGCAGTGACTAACACGGCATAGGCTAAATTGATTGAGCGTGTGTATCCAAAAGTTAGCTGGCTAGCGATATGATTTATATAGTCCAGCTACGGTAAAATGCTAGCTAATGTTACGCGACCTCTAATCGAGAATATTCTGTGTTGTTGTGAAGGCAAAACGCATCACTTCCCAGATGTCGTCTATGTATTCCCCTTCAGTTCAGTCTGAAAATCCCTCTGATAGTCTTTGGTCATTGTAAGCATCATTCTTGATAGCCTCAAGCCACTGGCTGCATCGGGGTAAATCTCTGGTAGGTAGAACGGTTAAAGATAACACATTTTTGCACTTGTTTGTAATTAGCATAGCCAGACACAGAACACCACACAGGCATGATGACAAAACATGTTGGCCTAGAGAAGATCTGAGATTACTACGTGTTGGTGGTTTAAAGTAACCAATACACAGGAAGTAGAACCTTCAAAATTGTTGTAATTTGTATGTTTATGAATAAATTGTAATGTTGTATATATAGTAATGGTTATATGCTGTGGAAGAACCAGTGTGAAAATCCCCTTTAACTTCTTTGAGGTATTTTCTGAACAGGTTCTCACTTGGTTTATCCAGTTGTCAGTTCAACCACACCGTTTACGCATTAATTTGTGGCACCCTAATAAAAATATAACAGTTGCAAACTCTGCAGCAGAAAATATATTCTTGCAGCTAGGTGCAGTGCTTTTATCTTGTGGTTTGCATGTCTTTATCCAGAGGGAATACGAAAGCTATAGCTAGTTCAAATTATAAACTTTTCTAACCTTTTAAAAGTTGACGGTGCAAAAATCTTGCCAATACATTCGTTATTGTAACGGTTACCTGTATGTGAAGGAGAGTCGGACCAAAATGCAGCGTGTAGATTTCGATCCATGTTTTAATAAACAAACGTAAAACACGAATCAATACAAACACTGCAAAATAAATAAACGTAAGTAACGAAAACCTAAACAGCCTCTCTGGTGAAAACACATAGACAGGAACAATCACCCACCAACACACAGTGAAAACCAGGCTACCTAAATATGGTTCCCAATCAGAGACAATGACGAACACCTGCCTCTGATTGAGAACCATATCAGGCCGAACATAGAACTGGACAAACTAGACATGTAACATAGAATGCACTCAGATCACACCCTGACCAACCAAAACATAGAAACATACAAAGTAAACTATGGTCAGGGTGTGACAGTTATTCTACTAACTATGACTAAGTGAGACACATGTTTTCCATAATGTACGTTTCATACACTATATATAAAAAAGTATGTGGTCACCCCTTCAAATTAGTGGATTTGGCTATTTTAGCTACACCCGTTGCTGACAGGTGTATAAAATCGACCACACAGCCATGAAATCTCCATGCACAAACATTGGCAGTAGAATGGTCTGACTGAAGAGCTCGGTGACTTTCAACGTGGCATTCTGTCATAGAATGCCACCTTTCCAACAAGTCAGTTCATAAAATGTCTGCCCTGCTAGAGCTGCCACGGTCAACTGTAAGTGCTGTTATTGTGAAGAGCCGCGAAGAGGTAGGTCACAGAACGTGACCCCTGAGGGCTGAAGCGCGTAGAGTGTAAAAATCGTCTGTCATCGGTTGCAACACTCACTATCGCTACATATTCGTTGCCAAACCCACTAGCTCCAGGTCATCTATAAGTCTTTGCTAGGTAAAGCTCCGCCTTATCTCAGCTCAATGGTCTATATGCTTTTGTTTTTCTGCTCTTTTGCAGACCAGTATTTCTACTTGCACATCCTCATCTGCACATATATCAATCGAGTGTAAATTGCTAAATTGTAATTACTTTGCCACTATTGGCATTTTTATTGTCTTACCTCCTTACTTCATTTGCACACACTGTATACAGATTTTTCTAGTGTGTTATTGACTGTACCTTTGTTTATCCCATGTGTAACTGTGTGGTTTTTGTCGCACTGCTTTGCTTTATCTTGGCCAGGTCGCAGTTGTAAATGAGAACTTGTTCTCAACTAGCCTACCTGGTTAAATAAAGGTGAAATTAATAAAAATAAAAAAATACAAATTTAAATACCAAGTTCCAAACTGCCTTTGGAAGCAACGTCAGTACAATAACTGTTCGTCGGGAGCTTCATGAAATGGGTTTCCATGGCCGAGCAGCCACACACAAGCCTAAGATCACCATGCGCAATGCCAATCGTCAGCTGGAGTGGTGTAAAGCTCGCAGCCATTGGATTCTGGAGCAGTGGAAACACGTGCTTTGAAGTGATAAATCACGCTTCACCATCTGGTGAATCTGGGTGTGGCGGATGCCAGAAGAATGCTACCTGCCCCAATGCATAGTGCCAACTTTAAAGTTTGGTGGAGGAGGAATAATGGTCTGTGGTTGGTTTTCATGGTTCGGGCTAAGCCTCTTAGTTCCACTGAAGGGAAATCTTAATGCTACAGTATGCAATGACATTCTAGACTATTCTGTGCTTCCAACTTTGTGGCTACAGTTTGGGGAAGGCTGTTTCAGCATGACATTGCCCCCATGCACAAAGCAAGGTACAGAAATTTGTTGAGATCGTATACATTGACTTACCAATCAATTTATACTGAACAAAAATATTAACGCAACATGTGAAGCGTTGGTCCCATGTTTCATGAGCTGAAATAAAAGATCCTAGAAATGTTCCAAATGCACAAAAAGCTTAATTCTCTCTGTTTACATCCCTGTTAGTGAGCGTTTTTCCTTTGCCAAGATAATTAATTCAACTGAGAGGTGTGGCATATCAAGAAGCTGATTAAACAGCTTGATCATTACACAGGTGCACCTTGTGCGGTGGGCAGTAAAATACCACTCTAATATGTGCACAAGACACACAACACAATGTCACAGATGTCTCAAGTTTTGAGGGAGGTTGCAATTTGAATGCTGACTGCAGGAATGTCCATCAGATCTGTTGCCAAATAATTGAATGTTAATTTATCTAAACTAAGTTGCCTCTAAAGTCGTTTTAGAGAATTATTTGGCAGTACATCTAACCGGTCTTACAACCGCAGACCACATGAAACCACGCGAGCCCAGGGCCTCCACATCCGGCTTCTTCACCTGCTGGATAGTCTGAGACCAGCCATCCGGACAGATGATGAAACTGTGGGTTTGCACATCCAAAGAATCTAATTTGTGTCTCAGGGAAGCTCATCACAATCTTAGAAAAAAAGGTGCTATCTGTAACCTAAAAGGGTTCTTCTGCTGGAACCCTTTTAGGTTCCATATAGAACCCTTTCAGTTCCAGGTAGAACCCTTTTGGGTTCCACATAGAACCCTTTTCACAGAAGGTTCTACCTGGACCCAAAAAGGGTTCTCCTATGGGGACAGTCAAAGAACCCTTTTGGAACCTTTTTTTCTAAGAGTGCAAGGTCTTGACCTGACTGAAGTTCGGAGTTGTAACCGACTTCAGTGTGCAAATGCTCACCTTCGATGGCCACTGGCATGCTGGAGAAGTGTGCTCTTCACGGATGAATCCCGGTTTCAACTATACCTGGCAAATGGCAGACAGTGTGTATAGCGTTGTGTGGGTGAGCGGTTTGCTGATAGTGACGTTGTGAATAGAGTGCCTCATGGTGGCGGTGTTTAAAAAAATAAATAATAGAACCTTTATTTAACTAGGCAAGTCAGTTTAGAACAAATTATTATTTACAAATGATGGCCTACTCCGGCCAAACCCGGACGACGCTGGGCCAATTGTGTGCCGCCCTATGGGACTCCCAATCATGGCCGGATGTGATACAGCCTGGATTGTGCTTATGGTATGGGCAGGCATAAGCTATGGACAACGAACACAATTTCATTTTATCGATGGACATTTGAATGCACATAGAAACTGTGACAAAATCCTGAGGCCCATTGTTGTGCCATTCATCCGTCGCCATCACCTCATGTTTCAGCATGATAACGTGCGGCTCCATGTCGCAAGGATCTGTACACAATTCCTGGAAGTTAAAAATGTCCCAGTTCTTCCATGGCCTGCATACTCACCAGACATTTCACACATTGAGCATGTTTGGGATGTTCTGGATCGACAGGGTGTCCCAGTTCCTGCATACAGTATATTCAGTAACTTTGCACAGACATTGAAGAGGAGTGGGACAATATTCCACAGGCCACAATCAACAGCCTGATCAACTCTATGCAAAGGAGATGTGTCACACTGCATGAGGTAAATGGTGGTCACAGCAGATACTGACTGGTTTTTTGATCCATTCCCCTACATTTATTTTGAACGTACTGTATCTGTGACCAACAGATGCATATCTGTATTTCCAGTCATGTGAAATCCATAGATCAGTGCCTAATTCATGTATTTCAAGTGACTGATTTCCTTATATGAACTGTAACTCAGTAAAATCTTTCAAATTGTTGCATATTGTGTTTACATTTTTGTTTAGTGTATATCAAGTGCCGTGGAGGGCACAATCTTACAATGTTGCATTTCAGAAAGGAGAGTTTTACCATCTATGGCAAAAGCCGGGGCCTCTGATGGAGACTGTAGAAATGTCATCAACGCATGCTTCAGTATTCCCCCTTCTCTCTAGGAGAATTTGTGTACCCAGGTTCCATAGGCATATCAAAAGGATCCCAGCATGGTTAGTAATGGAGATGACCAATGTAGAGAAAGACAAGTGCCTTAGCAGAATGCAATCTAAAGCTTGTGTGGTCCAGAGACGAGAACTCTACCATCTACGGCAAAAGCCTGGGCTCCTGAAAGGGACAATAGAATTCTCCCCAACGCGTGTTACAATAGCAAAATAAATATAAATAAATAAATATACACAGTATGTAAAAACCAGCTCCTACCTTGACAGAGACTGAACATCTCGAAAACAAAAGCAGATACTGTAGCTTGCTATGGCCCACCACCTATTGTTTAGCATATCAAAATCCTGATATGGACCTCAGACAAGAGCATATGCATTATATTTGCTGAGAAAATATACAGTGCATTTGGTAAGTATAAGTAAAAGACCCCTTGACTTTTTCCTGATTTTGTTACAGCACAACCTTATTCTAAAATGGATTAAATAAAATGTTTTTGCCTCATCTAAACACAATAAACACAATACCTCATCATGTCAAAGCATAAACTTTTTTTTTTTTTTACAAATGTATTACAAATAAAAAATTGAAATATGACATTTACATAAGTATTCAGACCCTTTACTCAGTACTTTGTTGAAGCACCTTAGGCAGTGATTACAGCCTCAAGTCTTCTTGGGTATGAATCAACAAGCTGTATTTGGAGAGTTTCTCCCATTCTTCTCTATAGATCCTCTCAAGCTCTGTCAGGTTGGATGGGGAGCGTCGCTGCATAGCTATTTTCAGGTCTCTCCAGAGACGTTAGATCGATTTCAAGTCCGGGCTCTAGCTGGGCCACTCAAGGACATTTAGAGACTGGTCCCGAAGCCATTCATGCATTGTCTTGGCTGTGTGCTTAGGGTCGTTGTCCTGTTGGAAGGTGAGCCTTCATCCCAGTCAGAGGTCCTGGGCGCTCTGGAACAGGTTTCATCAAGGATCTCTCTGTACTTTGCTCCGTTCATCTTTCCTTCGATCCTGACTAGTTTACCAGTTCCTGCCACTGAAAAACATCCCCACAGCATGAGGCTGTCACCCCCATGCTTCACTGTAGGGATGGTGCCAGGTTTCCTCCAGACGTTATGCTTGGCATTCAGGCCAAAGCGTTCAATCTTGGTTTCTCATGGTCAGCGTCATTTAGGTGCCTTTTGGCAAACTCCAAGCAGGCTGTCAAGTGCCTTTTACCAAGGAGTGAATTTATTTATTTATTTTATTTGATTTCACCTTTATTTAACCAGGTAGGCAAGTTGAGAACAAGTTCTCATTTACAATTGCGACCTGGCCAAGATAAAGCAAAGCAGTTCGACACATACAACGACACAGAGTTACACATGGAGTAAAACAAACATACAGTCAATAATACAGTATAAACAAGTCTATATACGATGTGAGCAAATGAGGTGAGATAAGGGAGGTAAAGGCAAAAAGGCCATGGTGGCAAAGTAAATACAATATAGCAAGTAAAACACTGGAATGGTAGATTTGCAATGGGAGAATGTGCAAAGTAGAAATAAAAAATAATGGGGTGCAAAGGAGCAAAATAAATTAATTAATTAAATACAGTAGGGAAAGAGGTAGTTGTTTGGGCTAAATTATAGGTGGGCTATGTACAGGTGCAGTAATCTGTGAGCTGCTCTGACAGCTGGTGCTTAAAGCTAGTGAGGGAGATAAGTGTTTCCATTCCGTCTGGCCACTCTACCATAAAGTGCTGCAGAGATGGTTGTCCTTCTGGAAGGTACTCCCATTTCTACAGAGGAACTCTGAAGCTTTCTCAGGGTGACCATCAGGTTCTTGGTCACCTCCTGACCAAGGCCCTTCTCCCCGATAGCTTTGTTTTGCCGGGCGGCCAGCTCTAGGAAGAGTTGGGGACCTTCAATGCTGCAGACATTTTTTGGTACCCTTCCCCAGACCTGTGTCTCGACACAATCATGTCTCTACGCTCTACGGACAATTCCTTCAACCTCATGGGTTGGTTTTTGCTCTGACATTCATTGAGAACTGTGGGACCTTATATAGACAGCTGTGTGCCTTTCCAAATCATGTCCAATCAATTTCATTTCTACAGGTGGACTCCAATCTAGTTGTAGAAACATCTCAAGGATGATCAAAGGAAACAGGATGAACCTGAGCTCAACTTTGAGTCTCATAGCAAAGAGTCTGAATACTTATGTAAATAAGGTATTTATGTTTTTATCTCTAATAAATTTGCCCAGATTTCTAAAAACCTCTTTTCCCTTTGTCATTATGGGGTACTGTGTGTATGTAGATTGATGAGGGGAAAAAGGCTGTAATGTAACGAATAATTTCCAAATGCACTGTACTACTGGCAGTATTTGTCAACATATAGAGAAAATGGGATGTCCATATAGTCCTATCTCATAATAGCCAATTAGTCCATATCTGGTCATACCATGTCTGTTATCTGGAGGGAATCCAAAAATGATTTGTGCATGAAAGAAAAATATGGATTTCATATTTGTCAAATTATTGAGCATGTACTGAAAACTCAGAAATGCAGCAGAAATCGTCCTTATTTTCAGCATATCAAAAAACATATAAAGATTTGGATATGGACCTTAGCCAAGAGATGCATATCTGGACTCAATATAGCTTCCTATCTTGAAGGTGCTGAGAAAACACAGATATGCTACATATACAGTTAGTATTTGTCAACATGAAGAGAGAAAATAGGATGTCACATATCTCAGGATATTGAATGAGTCCATTTCCGGCCGTAGAAAATGCTTGTGTGATATTAGTAATCCCAATATCATATACAGTGCCTTCAGAAAGTATTCACACCCTTTTACTTTTTCCACATTGTGTTGTGTTACAGACAGAATTTAAAATGGATTACATTGAGATTTTGTGTTACTGATCTACACACATATGATGTCAAAGTGTAATTTAGTTTGTAGAAATTAAAAAGCTGAAAAGTATTCAACCACCCTGTTATGGCAAGCCTAAATAGGTTCAGGAGTAAAAATATGTTTCACAAATCACATAATAAGTTGCATCGACTCAGTCTGTGTGCAATAATAGTGTTTAGCATAATTCTTGAATGACTACCCTGTCTCTGTACCCCATATATACAGTTATATGTAAGGTCTCTGAATTGAGTAGTGCATTTCAAGCAAAGATTCAACCACAAAGACCAGGAAGGTTTTACAATGCATCGCAAAGATGGGTACCGATTGGTAACCCTATAAATAAAAAAGCAGACACTGAATATCCCTTTGGGCATGCTGAAGTTATTAATTACGCTTTGGATGGTGTATCAATACACCCAGTCAATACAAAGATACAGGTGCCCTTCCTAACTCAGTTGCTGGAGAGGAAGGAAACTGCTCAGGGATTTCACTTTTAAAACCGTTGCAGTTTAACGGTTGTGATATGAGAAAACTGAGGATGGATCAACAACATTGTAGTTACTCCACAATACTAACCTAAATGACAAAATGAAAAGTAGGAACCCTGTACAGAATACAAATATTCTAAAACATGCATCCTGTTTGCAACAAGGCATGTAAGAAATACTGTCAAAAATTTGGCAAAGAAATACAATTTTGGTCCTGAATACAAAGCATTATTTTGGCGACAACACATCACGGAGTACCTCTCGTCATATTTTCAAGCATGGCGGTGGCTGCATCATGTTATGGTTATGCTTGTCATCAGCAAGGACAAGGGAGTTTTTTTGATGATAAAATGAAACAGAATAGAGCTAAGCACAGGTAAAATGCTAGAGGAAAACCTGCTTCAGTCTTCTTTCTAACAGACACTGGGAGACGAATTCACCTTTTAGCAGGATAATAACCTAAAACACATGGCCAAATCTACATTGGAGTTGCTTGCCAAGACGACATTGAATGTCCCTGAGTGGACTAGTTACAGTTTTGACTTACATTGGCTTGAAAATCTATGGCAAAACTTGAAAATGGCTTTCTAGCAACGATCAACAACCAACATGACAGATCTTGAAGAATTATAAACAGAATAATGGGCAAATTATTGTACAATTGTGTGAAAATCTCTTAGAAATGTACACAAAAAGACTCTAATCGCTGCCAAATGTGTTTAATCAAAATATATTAGTGTTTTATTTTCATTAATATGTTAGAATTTTTCTCCCACTTTGACATTACAGAGTATTTTGTGTAGATTGTTGACCAAATATGATAATTAAATCCCTTTTAATCCAACTTTGTAACACAACAAAATGTGGAAAAAGTCAAGGGGTGTGAATACATTCTGAAGGCACTGTATGCTATATCTAAAAGACACAGCTGGATTCAGAATTTGTCAGGATTTGGTGCATATCCAGAAAACTCAAAACATGTATTAGAAATTGTTTAGAATATCTTTAGAATATCAAAAACATGTAAAGATGTCCCCTGATATGGACCCTTTTGCTCAGTGTAAGTGTTGGGTTACACTTTTAGCCTGCTAGCTAAGTCCATTTGAACAAAACCTTCCATACACATTACCCATTGTAGAAGTGCTCAGAAAGTGACTTTTTGTTCTTGAATGCCAAAACAATCAAGAGATAAAAGAGCTCAAAGTTAACCCATTTTGCATACCATGAGACATCCATGTCATCATCGCAGAAAAATATAAACTGTTGAGTTTGATATAATTTAAAAGCTTACAAACAGGGTTGTCTAACCATTTTATAATTTCTGAAAATATATATATTTTTAATAAAGAGTATCTATTTTCTTTTATCTTCATGCGTGACCTCAGATTTGTTTTCCATATTCACATATGTTGTAGCTTAGATTCTGTTTAACATCATCTAAGGTTGTGTGTTGTGCCCGCCATCGGTTGAACAATGAAACACAACATGCTCTTGAATACAGGATGGGTGTCATGGTTTACTTAGGAATAAAATAGACATTTCACCTTTCAAATGGTACTACAAAGATGGTGGGAGGTCAACAGGTCAGAGAATGTTGTTTAAATGACAATGCAACACAAAATCTAGACAACACATTTTTTTTTAATATACATTCTGATTGAAATGGATGCTTCACCAACCTGGACTCAGATTTATGTTTACCATGTTACGTCTATCCCTATGTCCCTCCATCTAGTATGATATCTTACGTTTTGTATGGTATGTATGAATTTGTGAACAATATACTACGAATTTGCAATAGATGTGTTATATGTTTTTTTATTGTATTTTTTAAAAATCCTAGGGGGTAGATCAGCTTTAATACCAGGCCTGGTTTTCCAGATTTTTCATAGTGTTCTATTGTTTTCAGTACCTGTTGTCACGCCCTGACCATAGAGAGCTGTTTATTCTCTATTTTGGTTGGGTCAGGGTGTGATTTAGGGTGGGTTATCTAGGGGAATTGTATTTCTATGGTGCCTGATATGGTTCCCAATCAGAGGCAGCTTTTTATCATTGTCTCTGATTGGGGATCATATTTAGGTAGCCATTTTCCCATTGTGCTTTGTGGGATCTTGTAGCCTGTGAGCATTATTATTAGCGTCACGTTTCGTTTGTTCGTTTTGTTGTTTTGTTCTTTGAAGTTTTCATTTCCAAAATAAAGGATGGAAACATACCACGCTGCATCTTGGTCTACTCCTTATGACGAACGTGACACCTGTCTTATATTATCCCCAATGTATCATCCATGTAAAAATGAATAATATCCGACAATACCTTGTTAATTCTATGCGCTGTTCATTTTGCTAGGATTTTGGCATCACAACACTGTAGTGTAAAGGGTCTCCAGTTTATGGATCTTTATATTTACCACCTGGGTGCTGTTCCAGTAGCAGTGAAATCAGACCTTATTGCTGAGTATCTGATAGTCTACCGTTTTTATAGGAGTGGTTAAAACATGTTAATAACGGTTCTGAGAACATAAAGAAATATTTGATATACCTGAACTGGTATGCCTTCCAGCCCTGGAGTTTTCCCGGATTTGAAAGCTTTAATTGCATCTAAAAGCTCCTCCTCTGTAATTAGGCCTTGACATTAGTGTTTCTGTATAGCTGTTAATTTGACACTATTATTAGAAAAAAATCCTTACAATTAACTTCAGGTAGTGGAGATGGAAGAGACTGAAATGAAAATATATGTTTAAAGTACTTTGCTTCCTATTTCAAAATATTATTTGGTAAATCATGGCTCACTCCATAATTTGTAACAAGTTTCTGTACATTCTACCCTTCTACCATACGAAATGTAACATATCATACTAATTTGAGTGTCACAGATTTACAATTACTATGTTACGTCTTGTCTTTGAGGCCAGGCTGACCCTGCAAACCCATTGGACCATTGACACATAATACTTTGGTCTGCAACATGTCCCTTTGTGACAGCACCAAAATAACACAGAACACACAGAGGAGTTCAACACCTGTACATGGCTGTATCCCTCTTCACTGCGACTGTTGAAGTTGAGATTAGAACTTACCTTAAGGTTTAATTGTAACTCCAGTTTGACAGCATTTTCCTTGTTGCGTTAAATCCAATTCAGTCTATGAAATAGTTTGCTTTTCTATGTTTCCAAGCTCTTTTCCACCTCCAAGACAGACAGATTCAAAGCCTTTTTTCATTTAATTTCATGCCAACATTGTAGCTGACAGTCCCAAAATACACCCGCAAAACATGCTCCTGAGATTCACTCCTTGCTCCAGTTCACAAGCACAGAGATGTGGGAATAGTAGAGAAGGCAGTGGATTCTGTAGTATACATACTCTCTCTTGCTCATTCTCTCTTCACAGCTATCGCTCTCTCTCCCTCTCTCTTAGCTCTCTCCCTCTCTTGCTTGCTCTCTCTCCCCCCTTTCTCAGCTCTCTCAGCTTTCTTGCTTGCTCTCACTCCCCTCTCTTTCTCTCTCTTTCTCTCTCTTCCTCCCCTCTTTCTCTCTGCTCTCTCTCCATCTCTCTCAGTGCTGGTGCTAGTGATTAGAATCTGGCAGAGGGAGAGAGAGAGGCAGACAGCTTGGACAAAGACATCTGTGATTGTGTTTATATGGGAGTCTCTCCTTCGAAGCAATAACCAACCCCCACCCCTTGTAGAATGGGTTAGCTGTTGGCATGTACCACTTGCTCACGGAGCAGGGTGGGTAGCCTAGCGAGAGAGAGAGAGAGAAAAAGAGAGAGATTTAAGAGGGTTTTTGTTCCATAAATAATTTCAGAACCACTTGCCTTTATAACTTGTGTTAAAACAGATACATAATACATAATGATAATACTTACAATATATCATACAGCAACATAGAAAGTGACACATGCATGCCATGTATAACATTGAGTAATCCTTTGAAATATCACACCTTTAGAATCATTCATGTACATTTAGAAGAAATACAACATCTAACTAAGTCAAACCTAACCTTTATGAATACTGTACAGTGGCCATGCATCAAGAGAATCACATGAATTGGGAAAGGTCTCAAGGTATTCAAATATTTTGCAATACTTTCCTTGGTTGGGACCTTAGAGGACCACCGGCAATGTGTCGCAAATGGATCTTTACAAATGATGACAGGCTGTCTGTCAGCCTTCCTGTTGAAGCCAGTCTGAAGTTCTCTGAACATGCCCTACATTTTTGGTATTTTTCATTTATTTAACCTTTATTTATACAGGGAGCGAACAATAAAACCCAGGTCTCTTTTTCAAGTGAGCCTGGTAAACAACAGACAAAATGCATATAGATAAAGAAAACACATACAAGAACATACAACAGTCCAAATAAAACACTATACTTGACTTCTTTTAGCAAATGACAGTTCCACAAAGGTGGCATGCTCTATGACTTGAATATTGCATGTTTCTTTTGACGGAGAGCTTCAGTGTTAGAGAATCCCTCTATATGTGGATTGGCTATGGTTGAACAGCTTGCCTTACCAGGAGCACGACAAGTAGGTCAAAGCTCCCAGGGATCTTGTAAGTGTTTTGGGGGCAAACAGACCCACACATCTCCTAGATGTGGCTCTCTAGAGAGGTGATGGGAGTATTTAGGCCAAGGCCATACAAATACACAGTGATCTCACTCCTTTCAATAGAAATCATGGAACCAAAGGAAAGATAAGAGACACACGTTAAGCATTTGGCAGCAGCCAATCCCTTGATTAATTTAAGGATGGTGAAATATTTTATTTTACCCATATCAGTACTGAGTTATTCTCATACAGTAGCTAAAGATTCTGAGGGAAGAATGGCTTTTTAATGCTATAACTTTGATTATGATCAGCTAATGGCTAAGAAGCAGAAGTTATGGTGGAAATGATTGTGTATCCGTTTCAGTTGTGTATCCATTGTGTATTTGTAATGTGAAAGCATGTTCAAGGCAAGGCGTCTTTATCTTTACTTTCCTTAGTTCAACGGTGTCACTTTTGGGATACCCATCATGCACCTTGTCATTCCCCAGTTACCAAGGGAGCGGTGAAAACAGTGGTAGGGAAAAGGAATAGAAGACAGAGATCAAGGCAGGGTACATTGTGATGAGAGGGATAAGAAGCTCAGCCGACCTGGAAGCTTTGATATTTTGTCTTTGGGTGTCTCAGGGGGTGGACTCATTCACTCACTCACTCACTCAGTCCCGCACGCACCTACGCACGCACACACACACACACACGCACACACACACTGATTTATGTCATGTAAAGGCAGGAAAGTGGTGCATCATCTACTCTGCCAGCATTGTGGCACTTTTGTTATGATAAAATACTGCAGTGGCAAGACAATACAAAGACTCTTGTGAGTCTGCATATCCCATTTGAGCTGTTATCAAATTTAGCTGTTTGTTGGATCAGCAATTCTGCCCTTAACTTTTGAGGAGGACGTGGGTGAACTGACTTGAGAGAGAATTAGATGAAACAGCTTATTATTGTTTTGTCCCTTTCCAAACTCATTTTGAGATTGGGGTATTTACACTCCAGCAGTTTGTAATTGTCTTCACACCATCTTTTGTGGGTCCAGAGTTGACCTGACTTTCAGCTCTTAGTCATCTCTACCTTCAAGGTTCTGGCCCACAGATTACTTGTATCGTGTTATGAATTATTGACAAACCAAATGGCCTTCTTTCATTATTTAATGACTATGAATAGCAGGGGAAAACAGCATGGTCGATGTTTGCTTGTCAGCAGGGCTCGATGTGACTCCTAAATAACAACATTAGTTTCAACGAAGTATGGAAGTATGGAGTCCATAAAGGATTCATAACATACTATACAACTACACATACTGTAACTACACATGGCTGGCCGACTACGTTAACAGTAAGTTTTGAGAGACTAAGCTATGCGAGTCTGTGGTGTCCGAAAGGTAAAGACCTCTAATTAAAAGGACATGGCTACCTTCCCGATGCCGCATCGCTAGAGGGAGCATGGTGGAAAAGACGACCATGTAGTAACGATGTAAGGAATCTGCTGACGTTTATTCTCCCTGGTAATGCACTTTCTGCTGTGGAGTGAAAGGACAATATTTGTACTTGAGAGAGGACAATGGGGACAGAAAATGCAGAGGAGTGCTGTGCTACTCCAATGTAATTAAATGTATGTTTTAAAGAGCCAAGAGGATGTTGTTTTTTAGGGTGCATTACAGTAATTCAACATACACTAATGAATTGCTATAGTTTACTTAGTGAGGATCTGAAGACAAGACACCATGATCTTCTCTCACGACAAACAAGCATAATCCTCTTCATGATTCAGAGACCTTATGGCTTTTACTGTAAATCATTTCCCCACCCGCTCACACTTAGTTGACCTTGTGTTGTGTTCACCTTCTGACACTATAACTTTAAATTACACACCCCCACAGAAGGCTTACTAATGCTTTAAAATGGGAAGGATTAATGTTATAGGCTCGAGTATTAAGGCATTCCAGGTCAACGTTAAGGCTTTGTCTCTAATTCAAATAATTGTGTAAGTATTGCTAACATTTTTCAACATTGCTCTTCTGTGGGTTTTCTTTCAAAGGTTACAGCATCAATGATCCGTGCTAGCAGGTTTACACTGATAAGAAGAAAAAAAAATCTGAATCATACTGCAGTTCCCCATTGCAGAAAAGACCACAGTCTATACTGTGTGAATGACTGATTTCTTTACCTCAATGTTGTTAAAAGTTTTGCTCCTTGGACGGTTAACAAGCATTTGAAAGCAGTGAAGTAAGCATACCCATGCAAAACTTTACCAATAGGTGAAATTAATATAATTCTGGTGGATGATGTCAAATATTGTTGCACATCTACAAATACTAAAATTATCAAGGAAAAAATACCAAAATGTTAAAGGGGCAATCTGGAGTTCAAACAATAACAAAGCGGTTACCCTGCTAATGTTTTGGCAAACAGCTGAAGAATGGGGCTGGGTAAATGTTTCCAAAAATGAATAGAGAGAGCTACGGATACAAGGACTGACCATCCATGATATACTGTACAAATTATAGTCTTAACCATGTTTTGAGGCTATATAGTATTTGTTTACAATTACATTGTTTACAAACAAATGTGTAAAACAAAATGTAGGTTCTGGTGGCGTATGAAGATTGAACTAAGCTCATGGGGCTTAAGTTACAGTGCATTCAGGAAGTATTCGGACCCATTGACCTTTTCCACATTCTGTTATGTTACAGCCTTATTCTAAAATTGATTGAATAAAAACATTTCCTCATGAATCTACGCACAATACCCTATAATGACTAAGTGAAAACAGGTTTTTAGAAAGCTTTGCAAATGTATTAAATAAAAAAAACAGAAATACCTTATTTCCAGAAGTATTCAGACCCTTTGCTATGACACATGAAATGGTGCTCAGGTGCATCCTGTTTCCATTGATAATCCTTGAGATGTTTCTACAACTTGATTAGAGTCCACTTGTGGTTAATTCAATTGATTGGATAGGATTTGGAAAGGCACACACCTGTCTATATAAGGTTGACAGTTGACAGTGCATGTCAGAGCAAAAACCAAGCCATGAGGTCAAAGGAATTGTCCGTAGAGCTTCGAGACCGGATTGTGTCGAGGCAATGATCTGGGGAAGGGTACTAAAAGGTCCCCAACAACACAGTGGCCTCCATCATTCTTAAATGAAAGCAGATTGGAACAATCAAGACTCTTCCTAGAGCTGGCCGTCCAGGTAAACTGAACAATCGAAGAAGGGCCTTGGTCAGGGAGGTGAACAATAACCCAATGGTCACTCTGACAGCGCT
This sequence comes from Oncorhynchus mykiss, assembly GCF_057628025.1. NCBI lineage: Eukaryota > Metazoa > Chordata > Actinopteri > Salmoniformes > Salmonidae > Oncorhynchus > Oncorhynchus mykiss. The sequence goes on along the minus strand of NC_143033.1, from coordinate 44,800,617 downwards.
CCAGAGTTCCTCTCTGGAGATGGGAGAACCTTCCAGAAGGATAACCATCTCTGCAGCACTCCACCAATAAGCCTTTATGGTAGACTGGCCAAGACGGAAGCCACTCCTCAGTAAAAGGCACATGACAGCCCGCCTAGAGTTTGCCAAAAGGCATCCAAAGACTCTGTGTCACCGGACCAAGGTGCAGCGTGATATGGTTTCCTCATGTTTATTAACCGAAAAAGCACAACAAAAAAAAAAGAATTGTTTTATTTATTTATTTGAACGAAACGTGAAGACAATGGAGTGCTCACAAAGCCCTGACCTACTACACCATAGAGAAACAATGGCTCTCTATGGCCAGGGCGTGACAGTATCTCTATTGCCAGGGCGTGGCAGTACCTAGGCTCTGACCATGTAACAGGACTGAACACCGTGCTTGGACTGGGCATCGGCGCAGAGGAAGGCTCCTGCCATGGAGCGGGACTGGACGACATGTCTAGAAGCTCCGAACCTCTGAAAACTCTGGACTGTGAACCATCGCCGGAAGCTCTGGACTGTGAATACGCACTACACATAAACAAGATCCCACAAACACAGGTGGGAAGAATAACTACTTAAATATGATCCCCAATTAGAGACAACGATTACCAGCTGCCTCTAATTGGGAATCATACAAAACACCAACATAGAACAGAAATTAGAACACAACATAGACATAGAAATACTAGATCACCCCCTAGTCATACCCTGACCTACTACACCATAGATAAACAATGGCTCTCTCAGGGCATGACACTCAGACCATGAGAAACAACATTTTCTGGACTGATGAAACCAAGATTGAACTCTTTGGCCTGAATTCCAAGCGTGACGTCTTGAGGAAACCTGGCACCATCCCTACGGTGAAGCATGGTGGTGGCAGCATCATGATGTGGGGATGTTTTTCAGCGGCAGGGACTGGGAGACTAGTCAGGATTGAGGGAAAAATGAACGGAGCAAAGTACAGAGAGATCCTTGATGAAAACCTGCTCCAGACCACACAGCCAACAGCAGGAGTGGCATCGCGACAAGTCTATGAATGTCCTTGAGTGGCCCAGCCAGAGCCCGGACTTGAACCCGACCGAACATCTCTGGAGAGACCTGAAAATAGCTGTTCAACGACACTCCCCATCCAACATGACAGAGCTTGAGAGGATCTATAGAGAAGAATGGGAGAAACTCCCCAAATACAGGTGTGCCAAGCTTGAAGCATCATACCCAAGAAGACTTGAGGCTGTAATCGCTGCCAAAGGTGCTTCAACAAAGTACTGAGTAAAGGGTCTGAATACTTATGTAAATGTTATATTTAAGTATCTTATTTTTAATACATTTGCAAAAACGTCTACCTTTCAAACAAGTTAGGGTTTCCATGGCCGAGCAGCCGAACACAAGCCTAGATCACCATGTGCAATGCCAAGCATCGGCTAGAAAACCAAATTTGGGAACCCCTACAAGACTGTTGGAAAAGCTTCCAGGTGAAGCTGGTTGAGAGAATGCCAAGAGTATGCAAACCGGTCATCAAGGCAAAGGGTGGCTACTTTGAAGAATCTGAAATATATTTTGATTTGTTTAACTTTTGTTGGTTACTACATGATTCCATATGTGTTATTTCATAGTGTTGATGTCTCCACTATTATTCTACAATGTAAAAATAAAGAAAATGTATTTCACCTTTATTTAACCAGGTAGGCCAGTTGAGAACAATGAGTAGGTGAATGAATAGGTGTGTCCAAACTTTTGACTGGTACTGTATTTCTGGATAGCTGACATTTTATTTGATATAAGGAGTAGACATGCTCCAAATATGCATATCCTTAATTTAATATATGGAGCTAGGATATTCTCAGTAATGGGACAGGTTCTACATGCATGCAATCTGAACCTATGAAATCTCCCTGCTACCGTATGAGTCCAGAGAGATATCTGGATATCTGAGATACACTACATGACCAAAAGTATGTGGACACCTGCTTGTCGTATATCTCCTAAAAAAATCATGGATATTAATATGGAGTTGGTCCCTGCTTTGCTGCTATAACAGCCTCCACTCTTCTGGGAAGGATTTCCACTTGATATTGGAACATTGCTCAGGAACCACAAGAGCATTAGTGAGGTCGGGTCTGGCTTGCAGTCGGCGTTCCAGTTCATCCCAAAGGTGTTCAATGGAGTTGAGGTCAGGGCTCTGTGCAGGCCAGTCAAGTTATTCCACACCGATCTTGACAAACCGGCCATGGTAACCCATTTCATGATGCTCCCGACAAACAGTACTTGTGCTGACGTTGCTTCCAGGCGGCAGTTTGGAACTCGGTAGTGAGTGTTGTAACTGAGGACAGATGATTTTTATGCGCTTCGCGCTTCAGCATTCAGTAATCCTGTTCTGTGAGCTTATCACTACATGGCTGAGCCGTTATTGCTCCTAGACGTTTCCACTTTACAATAACAGCACTTACAGTTGACCGTGGCAGCTTTATTAGGGTAGAAATTTGACGAACTGCCTTGCTGGAAGTATGGAATCTTATGACGGTGCCACGTTGAAAATTCTGTAAGGCCATTCTACTTCCAAAGTTTGTCTATGGAGATTGCATGGCTGTGTGCTCGATTTTATACAACTGTCAGCAACGGGTGTGGTTGAAATAGCCAAATCAACTCATTTGAAGGGGTGTTCACATACTTTATTATTATTTATTATGCGGCTAAACCCACTTACATATTTGTAGAATATTCTAACTCCAGAAAGTGTATGTGTTAAGATGCTGACATATCTAAGCTTTTATACTTAGGCATGAACGAATCCACATATTTTCATAAATATATTATATCTGTAGAAGTGAAGGCTGCTGAGGGGAGGACGGCTTATAATAATGGCTGGAAAGTAACAAATGGAATGTCATCAAACACATGGAAACCATGTATTTGATGTATTTGATACCATTCCACTTATTCTGCTCCAGCCATTACCACGAGCCCATCCTCCCCAATTAATGTGCCACTAACCTCCTGTGATCTGTAGTCATTACCTGATAATTTATGTATCCGCATAAACAAATGCAGTAAATCCAAGTAAAAATTCCCTGTTTTAGGTCAGTTAAGATCACCACTTTATTTTAAGAATGTGAAATGTGAGAATAATAGTAGAGTGAATGATTTATTTCAGCTTGTATTTCTTTCATCACATTCCCAGTGGGTCAGAAGATTACATACACTCAATTAGTATTTGGTGCCTTTAAATTATTTAATTTGGGTCAAACATTTCGGGTAGCCTTCCACAAGCTTCCCACAATAAATTGGGTGAATTTTGGCCCATTCCTCCTGACAGAGCTGGTGTAACTGAGTCAGGTTTGTAGGCCAACTTGCTCGCACATACTTTTTCAGTTCTGCCCACAAATTTTCTGTAGGATTGGGGTCAGGGCTTTGTGATGGCCACTCCAATACCTTGACTTTGTTGTCCTTCAGCCATTTTGCCACAACTTTGGAAGTGTGCTTGGGGTCATTGTCCATTTGGAAGACCCATTTGCGACCAAGCTTTTGCTTCAATATATCCACATAATTTTCCTCCTTATGATGCCATCTTTTTTGTGAAGTGCACCAGTCCCTCCTGCAGCAAAGCACCCCCACAACATGATGCTGCCACCCCATGCTTCACGGTTAGGATGGTGTTCTTCGGCTTGCAAGCCTCCCCCTTTTTGCTCCAAACATAACGATGGTCATTATGGCCAAACAGTTCTATTTTTGTTTATTTTTATTTTTATTTTGTTTATTTTTGTTTAAATAAATCATTCACTATACTATTATTCGGACATTTCACATTCTTAAAATAAAGTGGTGATCCTAACTTTCCTAAAACAGGGAATTTTTACTAGGATTGAATGTCAGGCATTGTGAAAAACTGAGTTTACATGTATTTGGCTAAGGTGTATGTAAACTTCCAACATTAACTGTATATTGAGAGGGAGAACATGAACGGAAAATACAGCACAAAAGGAGGAGAAATATGACCAGGCTGAAACATAGGTTTTTAATGTCGTTTTTGACAAACCCATTTCGGTAAGGTAAGATCTGCAGGGTAGGGTCTAATCTAGCACTGTGAGCTTGAATTCTGGACAGGTAAAACCGTTTTTGCAATGCCTCAGGGCTCAATTTCCGGAACTCCTGCAGATCAAAAGTATGAATGGTTTTTAGGCAAAAATTATTTGTGAAGCATGTCCAAATGAAACGCCTTAGAAATGTATTAAGAGAACCGAGGAACAACTCTTATTAAGGATATTAACAATAGTTTTGTTATCACAGAACACAGACAGTGGCTTCTTGGACCACTGGCTGCACCAAAGTAAACAAGCTGAAACAATGGGGTACAATTCATAAACGGCTGTAGATTTCAACTCCGAGGACAAGAATTGTATTTCAAAAGGCTATTGGTCGAAAAACCATTGATTTTGATGATAACCCCCAAAACCAGCAGAGGCCGCAGCATCAGTAAAGCACTCAAGAGAAACCAAAGTCATTTTTTATGAACTGAATCGCATTGTCGTCAGTAGCATAGAAGACAGAAAACAGGTCAAGCGAAATAAGGTTATTGATCAGTGGAAGCTCCTCAGAGGAGGAATAATAATAAAAATAGTAAAACATTAAAAAAGTTATCCTTTTTAGATAAAACTATTCTAAATATATTCACGTTACCAAATTATTGATTAAAACACACTGTTTTGCAATTAAGGTCTACGCAAGCCATGGTGTAGCTGGAGGACAGGTAGTTTCCATCCTCCTCTGGGTACATTGACTTCAATACAAAACCTAGGAGGCTCATGGTCTCACCCCCTTCCATAGACTTAAACAGTAATTATGACAACTTCCGGAGGACGTTACATCACTGACATCAATTGATCAGAGAATGTATCGAGTACTAAAAGTATAAGCTAAAGCTAGCTAGCACTGCAGTGCATAAAATGTGGTGAGTAGTTGACTCAAAGAGAGAGAAAGAGAAACAGTTGTGAACAAATTAATTTACTTAAAATGAAGGAGAAGCAGGAGAGAGAGAGCTAGCTATATTTAATTGTCTTTTTTTTCACTTTCAGCTAGCTAGTTTATCCTACTCAAACACCTGGCTCAAACAGAGAGGGATGCTATGTTGTCTAGCTGGCGATGGCTATCCAACACTGGAACTCTTAAGGTCAAGGTAAGCTTTTGGTGTAACTGCTGAAATGCTTGCTGACTGTACACTGTACTGCATGATTGTAGCAGGTTTACTAACACATTGGTTCTAGTAGCTATGTTGGCTAGCTATGACGTTAGCTAATATGGTGAGAATAATGTAGGCCGTGTGTAACGGTTAGAGGTTAGGATATAAAGGTTTGGCTTGGAATGTTTCTTTCGCCTGGTCACAGACAGCTGATGTGTTGTGCACTGAAGTGCACAAGTGAAGGGAAAAGGTGAGTGAAGGAGAGCGCGTAGATGCAAAAAGGAATTCTATAATGAGCAAAATGATCATGCTGTTGGTATGTGGCTGCTATGAAAGTATTTGTTTCCGTGTGACCTGGGGTGTATTCATTCATTCCGCAGATTCGGTTGAAAAACTTTTATTAAACAGAATGAAATGGGAATAAACATACCTGAATTTGTTCCAATAGAAACTCTTGTTTGCAACTGTTGACCTAATGACTAAAACCAAGATCAGCTAGATGCAGTCAATATTGTGTAAGGCGGATTTGATTGTGTCAATGTCTGTCACCTACGTTGTAAACTTTCCTTCATAGGCGAGGTTGTAGCAACCTCATTATAGGTATAGGGAAACTTTGAGTATCATGTACTAACCTAAACCTATTGAGCTGTTGCCAACTGTTGCCAACACTCACAACACATGCATTAGCAGGCTAACACAATCATCCACGTCATTTGTCATCATGACAAATAACACAATGTCACGTTGGTATGAATGATTTGGGAGACAGGCGCAGGAATGTGCAAGTTTTTTTTTATTACACCCAAATTACAGTGTGCCGTGTAAAGGCACGGAGAAGAAGACCAAACAAATACAATACAAAACACAGGGTAGAAAACCAAAACAAAAGAGCGAGGAGTACCACTAATAATTAACACAAGCACACAATGATTAACACAAAGGACGAGACCCGTAATCATCTGCGCAATCCACAATGGCACGAAAGCCAAAACACACAGCACAGATACTCACACACACCAACGGACATTAAAACAATAATCGACAGGACGATGGTGAACCAAGGACACACATACACAATTATTCATCACTGGGAATAGGAGCCAGGTGTGCGTAATGAAAGTTCCAGAGGGATCCGTGACACACAACTGCAGGGGCTTGGAATATCGGGGATATTGTTTTTGTTTGCGTGTTGTGGTCCTCTGAATAATATAATGAATGGCTCATTATCCTCTATTCGGTAAGTCTTTATATGACAGACACTCCATAAGGAGAACACAAAATCTCTATTTACAAGCAGCTCACTAAGCATTACAATTAATTCAATGATCAGCTTTGCAAATAGACATTGAGGTTTATGTCAGGTAAACAATTTGAAATGTATACCGTGCCTATAGAAAGTTTACACCTTGGACTTTTTTCACATTTTGTTGCATTACAAAGTGGGATTGATATAGATTTTAATTTTTTAATTGTAGTTGATCTACACAAAATACATAATGTCAAAGTGAAAAGAACAGTCTACAAATGTTTACAAATTATTAAAATGTAAATAACTAAAATATAGTTGTTGCATAAGTATTCATGCCATTTGTTTAGGCACGCCTAAATTAGTTCAGAAACAAATATGGATTATCAAATTACATAAGTTATGGACTCATTTGTGGAAAAAACTTGGTGTTGACATGATTTTTGAATGACTACCCCTTCCTCTGTCCACCATACATACAACATCTATAAGGTCCCTCAGTCAAGTATTGAATTTCAAGCACAGATTCAACTACAAAGACCAGGGAGCTTTTCAAATCAAATCAAATCAAATTGTATTTGTCACATGGTACGAATACAACCTTACACTGAAATGGTTACTTACAAGCCCTTAACCAACAATGCCATTTTAAGAAATACCCCCCAAAAAGGTGTGAGATAAGAATAACAAATAATTAAAGAGCAGCAGTAAATAACAATCGCGGGGCTATATACAGGGGGTACCGGTACAGAGTCAATGTGCGGGGGCACCGGTGTCAAGGTAATTGAGGTAATATGTATATGTAGGTAGAGTTATTAAAGTGACTATGCATAGATAATAACAGAGTAGCAGCAGCGTAGGGGGGGGGGGGGGGGGCAATGCAAATAGTCTGTGTAGCCATTTGATTAGATGTTCAGGAGGCTTATGGCTTGGGGGTAGAAGCTGTTTAGAAGCCTCTTGGACCTAGACTTGGCGCTCCTCTGACACCGCCTGGTATAGAGGTCCTGGATGTCAGGAAGTTTGGCCCCGGTGATGTACTGGGCCATACGCACTACCCTCTGTAGTGCCTTACTGTCGGAGGCCGAACAGTTGCCATACCAGTCAGTGATGCAACCCGTCAGGATGCTCTCGATGGTGCAGCTGTAAAACCTTTTTAGGATCTGAGGACCCATGCCAAATATTTTCAGTCTCCTGAGGGGGAATAGGTGCTGTCTTCACGACTGTATTGGTGTGCTTGGACCATGTTAGTTTGTTGGTAATGTGGACACCAAGGAACTTGAAGCTCTCAACCTGCTCCACTACAGCCCCGTCGATGAGAATGGGGGCGTGCCTGGTCCTCCTTTTCCTGTAGTTCACAGTCATCTCCTTTGTCTTGATCACATTGAGGGAGAGGTTGTTGTCCTTGCACCACACGGTCAGGTCTCTGACCTCCTCCCTATAGGCTGTCTTATCGTTGTCGGTGATCAGGCCTACCACTGTTGTGTCATTGCCAAACTTAATGATGGTATTGGAGTCGTGCCTGGCCGTACAGTCATGAGTGAACAGGAGGGGACTGAGCACGCACCCCTGAGGGGCCCCTGTGTTTAGGATCAGCGTGGCGGATATGTTGTTACCTAACCTTACCACCAGGGGGTGGTAACCATCTTCAAATTGGTAGATGGTTAACAATAACAAATTAGACATTGAATATATCTTTAAGAATGGTCAAGTTAATTATTATGCTATGGATTATTTATTAAACCACCCAGGCATGTAGTCATCCTTCTGAAGTGAGCTACAGGGCCAAGGTGGTTTTAAAGAACTGCAGAGAAATGGACCAACAACATTGTAGTGACTCCAAAATAACAGAGTGAAAAGAAGAATACAAATATACAGAATACAAATATATATATAAAAAATACATGTTTGCAATAAGGCACTAAAGCAACAATGCAAAAAAACATGGCAAGGAACACACTTTTTGGCCTAAATGCAAAGCTTTATGTTTGGGGCAAATCCAACACAACACATCATTGAGTGACTAGTTCCTTATTTTCAAGCATGGTGGTGGCTGCATCATGGTATGGTATTCTTGACATCGGCAAAGAAACGGTATGCAGCTAAGCACAGGCAAAATCCTATAGGAAAACCTGCTTCAGTCTGCTTTACACCAGACACTGGGAGTCGAATTCACCTTTCAGCACGACAATAACCTACAACACAAAGCCAAATATACACTGGAGTGGCTTACCAAGAAGACAGTGAATGTTCCTGAGCGTCCAAGTTACCGTGTTGACTTAAATCTGCTTGAAAATCGCTGTCTAGCCATGATCCCCAACTCCTTGACAGAGCTTCAAGAATTTCGAAATGAATAATGGGCAAATACTACACAATACAGGTCTGCAAAGCTCTTATGAGACTTTCCCAAGAAGACTCACAGCTGTAATCACCGCTAAAGTTGTTTCTAACACGTATTGACTCAGGGAAGTGAATACTTTTCTAATCAAGGTATGTTAGAGTTTGATTTTTCATTCATCTTAAAAAAAGATCAAGGTCTTCCAATTAATTTGAGTGTCTGTATAATAATATAAACCTTGCAATGCACAGCATTGAATATTTTGTAATTGGTTGGCAAAATAATACATTTAATGTGTACTTACACTGTAATTACACTGTAATTACACTGTACTGACATGGTATTGTAGAAATGTCAGGGAAGCGAACCTGGTTGCTGGTGTGAAAGACAAACACCCTGTGCATCACGCCAATAGAGTTAACCACTTGGTGGGAATTGTAACGTGGCTCATATTAGTGGGGATTACTACACTGTACCCTCCAAACGAGAAGGTATGTCCCGTGCTTCGACATCAGCCCCCTCACACATCCTGGCTGTGCGTTTCAATGACCTCTCGGACGCCATCCCATTTCTGACACCATCGTAGCGAATAGCGTACCTGCCCTGGGTCGCTGGCATGAAAGGCAAACACCCTACACATCGCACCAAATAAACCACTTGGTAGGAATTGTGGCTCATATGAGGTTTGCAACAGTATTATCAATGTGATTCCAATGTAAGGTGTATTAATAAAAAACAAGACAAATGCAGTTTTTCCATGTGTTTACAAGCATCATTCTGTCTTTCATTTGGATGACATTTGTACATTTTACATTTTACATTTCCAACTTAATATTGTCTAAAAAGCATCCCTCAGATGAGCGATCACATTTAATTTAAAAGTCAAGCAGTCGTAGGCTATGACATTCCCTCTGTATTCATTCACCTGGGGTCACTACAAAACAAATCACTCTGCTTTTGTGACTCTTTTAGTCTGAAATGCCATCCTTGTATAGGACTGGGATGTAACAAGCACGTCTCACATCTTTGGCCAAGCTCCGATATAAGCATCTGGGTTCCGGAGAGGGTATTAGATTATCTCCAGCTCTCTGATATGAGATCCATTTCTCCCTGTCTGCCTAAGCCACGTCGTCTGAGGCAACATGACAAATAACACTTTCATTTTAAGGGTAAGGGGGCAAAATGGGAGAGCGATGGGCTCTCAAATGTCACTTGCATCACAAAATGTTTTAGCGGGTGTCTAAAAATGACATTGAAACATAATGTCACCTCTGCTGTACTGTCAAAATAACGAATCGCAGGTCACAACAGTGTTGTAAATCACATTTGCTCTGGCCTACGTCTGAGATTCAAGCTCTACGCAAAGGGAAGTCTTTCGGACCTAAAGATGACGTATGAGTCTGAGAGTTGTTTCTAAATGTGTGAGAATTTTGAATTGACAGCACCAAAGAATTGTGTTGATAGAAGTTACATGCGGTATCATACCCTTGCTGTGCTGACTTTGACATTCTAAGACTGGTCTGAGATAGCTGAAAATGCCCTGTCAATATAACCATTCAAGTTCAACTGTACTGATTGTGCTCAGTGCAGTCAAATTCATTTGAGTGTGTCTGTGTTATAAGCCCTTTTCACCATTCAAGCCAGCATTAGCCACAGTTAAAGACCTGAAGCGGTCTTGTTTATTCAGGCTGTGATACATTCATTTTGCCCTTTGTTTAAGCTTAAAAGTCCAACGCAGCTGTTTCTATCAAATAATATCAAATCATTTCTAGCTTCTCATTGTGATTGTTTTACATTAAAACCGTCCAAAAAAACCCCACAAAAATAGCTTCTTAGCAAGGAGCAATTTCTCAAGCAAGAATTTTGCTAGGACTCTGGGAGTGGTGGGGGGAAGACTGAAAATTAGCTATTATTGTCAGAGAGGTTTAGAAACCACTTTCTTATTGGTCAATTAACTAATTTACCATTTAGTGATGTGACCAGGCAGGCCAAAACCCAATTTTCACAGGGTTATTCCAACATCAGTGTGGAAATATATATAAAACACATGGAAATCACGTTTTTGACGGCATTGGGCCTTTAAACCCATAAGGCTGATGTCCGTGCCCCCGCAGGAATATAATTAGCATAATTAAACAATCAGTTTAAACTAGAGATAGAGAATCTATTTTTATTTTTTTTGCATTTGGTGTGACTCCAACCAAAGCATACAGTATGTAACACTTCCGCATCTGCAGTGAAAGGTGACAGACCTAAAGCGATGTTTGTCAGACCATGAGACATCCTGAAAATCGGTCTTCTCACAAAATCGTCTGTAACGTCTGAACGGTTTGGCCTACAAAATGGAAAGATGGGGACTCTCACGAACACGATGGTGGACTACGTTTTGCTCTATAACCCCCACAAGCGTCTTGTGACTTATCTGAAGTTGGTAAAGCTGGTGCAGCGTCCGAACAGTTTGGGCTACATACTAACCACTCTGTGTAAAGGTGAGACTCATTTGGAATCATGTAGTAACCAAAAAAGTGTTAAACAAATCTAAATACATTTTATATTTGAGATTCTTCAAAGTAGCCACCCTTTGCCTTGATGACACTCTTCATATTATCTCAACTAGCTTCATGAGGTACTCACCTGGAATGCATTTCAATTAATACAGTTGAAGTCAGAAGTTTACATACACCTTAGTCAAATACATTTAAACTCAGTTTTTCACAATTCCTGACATTTAATCCTAGTAAAAATTCCTTAAATTATGTCAGTTAGGATCACCACTTTATTTTAAGAATGTGAAATGTCAGAATAATAGTAGAGAGAATTATTTATTTCAGTTTTTATTTATTTCATCACATTCCCAGTGGGTCAGAAGTTTACATATTCTCAATTAGTATTTGGTAGCTTTGCCTTTACATTTTTTAACTTGGGTCAAACGTTTCAGGTAGCCTTCCACAAGCTTCCCACAATAAGTTGGGTGAATTTTGGCCCATTCCTCCTGACAGAGCTGGTGTAACTGAGTCAGGTTTGTAGGCTCCTTGCTCGCACATGCTTTTTCAGTTCTGCCAACAAAATTTCTGTAGGATTGAGGTCAAGGGTTTGTGATGGCCACTCCAATACCTTGACTTTGTTGTCCTTAAGCCATTTTGCCACAACTTTGGAAGTATGCTTGGGGCCATTGTCCATTTGGAAGACCCAAGCTTTAACTTCCTGACTGATGTCTTGAGATATTGCTTAAATATATCCACATAAATGTCCTCCTCATGATGCCATCTAGTTTGTGAAGTGCACCAGTCCCTCTTGCAGCAAAGCACCCCCACAAAATTATGCTGCCACCCCCGTGCTTCACGGTTGGGATGATGTTCCTCGGCTTCAGGCCAGAGGACATTTCTCCAAAAAGTACAATCTTTGTCCCCATGTGCAGTTGAAAACCGTAGTCCGTAGTCTCATTTTACTGTGGCTATAGATACTTTTGTACCCGTTTCCTCCAGAATATTCACAAGGTCCTTTGCTGTTGTTCTGGGATTGATTTGCACTTTTCACAACAAAGTACATTAATCTCTAGAAGACAGAACACGTCTCCTTCCTGAGCAGTATGACGGCTGCATGGTCCCATGGTGTTTATACTTGCGTACTATTGTTTGTACAGATGGACGTGGAACCCTCAGGTGTTTGGAAATTGCTCCCAAGGATGAACCAAACTTGTGGAGGGCTACAATATTTCTTCTGAGATCTTGGCTGGAAAGGAAGTTACCTCTGCTGCAGGGGATATGTTCATTCGAGTTACCAGCCTCAGAAATTGATGCCCAAATAAATGCTTCACAGAGTTCAAGTAACAGACACATCTCAACATCAACTGTTAAGAGGAGACTGCGTTAATCAGGCCTTCATGGTAAAACATTTTTTTTATTTAACTAGGCAAGTCAGTTAAACAAAAATATTCTTATTTACAATGACAGCCTACCCCAGCCAAACCCAGACGACACTGGGCCAATTGTGCATCGCCCTATGGGACTCCCAATCACAGCCAGATGTGTACTGTAGTGCACCTCTTGCACTGAGATGCATTGCCTCCGACTGTTGCGCCACTCGGGAGCCAAGTGCTGAATTGCTGCAAAGAAACCACTACTGAAGGACATCAATGATAATAAGAGACATGCTTGGGCTAAGAAACACGAGCAATAGACATTAGACCGGTGGAAATCTGTCCTTTGGTCGGATAAGTCCAAATTTTAGATTTTTGGTAGGTGAATGGATGATCTTCGCATGTGTGGTTCCCACCATGAAGCATGGAGAAGGAGGTGTGATGGTGTTTTTTGCTGGTAATACTGTCTTTGATTAATTTAGAATTCAAGACACACTTACCCATCATGGCTACGACAACATTCTGCAGCGATATGCCATCCCTTCTGGTTTGCGCTTAGTGGGACTATCATTTGTTTTTCAGCAGGACAATAACCCAACACACCCCCAGGCTATGTAAGGGCTATTTGACCAAGAATGGGAGGGATGAATTGCTGCATCAGATGACCTGGCCTCCACAATCACCCGACCTCAACCCAACTGAGATGGTTTGGGATGAATTGGACCGCAGAGTGATGGGAAAGCAGCCAACAAGTGCTCATCATATGTGGGAACTCATTCGAGACTGTTGGAAAAGCATTCCAGGTGAAGCTGGTTGAGATAATCCCAAGAGTGTGCAAAGCTGTCGTCAAGGCAAAGGGTGGTTACTTTGAAGAATCTGACATTTGTTTAACACTTTTTTGGTTACTGTGCCTCTAAACAATCATGTCTTGGAGCTCTAATGACAATTCCTTCGACCTGATGGCTTGGTTTTTGCTTTGACATAAACTGTAAATGACCTTAAATAGACAGGTGTGTGCCTTTCCAAATCATGTCGAATCAATTGAATTTACCACAGGTGGAATCCAATCAAGTTATAGAAACATCTCAATCTGAAGATAGTGCTGGCTAAAGCTAAAACTGGCGAGTTCAGAGAGTATAGGGATATTGCTATCCACGTCGGCACCAACGATGTTAGTGTGAAACAGTCAGAGCAGTCAAGCGCAACATAGCTTCAGTGTGTAAATCAGCTAGAAAGATGTGTCTGCATCAAGTAATTGTCTCTGGCCCTCTCCCAGTTAGGGGGAGTGATGAGTTCTACAGCAGTCTCACAACTCAATCGCTGGTTGAAAACTGTTTTCTGCCCCTCCCAAAAGATAGAATATGTAGATAATTGGCCCTCTTTCTGTGACTCACCCACAAACAGGACCAAGCCTGGCCTGTTGAGGAGTGACGTATTCCATCCTAGCTGTAGGGGTGCTCTCATCTTATCTACGAACATAGACAGGGCTCAAACTCCCCTAGCTCCACAATGAAATAGGGTGCAGGCTATGCAGCAGGCTGTTAGCCGGCCTGCCAGCTTAGTGGAGTCTGCCATGAGCACAGTCAGTGTAGTCAGCTCAGCTATCCCCATTGAGACCGTGTCTGTGCCTCGACCTAGGTTGGGCAAAACTAAACAAGGCGGTGTTCGCCTTAGCAATCTCACTAGAATAAAGACCTCATCCATTCCTGCCATTATTGAAAGAGATTGTGATACCTCAAATCTCAAAATAGGGCTACTTAATGTTAGATCCCTCACCTCCAAGGCAGTTATAGTCAATGAACTAATCACTGATCATAATATTGATGTGATTGGCCTGACTGAAACATGGCTTAAGCCTGATGAATTTACTGTGTTAAATGAGGCCTCATCTCCTGGTTACACTAGTGACCATATCCCCTGCGCATCCAGCAAAGGCTAACATGTTGCTAACATTTACAATAGCAAATTTCAATTTACAAAAACCCTCCGACTTTTTCGTCTTTTGAGCTTCTAGTCGTGAAATCTATGCAGCCTACTCAATCACTTTTTATAGCTACTTCTTACAGGCCTCCTGGGCCATATACAGCGTTCCTCATTGAGTTCCCTGAATTCCTATTTGTAGTCATAGCAGATAATATTCACATTTTTGGTGACTTTAATATTTAAATGGAAAAGTCCACAGACCCACTCCAAAAGGCGTTCGGAGCCATCATCGACTCAGTGGGTTTTATCCAACATGTCTCCGGACCTACTCACTGCCACAGTCATACTCTGGACCTAGTTTTGTTCCATGGAATAAATGTTATGGATCTTAATGTTTTTCCTCATAATCCTGGACTATCGGACCACCATTTTATTACGTTTGCAATCGCAATAAATAATCTGCCCAGACCCCAACCAAGGAGCATCAAAAGTCGTGCTATAAATTCTCAAACAACCCAAAGATTCCTTGATGCCCTTCCAGACTCCCTCTGCCTACCCAAGGACATCAGAGGACAAAAAAAGTTAACCACCTAACTGAGGAACTCAATTTAACCTTGTGCAATACTAGGAGTCATCATGCCAGGTAGTCCTGAGGCATGGTCCTAGGGCTCAGGTCCTCCGAGAGAGAGAAAGAGATAATTAGAGAGAGCATATTTCAATTTACACAGGACACCGGATAAGACAGGAGAAATACTCCATATATAACAGACTGAACCTAGCCCCCCGACACATAAACTACTGCAGCAATAATACTGGAGGCTGAGACAGGAGGGTCAGAATGCTGCTTATCTGTAGACACACCTCCGCCACACCTTAATTTCATAGATCTCCACCCCGAACGAATAGGGCGTGTATAGCATGCTATTCTCATGCTTAAGTTCGAGGTCAGAATACGCATAGAGATAAAAAAAAAAGTGCATACAAAGGGAATAATGTACCATTTATGCATGCTTAACTGGGGTAGGAATTGGGGCCTTAGTACTTAACTGTCTACGTTTCAATGGTACATAAGCAAATAGAGAAAACATAAAGCTGCGTGTGGAGAACACGTAAGTTCACTGTAAGAGTTGTCGTCGGTGGAAGAAGGATTGGACCAAAACGCAGTGTGGTCAGTGTTCATCATTTTAATTGAAAAAAGCACTGAACACTGAATCAATACAAAAATAACAAAATGAACGAACGAAACGAAACAGTCCTGTCTGGTGACATACACACGTAACACAAAGACAGAAAATAAACACCCACAAAACACAGGTTGAAAAAGGCTACCTAAGTATGATTCTCAATCAGAGACAACTAACGACACCTGCCTCTGATTGAGAACCATACTAGGCCGAACACAGAAACCAAACATAGAAAAACAAACATAGACTGCCCACCCCAACTCACGCCCTGACCATATAAACAAAGACAAAACAAAGGAACTAAGGTCAGAACGTGACATTCACGTCCCCTGCGAACCACAGCACCTGGCTTCCAACCTGATACAGGCATTGGGCAGTCTAGAACCTTTTCTTCTAACCTCACTTCAATTCTGGTGCATCCTAGGGCTAATTCATTCACATCACAGGTGGTCCTCCAGCTATGCAGCAATATACACACTGTACATTCATGTAAATTCTGCCCTTGGTGTTGCTGCTGGTGGACTTGATGCCCTACCATAAAACAATAATGAATGTGTACTAATGTCTTATCTGACTGCCTGCAGGCTTTGGAAATAGGAGCTCTTATCTACCAAAATGTTAATTTGGATGTTCCTGAACCCACTTCTTCATTATCATTGAGTCATATTCAGTCAAATGTTTTGGCATCCAATTGAACTTGAATGACTATTCAACTATCGGAGACACTGTATGTAGCCTCTATATAACATTAACGGATTTCTTTGAAGAAAAATTGTTTTTTGAAAGGAGCGTTGAGTTCTTACAATAGTGAATAGGCAACTCAATTTATGTCTGTGTCCCAACTGGCACCATATTCCTTATTTAGTGCCCTACTTTTGAATTGCAGCCTGTCTTAGCCAAATGTAAATAGAGATCATGGCAGTTTTGCACTACTGCATATTTCATTTGTATTGAATGAACCGTGAGGTCACTGAGAATGGATCTGCCATAAATATAACATCCATGAATACTGACTGTCTCAATGGACCACTAAAATGGGTGACATTTTATAGCCCTCTCATGTCACTGAGATGTTTTTTTTTCTACCACACACACACTGCATTCCCATCAGTCTTTAGAGCACAAGGGTATTCTCTGCTAATGGCTCTCTGACCTGTGATGGAAGCTGGATGAAACATACCACATTGCATGGCTCAGTTTTGTCAGGTGGCTGGTTGTTTGTAGCTTGGAATCCAAATTGAATATGGTTCTAAATATCGCTCCGGAGAGATTTTCTGTTCGGTTGCCAGGATGGGTTGTTTGTTGAGAGAACATTACCATTGCCTTTCTCTTAAATACCATTTGACTAAGTAAACACAGAAAAAACAGTCTCCTGTGGTATTTATTACACTGATATTGGGGTCAAATGCCCTGGTCGTTTTCTGCTGAATTGGCATTTATGGGTATTGACTGAGGCAGATCTAGATCAGACCTTGACATTACAGAGGCTGCATCCCAAATAGCACCCTTATCCCTATGTAGCTCACTACTTTTGACCAGGGCCCATAAGACTTTGGTCAAAAGCAGTGCATGTATATGGAGTAGGGTGCCATTTAAGATGCTGACAGGGATAAACAGGAACATAAAAGGCATCATGTTGTATCCTTGGCATCAGGGGAATGTGAGATAAGCATTAAATACAGGTCCATCACAGACAACATTTAGGGAAATGTCACCTCCTTACCACTGATGATAATTCCTTTGAAGGATGAATCGTTGTTGATATTTACAGTGGTACATCAAACAGGACTAATAGGTTTGTCAGGTTTTCAAAATGGATGATGACTTTTGAATGCAAACTTGAAACCAATGTTTGATATCTTACCCCTTATTTGATATGCTGACAGTACTAGTGTGAAAAGCACACACACGTACAACAAACCTTATGGGGACACACAATTCAGTCCTATTCAAAATCATATTTTCCCTAACCCCTAACCATAAACCTAATCTGTACGCTAACCCATACCGTAAACCTTAAACCTAACCCTAACCTTAACCCAAAAACCTAACCTTAACCCTAGCTCCTAACCCTAAACCTAATTGTAAACATAACACTAATTCTAACCTTAACCCTAAACCCCCTAAAAATAGCATTTGACTTTGCGAGGACTAACAAAATGTCCCCAGTTGGTCAAATGTTTGTTTGTCCACACACACACACACACACACACACACACACACACACGGGTGGAAAGTATGATTTTCTTTTACACATGGTTTCAGACGGGTCAACAACATGAGGCATTTCCTTGGCAAGAGCGAGGCTTTATTCTCACCTGATAACTTGATGCAGACAGAGACACAAATAGCCCCCATTACATGTTTCTGTGTTCAGTAAGCCAAGTTTAAGCCGATCCGTGGTCCTGCTGCACAGTACAGTGATGAGCCTTGTGTTGATATGTCTGGCAATGATGCACTGGCATCATTAAAACTGCATGAATTGGATTATCTTCATTAGACAGCAGTGATTTGGCTTTAATGCTAATGTTGCCATTGAGGTTACAGATGCTTCATTTATAAGGGTGACCTTTTTGTCACTGTAGCTTAGTTTATGAAATGGGTCAAATTAATCAGTTTATTAATTTAAGTTGGCCACTTTTAATTAAACGGCCACTACTACTGCTCGTGCCACAAATTATAACTTGGAAAAGTTAAAATGTGTAGTCACTGGCCAGTGACCATCTTTGCACTCTTATCTTGCCTACTGTACCACTGGCACAGGTCCCCTTTTCAAAAGCAATCTTGGTAACACTTCCTATTAGTGCTCTCTTCATAATGCATTTATAAGTACATTTATAACGCCTTATGAGCTATGTGTAATGCATTATTTTGCATGACATACTGTACGTGCTAATAGCTGTTAATAAATATGTATAACTACATTAATAAAACATGAGCAGGCCACATAATACCTAATGAAGCAAAGTATATGCAATGCTCATTAGGAAATGTGTTTCCAGAATGGTGTATTGACTGTACAAGAGTTTAGCTCTTACCTTTTGGGCAGCAAATTTGGTTACCCCAATGGGTTATAGTGTACTCTCTTACATGTCCATTATGTAAATAAGTAATATGGAGCGATTTCAGTGCCAACAGAAATTCCATAATTTTGAATTTGTATTACATTATTATTCTAATTCAATATGTATATATTCAGTTTCAATATGGTAGATAGCATTCAATGTCTGTGTATCAAGTTTATCATTTCATGTTCTTCAAAGTTGCATATATTCAACTTTTCAGACGCATTCAGATTCAGTTTTCAAATTCAGTTCTCTAAATTCATATTCAAAACCGGAGACAACATCCTGGTACTTTTCCAGCCAGGAAAGGTAGAGAACAGAGAATCAAATACAGCCAAAACAGTTCAAGTGCTACAGCCAAATTCATATGAAGAAAATTTGACATGCCATATTGGCTTCAGAAAACAAAAGAAGCTGTTTACACAGTGAGCATTTAATTAGATCTGTTTTCCTCTGCTTCTGCTGGCTGGAAAAGTACCAGGATGTTGTCTCTGGTTTTAAATCTGAATTTGGAGAACTTCATTTGAAAACTGAATCTGAATGCATCTGAGAAGTTGAATATATGAAACTTTGATAACTGCACATTTTTCTCTCAATCCCATTGTAAATTGTGTAGAACTGCAAGAATTTCACTTTAAAAATCCACATTTTCATGTGAAACGGCTCAAGTAAACTCCAGCAGACTGAAAAATCGGCAAAGCGTTTATTCATAGAGAGATCTAATAATCAGTCACATGACACCTCCCTCTCCCACTCAGACTGCCATGGTAATGTAGGCCTAACACTGGCTGGCTGGCTAGATGGGTAATCATAGACTATAATGATACAAATACCCAGTGATTGAAGTCTAACAGCAATTGCTGTACTCCTTATTCAACATGTATGCCAATTTACATAGAGAGGACATGCTGAATCTCCTGTGTATTTGCTCTGGCTGGTAGGCATATTTAATACAGCATATCGCCGAATACATGGCCACCCTCTGTTAATGGAAATCAGTGAAACATTGATATGAGCATCCATCTCTATGTCAGGACTGAGGTTTGGAGACATTTACATGTCCATAAAAACACTGAGGATTTTAATGGCTTTACAACACCAAAGGCCACCAAGGTCCCCCCCCTACATTTTTTTGAAGAACTGCCAACAAACTTAATTGCTATGCCTATACAATGCAATTAAATCGTAAAGCTCTACCGTCGATTTTCTAATTGTTTTTCCGGAATTAAATATTAGTTTTTTCTACATTGTAATGTCTCTTTGCGTTTGCGCCTGTAATCTGCATCCCAACTCTGTCGTTCTCTCTACTACTGTGAGGATAGACGGTGGTAGACAAGAAGCAAGTACATGGGGTGAATATTTAATAAATGACAGACATGAAACAAAACATGGACAGCGTCTGGACAAGGGAAACATAACATTAATGCAGACACAGGGAAGAAATTGATATATATATATATATATATATATATATACAGTGCCTTGCGAAAGTATTCGGCCCCCTTGAACTTTGCGACCTTTTGCCACATTTCAGGCTTCAAACATAAAGATATAAAACTGTATTTTTTTGTGAAGAATCAACAACAAGTGGGACACAATCATGAAGTGGATCGACATTTATTGGATATTTCAAACTTAAAAAAAAAAAAACTGAAAAATTGGGCGTGCAAAATTATTCAGCCCCTTTACTTTCAGTGCAGCAAACTCTCTCCAGAAGTTCAGTGAGGATCTCTGAATGATCCAATGTTGACCTAAATGACTAATGATGATAAATACAATCCATCTGTGTGTAATCAAGTCTCCGTATAAATGCACCTGCACTGTGATAGTCTCAGAGGTCCGTCAAAAGTGCAGAGAGCATCATGAAGAACAAGGAACACACCAGGCAGGTCCGAGATACTGTTGTGAAGAAGTTTAAAGCCGGATTTGGATACAAAAATATTTCCCAAGCTTTAAACATCCCAAGGAGCACTGTGCAAGCGATAATATTGAAATGGAAGGAGTATCAGACCACTGCAAATCTACCAAGACCTGGCCGTCCCTCTAAACTTTCAGCTCATACAAGGAGAAGACTGATCAGAGATGCAGCCAAGAGGCCCATGATCACTCTGGATGAACTGCAGAGATCTACAGCTGGGGTGGGAGACTCTGTCCATAGGACAACAATCAGTCGTATATTGCACAAATCTGGCCTTTATGGAAGAGTGGCAAGAAGAAAGCCATTTCTTAAAGATATCCATAAAAAAGTGTTGTTTAAAGTTTTCCACAAGCCACCTGGGAGACACACCAAACATGTGGAAGAAGGTGCTCTGGTCAGATGAAACCAAAATTGAACTTTTTGGCAACAATGCAAAACGTTATGTTTGGCGTAAAAGCAACACCGCTCATCACCCTGAACACACCATCCTCACTGTCAAACATGGTGGTGGCAGCATCATGGTTTGGGCCTGCTTTTCTTCAGCAGGGACAGGGAAGATGGTTAAAATTGATGGGAAGATGGATGGAGCCAAATACAGGACCATTCTGGAAGAAAACCTGATGGAGTCTGCAAAAGACCTGAGACTGAGACGGAGATTTGTCTTCCAACAAGACAATGATCCAAAACATAAAGCAAAATCTACAATGGAATGGTTCAAAAATAAACATATCCAGGTGTTAGAATGGCCAAGTCAAAGATGTGTTAGAATGGCCAAGTCAAAGTCCAGACCTGAATCCAATCGAGAATCTGTGGAAAGAACTGAAAACTGCAGTTCACAAATGCTCTCCATCCAACCTCACTGAGCTCGAGCTGTTTTGCAAGGAGGAATGGGAAAAAATTTCAGTCTCTCGATGTGCAAAACTGATAGAGACATACCCCAAGCGACTTACAGCTGTAATCGCAGCAAAAGGTGGCGCTACAAAGTATTAACTTAAGGGGGCTGAATAATTTTGCACGCCCAATTTTTCAGTTTTTGATTTGTTAAAAAAGTTTGAAATATCCAATAAATGTCGTTCCACTTCATGATTGTGTCCCACTTGTTGTTGATTCTTCACAAAAAAATACAGTTTTATATCTTTGTTTGAAGCCTGAAATGTGGCAAAAGGTCGCAAAGTTCAAGGGGGCCGAATACTTTCGCAAGGCACTGTATATATATAGGGGAGACAATCAATAAGGTAATAGAGTCCAGGTGAGTCCCATGAAGCGCTGATGCGGGAGCATGCTTTACAGAACCGCATCCCTAGGGGCGACACTCTGCGTCCCACCTGGGCGAGCCTGATGGGTCGGCCGAGGGAGCCAGCTGAAGCGTGGAAGCCCGACAAGCCGGCTGAAGTTTGGGAGCCCGACGAGCCGGCTGAGGCATGATGTGGGATGGGAGACTGATGAGCCGGATGAGGCGTGGGAGCCCGACAAGCTGGCTGAGGCACACCCGGTTCCTTCATCACTGGCACCCGGACCCGACGTCACCAACCCCAACAACAACAAAAAAATCTCCCTGATGCTTCAAATATTGGTGTCTGGATTATGTGGAGGACAGACGCTGGGAGACGAGAAGCAACAGGTGCGCGTAGTGATGGGCCGCCGTCGAGGCCAGAGAGGTGGAGCTGTAGCAGGTGTGACAACAAGTCCATAATGACAACCTGAAAGGGTTCATGGGAGCTTCTTCTGAGAGATGCTATCAACATCCATAGAGACAAAAGTATTAATTGTAAAGTCAACCCAACCTGTTATTTAATGATGAGAAATGATGAACTATTGGTACCGGAGAGAATATACTGCACAGTAAGTCATTCTCACATCTTGTGTCTGTAATTTGGATAATGCCCCCTCCCATACAAACACTGCATTTCCTCACAACTGAAACAACCTATTTGAAGGTGATGCATCAACATGTAGTGGGTTGCTTAAGGATGAGAACTACAACACAGCACACCGCATCCATCATACAAGCAGTTGATTAAAAGAGAAAGGAGTCCAAGGGTGAAAACGGCTGGCATTTCCATGACAGCATGACACAGTGGCTCACACAGGTGAAATTGGATCTGGAGGAAATCTGTCTCGAACTCGCTTCCCCAGGGGCACTTGTTCATTCAAAAGAGAGGGAGCGAGAGAAGGAGAGAGTCGTAATGGCCTGCCAAGTCCAAGCAGCGGCAGTTGAGTTGGACACATTAATTGGAATGTAGGGCTAATTTTGCCCGTGCCCTTCCTCTCCTGCAGCACAAGCTTTATTGCCATGGGTGTGTGTGTGGGGTGAAATAGCAGGGTCATTATTTCTGGGTCTGCTATCTCGACAGGCGTGATGGTCCGTGACTCATCCCTACCATGGTTGTCATTCCACTTCCCATGCCGGATCTATTATTTGACGTGTCAGCACAGCGGTGTGTGGTTCTGATAGATTAGGCTGGGCCAAGTCAGTTACATCAGCGGTAGATAGGTATGTTCAATTGCCCTTATAATGTGTGTCTTTATAAAGGCTACTTGTCTCAGCCAGAGTTGTTACACTCAATGTATTGTCTGGAATAGTAACACTAGGCTTTGATGGCTGGTTTAGGGATTTCAGTTCTGTAACCTTGAGGGCGAAAGTTCACATTTTACTGTAGCTACACGGCCTCAAGACTTATGGAGGATACTGAATATTAACTACCTCAAGGGTTTTCAAACTGGGACCTGTGTTTTTTTTTTTTTGGTCCTCTATTTTTTTTATAAAAGTAATTTTTATGATTATTGATTAGCTACAACAGAATATCATTGTGGATAACATTTGTGTCTCTGCATTACATTTTAAAAAAAATATTTGTCACGCGCGCTGAATACAACAGGTGTAGGTAGACCTTACCGTGAAATGCTTACTTTTCAAGCCCTTAATCAACAATGCAGTTAAGAAAATAGAGTTAAGAAAATATTTACTAAATAAACTAAAGTTTTAAAAAAATGTATAAAGTAACACAATAACAATAATGAGGCTATTTACAGGGGGTACCGGTACCGAGTCAATGTGCGGGGGTACAGGTTAGTCGAGGTAATTTGTACATGTAGGTAGGGGTGATAATAAACAGCTAATAGCAGCATTGCAAAAACAAAGGGGGGAGGGTGTCAGTGCAAATAGTCTGGGTGGTAATGTAATTAATTGTTCAGCAGTCTTATGGCTTGGGGGTAGAAGCTGTTAAGGAGCCTTTTGGACCTAGACTTGGCGCTCAGGTACCACTTGCCGTACAGTAGCAGAGAGGTCAGTCTATGACTTGTGACTGGAGTCCTCTGACAACAACCAAGTATCTTGGTGTTCATTTAGACTTTAACCACAGTGAGGAAGGCCTCAAAACGGCTGCAATTTTTGACTGTTCAGTCTGTTTTCTGTTAACAACCAGTCTCAGGATTGCTTAAGTAAAATCCACACAAATATTAATGTTCAATGAAAGACCCATGAGAATCTGTGAATGGAAAACATACTATTTCTGAGCAGAGATTTCCTTCTTACTTTGTATTGTCTAACTACCCTTGACAGCAGCATTGGTGCTTGAACAATTCATTGGCAACATCTGGTATTACCATTGCTTGGTCCCATACAGTATGCTGTAGCCAACTCCACCATCATTATCAAGTCAAACATACAACTTTATCATGCCAATGAACAAAAAACACCAACAGGACCACAGGTTATTAATAATGTCTTGCCCGTGTTAAAATGCGTGGTTAATTCAGTCATCACCTCAGTCAGTTGATGGGGGCTATGGTGGAACAGCAGTCAGGGGGAAGGAAAGTTATGGTAGCAGGGCTCTCCCCCTATGTTTTCTAACCTAGCACCTTACTGAGGTAATTATCTACCTGCCACCCTCTGCACCACCACTCCCATGTGCAGACAACGGGTTGCCTGGCAACGCAACAAAAATTTTGTGGATGGAAAATAAAACACCTCTCAGGAGAAACTTGGAATTGTTTTCCCTCTCTCACCAATGTTGAGGTACTTACAAAACCAACATAAAAGACTCACTACCCCAAAGGACAAAAATTGGTTGCACTGACATCATTTATGCTGTATTTTATGATGCCATGGACAGGTTGTATACTGGTTGTAAGACTAGTCAGGATCGAAGGAAAGATGAACGGAGCAAAGTACAGAGGGATCCTTGATGAAAACCTACTCCAGAGCACTCAGGACCTCAGACTGTGGCAAAGGTTCACCTTTCAACAGGACAGCGACCCTCAAAATCAAATGTTATTGGTCACATACACGTGTTTAGCACATTTTATTGCGGGTGTAGCAAAATACTTGTGTTTCTAGCTCCAACAGTGTACTGACCTAGCGTTTTGTATGATAGCGGGGTGAACAGGCTCAGGTTGTTGTTGTCCTTGATTACCTTTTTGGCCTTCCTGTGACATCGGGTGCTGTAGGTCTTGGAAGGCAGGTAGTTTGCCCCCGGTGATGCGTTGGTAGACTGCACTACCCTCTGGAGTGCTCTGAGGTTGCGGGCAGTGCAGTTTCCATACCAGGCGGTGATACAGACTACTCTCAGGATACTCTCAATTGTGCATCTGTAAAAGTTTGATGGTTTTAGGTGCCAAGACAAATTTTGTTAATCTCCTGAGATTGAAGAGGTGCTGTTGCACCTTCTTCACCACACTGCCTGTGTGGGTGGACCATTTCAGTTTGTCAGTGATGTGTATGCCGAGGGACTTGAAGCTTTCCACCTTATCCACTGCGGTCCCGTCAATGTGGATAGGGGGGTGCTCTCTCTGCTGTTTCCTAAAGTCCACGATCAGCTCCTTTGTTTTGTTGACGTTGAGTGAGAGGTTATTTTCCTGGCACCACACACCCAGGGCTCTCACCTCCCCTTAGCACACAGCCAAGACAACGCAGGAATGACTTCAGGACAAGTCTCTGAATGTCCTTGAGTGGCCCAGCCAGAGCCCGGACTTGAACCCGATCGAAGATCTCTGGAGAAACTGAAAATAGCTGTGCAGCAATGCTCCCCATCCAACCTGACAGAGCTTGAGAGGTTTTGCAGAGAAGAATGGGAGAAACTCCCCAAATACAGGTGTGCCAAGCTTGTTGCATCATTCCCAAGACTCAAGGCTGTAATCGCTGCCAAAGGTGCTTCAGCAAAGTACTGAGTAAAGGGTCAAAGGACAAAACTTGGTTGCAGTGATGTCATTTATTCTGTATTTTATGATGCCATGGACAGGTTGTATACTGGCTGTAAGAATGTATTGTTCAAATCTTTAGCAAAGAAAAATACATTTTATTAATCTGGTTGCAGATAACCAAAACATGACTCCTTTCCCATGACGTCTTGATTATGTCATGAAAAATAAGTTGTCAGACATGACATCTTCTCAACCAGAAAAATATAAGTTTACGACCAGAAAATGACATCGTTAAAATGTGTATTCATGATTTTACTGTACTTTTACTGTATGGGTCAAATTATACCCAGGTCATCAACCGTGTATAGCCTTTTTAAACATGGGTAAGTTTCACGGATGCTGTCTATGACCTAAATAGTGATCATCCATTGGTTTCCAGTTGTGGGATTCATATTCTCTTGAGTGACCTTTGTAGTTATAGTCACTTGGAATTATTCTCACAAACATTTGTGATATATGCTCGTGATAGAGCTTTCTAAAGGCCCAAGGATGCTGGGATATTTTGCCATTATCTTTACCTTTATCAATCCAAGCCCATGTCATGTCTCTTGAGAAGTGAACTATGGGAGAAATTGAACAGTATACATTTCCAACATATGACCAGACATTATTCTGACTCTTGTCAGAGTGCTTGACTAACCACATGTGACACAATCATGTTAAATCCGTGGAAATGGATTCGAGCTGTTAGTGACATTCAAGACAGGTGTCATAAAGATGTCCGATCTTAATTTGAACCAGTTTGTTACAGCAGGAAAATAATCTTGCAGTAACAGGAAATGTGAATTATTATGTGGATTATAATTCATGGACATTTTTGTAGGGGTTGATACCTTTTCGTAAGAGAAAATCAAGTCTAAAATTTCAATATGAGAATTACAAACTTCAGAAGCCTTTTTAACCTCTAATACACTACTTATTTACATTTACGGTGGTCAAATTTAGACACAACACCATATTGTCAGTTACAGAACTATGGATGGATGCTCCAACACTACATGGATAATGCAACTTAGCCTATATCTTGTCAAGCACATCTACACATACAATACAGTACGTAATGTAGACAACAATGATGTATGGCTCAGAATGAACATGAATCAATGTATTATTTAACTTAGACTTCACATTTATTCACCCCTCAGCACTTAAAAAACGTCATAGAAATTCAGTACTGAGAGAGACTTGGTCATTTCTTCAAACAATCATCTTTATTTAATATGATTCATTATTGAAATATTGAGGCTGGTCAACCCCCCACCCTTGTGTTGGACCGAGTAAACTAACCTTTACACAAATGCAGAGTACTATATATGACTGACATTAACAATACTCAGTCATAGTTGGTTCAACCCCCCTCATGCAGATTGGGGCATCATAAGCCACTCTGGGTTCATGCTGTCATTAAGTGCACGTGGGTTGTTGTCTTAACCCCACCCTGGTTTAGTTTCCCAGATGCAAGGATGATTTTGAGACAATGAGGGATTGTTCTACTCCTAAACTATCTCTAGTAAAACACATTCTTGTGTTTTACTGTAATTCAGTCTTTAACCCATTTGTCAGCTCAAGCCATCTCCAGTGACTATACGCCCAAATTAACTGCAGGGGACTAGATTGGAGCCCATGAAAACAGACACTAACAGGACAGAAATGTCTTATTATTAGTCAAATATTAATTGTTAACCTTAATATCAAATAAACCAGGTAAATATGTAATTTGTCTATCACAATACTTGACCTATGCTTTTCGCTGATAATAATGGAATGGACGATACATGTACAGTGCCTTCAGAAAGTATTTCCACCCATTGAAGTTTCCAAATGTTGTCTTACAGCCAGAATTTAAAATGGATTACATCTAGATTTGTTTTGTCACTGGCCTACACACAATACCCTATAATGTCAAAGTGGAATTAAGTTTTTCAAAATGTTTTCAAATTGATTTAAAAATCCGGCTTGTCACCAAAAACACTAAAACTTTTATAGATGCACAATCGAGAGCATCCTGTTGAGCTGTATCACCACCTGGTACGGCAACTGCTCTGCCCATAACCGTAAGGCTCTCCAGAGGGTAGTTAGGTCTGCACAACGCATCACCGGGGGCAAACTACACCACCCGATGTCACAGGAAGGCCAAAAAGATAATCAAGGACAACAACCACCTGAGCCACTGCCTTTTCACCCCGCTAGCATCCAGAAGGCGAGGCCATCACAGGTGCAACACAGGGACCGAGAGACTGAAAAACAGCCATCACTAACATTGAGTGGCTGCTGCCAACATACTGACGCAACTCTAGCCATTTTAATAATCGAAAAATGTATGTAATAAATGTATCACTAGCCACTTTAAACAATGCCACTTCATATAATGTTTACACACCCTACATTACTCATCTCATATTTATATACTGTACTCTATACCATCTACTGCATCTTGCCATCTTGATGTAATGTGTCACTAGCCACTTTAAACAATACCACTTATATGTTTTCATATCCTACATTACTCATCTCATATGTATATACTGTACTCTATACCATCTACTGCATCTTGCCTATGCCGTTCTATACCATCACTCATTCATATCTTTTTTTATGTACATATTTTTATTAATTCCTTTACACTTGTGTGTATAAGGTAATTGTTGTGAAATTGTTAGGTTAGATTACTCGTTGGATATTACTGCATTGTCGGAACTAGAGGCACAAGCATTTCGCTACACTTGCATTAACATCTGCTAACCATGTGTATGTGAGAATTTGATTTGAGATGAATTCACCTTTTAGCAGGAAAATAACCTGAAACACATGGCCAAATCTACCCTGAAGTCGCTAAGCAAGAAGAGAGTGAATGTTCCTGGTGGCCAAGTTAGTTTTGACTTAAATTTGCTTGAATCTATAGCAAGACCTGAAAATGGTTGACTAGCAATGATCAACAACCAATTTGACAGAGCTTGAAGAATTTAAAAAATAATAAAGGGCAAATGTTGCACAAATGTTGTGTGGAAAGCTCTTAGAGACTTACCCAGAAAAACTCAGCTGTAATCGCTGCCAAATGTGACCCGATTCAGGAAACTAGGCATATGTCGCAAGTCAACTTCACAGGAGAGCCATTTCAACGTAAAAAATATTTGATCAAAAAGGCAGAAATGCCATCCAGAACATGTGAATTTTCATGTGCCTTAATAACAAACTTGTATGCCATCTGTAAATACGAATACAATTGTTAAATGACAAGCCTTGTTGGTTAAGCCACAGAAAAAGTCAGCAACATTCCCACTAGCCATGATTGGCTGAGATAATGAGTGGGCTGGACATGCCGAGAGAGGAGTTTGGATTGGTCTGTCATAGAAGGCTTCAGTCAATTTGAGCTGGTCAGTCTGTTGGTAATCCTGTCGAATGCGGCTTTTAAGAAAATGTATCATATAGTGGAGCTGCATAGCTAAGTATTACTCTCCACTCTCTGGAGGATCAAGTTTTGAAATCAGTGGAATTCGATTATGATAGCTAAAGAGTTGGAGAAAACACCGGTCTCCAGATTACATCTTCAAACTAAGGGCAACTGTGGCATGGCATCCATGACAGGGAGACGCATCCATCATGCATGATGTATACAGGTAAGATAGCTAGCTACATTTTCAGATATTACACGTTTCTAATGTTGACAGAACGTGGTTTCATTTCAAGCTGAAGTGTACTGTTAGCTAGCTGACGTTATTCCAATCCCAGAGCGTTGCTTTGCTAGTTTGAGTCTAATGTTAGCTAACTAACATTGAACCTGGTTGGTTAGCTCCCAGCATATTCATGCAGTGTATTAAGGACATGATTTGGCCATATGTTCATTGTTGTTTAACTAGCTAACGTTAGCTAGCTGGCTCGTTAGCTAATGTTATGTGACGTGTGATTTTACACATTGTTTACCTAGCTAGGTTCATTGTTTAACTAGCTAGCTAGCTACATGTCTTAAGCTTAAGTGTACTGTTAGCTAGCTAGCTAATGTTAGCTGGCTGGCTCCCTAGCTGACGTTGTAATTCATATTCCAGAGCTGTTTGCTTCGCTAGTTAGAGCCTAATGTTACCTAGCCAACATTGAACCTGGATGGTTTGATCCCAGCACATTCATGCAGTGAAGTAACGACATGATTTGGCACTATGTTCGTTGTTGTTTAACTAGCTAACGTTAGCTGGCTTGCGCGTTAGCTTACGTTACGTGACATGTGATTTTGTACGTTGTTTACCTAGGTCTTAAGCTAAAGTTTACATCACGCTTTGAAAATGTCTGGTGTCAGCAAATGTCTGCAAACAAGTGTAATGAAATTGTTGCCAGCAGAGCTGGTTAGGCTGTTTTCATGTTATCCATAGGTAAACAAATCATCAGCGAACGTGTCAAGTGTGCGCTCTGAACGCTCCGAGGGCGAAACAAGATGGGTGGGGCTAAAGTTTAAGATGGTGTGAACGATGCTGAGTTGGTGTAGACAAAGAGGAGCTCTTCACATTGAATCCAAGATGGCGTAGCAGTCGGACGTCTGTTTTGTTTGTCTTGTCCAGTGTATAATGTTTTTCTTAGTATATATTTTTTATATTTTTAAACTCAATTTCCATCTACGGACTGAACATACTCTCCTGCAACCCTTCCTCACCCGGAACTCGGAAACCCATCAAAAGATAGCCAGCTAACTAGCTACTAGCTTGTAGTCAGTTAGCCACCGCTAGCGGTCATCACTGTTAACTTGGACATCAGCCTCAGCCCGGTCAATTCCTGCCAGTCTGTACAGCGCTATATCAACCCAGAGCATATCGGACTGCTTTTTCTTTACCACATCTCCGGATTCCTACTGGAAGCTCTGTACCTTTACACCATATCATCACAGCTAGCTAGCTGCTATCCAAGTGGAAGCAAGCACCAGTTAGCCTGGAGCTAGCCTGGAGCTAGGCCCATCTCCCAGCTAGCCGAAGAGCTCCATCAGACAATTCCTAGGCTTCAATACCTCTTCTACCATTTGGCCTGGAACCTTTGCTGCCGACACGGAGCCCCGCCGATCCATCACGACTGGTCTACCGACATAACCGCCCAAGGGGGTTTCAACAAGCTCTTCCGTTGCGACGTCCCCCTGAGGCCCATCTGCTAGCCTGCTAGCCCCGGCCTGCTAGCTGCCTGAATCGTCGTGTCTCCAGCTCGCCTAGCTACTCACTGAACCGTATGATCACTCGGCTACACATGCCTCTCCCTAATGTCAATATGCCTCGTATATTGCTGTTTTGTGTGGTGATTTGTTCCACCCCCCACACGTGCGGTAACCTCACCTGGCTTAAATAGCGCCTCTAGAGATAAAACCTCTCTTCGTCACTCAATGCCTAGGTTTACCTCCACTGTACTCACATCCTACCATACCATTGTCTGTACAATATGCCTTGAATCTATTCTTCCGCGCCTAGAAATCTGCTCCTTTTACTCTGTTCTGAATGCACTAGACGACCAGTTCTTATAGCCTTTAGCCGTACCCTTATCCTACTCCTCTGGTGATGTAGAGATTAACCCAGGCCCTGCAGCCCAAAACATCACTCCCATTCCCTAGGTGTTCTCATTTGTTTACTTCTGTAACCGTAAAAGCCTTGGTTTCATGCATGTTAACATCAGAAGCGTCCCTAAGTTTGTTTAATTCACTGCTTTAGCACACTCCGACAACCTGGATGTCCTAGCCGTGTCTGAATCCTGGCTTAGGAAGGCCACCAAAAATGTCCATCCCTAACTACAACATTTTCTGACAAGATAGAACTGCCAAAGGGGGCAAAGTTGCAATCTACTGCAGAGATAGACCTGGATAGAACTCTGCAGGCTGTGCCCAAACAAATCAAGCTTCTACTTGGGTGAAGGAAATATACCTCTAAAAGCCAAATTAACAAACAGACCACCGACCATTTCGAATCCCACCGTACCTTCTTCACTATGCAATCTGGTTTCCGAGCTGGTCATGGGTGCACCTCAGCCATGCTCAAGGTCCTAAATGATATCATAACCGCCATCGATAAAATACAGGCCTTTACTGTGCAGCCGTCTTCATCGACCTGGCCAAGGCTTTCGACTGTCAATCACCGCATTCTTATTGGCAGACTCAACAGCCTTGGTTTCTCAAATTACTAGCTTGCTTGATTCACCAACTTCTTCTCAGATAGTTCTGTGTGTCAAATCGGAGGGCCTGTTGTACGGACCTCTGGCAGTCTATGGGGGTGCCAGAGGGTTCAATTCTTGGGCCGACTCTTCTGTATATATCAATGTTGCTCTTGCTGCTGGTGATTCTCTGATTCACCTCTACGCAGATGACACCATTCTGTATACATCTGGCCCTTCTTTGGACACTGTGCTAACAAACCTCCAAACGAGGTTCAATGCCATAGACTCTTTCCGTCGCCGCCAACTGCTTTTAAATGCTAGTAAAACTAAGTGCATGCACTTCAACTGATTGCTGCCCGTGCCCTCCCGCCTGACTAGTATCACTACTCTGGAGGGTTCTGACCTAGAATATGTGGACAACTACATAGCACGCACTCCAGCAGATATATTTCACTGGTCATCCTCAAAGCCAACACTTCCTTTGGCCACCTTTTCTTCCAGTTATCTGCTGCCAATGACTGGAACGAATTGCAAAAAAAATCACTGAAGCTGGAGTTTTATATCTCCCTCTATAACTTTAAGCATCAGCTGTCAGAGCAGTTTACCGATCACTGTACACAGCCTATCTGTAAATAGCACACCCAACTACCTCATCCCCATACTATTATTTACCCTCTTGCAACCCAGTATCTCTACATGCACATCATCATCTGCACATCTATCACTTGTGTTAATGCTAAATTGGAATTATTTCGCCTCTATGGCCTATTTATTGCCTACCTCCCTAATCTTCTACATTTGCACACATTGTACATAGATTTTTCTATATGGTATTATTGACTGTATGTTTGTTTATGTGTAACTTATTTTTGTCGCACTGCTTTGCTTTAACTTGGCCAGGTCGCAGTTGTAAATGAGAACTTGTTCTCAACCTACCCCGTTAAAAATATATATTTTATGTTCACTAGATACCAAAACATTCAACATTTTGCTACATAAGACCTCATTCAGGTGGTGAGTCACATGTGATTCTAACATGTACTGACTTAGGGGTGTGCATACTTACAGCGCATTTGGAAAGAATTCAGACCCCTTGACACTTTCCACATTTAATTGCGTTACAGACTTATTCTACAATAGATTAAATAAATAAAAATCTCAATCGACACACAATACCCCATAATGACAAAGCGAAAACAGGTTTTTAGAAATGTTGCTAATTTATTCAAAACAAACAGAAATACCTTATTTACATAAGTATTAAGACCCTCTGATGAAACCAAGAATTAACTCTTTGACCTGAATGCCAAGCGTCACATCAGGAGGAAACCTGGCACCATCCCTACGGTGAGGAATGGTGTTGGCAGCATCATGCTGTCGGTATGTTTTTCAGCAGCAGGGACTAGGAGACTAGTCAGGATTGAGGGAAAGATCAATGGACCAGAGTACAGAGAGATCCTTGATGATAACTTGCTCCAGAGACTTGTAAATAGCTGTGCAGCAACGCTCCCCATCCAACCTGACAGAGCTTGAGAGGTTTTGCAGAGAAGAATGGGATAAACTCCCCACATACAGGTGTGCCAAGCTTGTAGCGTCATACCCAAGAAGACTCGAGGCTGTAATCGCTGGCGAAGTTGTTTCAACAAAGTACTGAGTAAACGGTCTGAATACTTATGTAAATGTAATATTTCACGTTTTTTTTAATACATTTGCAAAACATTTGCTTTGTCATTATGGGAGATTGTGTGTGGATTGATGAGGGAATAAAACAATTTAATACATTTTAGAATAAGGCTGTAACGTAACTCAATGTGGAAAAAGTCAAAGGGGTCTGAATACTTTCCAAATACACTGTATGTAAATTAGATATTTACGTATTTAATTTTCAATAAATTTGCAAATACTTCTAAAAACATTTTCGCTTTTTCATTATGGGGTATTGTGTGTAGATGGATGAGAAGAAAAAATATATATATTTTGAATTCAGGCTGTAACACAACAAAATGTGGAAGGGGTATGAATACTTTCTGAAGGCACTGTATATCCCAATTCACTCAGCTATGTAGAAATATGCTATGCTATACAGCTGTGCTGTGAAATGTGTGTGCAGGGGTATAATGCAGATCACCGCTTCTCTCCCTGCTAGCACTGTTGTCGTCACATTTTAATTAGCCGCTTCTTAGAGAGCCAAGTGCTTTTACGGTTGCATGGTGGGAGCTAGAGAAGAAAGGGGAACAAAGTGTTACAAATCCCTTTGGCCCTGCAGTCTAGGGGGAGATGGAAACCAGACTCGTAACATATCTCATGCAAATCATAATAGTGAAAAGGAACAGTGAGAACTAATAACAGACAACTTAAATCTACCGTTAAATACGGAGTTAACCAGTCATTGGAAAGTGGCTGGTGCATTCCGCATCCCAAAAGCCATGACAGAGTATTGTAGGAAGTTGTCTGGGGTTACGAAGGCAGAAAACTTAGACGCCCGTGAGGTTAACGGAACCTGCCAGTAACCTTTCAAGAGGTACAACTTAGTTACAGAAGTAGCAGTACCAACAGTGTCGATACAGTCGTCCAGTCTGGGTAACGGGAACGAATCTGGCATTGTGACAGAATTTACCTTTTGATAATCCATACTTTCAAGAAAGCAACTAACGGGCCTCCCGGGTGGCGCAGTGGTTATGTACCCAGTAGGTCCATCAGGTCTTCTGGTACTGGCCTTTTAACTATCCCAAAGCCCAGGACCAAGAGGCATGAAGAGGTAGCCTTTAGTTATTATGCCCCCAGCCTCTGGAATAGCCTGCCAGAGAACCTGTCGGGGGCCGAAACTGTGTACGTATTTAAACAAGATCATAAAACACACCTTTTTAGCTTTGGTTTTCCTCAGGGTGCTTTTTAGTTGTTGTTAGTTTTTAATTATCATGTTTGTTGTGTAGTAAATACTTAAGTTTTTATTTACATTGTTTTTATTTGTTTTTTTCTGAAGCACATTGTGTTGCATTCCATGTCTGAAATGTGCAGTGTAAATAAAGCTTGATTTGAAAACACAATGCAAATGAGAAACATGTAGGTGTCACGTCCTGACCTTAGTTCCATTTTTTATGTCTCTATTTTAGTTTGGTCAGGGCGTGAGTTGGGGTGGGCATTCTATGTTTTGGTTCCGTGTGTTATATTTCTAGGTGTTTGGCCTGGTATGGTTCCCAATCAGAGGCAGCTGTCAATCGTTGTCTCTGATTGAGAACCATACTTAGGCAGCCTGTTTTCCCACTATGGGTTGTGGGTAGTTGTTTTCCGTTTCAGTGTTTGCACCATACGGGACTGTTTCGGTTTTCATTTATTCTCTTGTTCTTTTGTATTTAATGTTCAGTTAATTAAAGGAAATATGAACACGTACCACGCTGCGCTTTGGTCTACTTCTTCCTCAGACGAACATCGTTACAGTAGGCTTATTACAGCAACATTTTAGCAGTAGCCTAGGCTGACTACTCAACTACAAGACATGTTGCGTGCACCATACAGCAATGCTGTATTCAACCGCACCAGTGATCCATGCAATGCAAAAAAACAAAGCATGTTTTAAGTTTAAATGTTACAACAACCTAGCTATGTTTTTGTTTTTTAGTGTTATTACATACTTTTTGATTAGGGTTACAGACTCTAATTTATACACAGCACCCTAGGTAAATAAGTGGACATTATAAAGGGACGTATTTTTTAAAAATAAAACAAACGCCAGTTTGCGTCGCCGTAGCATGCACAATGTTTTTGTAAAAACAAAGATAATAGGCTTTGTTTGGCCCACAAATTCATTGTTTTTTTTTCAATATGGCCCTTGAGCTGATTGAGTTTCACACTCCTGGTCTAAACACAAAACTTTAGCATGCTCTTTGGTATCACATGCACTTGTCAGTGTCATTACACCTGCAGAACTGGCAGTGTACATGCCTGACCTTTTAATCACACAACACAACAAATCACATTAACTAGCATGACAATGCGTCTCATCGAAGGCCAAAAAACACTAAGACAAAACCACGCCCCCAACAAGACATGCCTCCACTTCTTCTAATAGGCTACCGCCACAAAATATTTTGTCAAAATGCATTTTTATTGTACCTGACACATACCAAAAGCACTAACATGCATTTAAATGACTACAAACATGATACATTATCAGTCATGTAGTGACTTAATGTCTTTCATGTGCATATGTCAAATAAACAAACAAATTTGACGAGAGCATTGCAACCAACGTTCAACATCCCCTTGATTTAAGTAGAAATGATGCACCAATATTGCATTTTTAAATCATGTTATATGAAATGAAGAGCCCTTTAATATAAACCACATGGAGAATTCAATAAATCCGATTTTCACTATGGATAAAGACATGCTAAAGTGCCAAAATTCTGCATTTTGACATGTCTTTATTTTGCACCCCTCTGTGACTTCTAGGAATATTTCAACCCACAAACCCCAAAAGATAATAATTGTAAAGCCACAGTTCTTTTGTTGCTTTTAACACAGTTATTTCTGAAGATTATTATTTCATTTACATCTGTCCCTCATTTTACTGTCAACTCTGTTACTTGAACTGAACTCTGGTTTTAATATGGTGAAACTATTCCTTTTTAAATATTTATTTCAAAAGAAACATTGAACATCCAATAGTCAAATCATAGTGTAAAAACAGGTGAATTGGATATATATATATATATATATATATATATATATATATATATATATAATTATATTATATTATATTATATTATATATTATTATATTATAATATATATAGGGCCGTTCAGGTGGATTTTTCCCAGATGTGGTAAAGTCCGGCATCCCACTTGGCTGCGAAGGCACCATAACACTGCTAACTATACACTGAAGAGCCGTTTAATACTAATACTAATTGGAAGACCTAGACTTTGACATGTTGTGGACATGTTGTGGAGTGTTGCACGGTGTATAATTTTTGTTTACATTTTTAAAAACTAAAATAATAAAAATAGCCTAGTGACCGATCTCAGATTTTTTTCATTATTTAATCAAGCTGAAGAGAGTCTTATTTTATTTTTGAAATGGGAAAACTTGTTTTTTAAGTTGAATGTGTGCTGTTTATGTCAGAATGTTAAAATTAGGTGACATTGTGTTTTATTCGTGATCACAATTTACATTATGTCACTGCCAAAGTTTTGGCTTGGTGGCGCCAATTTCTTTTCTTCCATTGATCAATATATAAAGAGTAATTTATTATGAGATCGGTGTCCCTAAACCGGGACAGTTGTTGCTCAATATGCAATAATGTGACTAGAATGACGTTGTAAACAAAAGCCAACTTCCCAGGATATAGACATATGTCTTATATGGGAAACAGCTTAAATTCTTAGTAAATCAGTAGCTATTACAGCAAAAAAAAATACCATGCTATTGTTTGAGGATAGTGCACAACAACAAAATACTTTTATCACGGTAAATGGTTTGATAAATTCACCTCTGAAGGTAAATCATGTACTTACATTCAGTAATCCTTCTCTGATTTGAAATAATTTTGGGGAACTTGCATGGATCCGACACAAACAAAATAAACCCACTCCCTCCTAATGTGGCTTATGAATTGTTTTTTCAAATGTTTTAATTTTTGGTCCCAGTGGATGGTGCTGTGATGCCATATTGGTACAGTAGTTCCTCCTTTTAAAAGTTGTCATACTGCGGCACACCCTGCATGCTACTGCAGCATTCTGTGGCACGTCATTTAATTTTCAGCCATTTCTTCTGTTACTGAAGTTATTGCTAGTTTGACCACCAGAGGGCATCGTTCAAAAGCATTTGATAGTATTCCGGATTGGCATTACCAGAGAATTTAAAACCTTTTTTGTAATAACATAGTATATGGGATTGATTTTAAGAAATTTGGCTTAATTAATTTGATTAATATTATGGTGTTTCCATTCAGAGAAAAACAAAAAAGGAAACCCTAAGGGTTTCCGTTAGGATGGAATGGAAAATATGGCGCTGTACACCGTGATTGTCAGGAGTAGGCTACAGGATTGGAGGATTCTAAATAGTTTGCCTTCATTAGTCAGCTTTGTTCCAATATTTCTGTAAATCAGTGATATTTATTCCCATAGTTATTTGTTATGGATCACACCACTGAGTCAGTACATGTTAGAATCACCATTGGCAGTGATTACAGCTGTGAGTCTTTCTGGGTAAGTCTCTAAGAGCTTTGCACACTTGGATTGTACAATATTTGCACATTATTCTTTAAAAAATTATTAGGCCACTCAGGAACATTCAATGTCGTCTTGGTAAGCAACTCCATGGTATATTTGGCCTTGTATTTTAGGTTATTGTCCTGCTCAAAGGTGAATTTGTCTCCCAGTGTCTGTTGGAAAGCAGACTGAACCAGGCTTTCCACTAGGATTTTGCCTGTGCTTAGTTCTATTCCATTTATTTTTGTCCTAAAAAACTCGCTAGTCCTTGCTGATGACATGCATACCCAAAACATGATGCAGCCATCACCATGCTTGAAAATATGTGGTACTTAGTGATGTGTTATGTAGGATTTGCCCCAAACATAATGCTTTTTAGTCAGGCTTCCTTCTTTTCACTCTGTCATTTAGGTTAGTATTGTGGAGTAAGTACAATGTTGTTGATCCATCCTCAGTTTTCTCCTATCACAGCCATTAAACTATGTAACTGTTTTAATGTCATTGGCCTCATGGTGAAATCCCTAAGCAGTTTCCTTCCTCTCTGACAACTGAATTAGGAAGGGCGCCAATATCTTTGTAGTGACTGGGTGTATTAATACATCATCCAAAGTGCAATTAATAACTTCAATGTGCTCAAAGGGATATTCAATGTCTGCTTTTTTATTTTTTACCCATCTACCAATAGGTAGGCATTGCGTTCAGATATCCCGGTCCCGCCCTGTATGCAAATTATTTTACAGATAATTTTTTCAAAAAAATATTAATCTATTTATGTTATGCCACATATAAGTCGATGGTGCCACTTATCAATGATTTTATTGGGCAGGATAATGATAATTTAAATGTTTTCACTGTCTAGATCCGTCTATACTAATGCGTGCCTGACTACCTCCGGGGGTGGTCAGGAAGATCTGATCACAATCTGTCTTTTAATCGTCTACACCTTTCTAAAAATGTGGGCACAATAAGAATGAGGACAAGATAAGGACAAAGGACACATGTTAGCACCAGGTATTAATGGGGCTAAAGTCATCCTTGACCTGATTATTATTTCACTTAACTAGGACAGGTACTATATAGGTGTATTCTTACTTATTCTGCCAAGTAGCCTGAAAGCAACCCATCTTTTTGAATTCCAAAAGCTGTGCCACTGTCAACTGTCCAGAAGCTGTGTACTGTTTTGAGTTTAGTGTTATTTATCATGCGAAGTGTTACTAATACAATGTAAACCGATGCTTGCATTATTCAGTGGCACATTGTGTTCAAAATCTGTGTCTCATTTAATATTAATATTCAGAGTTGTCTAAAAGTGGGCAAATTAAGTTACCCTTTATAGTAAATTGCACTGTATTAGCTAATGGATTTCAAGTTGCTCATTTGTATTTATTATGGATCCAAAATTCAAAAGACACTCGCACATCTGAGCAATCTTATTTGCAGGTGCATGGCAACAATTGAACAAGATGAAGGAAGAAGGAAACCGCACACTGCTCTTGGTAGTATCACTGATCTTTAATAAGCTTACGTATCGGCCTCACAGCTTCATCAGAGATATTGTGAATTTTTTTACATTTGCACCCTTATGTAGACCTGGCCCAACCCACATCCGTTCCTCACATCGAAGGGGGTTGGAGGCA
Source organism: Oncorhynchus mykiss (assembly GCF_057628025.1). Classification (NCBI taxonomy): domain Eukaryota; kingdom Metazoa; phylum Chordata; class Actinopteri; order Salmoniformes; family Salmonidae; genus Oncorhynchus; species Oncorhynchus mykiss. Next base: position 44,760,728 of record NC_143033.1, on the reverse strand, counting down.
AAGGAAAAACAAATAAGTGCTACCAAACATAACAATATGCATTTCATAAATATTACAAAAATGTATAAATAAGACATATGAAACACGTCTGTAAAACCACAATGAGGACATAGCAAGATTTCATTAGTCATTGGGTACATTGTACAAAAAAACAGGCCTGGGTTTGATCCCTATGTCACAACCGGACGTGACCGGGAGACCCATGAGGCGGCACACAATTGTCCCTCAATTGTCCCAGTGTCGTCCGGGTTAGTGGACGGTTTGGCCGGCCGGGATTTACTTGTCCCATCGCGCTCTAGTGTGGCGGGCCGGGGGCCTGCAAGCTGACTTCGGTGGCCAGCTGGACGGTGTTTCCTCCGACATAATGGTGCGGCTGGCTTCCGGGTTAAGCGAGCAGTGTGTCAATAAGCAGTGCAGCTTCGCATGGTCGTGTTTCGGAGGACACATGGCTCGTGAGCTTCGCCTCTCCCAAGTCCATAGGGGAGTTGCAGCGATGGGACAATACTGTAACTACCAATTGAGGAGAAAAAGGGGTAAAATGCAGTATATATATATTTTTTTATTTGGCCTTTTGTTAGTAGCTTGGTGTTATTATGTGACCTGGGGTCTCTTTGCCAGGGCAGACACTGTCTAAAGCGTCCCTCCCTGTGTGCTCATTGGCTGGTCTGGGTGAAGAGGACATCACGTTGCTGTATAATGGCTCTGCTCTAGTCTGCCAGAAGAGAAAGAAGCTATGAACAACTGGTCATGGAGATGTCACTAGAAACATGCTTCGCAACAGCTGTACCTAGATGACCATCATGTTTGGATTTATTGGTGAAGAGGAGGAAGTGGTGATATCGTCATAGACAGCAGTAGGAGTTCATCTTACAATATATCCAGCAAACCAAACAAAAGTGCACACTCTTAGGCTGAATCTTAAATGGCACCCTATTCCTTAGTGCAGGGCTTCCCAGATTTCAAGCTCTCTCTACAAAATCAAAGAAAAAGAATACAGTTTGTAACCATACTGTACCTGTAATGAAAGAAAGCTGTGAATATATACAACACAAAATATTACATTTAGAAGTAGACCATTGCACAAAAATGATTAAACCAGTTTCCAGCTATATTGTGTTGACAAAAACACTAATCACATTCACATACTGGTTTGACTTGGTTTTCAATTTCAATTAAAACTATGGGGGGCTGCAACAAATCAATTGAGCGAATCAATAAAAAAGTACTACTGTACCATAATGTTGTTCTTCATGCTCATTTTCAATATGTTTTTGTTTTGGCATTTTCTTCTTGGTAAGGCACACAAATATCAGAAGTAGAACAGTAAAAACTACGGACAGCCCAACGTACCATTCTGTCGTCCCTGTAGAAGTAAAAAATATAATACCCTGAATTTGTATTGTAGAACCTTGACATTCAATAAAAAGTAACTTGACATGAAATAGCAAGAAACATAAGATGTAGTAGGAGAAATTATGATGATTGTCATTATAGTCAACATTTGAAACTCTTTAAATGAGGCCATGTGCAGATCAAAGATGGAGTTGGTGATCAACAGTACTAAAGCACTTCCTGTCCAACTCATCTTTAGTTCCCCGCACACCTCCTACCATCCTTCACTGGAACCTTCTGACCTCCATTTCCTATAACCTTTAAGAAAGCAACTTACATTTTCAAAAACTACAACAGGTTTCTAGCCAGGGGGAGGACTTTTTCAGGTTCTTTGGTCACAGTGAAACTGATTTTATTTTAAGTGGCCCCCGATTACCTTTTCTTTTTACCTTTTTGACTACAGAATGGAGAAAATTGCCATTTTCACAGAGAAACCGGTATGATGCTGGATATAATGAAAATGAATGAAGGTTAAAAAGTGGTGAAGTTCCCCTTTAACATGTATCTCACACATTTTCAGTTGCAGTTACCCCTGAGCCATTCTATATGTATCCTGTTCATCAGGCAAACAGTACGAATGTAAAAACAAATATATGTCATTAAAAACACCTCTTAGTTATTTTTTTCTTCAGTTAGCAGAAGCATGATGCTGGTGTTGGTCTGTCTAAACTGGTTCTTTGCAATACACCAGTACGGGGCCCCTGGTTCTCTCCTAGAAATGATAATAATAGAAGATTTCAACAACCAAAAAATGGGAATAATGAAACTGTCCTGGTACCTGTTGTCAAACTTACTAGGCTCTATTTTAACAAACCTAACTCAAATGGTAAATCTTAGCACTAGCGATAGCATTATGGGTTCTAGAGTGTATCTGAAATATTTGCAGTAGCTGGCAGTGGCACAAAAGGGCTGGGTTTTGATGAATAAACAAGTTGTGGGTGTGTCAAAGCCTTGGCCCCTCACTTGTCAATCAGAATGTGTTCCATGGCTAAATACAGTGCCTTCAGAAAGTAGACACACCCACATTTTGTTGTGTTACAGCCTGAATTTAAAATGTATTAAATGTAGATTTTGAGTCACTGGCCTACACACAATACCCCATAATGTCAAAGTGGAATTAGGTTTTTAGAAATGTTAGCACATTCATGAAAAACCAAAAGCTGAAATGTCTTGTCAATAGCTATTTAACACCTTTGTTAGGGCAAGCATGAATTAGTTCAGGAGTTGCTTAACAAGTCACCTAATAAGTTGTATGGACTCACTCTGTGTGCAATAATAGTGTTTAACATGATTTCTGTACCCCACACATGCAATTATTTGTAAGGTTCCTCAGTCGAGCAGAGAATTTCAAACACAGATTCAGCAACAAAGACCAGGAAGGTTTTCCAATGCCTGGCAAAGGCCACCGATTGGTAGATGGGTAAAAAAAAATTACTAACATTGAATATTCCTTTGAGCATGGTGACATTATTAATTACACTTTGGATGGTGTATCAATACACCCAGTCACCCAAAAGATACACACATCCTTCCTAAGTTAGTTGCCAGAGAGGAAGGAAACCTGTTTTAAAGTCAATGGTGACTTTAAAATAGTTAAAGAATTTAATGGCTGTGATAGGAGAGAACTGAGGATGGATCAACAACATTGTACTTACTCCACAAAACTAACCTAAATGACAGATTGAAAAGAAGTAAGCCTGTTCAGAATAAAAATATTCCAAAATATGCATCCGGTTTGCAATAAGGCACTAAAGTAATACTGCAAAAACTGTAGCAAAGCAATTCAGTTTTTGTCCAGAATACAAAGTGTTAGGTTTGGGGAAAATCCAATAAAGCACATTACCACTCTCCATACTTTCAAACATAGTGGTGGCTGCATCTTGTTATGGGTATGCTTGTAATCGTTAAGGACGGGGAGCTAAAACTGAAAACATGTGTCAAAGAAATTAACTTTATGTCCTGAATCCAAAGTGTTATGTTTGGGGCAAATCCAAAACAACACATTGCTGAGTACCACTCTTCATATTTTCAAGCATGGTGGTGGCTGCATCATGTTATGGGTATGCTTGTCATCAGCAAGGACTACAGAGTTTTTTGGATAAAAATAAACGGAATTGAGCTAAGCACAGGCAAAATCCTAGCAGAAAACCTGGTTCAGTCTGCTTTCCAAGAGATACTGGGAGACAAATTCCTAAACCACAATAACCTAAACCACAATGCCAAATATACACTGGAGTTGCTTACCAAGATGACTTTGAATGTTCCTGAGTGGTTTAGTTACAGTTTTGACTCAAATCAGCTTGAAAATCTGTGTTAAGATGTGAAAATGACTGTCTAGCAATGATCAACAACCAAGTTGACAGAGCTTGAAGAATAAAAAAAAAAGCAAAGCTCTAAGACACTTACCCAGGAAGATATTTCTGTATTTCATTTTCTATACATTTGTTTTCAAAACATGCTTTCACTTTGTCATTATGGGGTATTGTATGTAGATGTTTGAGATTTAATTTTTTTTTAAAATCCATTTTGAATTCAGGCTGTAACACAACAAAATAAGGAATAAGTCAAGGCACTATGTGGTTGCTTCAAGTTTTGTATTTACAGTTTTCATGTATTGCATTGTCATCAACTCCAATTCGCTAGGTGTATGACAGACTTGTGGGTATCATCCGTAGTATATTTTCCGCATTCACATGCTAGTCGGAACTAGGAATCTCTGAAATTTCAGACTTGCTAATTGGTTGTATATAGTTATACACGTGCAGCGTTCAACCAGTTAACAAATTTTACATTTCTGAGTTTCCTTGTTTCCGACTAGCACATGAATGTGGCATAAAAATCGTGGTTAGACAGTGGTTTGGTCAGACACCAAGTCTTACTCTCAAGTAGACAGAGACATTGCTCATTATGACCTGACATCATGGCATACAGATGTAGTAATGTACTAACAGGGGTTTTTCAATACAGCACCAGTGTCTTGCCAGTGATTATGTTCATGTAAGCTCTAGTGTTATTATTTGAGATCTGTGTTTCCATAGCTAGGGCTGACATTGGGGACGTGAAGAGCAGAATCAACAACCTCTGCATCAGAAAGAGAGTTGATTTGTGAGAAGGTGTTAACCCATGTTCACAGTTAGCCAAATGCCAGCTGCATAGTACCAGTTGCCTGACCTTGGCCCCAAGTCAGAGCAGGTTCACTGAGGCCATGGTCAGGTGAGACACTGGAACCGGGCCAAGGAGGTGAAAACACCAAAGTCTGAGCATTTTGGGTAAAACACTGGGGTAAGTCCTTTGTGGAAATTCAACATATTAATATAATATTAGTATAATAATAACAGTATATTATTCTTATATAAAATATATCAATAGTAATGTACTATTGTCTGCCTACTTGATCATACTGTCCGTTGGACTGTACCTGAGCTGCAGGGATGTGGAGAGTCTCGCTGATATTGTGGCTGCTACTGCCTTCCCGCTGCCACCACATCTGTGGCCTGGGACTTCCATCTGCAGTACAGTTGAGAGTCAGGGAGGATCCAACAGCCATGCACAGGGAGTCCTGTGTCACAGCCCCATAGTGGTTCCTCACAGGCACAGTGCTGGGCCCATCTACAATGGAAAGACAGACTACAATATTACTGTACATTCAGTGTGATGCTACTTTTAGCATGATATCAGTACTACACATAAATCTCAATTTAGATTGTTGCTACTGGAGACTCCGATTGTGGGAGTGAGTCACATATTCTGTGGTATAGACTCAGATCCATTTGTGTATCTTGCCCTTTTCTCATTTGGCCAGAGTGGATGAGACACCATACAGGTGCACTCAATGGACTTGTTCACTGCCACAGGGATGGACCTGAGTTGGCAGTGCAGAGAGAAGGTGCCATCTGTACTGTTTATGCTGATGGTGTCATTGCCTGGTGGGTCATGGTGAGGGAACTAGAAGAAAAATAAACGCACACCTATTAAGACGAGGTGCTGGCTAGCGGAGTAGAAACTTGAAAATTAAAGAGAGCCGCACACTCTAGGAGCTCAGATGCAAACATTTAATACCAACGTTTCGACAGCCAAGCTGTCTTCATCAGGGTATAATCACAAACACTGCGGGATGACTCGTTTATATAGTGTCAAAAGACACAGGTGTCTGTAATCATGGCCAGGAGTGGCCTAATATCATTGGTTAATAATCAAATATTAAAATGTCATACACTGTAATGTGCAATATGCTCTGATATGTGCAAGCTGTTATGCAGTCACAATTATATCTTGCTGACCTAAGTAAAACATTCCATTAGGTTCTGTCACATTTTAGTAAGATATTCCCTCAACATTACCATCCTTAACAAGCTTTATTGATATTTTCAGACATTACAGTGTCAACAATTTGCTTATTTCTAGAGAAAAACTCTATTAAATGTAATTATCTACCAGTGCATGTCAACCGGAAGGTTCAAAATAGCATACTATAAAAAAAATATTGTTGAAACTTACCTTTACTTAGTCTAGAGAGACAGAGGCAGAAGATAACAAAAATATCCATTTCACCCATGGTGTCTGTTAACTAATATCATCTGTTGAATGTGTTCCTTTTTCTACCCTTATTTCTCTTTTTGTTTTGGTGGGGTCATGTGGGCTAACTTGTCAACAGATGAACGAAGTTCACAGAGACAACAGTGTTTCAGTGTCGATCAAAACAGTGACATAAAAAGGAAATATACACTGAACAAAACATTTCAAAAATGTTACTGAGTTACAGTTCATATAAGGAAATCAGTCAATTGAAATAAATTAATTAGGCTCTAATCTATGGATTTCACATTACTGGGAATACAGATATGCATCTGTTGGTTACAGATACCTTAAAAGGTAGACTGGTTTTCTGATCCATGCCTCTATCTGGCAAGACCACCATTTGCCTCATGCAGTGTGACACATCTCCTTCGCATAGATGTTGATTGTGGCCTGTGGAATGTTGCCCCACTCCTCTTTAATGGCTGTGCGAAGTTGCTTGATATTGGTGGGAACTGGAACACCCTGTCGTACACGTCAATCCAGAGCATCCCAAACATGCTCAATGGGGGACATTTCTGGTGAGTATGCAGGCCTTGGAAGAAACGGGACACTTTCAGCTTACAGGAATTGTGTACAGATCCTTGTGACATGGGGCTGTGCATTGTGATGCTGAAACATGAGGTGATGGTGGTGGATGAATGGCACGACAATAGGTATCTGGACCTCGTCATAGTATCTCTGTTTATTCAAATTTACATTGATAAAATGCAATTGTGTTCGCAGTCCGTAGCTTATATCTGCCCATACCATAACCCCCCCCCCCCCCCCCCGAAATGTATGTGGATGTTAAATGATTCAGTAAGCATTCATTAGGCATCATTAGTGAATGAGACTAACAGACAATATAGTTACAGTTCTCATGGACAATGTTTTCCTCACCCCACATTTGTAATGTTAATAAGATATAGGACACCAAACATGCCTAATAAATCAGCTCCATGAAAAAGCTCTCTTTTCTTCACCACACTGTTTCATTCGGATAAAAAGATACCTCACTTGACTCATGACCTATTCTGACCTCAATTGATTCCACCCACACAGACAACCAGACTTTCAAGTCAGGAGGACCAAAAGGGTATATTACAAAGCAGGATCAATGAGTTAGCCAACTAACTTAAATATTCTGAAATAAATATTTTAAAAAAAAGTTAAGCTTGAAATAGGTATGGTCTAATTGACTCATCAACCAAAATCACATACTTAAGTTAAGCTTTCTTAAACAATTCGAAATAACTATTGATTTTCTGGTTCATTATCAAAGTTAGCTGGCTAACTCATTAATCTTCCTCTCTGATCAACTGCATTAGCAATAGTCACTGGAGAGATCATTCACCTGTAGTATCTCTCTTGCACTAAGTCCACATGTCACATCCTTCTCTGTTTCACAACATTATTTATTCATGTTGTGATATCTACTATACTTGCCATGCATGTTGATTTTGGATTGGATGGGGTATAAAGTCAGTTATGGTGACATCTTGCAGAACATCTAATTCTGCTAGATGTTCTTGTCTATGTCTTGGCAGGACTGGTGGAGCACTTGTATTAGCTGTGTTGTTGGGTAGCTCCTCTGAACAACAGTGGCCTGACGAGAGAGCACATTTTCTATGCCAGGAGAAATCATGCCTCACTAGCTCATTGTTATGGATGCATCCAAATAAATGTCACTAGAAAGCAGCTTAAACAAATGCAATTGCAGCTACTGTTGTTATTGTGGCTGCACTGTTTGACCCGACTAAGTTAGCCGTAGTTGGCTAGCTAGTAAGCAAGGGATAGGAACGTTGCCAACCAGTATGGCAATGGAACATTTAGAATGAACGACTGGGTAGATACAGAACAAAAAGACTGAACGACTGGGTCGTGTCTCTAGCAACCGAACCGATAGAACGAATGACCAGCCGGTTTGGGTACAACTCTTTATTTGTGTTGAGACTATATCATGTGGAAGGATGAAATAGAATGAATAAAATTCATCACAATAAAAAAATGTAGGAAATGTGTCAACCATTATTTGAATATGTTGGTAACCTGTTGTATGAAAGTGATTATAAACTGGGTGGTTGGAGTTCTGAATGGTGATTGGCTGAAAGCCGTGGTACACTGCTCAAAAAAATAAAGGGAACACTAAAATAACACATCCTAGATCTGAATGAATGAAATATTATAAATAATATATATTTTCTTTACATAGTTGAATGTGCTGACAACAAAATCACACAAAAATGATCAATGGAAATCAAATTTATCAACGCATGGAGGTCTGGATTTGGAGTGACACTCAAAATTAAAGTGGAAAACCACACTACAGGCTGATCCAAATTTGATGTAATGTCCTTAAAACAAGTCAAAATGAGGCTCAGTAGTGTGTGTGGCCACGTGCCTGTATGACCTCCCTACAACGCCTGGGCATGCTCCTGATGAGGTGGCGGATGGTCTCCTGAGGGATCTCCTCCCCGACATGGACTAAAGCATCCGCCAACTCCTGGACAGTCTGTGGTGCAACGTGGTGTTGGTGGATGGAACGAGACATGATGTCCCAGATGTGCTCAATTGGATTCAGGTCTGGGGAACGGGCAGGCCAGTCCATAGCATCAATGCCTTCCTCTTGCAGGAACTGCTGACACACTCCAGCCACATGAGGTCTAGCATTGTCTTGCATTAGGAGGAACCCAGGGCCAACCGCACCAGCATATGGTCTCACAAGGGGTCTGAGGATCTCATCTCGGTACCTAATGGCAGTCAGGCTACCTCTGGCGAGCACTTGGAAGGCTGTGCGGCCCCCCAAAGAAATGCCACCCCACACCATGACTGACCCACCACCAAACCGGTCATGCTGGAGGATGTTGCAGGCAGCAGAACGTTTTCCACGGCGTCTCCAGACTCTGTCATGTCTGTCACATGTGCTCAGTGTGAACCTGCTTTCATCTGTGAAGAGCACAGGGCGCCAGTGGCGAATTTGCCAATCTTGGTGTTCTCTGGCAAATGCCAAACGTCCTGCACGGTGTTGGGCTGTAAGCGCAACCCCCACCTGTGGACGTCAGGCCCTCATACCACCCTCATGGAGTCTGTTTCTGACCTTTTGAGCAGACACTTGCACATTTGTGGCCTGCTGGAGGTCATTTTGCAGGGCTCTGGCAGTGCTCCTCCTGCTCCTCCTTGCACAAAGGCGGAGGTAGTGGTCCTGCTGCTGGGTTGTTGCCCTCCTACGGCCTCCTCCACGTCTCCTGATGTACTGGCCTGTCTCCTGGTAGCGCCTCCATGCTCTGGACACTACGCTGACAGACACAGCAAACCTTCTTGCCACAGCTCGCATTGATGTGCCATCCTGGATGAGCTGCACTACCTGAGCCACTTGTGTGGGTTGTAGACTCCGTCTCATGCTACCACTAGAGTGAAAGCACCGCCAGCATTCAAAAGTGACCAAAACATCAGCCACGAAGCACAGGAACTGAGAAGTGGTCTGTGGTCACCACCTGAAGAACCACTCCTTTATTGGGGGTGTCTTGATAATTACCTATAATTTCCACCTGTTGTCTATTCCATTTGCACAACAGCATGTGAAATGTATTGTCAATCAGTGTTGCTTCCTAAGTGGACAGTTTGATTTCACAGAAGTGTGATTGACTTGGAGTTACATTGTGTTGTTTAAGTGTTCCCTTTATTTTTTTGAGCAGTGTATATCAGACCGTATACCATGGGTAACATTTACACATTTTTGCCTTGTCAGCTTGGGGATTCGATCCAGCAACCTTTCGGTTACTGGCCCAATGCTTTATAAACTGTGTTGTTCGAGCCCTGAATGCTGATTGGCTGACAGCCATGATATATCAGACCATCACAAAACATTTATTTTTACTGCTCTAATTACGTTGATATCTAGTTTAAGGCACGGGGAGGTGTGGTATATGGCCAATTTAGCACAGCTAAGGGCTGTTCTTAAGCACAGCGCAATGTGGAGTGCCTGGATACACAAACCCCCGAGGTGCCTCATTGCTATTATAAACTGTTTACCAATGTATTTGGAGCATGCGCGTGGTATACCACGGCTGTCAGTCAATCAGCACCCAGGGCTCGAACCACATAATTTATAATGCTTAATAATGCCCTCGAAGCAGGTGTTTGAAGGATATATTGGCACAGTTGCCGGCACGAGGCGATCCTCTAAACACTGGCTTGTCTGACATTATCACTAAAATAATGCAGAGTATATTTGTATGGTGGAATTGAGTGTCTATAGTTCATTCTTACATGTTCTATGTTTGAGCTGCTTTTGAAAGCAAAAGTCAAATTGAAAACATTATTGGCATTGTTGAATTTATTTTCATAATGCAAGCTAGGACTGATAGTTTGATTACCACGGCAACTAATAGCTATCTAGTAAACTTGCTACCTAATCGGTGGATGTTGAACAAATGTCTACAGGCAAATTAACACATTTCTAGTGGCAAATGTGTTAAGTTATAGCCATGGTGTAAAAGGTATAATCAACATGGGTCTCTATGAGTTCTCTGGAAAATAATGCAACTCTGTGGAAGGTCAGTTACACTCCGATAGCGTGTCATGAAACGTCCCTTTCACGTCGTTCATTATTTTCCATAGAACGCATAGCCCTCGTTGACTATTCCTCACATAAGTGTTGTGCTTTGTAGATTTGATGGGGTTTTTAATGTGTGTATAATGCCTGTATACATACCCATATGCTACACTACAGGGTGAGGGTGCTGTTGTGGGTTTAGAAATATGTGGATCAAGTAGGACACCTAGTGGCCTTTTAAATCAACTTCACACTTTCCCTTACAAAAACAGATTACAGTTTCGAAGTGGAAGTGGAGTGGAAGTGCAGTAACTGTTGTCAACTGTAGTATTTTGGATGCTGTTAAAAGGGCTAAGACTTACTTATACCGTATTAATTTAACGACTTATTGTTTTTCAGTCAATAGATGTAATTATGTATTGACTGGAAAGCAGAGAACAGAGAATTACACAAGCTGTATAGAAACGAGTCCTGTTTTTACTATGTTTACTGTCAACCGGAACTTACTTTGAAATTGGAGGGGGACCCTTACCAAAAAATGTTGCAGTTTTGAAACTGCAGTAAAAGTGTAGCAAGTGCAGTTAACGGTGGTATTTTGGAAGCTGTGATTGCAGAATAACTGCAGTGTACTGCACTGTTATTTTGGATGCAGTATTTTCAGATATACTGCATTCTAACTGCAGTTATACTGCACCCTTTTTTCGAAAGAGGATATTTTTCCTCAACCCTAACCGACCACAGTCCCTTATGATTACAGTACTTAACACATCACACATCTTTCAGTTATCCACAGCAAAACCCCTTATGCTGCAAAGGGGACTCACTTTCATACTCACGTGTCCCCATAGCCTGATCACCATTCTGTTTTACTGACGCTTGAAGTGAAAGAGAATGGTGAAGGCTGCGATCAGGCTGGTTCCAACTTGTTCATGTCCCCATGGGTCAAGGCAATGTTTTGATAGTGCTGGTGTTATTAGGGGCTGTGTTAATGGCATGAGAAGGAGATGAAGGATTGTGGCCTGTCATGAAAAACCATCGCCAAACCAGCAGCTCTCTCGTGGAAGCTTTATGTTCCACATAGGAACAAAGACGAGTAAGTTAGTAGGTTAATGGCTCAAAGCGACTTACAGTAGTGAGTGCATATATTTTCATTTGAACCGGTCACCCGTGGGAATCGAACTCACAACCCTGGCATTGCAAGTACCATGCTCTACCAACTGAGACACACAGAACCACACTGAGGACACATGGGAATGCTTAATTTGGTCATCGGTACACATAGTGCTGATCTGCATTGCAAAAGAGACCTAATTTTGTTTCATCGGTCCACAGAACATTTCCCAAGGATTAAAAGCTTGGAAAGTTCAATCAGGACCTTTTCCATGTAATTTTTAACAGTGGGGTCTTCCTATGTTTACCAATGACCAAATGAAGCATTCAAAGAAAAGAACACCCAATCAAATGAAGCATTCAAAGAAAAGAACACCCAATCAAATGAAGCATTCAAAGAAAAGAACACCCAATCAAATGAAGAGGAGGCCATTTAATATGGCGGGGTTGCTTCGCTGCCTCTGGTACTGGGGGCCTTGAATGTGTGCAAGACATCATGAAATCAGAAGAATATCAAGTTGTTTTGGAGTGCAATGTTCAACCCAGTGTTCAAAAACTGAGTCTACGTTGAAGGTTGTGAGTCATCCAGCAGGACAACAACTGCAAACAATCAAAAAGTACACAGGAATGGTTAAAGAAGAAAAACTGGAATGTTCTGGAGTGGCCAGCAATGAGTCCAGATCAGAAAATCTATGGCGAGATCTGAAAACAGCAATTGGTAGAAGGCACCCCTCAACATTAACAATTGGAGCAGTTTGCAGCAGAAGAGAAAGCAAAATTGCCCGTAGAAAAGTGGGGCAAGCTCACTGATGGCTACAACAACAAGCGTTTGTCTGCAGACAGTTATCTTGGCTGTGCAACCAAGTACTAGCTCCGGGGTACCAAAAACTTTGTCAATGCCATTTGTTTATATTTTCTAAATTAAAGGGGGGCTGAACTGGCTGATTTCGCCTCGGTTATCCTCATTAAGAAATGTGACTGAGAAGACTATATTTGTGTGTTGGCGGTGGGGTTTGATGTAGGTGTTCCTTGGGTGTGTCGTTATCTCATGTCACTCAGAGTTTGATTAAGCTGAATAGGGGTGCACCGGGCTATGGCCTGTTAGGTGGCTGGGCAAAAGCGGTGAGGGAGAAGCGCCCTTCTCAAATCGAACAGTAATCTGCGCCGCAGGGTTGTATTGTCCACAAGGCAGCAGGGTGCATCATTAAGAAACACACAACATGTATTTTCCATAAAGTATACACTGGGTGTAAAAAACATTAGGAACACGTTCCCCTTTTGCGCTCAGAACAGCCTCAATTCATCAGGGCATGGGCTCTACAAGGTGTCGAAAGCTTTCCACGGGTATGCTGGATTGCAGTTCTTGACACACTCAAACCAGTGCACCTGGCACCTACTACCATGCCCTGTTCGAAGGCACTTAAATATTTTGTCTTGTCCATTCACCCTCTGAATGGCACACATGCACAATAAATATCTTGATTGTCTCAAGGCCTAAAAATCCTTCTTTAACCTGCCTCCTCCCATTCGTCAACACTGATTGAAGTGGATTGAACAAATTACATCAATAAGGGATCATAGCTTTCACCTGAATTTAGCTGGGTAGTCCATGTCATGGAAAGAGCCGGTGTTCCTAATGTTTTGTACACTCAGTGTACGTTTGAATTTTCAAACTCATTTTACTTGAAAAGGCACATAAAGCACATACATTTTTATTAGGAGAGCAAACCCTATTGTGAAAACTGGGGATTCTAATTAATTACTCCACGTGGTTGAAATAATTCACTATGGTCAAGTTCCCCTGCACAAAGGTTATCTCCATCAACCAATCGTTGCGTGCCATGCCATTGACTACCGTTGGTCACCAGATTGCTATAACATATTAGCTAACCACATTATATGTAAAATACCTGGGCAGAGGAAGGGGTCCCTTTGTTTTTAGCCAAATTTGCCATCAGCATTGAACAGGACACCCGGCTCACACCCGGGAGGGAACCAGGTTTCAAAAGGAATGCAATCACTTTTAACCCAGTGCAAACTCTGCCCTCCCGGGTAACCGGGCCAGCTTAATCCCCTCACTCAAACATGTCCTAGGCCAGGGGTGTCAAACTCATTCCATGGATGTCCTAGGTGCTGCATGTTTCCCATCTCCAGTTCTTGAGTACCCCCAACAGTACACCTTTCTATTGTAGCCCCGGACAAGCACACCTGATTCAACTTGTCAACTGATCATCAAGCCCTCGATGAGTTGACTCAGGTATGTTTGTCCTGGCTACAACAAAAATGTGTACTGTTGGGTGTAATTGAGGACCAGAGAATCACTGCTCTAAATAACTCAATTGGGTAGTTAAGCTGTCTGTAAAGTAATGGACGGGCTCTAGGTTGAACCTGCTGCTATGATTGGATAGAGTGCTCTTCATTCATCGACTCCTTATTGTATGACAATTTCTCTGGTCAGTTCTCCTCGCATGTTTTGCTCCAATCATTTAGATTGTCGTTGTCAGCTGGTTATGATAAATAGTTTCGCGAGGACAAATTATAATAACTAACAAGTGGACCAAAAGTACGTAAAAAATATGAAACGCAGATACGTGTTCTGACTGAGTGACAGAAAACTCACATGCCTGCTTCAAGTTTTGAGAACACCCCCCCACACACACACACCTCGGCTGCTTCTGACCTGCAGCTTTCGCGGACTATAAATGTGCAAAGCATTTTAGGCATTTTAAAACGATACTCGATTATGAGTATCATCCAATCCAATATATCAACTGTCAATTAACGAATATGACTATGGCCAGATCAATTACTGTGATTATGTTTCCCTTGAAACAAAGTGCCTGATTTGAGGCTACTTGAGGGCATAGAATGTTAGCAGCGGGAGCCACGAGGTTGGTCAGGTGTGCCGGGGTAGCCGCTGGTAGGCCCGTGTGGCCACATGGTACACTGTTTTGGCAGCTTGGTTTGCCATAGGAATGCCAGTTGGCCGAAGTTCCCTTCCCCCACCATTGCATTAACTTCCCGGGTTTCGGCACCATGAAAATAGCTCTAAACTGGGTGTAGGATAGGTGGGAAGTCACGCAATAAGTGCATCTGTAAGAATACAATGAAAGAGGAGGGTGTCCTTTGACCATTTAATAATTAAGGTTAGCTCTTTGGTCTTCAAGGCTTAAATGATGTGTCACGCGGGACTAGGTGGGTGCAGGAATCAGACGCAGAGAGAGTTCCACTGAGGTTAAGTGCTTTACTCAGGCACAACAAAATAATAAGCTTAACAAATACAGGGCGCGTGACACACAACGAGACAACCCAAAAACCACAGGGTGCCAAGTTTAAAGAAAATAAAATCCACCACTACCTAAAATGCACACACGTAACATAAAGACAATCCCGCACAAAACAAGGGGGGGTCTACCTACTAAATATAGGGAAGCTAATTAAACCAAACAACAGAAACATAGGTGAAACTAATAAGACAAAACAAACAGACAAACGAAAAAGGGATCGGTGGCGGCTAGTAGGACGCTGACGACGACCGCCGAGCACCACCCCAAAGAGGCAGGGGAGCCAACTTCTGCGGAAGTTGTGACAGTACCCCCCCCCTGACGCGCGGCCCCCGCAGCGAGCCGCCACCGGCCTCGAGGACGACCCGGAGGGCGAGGTGCCGGGCGATCCGGGTGGAGGCGGTGGAAGTCTCTCAGGAGAGAAGGATCTAAAATGTCCGCCACCGGAACCCAGCATCTCTCCTCCGGACCGTACCCTTCCCAGTCCACGAGGTATTGTAGGCCCCTCACCCGGCGTCTTGAGTCCAGAATGCCAGAATGCCACGTACTGTGTACGCCGGGGACCCTCGATGTCCAGAGGGGGCGGCGGGACCTCAGGCACCTCACCTTCTTGCAGGGGACCAGCCTGGAGAGACACATGAAACGAGGGGTTAATACGGTAATACCTAGGATGTTGTAACCTGTAACACACCTCGTTTATTCTCCTCAGGACTTTGAACGGCCCCACACACTTCCGACAGGGCAGGCGGAGGGGCAGGTTTCGGGTCGAGAGCCAGACCCTGTCCCCAGGTGCGAACACGGGGGCCTCACTGCGGTGCTGGTCAGCGCTCCTCTTCTGCCGTTCTCCCGCTAACCTTAGCGATTCCTGGACAGCTTTCCAGGTGTCCTTAGAGCGCTGTACCCATTCCTCTACCGCAGGAGCCTCGGTCTGGCTCTGATGCCATGGGGCCAGGACCGGCTGGTAACCCAACACACACTCAAAAGGGGACATGTTCGTTGAGGAGTGGCGGAGGGAGTTCTGAGAGAGCTCAGCCCAAGGAACATACCTCGCCCACTCACCAGGCCGGTCCCGGCAATATGACCGCAGAAACCTGCCCATATCCTGGTTTACGCTCCACCTGCCCATTACTCTCGGGGTGAAAACCCGAGGTCAAGCTGACCGAGACCCACAGTCTCTCCATAAACGCCCTCCAAACTCTGGATGTGATTTGGGGGCCCCGATCAGAAACGATGTCCTCAGGCACCCCATAGTGCTGGAAGACATGGGTAAACAAGGCCTCCGCAGTCTGCAGGGCCGTAGGGAGACCGGGCAACGGGATGAGACGGCAGGACTTAGAAAACCGATCCACAACGACCAGGATCGTAGTACTTCCCTGGGACGGGGGAAGGTCGGTAAGAAAGTCCACCGATAACTGTGTCCACGGCCGTTGTGGAACGGGGAGGGGCTGTAACTTCCCTCTAGGAAAGTGTCGAGGAGCCTTGCTCTGAGCGCACACCGAGCAGGAGGAGACATAAAATCTCACGTCCTTAACCAACGTGGGTCACCAGTATCTCCCTCTAAGACTCCGCACTGTCCTCTCGATGCCAGGATGACCCGAGGAGGGGAGAGTATGAGTCCAACGAATTAGCTTATCCCGGACCCCCCTCGGCACGTACTGAGCCCCCGCTGGACAGTTAGGGGGGGCCGGCTCTAACCATGAGGCCCTCTCTATCTCCGTGTCCACCTCCCATACTACCGGTGCCACGAGACATGAAGGTGGAATGATGGGAGTTGGTTCAATGGACCGCTCCTTCGTATCATAGAGGCGGGACAGCGCGTCGGCTTTGGTGTTTTGGGAGCCTGGCCGGTACGAGATGGTGAACCGAAACCGGGTGAAAAACATGTCCCATCTAGCTTGACAGGATTCAGTTTCCTCGCTGCCCGGAAATACTCGAGATTACGATGGTCAGTCCAGATGAGAAAATGGTGTTTCGCCCCCTCAAGCCAATGTCTCCACACCTTCAGAGCCTTGACAACAGCTAACAACTCTAGGTCCCCCACGTCATAGTTTCACTCCGCCGGACCGAGCTTCCTCGAAAAGAAGGCACAAGGGCGGAGCTTGGGTGGCACGCCCGAGCACTGGGACAGCACGGTCCCGACCCCCGCCTCGGACGCGTCCGCCTCCACTATGAACGCTAAAGAGGGGTCCGGATGCGCCAACACAGGCGCATTGGTGAACAGCTCCTTCAAACGACTGAAAGCTCTGCCCGCGTCTGCTGACCAACGCAAGCGCACCGGTCCTCCCTTCAGCAGTGAGGTAATGGGAGCAGCTACCTGACCAAAACCCCGGATAAACCTCCAGTAGTAATCGGCAAACCCTAAAAACCGCTGCACCTCTTTCACCGTGGTCGGAGTCGGCCAATTACGCACGGCTGTAACGCGGTCACCCTCCATCACCACCCCGGAGGTGGAAATATGATAACCCAGGAAGGAAAAGGCCTGTTTGAAGAACACAGATTTCTCCGCCTTGCAATACAGGTCATGCTCCAGCAGTCGCCCAAGTACCTTACGCACCAGAGACACATGCGTGTGGAATGGCAGAATAGATCAAGATGTCATCGATGTACACTACCACTCCCTGCCCGAGCAGGTCTCAGAGAATCTCATCTACGAAGGATTGGAAGACGGCTGGAGCATTTTTCAACCCATATGGCATGACGTGGTACTCATAATGACCAGATGTAGTACTAAATGCGTTTTTCCACTCATCTCCTCCCCGGATACGCACCAGATTATACGCACTCCTCAGGTCCAGTTTTGTGAAGAAGCGAGCCCCGTGAAATGATTCCACCGCCTTAGCGATGAGAGGTAACTAAACCCCACTGTGATGGAATTTAGACCTCGATAATCAATGCACGGACCTCCCTCCTTTTTCTTCACAAAAAAAGAAGCTGGGCAGCCAGCAGGTTGTCGAGACGGATGGCCATGTCAATGAGCTCATCCAGCGTGAGGGTGGTGTCCCGACACGCTAGCTCCCTGCGGACGACCCTCTGGCGGGTGGTCAAACACAGCTCGGAATCGGCGGGTGAACTCGGGGTAATGATCCCTCGCCGAGTCTGGACCATTCCACACTGCGTTTGCCCACTCGAGAGCTCGCCCAGTCAAACAGGAGATGAGGGCGCTCTCCTCTCCGGAGGGAGTAGGACGCACAGTCGCCAGGTAAAGTTCTAGTTGTAGAAGGAAACCCTGACACCACGCCGCCATTCCATCATACTCCCGTGGGAGCGCCAGCCGAAAAGCCCCGGAGCCAAATGTGGTAGCAGGAACAGGAGGTGCTGGAGGAGGGGGTGCTGGAGATGAGGTGGGAAGGCTTCTCCTCTCCCATCGATCCATCCTCTCCATCATTTGATCCATGGCTGAACCAATCCTGTGGAGAACACTGGTATGATGGAGGACCCTTTCCTCCATCGATGGGAGAGGAGATGCGGCTAATCCTGCTGATTCCATTTGTGGTGCGGGATTCTGTCATGCGGGACTAGGTGGGTGCAGGAATCAGACGCAGAGAGAGTTCCACTGAGGTTAAGTGCTTTACTCAGGCACAACAAAATAATAAGCTTAACAAATACAGGGCGCGTGACACACAACGAGACAACCCAAAAACCACAGGGTGCCAAGTTTAAAGAAAATAAAATCCACCCTACCTAAAATGCACACATGTAACATAAAGACAATCCCGCACAAAACAAGGGCGGGTCTACCTACTAAATATAGGGAAGCTAATTAAACCAAACAACAGAAATACAGGTGAAACTAATAAGACAAAACAAACAGACAAACGAAAAAGGGATCGGTGGCGGCTAGTAGGACGCTGACGACGACCGCCGAGCACCGCCCGAACAGGCAGGGGAGCCAACTTCGGCGGAAGTCGTGACATTATGGTTTCCAGGTGAAGATGGTTTTACTGAAGAAAAATAGAAACACAATGCTTATAACAAATATTTGGCACATGGGCAATAAACAAAGTATACTTGAACATCAAACAAAGGTTCTACATGCTACACAATTTGCAATCCACACTATACATACAGTGGGGCAAAAAAGTATTTAGTCAGCCACCAATTGTGCAAGTTCTCCCACTTAAAAAGATGAGAGGCCTGTAATTTGCATCATAGGTACACTTCAACTATGACAGACAAAATGAGAAAAAGAAATCCAGAAAATCACATTGTAGGATTTTTTATGAATTTATTTGCAAATAATGGTGGAAAATAAGTATTTGGTCACCTACAAACAAGCAAGATGTCTGGCTCTCACAGACCTGTAACTTCTTCTTTAAGAGGCTCCTCTGTCCTCCACTCATTACCTGTATTAATGGCACCTGTTTGAACTTGTTATCAGTATAAAAGACACCTGTCCACAACCTCACAGTCACACTCCAAACTCCACTATGGCCAAGACCAAAGAGCTGTCAAAGGACACCAGAAACAAAATTGTAGACCTGCACCAGGCTGGGAAGACTAAATCTGCAATAGGTAAGCAGCTTGGTTTGAAGAAATGAACTGTGGCAGCAATTATTAAGAAATGGAAGACATACAAGACCACTAATAATCTCCCTCGATCTGGGGCTCCACGCAAGATCTCACCCCGTGGGGTCAAAATGATCACAAGAACGGTGAGCAAAAATCCCAGAACCACACGTGGGGACCTAGTGAATGACCTGCAGAGAGCTGGGACCAAAGTAACAAAGCCTACCATCAGCAAGGGCATTGAAGATGAAACGTGGCTGGGTCTTTCAGCATGACAATGATCCCAAACACACCGCCCGGGCAACGAAGGAGTGGCTTCGTAAGAAGCATTTCAAGGTCCTGGAGTGGCCTAGCCAGTCTCCAGATCTCAACCCCATAGAACATCTTTGGAGGGAGTTGAAAGTCCGTGTTGCCCAGCAAAACATCACTGCTCTAGAGGAGATCTGCATGGAGGAATGGGCCAAAATACCAGCAACAGTGTATGAAAACCTTGTGAAGACTTACAGAAAATGTTTGACCTCTGTCATTGCCGACAAAGGGTATATAACAAAGTATTGAGATAAACTTTTGTTATTGACTAAATACTTATTTTCCACCATAATTTGCAAATAAATTAATGAAAAATCATACAACGTGATTTTCTGGAGAAAAAAAAATCTCATTTTGTCTGTCATAGTTGAAGTGTACCTATAATGAAAATTACAGGCCTCTCTCATATTTTTAAGTGGGAGAACTTGCACAATTGGTGGCTGAATAAATACTTTTTTGCCCCACTGTATGGCGTTCATGTGCTGTCAGAGTTATTGGAAGTTCTGAGTTCCTACTGGTAAGTTTCACTTGAACGATTCTCCAAGTTGTAATTACAAGTGGGAAACTTGGAGACAATGTTGTTACCCGAGTTGTTGAGTTGTGACGTCTCACCATTGACCTTTCACCTTTTCATCCAAATGATGACAACAAATCAGTTTTTGATCATTGTAAACGTATCAATGTGAAGAATCTAGCTAGTTTGACCATATTGTTAATGTTAGGCAAGCTAGCTAACTTTTATTAGCAACATTAGCGAGTTTAACTTATTGAAGAATTGTTCCGACTTCAAAGCACTTGAACACATTCATGTCAGACTTACAACTTCCTTATTGGGAAGTTTTCCACTTCTGACGAGCATGCGAATAGTACTGAGGTACAGTGCCTTGCGAAAGTATTCGGCCCCCTTGAACTTTGCGACCTTTTGCCACATTTCAGGCTTCAAACATAAATATATAAAACTGTATTTTTTTGTGAAGAATCAACAACAAGTGGGACACAATCATGAAGTGGAACGACATTTATTGGATATGTCAAACTTTTTTAACAAATCAAAAACTGAAAAATTGGGCGTGCAAAATTATTCAGCCCCCTTAAGTTAATACTTTGTAGTGCCACCTTTTGCTGCGATTACAGCTGTAAGTCGCTTGGGGTATGTCTCTATCAGTTTTGCACATCGAGAGACTGAAATATTTGCCCATTCCTCCTTGCAAAACAGCTCGAGCTCAGTGAGGTTGGATGGAGAGCATTTGTGAACAGCAGTTTTCAGTTCTTTCCACAGATTCTCGATTGGATTCAGGTCTGGACTTTGACTTGGCCATTCTAACACCTGGATATGTTTATTTTTGAACCATTCCATTGTAGATTTTGCTTTATGTTTTGGATCATTGTCTTGTTGGAAGACAAATCTCCGTCCCAGTCTCAGGTCTTTTGCAGACTCCATCAGGTTTTCTTCCAGAATGGTCCTGTATTTGGCTCCTTCCATCTTCCCATCAATTTTAACCATCGTCCCTGTCCCTGCTGAAGAAAATCAGGCCCAAACCATGATGCTGCCACCACCATGTTTGACAGTGGGGATGGTGTGTTCAGGGTGTTGCTTTTACGCCAAACATAACATTTTGCATTGTTGCCAAAAAGTTCAATTTTGGTTTCATCTGACCAGAGCACCTTCTTCCACATGTTTGGTGTGTCTCCCAGGTGGCTTGTGACAAACTTTAAACGACACTTTTTATGGATATCTTTAAGAAATGGCTTTCTTCTTGCCACTCTTCCATAAAGGCCAGATTTGTGCAATATACGACTGATTGTTGTCCTATGGACAGAGTCTCCCACCTCAGCTGTAGATCTCCGCAGTTCATCCAGAGTGATCATGGGCCTCTTGGCTGCATCTCTGATCAGTCTTCTCCTTGTATGAGCTGAAAGTTTAGAGGGACGGCCAGGTCTTGGTAGATTTGCAGTGGTCTGATACTCCTTCCATTTCAATATTATCGCTTGCACAGTGCTCCTTGGGATGTTTAAAGCTTGGGAAATCTTTTTGTATCCAAATCCGGCTTTAAACTTCTTCACAACAGTATCTCGGACCTGCCTGGTGTGTTCCTTGTTCTTCATGATGCTCTCTGCGCTTTTAACGGACCTCTGAGACTATCACAGTGCAGGTGCATTTATACGGAGACTTGATTACACACAGGTGGATTGTATTTATCATCATTAGTCATTTAGGTCAACATTGGATCATTCAGAGATCCTCACTGAACTTCTGGAGAGAGTTTGCTGCACTGAAAGTAAAGGGGCTGAATAATTTTGCACGCCCAATTTTTCCGTTTTTGATTTGTTAAAAAAGTTTGAAATATCCAATAAATGTCGTTCCACTTCATGATTGTGTCCCACTTGTTGTTGATTCTTCACAAAAAAATACAGTTTTATATCTTTATGTTTGAAGCCTGAAATGTGGCAAAAGGTCGCAAAGTTCAAGGGGGCCGAATACTTTCGCAAGGCACTGTACCTGTTGATGCTCTGACCCAAGAGGAATGGGAGGTGGTGGAGGAGGTGTGCAGAGTCCTGAAACCCTTTGACAGGTCACTGTGAAGATCAGTCGAGAGAGGTACAGTAAGCAGTTATTACTACATCATTATTTAATCCACTATTATATACGTACAGTGGGGCAAAAAAGTACTGTATTTAGTCAGCCACCAATTGTGCAAGTTCTCACACTTAAAAAGATGAGAGAGGCCTGTACTTTTCATCATAGGTACACTTCAACTATGATTTATTGCAAATAAATTCATTAAAAATCCTACAATGTGATTTTCTGGATAGTTTTCCTCATTTTGTCTGTCATAGTTGAAGTGTACATATGATGAAAATTACAGGCCTCTCTCATCTTTTTAAGTGGAAGAACTTGCACAATTGGTGGCTGACTAAATACTATTTTGCTCCACTGTATATGAGCAGTGGATGAGAATGTAGTATCAGTAGACAAAACATGAACCTGAACTAATAAATTACTGTTCTCTCTTTTTAGCTATGTAACAGCCTAAAAAATTATAATCCTGTGTAAGGGTTTGCAGCAAATCACAGCCAGCCGCCACAGAGAAGCAAATGTAACCTCAGGACATGTGACAGAGTTGATGGACACCCTATGTTCACAGAAAGTTCCACGGAATGGAATATAATCACGTGCTATCAGAAACTGTTGCACTTGACCCCAGGTTTAAGAAGTTAGCATTCAGTGATGCCAGAGCAATTGATGAGGCTCTTCAAAGAATAACCTCAGCAGCAGGGAGGGACAGCCCCAGCAGTCAGCTGGCTCGGGCACCAGGGCGACAGGAAGAAGAGGGATCAGATGGAGAGAAGCACCAGCAGTAGTGCCACAAACGTCTGCTGTTTGACGAGAGAGCAACTGGGGATGCAGCACGAAGGAATCCCTCAGCAGATGCCATAATGGAGGTCCGATCCTATTTGGAGGAGCCCCTCCTCCAAAGATCTGCAGATCCTCTGAGCTGATGGAAGAACAAGGCCTCTGTCTACCCAGGGAGACTCTGCATAGTGGCCACATCCATTCCCTCTGAGAGGGCCTTCTCGAAAACGGGACAAATAATTACTGAGAGAAGAAACCGCATCAGCTCCTCGAAAGTGAGGCAGCTTGCATTTCTGAATGCAAATCTCTCATAAAAGCCAAATATGGTCAGCATTGCTGTGTGCTGCTGGTTGTAACATGGCAATAAAGAAGAGAGAGAAAAGAGGGACCAGTTTAATGTTTTAAGTGGGATGCTGCAGTTTTTCACATTGTTATTTATTTGATATGGGGCAATATTCTATAACTATGTTGTTCAGATTCTATTCGTTTTGAATGGTTAGATTCATATGCACTTTGTTTATATGCATTAAAAAGTTAGACTTTAAATACAAATGTTTAATAGCATTCTTTTTCATAATAAACCAATGCATTGTTAAATACATTGTGGTTAATGTAGAGTATGATTTCATTTAATAATTTCATTAGAATTGTTTTAACACAAATCATAGTAAAACTAATCGCAAAAAAAAAAAATACAAAACATATATTTTTTAAAGAGTTGTTTGGGAGCCAAAAGGCCCGGCTCTTTTTGGTGAGCTGAGCCGAACGAGCCGGCTCACTGAAAAGAGCCAGAATAGTCTTACTAGTCTCTTTCTCTCGTTGTTGGACAACATGCCTCAGACGCTTCAGACGCTTTTGGTTCGTAGTAGTGATCTGTTACAATTGAAGAATACCTATTTTTGTAGTACAGTGATCGGGCAGTTATATGGTAATGATTTGACTGTTTTATGCGATAATAGTGCAGTGATTGGTCAAATGTTCAAGCCCTCGCATAATATGCGGGAAATTGTTGATTTTGTAAAAAATCTCATGTGTGATCGCAAAATCCTAGGGGGACTGCTTAGTGGTAGTAGTAAGAATACATGGATGAAGTCATCGGATTTCCTTTCTCGGACTATATTCAAATGCCAGTAAGCATTCTGCAAACCGTGGCAAAGGGAAAATTACAATGACACAACTTATTACAGTAGCTAACTAAATACTGTAGCTAGCCGGCAAGGTAGCTAGCAAAGCTAAAGGTAACAGGTTAGCATAACCATCTATATCATTTTAACCAAACAAATTGTTTTCGAAATATTAGCTAGCTAGTATTGATGAGTCCATGCAAACACTTTCCTCACGCTTAAACATATGTCTTCAAATTTGTGGAAATGTGCCTGGTAGCCTAGTGGTTAGAGCATTGGGCCAGTAACTGAAACGTTTCTGGATTGAATCCCCGAGCTGACAAGGTACAAATCTGTCGTTCTGCCCCTGAGCAAGGCAGTTAACCCACTGTTCCCCGGGCGTTGTGGGTCTCGAATAAGGCAGCCCCCGCACCTCTCGGATTCAGAATGGTTCGGTAAAATGCGGAAGACACATTTCAAGTGAAGGGATTCCGTTGTACAAGTGACTAGGTATCTCGCTCCCAAAACACAGGTTTTCTGGACACTTGTAGGTGGAATGGTAATGAGCTCCCCCACTGTATATGCTTTTGATAAGCCTATTTTGTGGCTACTATATCGTTTAAAAGCCAAATCTGTGCTCAGATGACTCAACTTGCGTAACTGTCAAGTGTAGACAGGGTCTATGAATCTCAGTGCAAGTGTGGTTCAGTGGAAGCTGGTGGGAGGAGCTATAGGAGTATGGACTCATTGTAGAGGCTAGAATGGAATCAATGGAACAGAGTCAAATGTGGTTTTCATATGTTTGATCTGTTCGACACCGTTACATTAATTCCATTCCAGCCATTACAATGAGCCTGTCCTCCTATATCTCAACCTACCAGCCTCCACTGGTGTTGTTAGTGTCTGCCCTGAGATTAGACGTTTGGGGGTTCAATCCCCAGTTGTGAATACCAAAGACGCTAAAAATGGGATCCAGTGCCTCTCTGTTTGGCACAGCATTATACACTGCTCAAAAACATAAAGGGAACACTTAAACAACACGATGTAACTCCAAGTCAGTCACACTTCTGTGAAATCAAACTGTCCACTTAGGAAGCAACACTGATTGACAATAATTTTCACATGCTGTTGTGCAAATGGAATAGACAAGAGGTGTAAATTATAGGCAATTAGCAAGACACCCCCAATAAAGGAGTGGTTCTGCAGGTGGTGACCACAGACCACTTCTCAGTTCCTATGCTTCCTGGCTGATGTTTTGGTCACTTTTGAATGCTGGCAGTGCTTTCACTCTAGTGGTAGCATGAGACGGAGTCTACAACCCACACAAGTGGCTCAGGTAGTGCAGCTCATCCAGGATGGAACATCAATGTGAGCTGTGCCAAGAAGGTTTGCTGTGTCTGTCAGCGTAGTGTCCAGAGCATGGAGGCGCTACCAGGAGACCGGCCAGTACATCAGGAGACGTGGAGGAGGCCGTAGGAGGGAAACAACCCAGCAGCAGGACCGCTACCTCCACCTTTGTGCAAGGAGGAGCAGGTGGAGCACTGCCAGAGCCCTGCAAAATGACCTCCAGCAGGCCACAAATGTGCATGTGTCTGCTCAAACGGTCAGAAACAGACTCCATGAGCGTGGTATGAGGGCCCGACGTCCATAGGTGGGGGTTGTGCTTACAGCCCAACACCGTGCAGGACGTTTGGCATTTGCCAGAGAACACCAAGATTGGCAAATTCGCCACTGGCGCCCTGTGCTCGTCACAGATGAAAGCAGGTTCACACTGAGCACGTGACAGACGTGACAGAGTCTGGAGACGCGGTGGAGAATGTTCTGCTGCCTGCAACATCCTCCAGCATGACCGGTTTGGCGGTGGGTCAGTCATGGTGTGGGGTGGCATTTCTTTGGGGGGCCGCACAGCCCTCCATGTGCTCGCCAGAGGTAGTCTGACTGCCATTAGGTACCGAGATGAGATCCTCAGACCCCTTGTGAGACCATATGCTGGTGCGGTTGGCCCTGGGTTCCTCCTAATGCAAGACAATGCTAGACCTCATGTGGCTGGAGTGTGTCAGCAGTTCCTGCAAGAGGAAGGCATTGATGCTATGGACTGGCCCGCCCGTTCCCCAGACCTGAATCCAATTGAGCACATCTGGGACATCATGACTCACTCTATCCGCCACGTTGCACCACAGACTGTCCAGGAGTTGGCGGATGCTTTAGTCCAGGTCTGGGAGGAGATCCCTCAGGAGACCATCCACGACCTCATCAGGAACATGCCCAGGCAATGTAGGGAGGTCATACAGGCACGTGAAGGCCACACACACTACTGAGCCTCATTTTGACTTGTTTTAAGGACAGTACATCAAAGTTGGATCAGCCAGTAGTGAGGTTTTCCACTTTAATTTTGAGTGTGACTCCAAATCCAGACCTCCATGGGTTGATAAATTTTATTTCCATTGATCATTTTTGTGTGATTTTGTTGTCAGCACATTCAACTATGTAAAGAAAAAAGTATTTAATAAGAATATTTCATTCATTCAGATCTAGGATGTGTTATTTTAGTGTTCCCTTTATTTTTTTGAGCAGTGTATATTGAACACAAATATAAATGTAACATGTAAAGTGTTGGTCCCATGTTTCATGAGCTGAAATAAAAGATCCCAGAAATGTTCCATATGCACAAAAAGCTTATTTATCTCAAATGTTTTGCACACATTTGTTTACATCTGTCAGTGAGCATTTCTCCTTTGCCAAGATAATCCACCCACCTGACAGGTGTGGCATACCAAGAAGCTGATGAAACAGCATGGTCATTACACAGGTGCACCTTGTGGTGGGGACAATAAAAACCCACTATAAATGTGCAGTTTTGTCACACAACACAATGCCACAGACATCTCAAGTTTTGAGAGAGTGTGCAATTGGCATACTGACTGCAGCAATGTCCACCAGAGCTGTTGCCAGATATTTGAATGTTAATTTATTTACCATAACCTGCCTCCAACATCGTTTTAGAGAATTTGGCAGTACATCCAACCAGCCAAGGACCTCCACATCCAGCTTCTTCAACTGCTGGATCATCTGAGACCAGCTACCCGAACAGCTGATGAAACTGTGGGTTTAAACAACCGAAGAATTTCTGCACAAACTGTCAGATACAGTCCCGGGGAAGCTCATCTGCGTGCTCATTGTCCTCACCAGAGTCTTGACCTGACTGCAGTTCGGCGTTGTTAACCGTCTTCAGTAGGCAAATGCTCACCATCGATGGCCACTGGCACGCTGAAAAAGTGTGCTCTTCACGGATTAATCTTGGTTTCAACTGTACTGGGCAGATGGCAGACAATGTGTACGACATTGTGTGGGCGAGCGGTTTTCTGACGACCCATTGTGAACTGAGTGCCCCATGGTGGGCTTATGGTATGGGCAGGCATAAGCTACGGATAACGAACACAATTGTATTTTATCGATGGCAATTTTAATGCACAGAGATACCGTGATGAGATCCTGAGGTCCATTGTAGTGCCATCCATCCAATGTTTCAGCAGGATCTGTACACAATTCCTGGAAGCTGAAAATGTCCCAATTCTTCCATGGCCTGCATACTCACCAGACATGCCACTCATTGAGCATGTTTGGGATGCTCTGGATCAACATGTACGACAGCATGTTCCAGTTCCCGCCAATATCCAGCAACTTTGCACAGCCATTGAAGAGGAGTGGGACAACATTCCACATGCCACAATCAACAGCCTGATCAACTCTATGCAAAAGAGATGTCACGATGCATGAGGCAAATCATGGTCACACCAGATATAGACTGGTTTCCTGATCCACAACCCTACCTTTTCTTAAGGTATCTGTGACCAACATGCATATCTGTATTCCCAGTCATGTGAAATCCATAGATTAGGGCCTAATTTATTTATTTCAATTGATTGATTTCCTTATATGAACTGTAAATCAGTAAAATCTTTGAAATTGTTGCATGTTGCATTTATATATTTGTTGATTGTAGATTGGGGGTAAGGCTATGGCCAAACAGAGATTTTGTGTCCAAAAATTATGGATTGAGCCAGTGGGTTTTCAATTTGACAGATTATGGAGAATGGAGATGATTGTCCGTCAAAAAATGTGCAATATGTTGGCCTTTGAGTGTATGCAATCTTTTAACAGACAATTCTGAATGCGTATCCATTTTCATGCATCTCTGTGCAATGAACTAGCGTCCTGTCCAGGGGGTACACTTGTACATAAAGATACCTCATACTCAGTGGCGATTTTAGCATGTAAATCTTGGTGAAGCAAAGAGCAAACTCCCCCCCCCAGTAAACCCACTACACTACACAACACAAAACAATACATTAACTGCACTATAATGGTGACAAACAGTGCCCATAAACTGTTAGGGCCTACATAAAGCTGTCCCAACAGCAGTCCCAACACCTTACCACTGCTACACCTGGCTATCAGTGGAGCCTTGTCTGGCAGCCAAAAAATTTATTCAGGCTCATTTACTGCCTTTGAAAAAAACATAGCTGATATGGCTGACTTGCTTTTAAACAAATGTGGTTTGTACTGACAATTGAGATGGACAAACTATGGCATAAGGGGATGTTGAGCGGATAAGAGGCAATCCGTAATTTCGATTAAGACATTAATGAGCGACCGTGGACGGACGTAGTCAATATATTATTTGTTCAGCACTTTTGAAATGTACAGCGACAGAATTTAGAACTGTCACAGATCCCTCCGGAATGCACAACTGTCCCCTATTCCCACTGATAGTTATTTGTATATACAGTGCCTTGCGAAAGTATTCGGCCCCCTTGAACTTTGCGACCTTTTGCCACATTTCAGGCTTCAAACATAAAGATATAAAACTGTATTTTTTTGTGAAGAATCAACAACAAGTGGGACACAATCATGAAGTGGAACGACATTTATTGGATATTTCAAACTTTTTTAACAAATCAAAAACTGAAAAATTGGGCGTGCAAAATTATTCAGCCCCTTTACTTTCAGTGCAGCAAACTCTCTCCATAAGTTCAGTGAGGATCTCTGAACGATCCAATGTTGACCTAAATGACTAATGATGATAAATACAATCCACCTGTGTGTAATCAAGTCTCCGTATAAATGCACCTGCACTGTGATAGTCTCAGAGGTCCGTTAAAAGCGCAGAGAGCATCATGAAAAACAAGGAACACACCAGGCAGGTCCGAGATACTGTTGTGAAGAAGTTTAAAGCCGGATTTGGATACAAAAAGATTTCCCAAGCTTTAAACATCCCAAGGAGCACTGTGCAAGCGATAATATTGAAATGGAAGGAGTATCAGACCACTGCAAATCTACCAAGACCTGGCCGTCCCTCTAAACTTTCAGCTCATACAAGGAGAAGACTGATCAGAGATGCAGCCAAGAGGCCCATGATCACTCTGGATGAACTGCAGAGATCTACAGCTGAGGTGGGAGACTGTCCATAGGACAACAATCAGTCGTATATTGCACAAATCTGGCCTTTATGGAAGAGTGGCAAGAAGAAAGCCATTTCTTAAAGATATCCATAAAAAGTGTTGTTTA
This sequence comes from Oncorhynchus mykiss, assembly GCF_057628025.1. Lineage (NCBI taxonomy): Eukaryota > Metazoa > Chordata > Actinopteri > Salmoniformes > Salmonidae > Oncorhynchus > Oncorhynchus mykiss. Next base: position 44,730,989 of record NC_143033.1, on the reverse strand, counting down.
AAGTTTGCCACAAGCCACCTGGGAGACACACCAAACATGTGGAAGAAGGTGCTCTGGTCAGATGAAACCAAAATTGAACTTTTTGGCAGCAATGCAAAACGTTATGTTTGGCGTAAAAGCAACACAGCTGAACACACCATCCCCACTGTCAAACATGGTGGTGGCAGCATCATGGTTTGGGCCTGCTTTTCTTCAGCAGGGACAGGGAAGATGGTTAAAATTGATGGGAAGATGGATGGAGCCAAATACAGGACCATTCTGGAAGAAACCCTGATGCAGTCTGCAAAAGACCTGAGACTGGGACGGAGATTTGTCTTCCAACAAGACAATGATCCAAAACATAAAGCAAAATCTACAATGGAATGGTTCAAAAATAAACATATCCAGGTGTTAGAATGGCCAAGTCAAAGTCCAGACCTGAATCCAATCGAGAATCTGTGGAAAGAACTGAAAACTGCTATTCACAAATGCTTACCATCCAACCTCACTGAGCTCGAGCTGTTTTGCAAGGAGGAATGGGAAAAAATGTCAGTCTCTCGATGTGCAAAACTGATAGAGACATACCCCAAGCGACTTACAGCTGTAATCGCAGCAAAAGGTGGCGCTACAAAGTATTAACTTAAGGGGGCTGAATAATTTTGCACGCCCAATTTTTCAGTTTTTGATTTGTTAAAAAAGTTTGAAATATCCAATAAATGTCGTTCCACTTCATGATTGTGTCCCACTTGTTGTTGATTTTTCACAAAAAAATACAGTTTTATATATTTCTGTTTGAAGCCTGAAATGTGGCAAAAGGTCACAAAGTTCAAGGGGGCCGAATACTTTTGCAAGGCACTGTATGTGCCCTTTGGTTTCCATTGGGGGTTGATTATTGTTACAATGTCCGTTGGTGAGTGCGAGTACCTGTGCTGTGTGTTTTGGCTTTCATGCCATTGTGAATTGCGCAGATGATTATGGGTCTCGTCCCATGTGTTAATTATTGTGCTCGTGTGTATATATTCGAGACAGCCTGAAGGAAGGAGGTCGGAGACCTGGCCAGGTGGTGCCAGAATAACAACCTATCCCTCAATGTAATCAAGACTAAGGAGATGATTGTGGACTACAGGAAAAGGAGGACTGAGCATGCCCCCATTCTCATCGACGGGGCTGTAGTGGAGCAGGTTTAGAGTTTCAAGTTCCTTGGTGTCCACATCACCAACAAACTAGAATGGCCCAAACACACCAAAACAGTCGTGAAGAGGGCATGACAAAGCCTATTCCCCCTCAGGAAACTAAAAAGATTTGGCATGGGTCCTCAGATCCTCAAAAGGTTCTACAGCTGCAACATTGAGAGTATGGTTGCATCACTGCCTGGTACGGCAATTGCTCGGCCTCCAACCGCAAGGCACTACGGAGGGTAGTGCGTACGGCCCAGTACATCACTGGGGCTAAGCTGCCTGCCGCTCAGGACCTTTATACCAGGCGGTGTCAGAGGAAGGCCCTGAAAATAGTCAAAGACCCCAGCCACCCCAGTCATAGACTGTTCTCTCTACTACCACATGGCAAGCGGTACCGGAGTGCCAAGTCTAGGACCAAAAGGCTTCTCAACAGTGTTTACCCCCAAGCCATAAGACTCCTGAACAGGTAATCAAATGGCTACCCGGATTATTTTTGTGTGCCTCCCTCAACCCCTCTTTTACGCTGCTGCTACTCTCTGTTTATCATATTTGCATAGTCACTTTACCTATACATTCATGTACATACTACCTCAATTGACCCGACCAACCAGTGCCCCCCCCCCCCCCCCCCCCCCCCGCATATTGGCTAACCGGGCTATCTGCATTGTGTCCCGCCACCCACCACCTGCCAACCCCTCTTTTACGCTACTGCTACTCTCTTGTTTATCATATATGCAGTCACTTTAACCATATCTACAGGTACATACTACCTCAATCAGCCCGACTAACCGGTGCCTGTATATAGCTTCACTACTGTCATAGCCTCGCTACTGTATATAGCCTCGCTACTGTTATTTTTCACTGTCTTTTTACTGTTTTTTAAATTTCTTTACTTACCTATTGTTCACCTAATACCGTTTTTGCAGTTGGTTAGAGCCTGTAAGTAAGTATTTCACTGTAAGGTGAACACCTGTTGTATTCGGCGCACGTGACAAATAAACTTTGATTTGATTTGATGACTGCTAGCTTGCTAACTAAGATTTTAAAAGTATGATGTTGACATGTCCAATCAAAGCTACTGTAGATATAATGTGATTTGACATCATTTTATGTGTGGCCAATGACCTTGAGCCTTCTTGGAAGGGCACTTCTAATGTAACCCTATGGCAACACGCAAGGGGCTTAAATATTCAAGCTCTACCCATAGATTTTTCGGTGACATAGTGTCCCCATGAATGACAGAACATTGAGCCAATCACGGCGCTACTAGAGAACATTATCAACCCCTACGCTCCTGTATTTTCCGCTGGCTGTCCCACCTGCACAGAAAGCACTGAGCTTGGCTGAAACAGCTGCATTTTGGTGCTGCCTTACTCAAGAAAGTAATAAAGAGACCAAGTTTGTATAAGGCTTTATTAACTCAATTAATTATTATTATTTGTTTTACATTGTTTGCAAACTGATATGTGACACATGTCAATGCCAAAATAACATCCAAAACAGGCCCCCCCAAAAAATTACCACTGCTCATACTACAGAAACAGGAGATCCTGTTTTCTGTCTGGACAAGGCTTAGATAGGCAATACCAAATTTATCAAACGTTTAAAGGCCCAGTGCAGTCAACAACTTGATTTTTCTGTGTGTTATGCATATTTCCACACTATTATGTTGGAATAGTACGTTCAAATTAAGAACATAATTATAATGCCCTTTTAGTGTTTGAAAAGACCGCCTGAAATTCAGCTTGTTTAGGTGGGATGGAGTGTTGGTGGTAAATCACCAGGCAGTAAATTAGTTAACTGTATGCGGACAGTTAGCAGCACACGTATGTGGGTTTCACTGGCATCGCTCGTTGTGTAGCTATTTTAGAAAGGGTGAGTGTAATAGACTTAAGCAAGTGCCGTAAACTCAACCCACAGCTAGCTAGAAATGTTGCCAATGGAGCTAGTAAATATTATCATTTTCTATAGATCAATAAGGTTGGTTTGTTTCAAAGACGGTCACGTGTGTTTGCAAAAAGAGGATCGATGGTTTGAGCCCGGTATGGGGACAGTGGAGGAAGATATAGCCTACTGTTAGATGCACACAGACGTCGGTTTCTCCGCCCCATTTCTCTAAAAAGCTCAGGGATGGGAGTTGAATTTTTTTGAACCATTCTCAAATTCATAGACAAACCTATAGATGCAAGGACTGATCATCCATGATATCAAATAGTTTAAACCATGTTTTGGGGCTATACAGTGTTTGTTTACATGCACGTTGTTTACAAGCATTGGAGTAAAACAAGCGTATATCTGGGGTTATGACGGGGTACGATAGTTGAACTATGCTTATGAGACAAGTTATATTATTCAAGAATCAATTATTAGGCCTATATATCATTAATTTGTAAGTCCAAAAATGTATGTAGCAACTAACGATTCTAGCTTTAAACATGACTTCATTTGAAGCGCTTATTCCGTGAAACATTATAGCTGCCGGTAGTGTCAATTTGTAGGCTATGTGCCAGTATAGGCCTATACTGTGTACATTTAATTTACAATGAGATTCCATGTGCGAGTATGGCTTCTGAATAATTGGTGTGCATATTCTTCGTTCTACCCTACCTGGTTGTACAGTGTAACTGTACATGTCCTGAACAGTATGAAGACATTATATCTTGCTGTCTCAGAACAATACACAACTGTAATGTTCTCTCTGTTTGGTTGATTCGGGCTGTCGTTCAAGCCATCCTCCAATCACGATCAGCCTTACATGATAAGGCTATTTTCACTCTGTATGTACAGTACTCTCTGTATGTTGTAAAAACGGTTCTGGTCAGAGAAGAACACTAAGCGAGGGTGAATGAGGTTGACAACGGCTCAGTTGGAGCACCACGCTTTAGTTACCTTTACATTCTGGGTGGCCTGTTGCAGGTGAGTGCTGGAATACTTTGACTGTTACACTTTATTTTCCAAACACTCCGATCCCTCACTGTAACGCAACACCCAGGAAGCTATATTAAGTAGTCACACACGACTGAGACACAGGCAGTGACTTTCTGCTTAGAAACAGTGTTTTTTTCTCTCGCTAGTCACATCTTTTCAGTGACGTTTTCAAGCACGTTGCATAGAGAAAGTTTGTTTAAAATATGTGTGTTGTAAGGCCAGAATCTGAATGGGTGATGACACGGCTAGGCCAGTCAGTGCTTGGCTATAGACATCATACTGCACAAGGCTTTACAAGACCATAGCCCTAGAACAGTTCGAACGGGGGAGGGTAGATTAGAGAAGATGCAAAATTTGTTCGAGGAAAACGAAAGTACGCCACTGCGACCTAATGTAACTGATCATTTATCTGATTTCGATATAATTCGTGAATTTTCATATTTAGTTTGGTGATTTCCGATTGTTGTGTTGCTCTGTAGCGTTCATCCGGTGAAGAGAGTTCATATTTGTGTTATTGTACAGCCAGTGCCGAACTGTTATGTGTCAATAAGTTTTAAGGTGGACGCAGCTGGGGATGAGAGGGCCCTGGCATTCGAGCTGGGTATCAGAGGTATGTTTGAATATGTAGTCTAGGCTATATGCCGTCATGACAGAGAACTTGTTGGTATTTTAGCCCTTATCAAAATCACAGTGTCGTTTTCACCTAAACCACTCAGTCATCCAGTGTGAGGTTTGTATCAGTGTATCGCCGCTCTCGAAGTGGTCAGCGTGGTGCTTTTTTGTTTTTCGTGAATTATTTAATGTCTTCAATGGGCTTTCATTTATAAACGTGTTGTTATAATCGTAAATTCCATCCCTCAAAGCCGTTTGGTGTACATTTTAAGTCATTGTTCGGTAAAAAACGACCATGCAAAAGACTGAGACAACATGTACGACATGGTAAAGCGAGAGTATTTGCATTCCTCTGAGAAACGGGAGCACTACCCCTATGAAATGCACGGCTACATTGTTACTAAACGGATGATGGCAGCGTTCGATTGCGTGAAAACAATCAAATTAGTGAAGTTTGGTTACAATTCCATGGATGTTTGTCACTTGTAGTCGCTCGTGGCCTTTTGGAACCATTGCATGTTTTGCATACGACACGTTCAGCAGGCGGGCTGGAGCAATTTGAGTGAGAGCTAGCAAGCTAACAAGCTACTTTTATTCCTAGTAACTGGTAGGAAATGGTGACTATGATGCCAATTAAACGTATTGCCGCAAATATCTGGACGGAAAATCCCTAGTTTAAGTAATGAAAGGTGCCGATTTGTCCATGTGGAATACCTTTGTCAATGAATGCATACGAGTTTGACAGGAGTGAGATTTATACTTCATTTTCCCCAAAGCAAGATGGACTCTCATTCGCTTGTCTATCCTTTCAGACCCTAGATCGACATTTTGCATAGATGCTAATGTGAGCTTCATACTAAGGACTTTGGGTTAGGTAAACAAAATATTAGTTTATACTAATTTATGAACAATGTTGCTCATGTAATGTTTACGGTGGGTTCACTTTATTGATTCATTGACAGCCTAATCGGGTTTACAGTCAGCACCGGTCTTACCAGAAAATAACCGCTACAATAGTAAGGTATAGCCAATCTTTTCGACTGAACTGTATTTACCTGATATTGCGTATTTTATTATGTACTGAGCGTTAACTGCTCTATTGTCTACGTTCCTGGGTTTCTGAAAAGAGCCCATGTACGATGGACTGCACAGATTTGGAATCGACACCGTGTTTCAACAACAACAAATAATGTCCCACAATAGTTCGAAGCCTAATCACATATTGAGGACTAGACTACACACCCGTTTTAAGTTATTGTCACAGTGATGATTAATAAACATGTTTACTATGGCTATTGAAGAATAAAACTAGAATCCTAGCCTCTGTGGTTCTTTGGTGCGTTAACCAAGCATTGCAAATGTATCGCTTGACTGAGAGCAGTGTCTTGTATTTTATAGGTCATCATCATCGCATGACAAAGCCTGACTGACAGATTCATCTTCATCTTTCAGATACAGCTTTTCCATAGTCTGTGCCTAAGTAAGTATGCCTGCAATCCATCCCATATCCTCCAGGTCAAGGTTTCTTCTCTTTTGTTTACCTATTTGTCAATTGCCCATGGTATCCACTCATTGATATGCCATAATGCCTCATGTTATTATACCCTCATATTAACAATATAGCCTGTGTCTCATCATATTAATATTACATAATTGATTGTTATACCTGATTTGAGTGTAAGCACAATAATCATTTCTATGGTTATGTCAATAATTGCGCAGTGTCATTGAGATATAGCCTTCTAATTAAGATGATTTATGTTTCCAAATTACACAATTACTTTATTTAAGAGTAATTCCTACAATCCTGTGGTTGCATAACCTGCACACTAACGAGCTGATTCAACAATGGTGAAACAGTGTGACTCGGTCTCAGGTGTGTATGCACACTATGCATGCCTCCCCCATAGCACAACCCTCATAGGGCTCTGAGCTTGTCTCGACCAACCTGACCAGGAAAAACGCAGGGCCCTTGTTAGGTCACATGGTAAGGAAAAACTCAGTGCCCAATTCTAGTACATGATTTGTAGTTGACGCTTTAATAGTATGCAAAGATTCAGATGTTCACTGCGTAAAAGAGACTGCAAACCAGTTTGAACAAAGTTAAAGGTTATGCAATGCCTTCAAAAAGTATCCACACCCCTTTACCTTTTTCACATTTTGTTGGTACAAAGTGGGACCTTTTTTGTGGGTCAACGATCTACACAAAATACTCAAATGCTTTGCACACCGCAATTGTACAATATTTGCCCATTATTATATAAAACAAAAAAATGTCATGTTGATTATGGTTAGACAGTCGATTTTAAGTCAAAGCTGTAACTAGGCCACTCAGGCACATTTAATGTTGTCTTGGTAAGCAACTACAGTGTGTATTTGGGCTTGTGTTTTAGGTTATTGTCCTGCTCAAAGGTGAATTTGTCTCCCAGTGTCTATTGGAAAGCAGACTGAACAAGGTTTTCCGTTAGGATTTTGCCTGTGCTTAGCTCGGTTTTCTTTTTATTCTAAAAAAAATAAAAAATAGACCTAGTCCTTGCTGATGACAATCGTACTCATAACATGATGCAGCCACCACCATGCTTCAAAATATGAAGTGGTACTCAGTGATGTGTTGTTGGATTTGCCCCAAACTGTTTTTTATTTATTACCTTGATTTAACTAGGTAAGTCAGTTAAGAACAAATCTTTATTTACAATGACGGCCTACCCCAGCCAAACCATAACCCGGACAATGCTAGGCCAATTGTGCGCCGCCCTATCACACCCGCCCAATCACGGCTGGGTGTGATACAGCCTGGAATTGAACCAGGGTCTGTAGTGACGCCTCTAGCATTGAGATGCAGTGCCTTAGACTGCTGTGCCACTCAAGGCAAAAAAGTTGATTTCTTTGCAACAGTGTTTGCAGTATTACTTTAGTGCCTTATTGCAAATAGGAAGGACGCCTGTATCTTTGTAGTGACTGGGGGAATTTATACACCATCCAAAGTGTAATTAATAACTACACCAGGGTTATTCAATGTCAAATTATTATTATTTTTTACCCATCTACCAGTAGGTGCCCTTCTTTGTGAGCCAATGGAAAACCCCCCTGGTCTTTGGTTGAATCTGTGCGTGAAATTCACTGCTCGACTGAGGGACCTTACAAATGATAGTATGTATGGGGTAGCCATTTGAAAAAAAATGGTAAACACTATTATTGCACACTTTTACTTCTGAACTTACACTGAACAAAAATATAGTCACAACATGTAAAGTGTTGGTCCCATGTTTCATGAACTGAAAAAAAAAGATCCCCAAAATGTCCCATATTCCCCAAAAGCTTATTTCTTTTGAATTTTGTGCACAAATTTGTTTACATCCCTGTTAGTAAGCATTTCTCCTTTGTCAAGATAATCCATCCACCAGACAGGCATAGCATATTAAGAAGCTGATTAAACAGCATGATCATTAAACAACAGTCACCGTTGTGAACAGAGTGCCCCATGGTGGGGTTATGGTACTGGCAGACAAACAACGAACACAATGGCATTTTATTGATGGCAATTTTAATGCATAGAAATACTGTGACGAGATCCTGAGGCCCATTGCCGTGCCATTCATCCGCCACCATCACCTCATGTTTCAGCATGATAATGCACGGCCCCATTTCACAAGGATCTGTACATAATTCCTAGTACATAATTCCTAGAAGCTGAAAGTGCCCCAGTTCTTCCATGGCCTGCATACTCACCAGACATGTCACCCATTGAGCATGTTTGGTATGCTCTGGATCGACGTGTACGACAGTGTGTTCCAGTTCCCGCAACTCCGCACAGCCATTGAAGAGGAGTGGTACAACATTCCACAGGCCACAATCAACGGCCTGATCAACTCTATGTAAAGGAGATGTCGCGCTGCATGAGACAAATCGTGGTCACACCAGATACTGACTGGTTTTCTGATCCACGCCCCTACTTTTATAAGGTATCTGTTGACCAACAGATGCATATCTGTATTCCCAGTCATGTGAAATCCATAGATTAGGGTCTAATGAATTTATTTCAATTAACTGATTCTTATATGAACTGTAAGTAAAATCTTTGAAATTGTTGCATTTAATGTTTTTGTTAAGTATATTTGGGCTTGCCATAACAAAGGGGTTGAATAATTATTGGCTCAATACTTTTCTGCTTTTCATTTAATTAATTTGTCCCAAAAAATAAAAACATAATTACACTTTAACACAAAACACAACAAAAAGGCTGTAACATAATGAAAACATTTCATGTGGAGAAAGTTAAGGAGTGTGAATACTTTTTGAAGGGACTGTACATGTAACATTTCCACATGCAAATAGCACAAGATGTCAATTATAGTAGTAATGAGGGATAACATTGCACATGAAGATTTGTGATATACTAGCACTCTAATCATTGTTGTTAAAAGACAAATGTCTTTTTGTTTATTTTATCACTTTGTTACTCCACAGATATGAGAAATTTATCAAGATGTTATATGGTGGATTAATGGGGCAATCTGCAGTTGCTACATTCGTTTTTGGACTTTTAATTAATGATATGTACCAATTGATTCTTGAAGAAAATAACAAATGCCTCATGGGAGTTAAACTGTCTTCCCCCATCAGAACCCAAAATATAAGCATGTTTTACGCCAATGTTTGTAAACAAAGTAAATGTGAACAAACCCTGTAAAGCCTCAAAATGGACTGACCATCCATGTTGATATGGATCGTTGGTCAATGCATCTATCTCTATCCATGCATTTGAGTGGTTACATTTCTCCCACCCAGTCCCTCAGCTTTTTACTGAAAGACTGGTGGGAAAGACTGGTGGGAAGCCTGCTCTCTTATTGTTTCAACTGTGGATTGCTCCTATTAAGGAACTTAGAGGCAAGTATCTATCAAAGTCCTGAGGTGTATACTCCGATGCTAGCTAGATCTATTCAGGATTTTTTTTTTTTAAATTTTTTAAAAGCTAGCCAGCTTCAGATTCACATTCCAATGGGCTTCATCCATTTTTAGGAAGGTGGATATTGATATTGTACCTGCCGCTAACGCAAGCCAGGTTTGTAACCGCACGTGCATAGCCCAGCGAGTCGAACACCAAACTCTTAATTGAGACAATTCTGAAGCCGCAATCCAAGAACAAGTCAGTGCCACATTTAAATCTCTAAATCAATATGAAAGAAGAGTTATCCTGCAAATGAGCTATTAGAAGTGCTGTCCTTTTATTTATGCTCATCATTCTTGACGTCTTTGGTCTCCTTATCAAAAGCAACCATTTTTCCCACTGCTATTGATAAAATGATTTAAGTCATACGAAAGCTTTTTTACTGCACATGAAGTTTGAAATACATCCTGTAATTGCTAAATGTATAGTGTGATAGGTATTTGAATAAGGGCAATTCCACCACTTTTCAACCTCATTTTCATCATTTCCAGTACAATACCAGTGTCTACATATGTGAAAACAGTGCATTTCAAAAAAAATATTAAGCTTAAAAGTTCTACCCGATGACATCATCAAAAGCATGAGTTGGCGCACACCCAGATATAATTATTTAGTGTAGAGGTGCTGACTAACAGCAAATAAAAAGTAAGGTATAAAGAGAGTCTCTATCTAATATATGTATGTGTGTGTATTTAACCAGTCAAAAGTTGACACACCTAGTAAAACCAGGGTTTTTCTAAATGTTTTACTATTTTCTACATTGTAGAATAACTTAAATAGCGAATGGAGGACGCTTTTCCCCGTGATTTATTTCCATGCCAGCCAGTTAGACTATACTCCTCTTTTCAAGAGAAGCAATGTGCTTAATATTAGGAAGGTTGAGAAATAAATATAGTAGGCCTAGCCTATAGAAAGCTGATGGGATCCTCTTTTTAATAGAGGCCCATCACTGTTTTCTAACGCAATTGCATAGTCTATGGCAGTGGTTCTGAATCCTGGTCCTGGGGACCCAAAAGGGGTGCACATTTTTGTTTTTGCCCTAGCACTACCTTATTCAAGACAAAGTTTGAGTTGATCATTTTAATCAGCATTTTAAATCAGCTGTGAAGTGCTAGGGCAAAAGCAAAAATGTGTACCCCTTTGGGTAGCCAGGACCAGAATTGAGAATCACTGGCCTATAGAAATGTTGCCCAACATGAGCTCATGGGCTCTTATGAAGTGTTTGGTTAGATTTTTGATTACGTTTGCATTGATATCAGGGTGATTTGAGAGACAATAGAGTGCTGAGTACCAGGTAATTAGCAAGTTTGGTAGGCTACTAATGACGTCAGCCACATCAGAGCTTGGAGAAGCCTAAATACCGTGACTAAACGGTCACATCGAATTAGACTGCCATACTCGTGACCGTTGTTGTGGTGGTAATACGGTCACCGTAAGTATTTGGACAGTGACACGTGTTATGTTTTTGGCTCTGTACTCCAGCACTTTGGATTTGAAACAAATACATTTGTTTCCCTGAAATGGGGGTGGGGGCGAGAACTACAGTATGTACAAAAAGTGCTGTAATTTCTAAACAGTTCACCTGATGTGGATGAAAATACCCTCAAATTTAAAGCTGAGTCTGCAGTGGTGTAAAGTGCTTAAAAAAATACTTTAAAGTACTACTTAAGTCAGTTTTGGAGACATCTGTACTTTACTATTTGTATTTTTGACAACTTTTACTTCACTACATTCCTAAAGAATATGTATATACTTTTTACTCCATACATTTTCCCTGACACCCAAAAGTACTTGTTACATTTTGAAAGCTTAGCAGGACAGGAAATTGATCAAATTCACACACTTATCAAGAGATCATCCATAATGCCTCTGCACTGATGACTCACTAAACACATGCTTTGTTTGTAAATGAGTGTTGGAGCGTGCCCCTGGTTATCCATAAATTAAAATATGAAAATTATGCCATCTGGTTTGCTTAATATAAAGAATTTGAAATGATTTATACTTTTGATACTTAAGTATATTTCAAACCAAATACTTTTAGACTTTTACTCAAATAGAATTTTACAGGGTGACTTTTACTTGAGTCATTGTCTATTAAGTTATCTTTTACTTTTACTCAAGTATGACAATTGGGTACTTTTTCCACAACTGAGAGTCTGCACCTTAAACCTCAGTCGTTGTAGTGTTTCAAATCCAAAGTGCTGGAATACAAAGCCAAACATGTCACTGTCCAAATACTTTTGGACCTTTAACAAAATATATATTTTTCTATGAATAAAATATTTGAGGGCAGTGAAAAAATATTAGAAATGCATTGGACCCAGCTATCAATTACATGTATTTTTCCTAAGTATTGAATACAGTAGTTCATTTACAGAAATTGAAGGATAGATACTGCATACCCTTTACAGTAGAGTAAATACACACAGATGTGAGTTAATCTGATCAAATGCTGTGGTATTACAACCTGCCCTAAAACACAGACTTGTCGTCTTTTGTCAGATTTGAGGTTTTCTTGCTATACCCAAGTATAGAAGTGTAGAATCTAATGGTTGTCAAATCAAATTTTATTGGTCACATACACATGGTTAGCAGATGTTAATGCGAGTAGCGAAATGCTTGTGCTTCTAGTTCCGACCATGCGGTAATACCTAACAATTTCACAACAACCCATATGTAAAATGTATGCCCACATGACTAAGTTGCTTTGGATAAAAGCATTTGCTAGATGGCATTGCACCACACACGCAAGAAGTCAAAACTATTCTGCAAGCGTATATCTACACATAGAATTGTGCACTCCATTGACCACACCCTGGCCACAGTGATGATGCCATCAGCCAATTAGAGACATGGGCAGTCTGGTGTTCAGTCTCAAAGTGCTTTTGAAATGGCAGCCACAATTTACTGCTAATTCTGTATCTTAGTACAAAACCGAGTGACCTTACCAAGCGATTTTGGCCTTTTGGTATAATATATTGGTTTTGGAAGGACAGTCACAGGGACCAGCGTTTGAGCCCTCGTCAGGGTGTCTAATTAAAGGGATCACTTTTTCATGACCTTTAACCTTTAGTCTCTGTTACTACTATGGCCAACACCAGCAGTTGCTCAAGAGACTAAAGAATTCAGTCAATTAATCAATCCAATGTATTTGTATAGTGCTACTTACAAAGTCATTGATCAGTGCGCTCAACAAAACCCAACACCAAATGCTCAGACATGAATTTCCCCTAGGTAAAGATCTGGCATCTGCTACCCCTCCCCCAATCCTAACCTTAAAGCGACAATCCATATTGGTGAAACTGCGTGTCCATTTGTGATATTACAACAACAAAGAAGTTACTGTAAACAACAAATACTGTTGCACGGGCGATAGAGCACAGTATGTATTGCACCTTTTATTTTTTTAGCATGTTGCGTGATGCTCAGCTCAGCAACAAAACCAATAACTGTGGTGGAGTGGCCAGTGACGCTGTTTCGCAGATGCTTTAAGCATTATTGGGGAAAACTGACCCAAGATCAGTGTCTAAATGGAACTTGATCCTATGCCACAATAAGTTGTGAGTGAACTCTGACTATCTTTCTCCCCCCTCCAGGCTTGGCAGCGCCATGAAAGGTGGAGGAAGGGGTAAGGAGCCTCCTGTGGAGGTGGAGGTGAGCGGCAAGCGGCCCAAGCGCAAGTGTCTACAATGGCACCCGCTACTCTCCAAGAAGGCCCTGGACTTCTCGGAGGAGGAAGAGGAGGAGGACGAAGAAGAACTGGAGAAGGTTAGCGTCTTCTTTTGCAGATCTGGGGTGCATTCAGTAGGCACGTTTTGAAATGATAAAAACATTTGTTATTGGTCAAGTACAGATAGTTTCAGACTAATATTATTATTATTATTATTATTATTATTATTATTATTAATACCTTTATTTAACTAGGCAAGTCAGTTAAGAACACATTCTTATTTTCAAAGACTGCCTAGGAACGGTGGCCTTGTTCAGGGGCAGAACGACAGATTTTCACCTTGTCAGCTCGGGGTATCCAATCTTGCAACCTTACAGTTAACTCGTCCAACGCAATAACGACCAGCCTCTCTCTCTCGTTGCACTCCACAAGGAGACTGCCTGTTACGCTAATGCAGTAAGGTAAGTTGCTAGCTAGCATTAAACGTATCTTATAAAAACCAATCAATCATAATCACTAGTTAACTACACATGGTTGATGATATTACTAGATATTATCTAGCGTGTCCTGCGTTGCATATAATCTGACTGAGCATACACGTATCTGACTGAGCGGTGGTAGGGAGAAGCAGGCGCATAAACATTCATTCAAACAGCACTTTCGTGCGCTTTGCCAGCAGCTCTTCGTTGTGCGTCAAGCATTGCGCTGTTTATGACTTCAAGCCCATCAACTCCCGAGATGAGCCTGGTGTAACCAAAGTGAAATGGCTAGCTAGTTAGCGCGCGCTAATAGCGTTTCAAACGTCACTCGCTCTGAGCCTTCTAGTAGTTGTTCCCCTTGCTCTGCATGGGTAACGCTGCTTCGATGGTGGCTGTTGTCGTTGTGTTGCTGGTTCGAGCCCAGGGAGGAGCGAGGAGAGGGACGGAAGCTACACTGTGACACTGGCAATTCTAAAGTGCCTATAAGAACATCCAATAGTCAAAGGTTAATGAAATACAAATGGTATAGAGGGAAATAGTCCTATAATTCCTATAATAACTACAACCTAAAACTTCTTACCTGGGAATATTGAAGACTCATGTTAAAAGGAACCACCAGCTTTCATATGTTCTCATGTTCTGAGCAAGGAACTGAAACGTTAGCTTTCTTACATAGCACATATTGCACTTTTACTTTCTTCTCCAACACTTTGTTTTTGCATTATTCAAACCAAATTGAACATGTTTCATTATTTACTTGAGGCTAAATTGATTTTATTGATTTATTATATTAATTAATATATTTTGGTCCTCCAATAATCGGTATCGGCGTTGAAAAATCATAATCGGTCGACCTCTATTTCAGACCTACTGAACATGACCCTGGACTTCCAGTCTTTAGTCTCTTGGCGTAGTCCCACTTGACTATTTCTCCATGATACATGTAGTTCACTGTAAATGATGCAGTGACCTTTGACTCCGGTATAGAACCACCAGCCTCAGTACTTAACCCCCTCTATGAAATATCTCTCCATGGCTGGATATGGGGTCAGACAGACAGTGCTGGTCTGAAAGGATGTGTGAGGCTGCTGCAGCCATTGGATTTGAAGTCACTCATTGTTTCTGATCATGTTAAAACAATTTGTTTCTGGGTTAGGGGTCAATTCTTAATTGGGAATTGCTGATTAATTCCCATTCAATTTGATATACACTGAGTATACAAAACATTAAGGACATTAAGGTCCATGACAGACTGACCAGGTGAATCCAGGTAAAAGCTATGATCCATTTTTGATCCATTTTCAATCTGTGTAGATTAAGGGGAGGGGACAGGTTAAAGGAGTTTTAAGACTTGAGACATGGATTGTGTATGTGTGCCATTCAGAGGGTGAATGGGCTAGACAAAATATTTAAGTGTTTTTCAACGAGGTATGGTAGTAGGTGCCAGGCGCATCGGTTTGAGTCTGTCAAGAACTGCAACGCTGCTGGGTTTTTCACGCTCAACAGTTTCTTGTGTGTATTAAGAATGGTCCACCACCCAAAGGACATCCAGCCAACTTGACACAACTGTGGAAAGCATTGGAGTCATCGTGGGCCAGCATCCCTGTGGAACGCTTGACACTTTGTAAAGTTCATGTCCCGACGAATTTAGCCTGTTCTGAGGGCAAAAGAGGGTGCAACGCAATATTAGGAAGGTGTTCCTAACGTTTTGTACACTGTGTATAGTAAATGGGTTGTTCCACCAATTTAGGGGCCTTTTGAGTAGTGTAACTTGGTGAAAAAAGTTTTATTTCACCTGATTTCTACATTCTGTCATAAAGAGCACATGTTGAACTTAATAAAAAAACATGTTTTCCCATCTCAAGAGGTTAAATAAAAAGATTTGTATATTAAATGACAAATAAAGTAACAGGGCTGACGATTTCATCTTAAATCATCCATGAAGCCCCTTGTGACTGGGGGAATGGAAGCTTGTTCTTTGCAACAGGGAGGGACAAGAATGTAATTGTTAGTACATTTCTTCTAGCATGTCTATCTATGGATAACAGGGTTGATGTGGTTGACCCGCTCAGCTTTCCACCACACAACACCAGACAAATCACCAAAAAGAGTAGAACTAGCTCAACTGCTTTTACACTATGATTTGACTATAAGATGTTCAATGTTTCTTTTGAAAAATATATTTTAAAAGCAATAGTTTCAACCATATTAAAACAAGATTTAAGTTCAAATAACAGTGACCCCAGTAACCCCCCCCCCCCCTATTCAGACAGTCCTAGCAAAATTCTTGCTTGAGAAATTGGTCTTTGCTACGAAGCTATTTTCGTTTTAATAAATAATAATAATCAGTAAGGTACTTAATTGTGATCCAGAAATGATATTGAGATAAAAATGGCTGCATTGGAGCTTTATTTATTTATTTATTTATAAAAATTATTTAACCTTTATTTAACTAGGCAAGTCAGTTAAGAACAAATTCTTATTTACAATGACGGCCTACACCGGCCAAACCCGGACGACGCTGGGCCAATCATGTGCCGCCCTATGGGACTCCCAATCACGGCCGGTTGTGATATCTTTAAAAGGTCTGTTTAAAATACAAGATTGAGGTAGGGTTCTTTTAAGTGTTTTTTTTTGTCCCCCCTCCAACTTATGCTTTGGCCACAAAGGAGTATAGGACATGTCAACAACAATTATTTGTGTATGATTTAACAGAATATTACCTTTTTTAATTTTTTCAACAGTTACTTAATTTCTGAATCACCATTTTTGATAACTAGGTTTGTATGTAGTCTAGAAGTATTCACTTTCATTTTCTGTCATATTTAAAAAAGGTCAATCCATTTGAATTCAATCGCTTTTTGACAGCACCCCATTTTGATTTAAATGAAACCATTGCCCAAATCTTTGCCCATTGTAGAAGTGCTCAGAAAGTAACTTTTTGGAGCTGAATGGCAAAACATTCAAGAGATAAGGGTGCTCAAAGTTGACCTATTTTGCATACTCAACCATGATATGAGACATCCATGTCTTCACCACTGGAAAAAATAAACAGTTAATTTAAACGCTTACAAACAGTATTGTCATACTATTTTATAATTTCTTGAAAAACAGTTTAACAAATTGTATTTTTTTTTATATACCTAAATACAATAAAATAATGATGCATATTTGCATATGTTGTAGCTTAGACCCTTATTTTAGATCTGAGGTTGTGTTGTGCCCACCTTAGTTTAAGATGCTCCTGAATACAGTGTGGATGTTATGTTTTGGCTAATACATTTACTAAAATGGGAATAAAATTGACATTTCAACTCGCAAATTAGTACAGCAAAGATCAATGGAGGTCCACACCAGAGAATGTTGACTTGCATGGGAATATATGTTTTAAATTATACTCTCAATCCTAGAAATATAGATTATCCAATAGACATGACCATTTTAAGTTGACATTTGACAGTGGGTGGACCGGTTGTCATCTTTGTGGTAGTAATTAGAAGTCAAAATGTCAATTCAATTTAAATTTCAATGGTGTACTAAATTACAGTGGTCTGAAGGGTAGGTCCATTCTATGAAATCTATTTCTATGATTTGAAATGACACCCACCCTGTATTCAAGAGCAGATGATGTAAAGTAGGGTCTAAACTACAACATACACGAATATGAAACAAATCTGAGTTTACATGGTTTTTTAAATCATTTACATTTAACTTTTCAAATGATGAAGACATGGTTGTCTCATGGTATGGTGGGGAATGCAAAATGGGTCAACTTTGAGAATTGTTATCTCCTGAATATTTTGTCATTTAGGTCCAAAAAGTCACTTTCTGACCTCTTCCATGGGCAAACGGGTATGGAAAGTTTGGTTAAAATCAAAAGGGATGCTGTCAAAAAGTGATTGAATTCCAATGGATATACCCAAAAAGGACATTTTGAATTATTCCCAAAGAAATATCAACTGAAACAATCGAGCCTTACCATTGTTATGATGATGATGATCGTGGTGGGAGTAGAGATAATAAAGATTGAAATATCTATCACTGATGCATCTGTCCACAGCCATTGCTGGTCAGGGAGAGCCGGGGGCCGGAGGTGGCATGCGGGGGGCCCATGGAGGTGGAGGAGGACTCTTCAGAGCAGCGGGCCCGCCGACCCATGAACGCCTTCCTGCTTTTCTGCAAGCGCCACCGTTCACTGGTGAGGCAGGAGCACCCTCGGCTGGACAACCGTGGTGCCACCAAGATCCTGGCTGACTGGTGGGCTGTGCTGGAGCCCAAAGAGAAACAGAAGTACACGGACATGGCCAAGGAGGTGAGCACCACCAAAACCCTGTTCTGGAACTATCAAATGTTTCTTATTCTCTTCGGGGGCGAATCCTAACTACATTTAAGTGTCATTTTTACATCAATGTATGACTAAGTTAAAATTTGACTTAAGTTAGGATTCGCCCCTTTCTGTTTCTCTAAACAGACCATTCCATTTGATTTTGTCATTTGAGGAGAGTACTTTTTAAATTCAGATAATCTTTCCTCATGGACTGGCAGAGTTCAGAGAGAATGAACACCGATTTGTGTGGTGTGACAAGCAAATGAGCAGATCAAGCGCTCCAACACAGGATCACAAGCAAACTAATTTGAAAGACTATACTGAGACAACACCTCTTCAGTATGTTCTGCATTTTGCTAGAGTAGGTATTAATTGCTGTGTCTTTCTTTTGCTGATAACCATTCTGGCTTTGTGTCGTCTTCCAGTACAAGGATGCCTTCATGAAGGCTAACCCAGGCTACAAGTGGTGCCCCACCACTAACAAGCCAGTCAAGAGCCCCTGCCACACTGTCAGCAACGCACGCAAAAAAGTGTGGTCTTTCCCTTCCAACTCCCCTAAGGGCTGTGCCACTGCCAAGAAAGTGCCCAAGACTGACAGCACACCACAGCTTAATTTCGCCATGGCAGGTGCGTCAAGTGATACATTTCTGGGTAAAACAGCTTATAAAATATGAATGTCATGTCTCAGCATAGCAGCCACTGAATTAATGTCAAATTAGTAAAGATTAATCCCACCTTGCCTTCATTTTGTGCCTTCCCAGATCCCACAAAGATGGGTGGCCTAAGCATGCTACTGTTGGCTGGGGAGCATGCCCTTACTGCCAGAGAGGTATGTCACATACTGCACTGAACAAAAATATAAATGCAACATGTAAAGTGTTGGTCCCATGTTTCATGTGCTGATATAAAAGATCCCTGAAATTTTCCACGTGAACAAAAAGCTTATTTCTCTAGAATGTGAGCCTTTCTCCTTTGCCAAGATAATTCATCCACCTGACAGGTGTGGCATATCAAGAAATTGATTAAACAGCATGATCATTACACCGGTGTAGTGGGGACTATAAAAGGCCACTCTAAAATGTGCAGTTTTGTCACACAATACAATGCCACAGATGTCTTGTCTCAAGTTTTGATGAAGTGTGCAATTGGCATGTTGACTGCAGGAATGTCCACCAGAGCTATTGCCAGCAAATTGAATGTTAATTTCTCTACCATACCATAACCCCACCGCACCATGGGGGGCAGGCATAAGCTATGGACAACAAATACAATTGCATTTTATCGATGGTTATTTGAATGCACAAAAATACAGTGACGAGATCCTGAGGCCCATTTCTTTTTAAGGTATCTGTGACCAACAGATGCATATCTGTATTCCCAGTCATGTGAAATCCATAGATTAAGGCCTAATTTATTTATTTATTTAATTGACTGATTTCCCCAAATGAACAGTATTTCTGTAAAATCAATGAAGTTGTTGCATGTTGCATTCATATTTTTTTTCAGTATAGGTCCTGGGCTGTAGTGCAGCAATTCACCACCAGGGGACGTCAGAGTTCTATGGGTTTATAAAATAACATAAAGGCCCGGTCTAGTGGTTTTTCAACTCCTCAAACTGAGTTTATCCATGTTGTGCAACAACTTTAATCTAGAAATCATTGTTTTAGTGGAAATATATCTGAAGGACTTAAGTCATTCTCTCATTTGTTGGAAAAGCACTGTAAGATGCAAATTCAAAGATCACATTATTCAAATGTTTGTGGTGAATGTGTGAATTTAAGTGTGAATTGAACCTCCACAGATTTCATCCAGTTCTTCAAAGTCTGGAGCCACAGATGTCACTAAGCACCCTGAGAACTCCTCCCTATTCCAACTTGCTGAGGTAAGACCACATAGAATGGGATGGTTCTCTTGAACGTCTTGTAACACTATTTAGTAGGCCTGTCACGGCAACCGCAGTCTGACACAAGTTTGTTGATTTTATGCCAATATGCATACATGTATAAAAAATAGCCTACATTACATTTATTATCTATTTGCATAGAAATGGTTCAGTTTGCTCTTAAAGTAACCCTACCATACCCAACACACCAAATATGCCACAATCATAACGTTCCCTAAAATGATGGCACTACTATGCCTTTTCTGTGACCTATCCTGCACTGACTTTACATCAAGCTGCAATAGGGAAAAGGAAGTGAGGCTCATTCCTATTGAAATGGGTCAGCCAACCCTCCATTTTGTGTCCCTTTCCAGCTCTCCTCCAGCACGCTTCAGCCCAGTTTAACGGACACAGCTGGCAAGGGGAAGCCCTTGAGTCGGGGGGACCAAGCAGAAGTGGGTATTCTCAGGAAAAGGCTATTTGTGACCACATCTTTTAGCTCAATGTTATTAATCTGTAACGTTCATAGGCGAGGTGCCAACTGCTCAGCATGCTTACATACTGCATGAGTATGTCATTTTATCATTCTACATGCTATTTTAATGTGCTATTAAGTAGTTGGTTTTTAAACCGAGTGGGGTACATTCCTGCTTACTGAAATCCACATCAACAAAATTAAAATCTGCCAATACTTCTACTATTGGCTCTTCCTAATGTGTGGGCATGCCTTAAGGGAGGGCACAAATGAAAGCATTCAGTATATACCTACCATAATATTTAGTATACACAAGTCACAAATATGAACATACCGGTACATAATCCCAGGATCTTTATCCATTTTCCCTTCCCATTTTCCCCCAGACGTGGTCTGGCACCTCACAACAGGGAAAATCTGACGCACCCAAGATCAACGTCAAGGCCCCTCTTTTTCAACTGGCAGAGGTACAGTCATTACACTGTCTCAAGTCTGCCACTCTGCACAACTACATGTGCTTTATAGTATTGTCTTTACTATGCAAAGTGATGTTTTGTCTAATTATCCTCTTGTTATCAATTAAAGCAGATCTCCTCTGATTCAAGCCAGTCGACTGCACCGGAGGGAAAGCAGTGTAGCCAGTCGGCTCTCTTCCAGCTCGCTGAGGTACTGCAGGCCCTCCATCACAAAACCTTTAAGGGTCCATTTAAGCCCATTTGATATTACTAAAATCTTCGAAAGCCCTATAGTGGAAATGACTAATAGTTATCTCCAGCACTTTCACAATGATGTGACTACTGAAATGTTAATTTATGTGCACTGTTGTGTTTGGTATAGATGTGTTTGGCCTCCGAGGCAGGGAAGATGGAGACACAGGACGATACCTGTGCCCCACACATCAAAACTGAGACGGTGGTCAAGGAGGACACTGGGGGCAACATCACCGATTTTCCTCTTTCCTCTCCCCCATCTTCCTCCACTTCTTCCTCCTCCACGCCCACCAATGCCAGTCCCCCGCTGCTCAGCGGCCAAGCGGCCAGCGTCAAAAAGAAGAAGAAGAAGAAGAAGAAGCAAGAAGCTACTGCCAGAGAGCCACCCAAAGCGGTGGACAAAGACAAGATCCCTCGTCCGGGCTCGCCCAAAAAGACCCTCAAAAAGCGACCATCGTCTGAGTCTGAGTTGGAGAGCCTCCTCTACACTATCGAGGCAGTGGCTAAAGGTGCCTGGGGCGACGCCGAGGAGGATATACCCAAGAAGAAGGCTAGCACCGCCGTCATTACCATTCCAAGAGAGCCCAGCTCACCCAAAAAGAAGTCCAAAGCCAAGAGGCCCCTGAAGGCTAAGGAAGAGGATGAGATGGAGGAGGACAAAGAGGATGGAAGTCGCACAGAGCTGCCATCGACAGTGGAGACGGCAGCGAATCTAGCAAGCCCCAAGACAGAGGCTGAGGAGGCCAGCATCGGCAGCAGCCCCGCAGGCACGGAGAAGCCCACTGCCCCTCCCAGCCCCCCGCACAAAGTCGAGGAGAAGCAGAGGGAAGCGGAGGCCAACGCTGAAGGGTGTGGCTCCAGGAAGTCTGAGAGAAGCTGCAAGGGGGCGCTGTACAAGACCCTGGTGTCGGAAGGGATGCTGACCTCACTGAGGGCCAACGTGGACAGAGGTATGTATTAGTAACCCCCCTGCCCAATCTCCACAATGACTATCAATATGCTGTTGTTTTACACCCATTCCGAGCAAGTTTCTGTGTTTTAATTTTAATTTTACAGGTGGCTCCTCTAAACTCTGTGTTTGTATGTCTGTGTGTGTTAATCAGGCAAAAGAGGCTCTTTTCGAAGTGGATCTGATGAAGGGGGCTGGACTGACGAGACCTGGGCTTTCTCACAGATGGGACCCACTAATCCCAAGAAGCTAAAGAAGTCAAAATCCAAAGACGAGACGGCGCCAGGGTGAGTTCCCTGTCCAAGAACATTTTACCCCAAAAAGTGCTAGGTTTTATCACTGAAAACTGAATGAAATATGACTAGTGGGAGCAGAATATAGCGAACGAACAATAAGCCCGTTTGACAAGGGGCACGTGCATCATGCAAGGATTCAAGTTTGCACTAATGGCAGTGGAGATTGGCTAAGTGCGTTCGTGGCTTGATGCTCTTTGCATTTACGCCACAAGTCTGTTTTGTTTATAGACTATTAGTGAATTGTTGGATGTGGAAAATACATTATTCTTTCAGTGTCTATTTAACTCGCTCTGCTTTCTTTGCGGTGTAATGGGGTCCTCTGTGTGCAAGTTTACATCCGACTTTGAGGAATCCCTGAAGAGAGCAAATAGGCCAGGTTAGGTTATGGGCACTCCTACGTGTTTGAAATATTAATGTGGGCACCTCCATAAGCGTTAACAATAATGTTGGTTCGTCCCATTCATATTTTTAGGGGTTTTCAAGGGTCAATGTTTAATGGGTCAATGTCCTGCTTGAATGACATGGATAATAAGCCACTTCGTAAAACGGTTTATAACGCTCAGCAATCGAGGAACATAGCAACAGTGGGCCTTAGTTATCCGATCAAGGCACACTTAAAACACACGCAAGAGGGAACTTGAAAAGGTAATATTGTGTTGGCATTTCTATCAAAATATTAAAAACAACAGTGACAAACAAATGACAACGTGTTTCCGCAAGATGAAAGCCTTCATGAAGAAAGTGGAGTTGAGCATGTTCCCAACCCCGTATCTAATCAACAACATACCTTTGCAGTTTGGGGAAACTGGAGGAGGAGTTTGAGAAGAAGTTCAACAGCCTGCCGCAGTACAGCCCTCTGACGTTCGACAAGAAAAGCACCATCGTCACCAAGAAGAAAAAAACAGACGTTAGCACCGCACCGGAGGAACAACCTTCAAAACCTGCCAAGGGTAAGCAGAGAATGTTACTGGAATGTTCACAAAAACATTTCAATATGTTTTGACAGAAGCCATCCCTCCGCATCCCATACCGCTCCTGTCGCTCCTCGCTTTCAGGAACTTGACCACATTGTTACCATTTAACATGGCATGCAATGCTTTTGTTTCTATTTTTGTTTATCTTTTTTTTGTTATATCAGGTCCATCTTCATCTCAGAAAAAGACTTTATTCCACAAGATTGTTAGCAAGTACAAGCAGAAAAAGGAGAAACCCAATACTGTGGACAAAGGTGAATTAGAGCATCATGTAATGCGTGTGGATTGTAATCCAGTTGTGAATGTTCTTGGCATGGTATTTACACATAGTTGGAGATAATGGACACATTACTCAATTTAAGTACCAAGTGTTTTTATTTCACATTGAATTTAGACACGTGTAAAATATTCTCTCTTTAGTTGTTGAACAAGTTTTAAACTGCAAAGTGAGGAGTAAATAAATAGTGAGCCATCTAGCAGAAAAGGGTCTTGGCCAAATCCATTTTTTGCAGTCAATTCAGGATTTACACATGAATTATCTTGGAGTTAGGTGCCCAGATCTCAAGTTAGAATTTTGGTTCAATAATTCTAAAATGAGTGGGTCTTTTCAAATGTTATCCCCTCTCAGACATAGCGATGCATAGTGACTCCCCCATGTCAGACTCTGCTGCCAAGGCCAAGCAGACCCCCGCCCCATGTGCCACCGCCACGCTTTCCCCAGAGGCCATGGGAACTAGCGCTAGCATACCGGTGGGCAGCCAGAAGAGGAAGGCTAGGAAGAGCAAAATAACCCACCTGGTGCGCTCGGCCGACGGCAGGGTGTCCCCAGCAGAGGGTAAGTCTTTCCTAACAGGCAATAGTTTATTCTGTATACTGTATGTGAGCTGGAAAACGCCAAATGAGGGATTAGCTGTGCATGCCATTTTGAGAGGCCATTTTGAATGACAAAGCATCATGGCATCTGCTTTGGTCCGTTTTATCACAGAGGACAAAGTCAGGGACCTGACCCCGGAGCAGGACGACAAGCCATTACAACGAGAGACTTTATGCAACGAAACAGGGTGCTACAGTGCACCCAAGCAGGAGGAAGCAGATAGAAGCAGTGCACCCGAAGTCCTGCCCGCCTTCTTTAGCCTGTCTGCCCTTGCCGAGGTGGCAGCCATGGAGAACATTCACAGGTAGGCAGCCAGAAATATAGGAAGAGGGACTCACCTTTGCTTCAAGGAAGCTGTTCCTTTTCAACTTTTGTTGAAACACTTACATTTTTCTCTGTACGCTTTGAACGTGAATGCGCTATGTTTTATTTTCTATGAATTTGTGTCCTTAGATAACCAGGGAGTTTCACATCTAATCTATGACCTTAAATTATCAATCAAGTACAAGGGAGGAGCCAAAACACTACTTCACTAAGCAGACAAAAAAACATCCGAACACAAATGCCAAGAACAAGAGGTGCATACCTTGATTGGTTGACCTTTACCAACTTCTCTTCCTCCTGTACCAGAGGCCAGCGTGTGATTGGCGACAGCCAGAAGGAAATGGCCCAGACCCCTGTCCTCATCTCCTGCGCTGATCAATGAAGTGGATCAGCCACCCTCCTGCCTCCAGCAAAACGAAATGGACGCTTGCGTGTTGTGTGCGTTTTAACTTTTAACCTCCGACTCCTCATCCTGTTCTGGAAGGAAGGAGATGGAACGTGACTTGTGGATGGATCCCTCTGTGGTGAATTAGCTAGAGCTCTGGTCTGAGGGGAAAAGCGGGGTAAGAACCCCCCCCCCCCCCCTCCCTTCCACTCACCTTCTAAGTATTCTCCTGAACCCTTCCCTTGGCAGTAGGATGTCGCCTCCCTCCTCTTCCTGTACGGTCCTACCTACTTAGAGTACCCTGAGGAAGGCAGGTTGTGTTCACATTAATGTGTAATCTTTGTCCGATATTACGCCATTTTAAGGTCAAGTTTTGCGAACAAAAATTGCATTTCAAAAAAAAGAAAGGAAACCTACACACGGTCAGCTTGACCACTTGTAAGAGAACATCTTCCCCCTTTCACACACTGTTGCAAAGTCCCCTCCACCTAGCATACCTCAATGTAGGGATGAGTCGAATCTTGTGGCTTCCTGCACACCTTCCTGCTTGAACAAATTGACACAGCTTGGTAGATAGTCCTTTGTGATTTATTTCATGTGGCACCCTCATTTTGATTTGCCTATTTAGTGTGGTCTAGAGATAAAGCAGACCTCTTAACCTTCCACACCATGGTCAAGTATTCCATATTACTCCATCCCTTGCCTTCCCACCAGCCTAGCAACTGCTACTACGGTGATCTTTTTAACCTTCATTGTCAGTTTGAACTCAACACATTGAGGCTCTTGCATTTGAACTTAAGTTAACGTTTAAGCTTAGATGGGAGGCCTTTGGTTAGCATGTTGTAAGTCTGAACCTGCCTGTTTTACCAGGCAGTTGGTCCCCTACAGTGGGGCTCAATTTGATAAGAAGCAAAGTTACTGACAGTATGGACGGTTCTCCATGGCCTTAACTCTCTCATTACGACGTTGGCCGTACCTCAACCACTGCCATCCCATCCACCGCGCAACCATTCACATGAATCTTACATCCGTTTGAATATACTTGAATGATGAAAATGCATTTTGTGTCAATACTTGATCTTATCGCAGTCTGCGTAGCATCTACAAGGCTAATCCAAATGTGTGCTACTAGTTTCCTAAGATAGTTTTTTAACAAAGAACACTGCACTAACGTAGGAGGCGCTTTTAAGATGTAACTTTTTCTCAGTAGGGCAATGTGTTTTCCCTGGTCTCGTTTTGTTTTTCCTACTAGCCTTTGAGATTTTCTTATGCCAAGTAACGGTCCACTCTTAGGCAATGAGAATAATTAAGGTTTTGCTTTTGAACGTATGTTTTTCAGTAACAAGACAATTGCTTTTAATGCTTTGTTTGTTTCTTTTTTTATTTAGTTAAAAATTTCGTTTTTTTTGTATGTTCTAACCGAGGTAGAACAGGCTAGCATCCATTCCATATCCAAATAGCTGATCCTTGTGTCCATTCTTCTGTTTACAGTGTGTGAGCTGTAGTAGGGTTGGGGGACTCTTGACGTCTGCACTGGGTGTAAGCTAATCAGATGGAAAAAGCTGTCTCAGGCTTACACAAGTAGTGCAAGCCAGTTCCAAGGTTGAAGAGTCCCCAATGATATGTCCTCCATGAAATTATCATTATGCTATATTATTATGACTCTTTTGTTTCTAAGTTGACCAATGCTCTTTTTCTTAGGTCTTACATTCAGCCATGCTTCTTCTCTCGCTGTTGCTTTTTCTTTAAGTTTATTGCTCTTTTTATATTAGATTCTTCTCCTTCACGTAAGTGTATTATGATGCTGTTGAACTAGATTTTTTTATTTTTTTTATTTTATCTTGTGTTCCCAACCTCGGTTTTCTTTTCCTGAGGCCTAGTTTACTGGATTAAGACTGTTGTCAAAAAAGCTCATACACAAAATAATGCATCAATGCTTACTGTACCTGTTAAGCAAATGAGCACTGAGATGAGATGCACTGCTTCTAGAAGGGTAGTTTCCACCTGTAGTTTCCAGAGTTTGTGTTCTTAAAGCAACTGCATTGCCATTTCTGGGCTACGTCTGAATGATGTGTGCCGTCAGGGCACAACATGAACTATTTAAAAAGGCTATTAGCTCAACCCTATTATTGTCCAATGGTGGTACTTAGTTTTAGCCATGGGATTATAATGCCACAAAGTAGAATATATTGAAACTATATTAAATATATCCTTACAAGTCAGGATTGGACTGACTTGTAGGGATACGAGCAATGCTGTATTAGTTTATTTATCCCTAAAAGCGGGCAAATGGACTGTAAACAAGCAGACCTAAATCAGGACTTTCAAACTCCCAAGCTTGAAGGAAAGCTTTAAAACAAACATTTAAGACTTAAATATACTGTATATATTTTCCAGGTTTAAGAGAAAATAAATTGAAGGGTGACTAAAGTCGTCCAAGCAGTAAACTACGCAGTTCTTCCACTGATAGACAGCAGTGTTGTTCTTTCACACAAATGAAGCAATTGTCTTCCCCAAAAAGAGCGACAATGTACATGCTTGTAACTAGTGGTTTTGAGACATTTGCCAAAGAAAAGGGAAAGTTGTCTTTTAAATGAAAATTCTGTTGAAAACTAAGCTTAGCATAGCAGTTGCACTGCATTTTCTTGGTGTATAGATCTTCAGGTAACAAATGTATTATATCAGCACAACTAATCCTATATATCTGATGGGTTTCCTAAGACTAAAACCCCAAGTGGGAATGGTGTACATTGTACTGGCACCTTTTTCAATGCCTCTTTTAATAGACAATATTTGCACCTTATGATCCAAACCAAAATGATATCATGATGATCTTTAAAAATGTAATATCATTAAGTGAAATTAAAAGATTACACAGGTATTTATGTCCATCTTATGACATTATGCATTGAAGTATTTTGATCTAATTTGAGCATTTTAGAATCAAGTCGGTAACCAACCCCACACATCTTCAAAAACAGCCATAATATATCACCCTCAACCTTTTCTATTTAGAAAATGCCTCTATAAAATTCCTATATTATTAGTTATTGAAATGACTATAGACTATATCCTTTTGTGCTAGTACTGTCTCTTGAATGTAATCGATTTTGTACATGTATTTTTCTAATTCAATTTAGGTCTTGACTCTACTGTGTATGTATGCGATGGTGGACTGTTTCCACAGGTGAATAGTTTGTTACAACCTATGGTCCTCATGACGATTCAGCTGCTGTGCTGGGAACTCTGTGGAGGTGTGTGGAGTTGTAAGTCATTGTGACTTACCTGCCAACGTCTGTTAAAGTTATATATGAGAGAGATTTTCTTTTTGTTTGTAAGGGACCGTGTCACCCCGGACGGAATTATTTGTTTCTTCTCTGCAGTTCAATGAGGCTCTCACTTCAGGAAAGGGTGAAACCAGGGACACTCATGCAATTACAAAGAACAATTGCCAAACCCTCTGTATTCAAGCTTATTTATTACAATTTCTTTTTTATAGCTGTTCATTTAGTTACAAAAATAGAAAAACTGAATATGCACCCAGATTTAAAAAAAAAAAAAAAACTTTCTCCCTTTACAGGAATGTAGATCACGGCTTCCCTTTTGTTCTTCTGAAGAGATGACGCCAGATCTTAAGTATGTTTCCTCTGATAGCTTGTATAATGTGTGCTCAATCTTATTTATGTTAATAGTACTGTATCATGACATGTATGGACTTGATTGTTACAGCCCAGTTGTTCAATGCAGCCTTGCCTTACTGGAGCCCCTGCTTAGTGAGGGATCCCTTAGCCATCGCCCTCAGCCCCTTTCACTGAGTCATGTCATAACACTGTCTGCCGACGCAACTATTATTCCTTGAACACCTATTAAAGTAACCTATATTAAACCTTTTCATCTCACCACAGTCTCTTCTTCGACATCAAAGTGTGATTTCTGGAATCTGTTTAACATTTGCGTTACTCTGGTAATTGTTTAACATAAGCATTCTGTTGCGGCACGGCGCTCCAACTGTTTGATCTGGCTACATTGGGGAACTCTAGCATAATGGACACTTTAATGCAGTTTCGAATAAATGTATGTGACAATTCTCTTCGTCTTCTACTCATTCTGGGATGTGAATAACCACTTGATTAACCTTTATCCCAAACCCCCGATACATTTTTGGATTCCTCTGATCACTGTGACGCCACCTAAAGGTGCTGCTGCATGGTCATTCTGACGTCTGCATTGGCCGTGCAACATTTACGATGATATGGGCTCTGCAGAAGTCAGGGTATTCATACTTCTAGCGCTTCGATGAGCAGCATAGCGCCAATGATTTGTATAACTAAACCAAGATAGACCACAGCCTGTTGTTTCAAATGGGCGCAAATGAGTCCTAGTGGGTAGAACAAGCAAGGAGGTGGGCAGAGCCAAACATGAGCTAGTGAGATCCCCCTATAGGCATGTTCTAGCTTCATTTGCATATTTTTTAGGGAACGCCTACTCTGAAGTGCGCGTGTGCAATAAGTCAGTTCGCCTTTGCAATCCTAAACAATACCTTTTTTTTTTTACTTTGGCAAAGGGTAAAGTCTAAACTTAGTCCACTCTGTTCGTAACATATTCTCGTTTTGGGAACAGAACTCTATTGAGATCAAATGTTAGATCGATGAGAAAATGATCAGTATGTTGGCCAAAATCCATCTCGTTCCATCTTCTCCCACTGCTGGCCACTTGGCTTCCTCTCGCTATTTGGTAGTACGTCCTGGGAAATATGTGTCTCATTGTTCTATCTGTGGCAGAGCTGTTGTGAAGGAAGTGAGTTTGTGTTTTAACAGGACTTCGCGCCCTCACCTACCGTCAACTAATCATGTCAATGCAGAGCTATACAGAGCCCTCCGCATTGTAACAACATTTGGGAGGCGCATGGTGATGCAGAACGGAGCTCAATTTGGCCTATGAGTGCCTCCGGAGGCTTCGCTATTGTGTCACACCATCCAAACGGTGCCTCCGACAACATTTTTCGGATCAAGCATAAATTGGCTCTTAGGCTGGCCCGATGGTGGAGTATCCAAAGTCCTCCAGGGGCTCAGTTTGTTTTCTGTTTGGAAGGAAGTCTGTGTAGACGTATGGCAATGGGTTCACCTCTTGTTCAAGCTGCTCCTAGAGGTGACACACAATGCACTGAGCTAAGACATTAACAATGTCCCACACTGCTTCATTGAGCGACAAAGTAATGAAAATGGAAATTAACTGGTAAAAAAAAATACAATCTCAGCATACACATGATTGTATGTCACGGTGGTGTCTCTCTTCTCCTTCCTAAAAACAATCCGTTTTTAATTGAACGTTAGGTCCTGCATTTTACATTTTAGACTCTTTCTTTAAATGATGCTCTGTTGGTACAATTCCTGTTTCTGACAGGGTGTTTGCTCCTTGTTGCAAAGTCCTGTTTAAAATCGACAGGAAAATTAAATAATAGAAAGGATGGACTTCTGTCCATAGAAGTACAAAAACAAGGGATACCAGTTTACAGGTTTAATGCATTGTACAACTTGTCATAAGCATGCATGAACCCGACTAATAAACAGGCATTTGGAGAACGTGGATGCATAGAGACATCACATTATAAGCCTATTTGTCAGAGAGAGTGGCTCATATTACACAACACATTATAAAGCATCTGGATTTATCGGTTAGTGATGTCAAGATATCTACGGAATGAGTAACAACTGAATCTGCAGCACAGCAGGCAGGCAATGTTGGGTAGAAAGACAGGGACAGACAAAAATTGATAATATGATGTACTTACAAATGACTGACAGTGATATATTAAATGGGACCATAGTGTTATTTGTATAAATCGCAACATGTAAAGTGTTGGTCCCATGTTTCATGAGCTGAAATAAAAGATCCCAGAAATGTTCCATATGCACACAAAGCAATTTTTTCTCATTTTGTGCACACATTTTTTTGCATCCCTGTTAGTGAGCATTTATCCTTTGCCAAGATAATACATCCACCTGACGGGTGTGGCATATCAAGAAGCTGATTAAACAGCATGATCATTACACAGGTGAACCTTGTGCTGGGGGAAATAAAAGGACACTCTAAAATGTGCAGTCTTGTTGCACAACACCAGTGGGAATTTTAGCATGTACAGTTGAAGTCAGAAGTTTACATACACCTTAGCCATACATTTAAACTCAGTTTCACAATTCCTGACATTTAATCATCGTAAAAATTCCCTGTTTTATGTCAGTTAGGACCACCACTTTATTTTAGGAATGTGAAATGTCAGAATAATATTAGAGTGATTTTATTTCAGCTTGTATTTCTTTCATCACATTCCCAGTGGGTCAGAAGTTTACATGCACTCAATTAGTATTTGGTAGCATTGCCTTTAAATTGTTTAACTTGGGTCAAACGTTTCGGGTAGCCTTCCACAAGCTTCCCACAATAAGTTGGGTGAATTTTGGCCCATTCCTCCTGATAGAGCTGGTGTAACTGAGTCAGGTTTGTAGGCCTCATTGCTCGCACATGCTTTTTCAGTTCTGCCCACAAATTTTCTATAGGATTGAGGTCAGGGCTTTGTGTTGGCCACTCCAATAACTACACTTTGTTGTCCTTAAGCCATTTTGCCACAACTTTGGAAGTATGCCTGGGGTCATTGTTCATTTCAAAGACCCATTTGCGACTTCCTGACTGATGTCTTGAGATGTTGCTTCAATATATCCATATAATTCTCCTCCCTCATGATGCCATCTATTTTGTTAAGTGCACCAGTCCCTCCTGCAGCAAAGCACCCACACAACATGATGCTGCCAGCCCCGTGCTTCACAGTTGGGATGGTGTTCTTTGGCTTGCAAGCCTCCCTCTTTTTCCTCCAAACATAACGATGGTCATTATGGCCAAACAGTTCTATTTTTGTTTCATCAGACCAGAGAATATTTCTCCAAAAAGTACGATCTTTGTCCCCATGTGCAGTTGCAAACCATAGTCTGGCTTTTTTTAATGGCAGTTTTGGAGCAGTTCTTCCTTGCTGAGCGGCCTTTCAGGTTATGTCGATATTGAACTTGTTTTACTGTGGATATAGATACTTTTGTATCGTTTTCCTCCAGCATCTTCAAAGGTCTTTTGCTGTTCTGGGATTGATTGGCACTTTTCGCACCAAATTACGTTCATCTCTAGGAGACAAGACGCGTCTCTTTCCTGAGAAGAATGATGGCTGCTTGGTCCCATGGTGATTATACTTGTGTACTATTGTTTGTACAGATGAACGCCTTCAGGCGTTTGGAAATTGCTCCCAAGGATGAACCAGACTTGTCTACAATTTTCTTCTGAGGTCTTGGCTGATTTCTTTAGATTTTCCCATGATGTCAAGCAAAGAGGCACTGAGTTTGAAGGTAGGCATTGAAATACTTCCACAGTTACACTTCCAATTGACTCAAATGATGTCAATTAGTGTAACAGTATATCAACCTGGGCTCGAACCAGGGACCCTCTGCACACATCAACAACAGCCACCCACGAAGCATTGTTACCCATTGCTCCACAAAAGCCGCAGCCCTTGCAGGGCAAGGGAAACAACTACTTCAAGCCCTCAGAGCGAGTGACGTCACCGATTGAAACGCTATTAGCGCGCACCACCGCTAACTAGCTAGCCATTTCACATCGGTTACATTAGCCTAACAGAAGCTTCTAAAGCCATGACATAATTTTCTGGAATTTTCCAAGCTGTTCAAAAACACAGTCTTAGTGTATGTAAACGTCTGACCCACTGCAATTGTGATACAGTGAATTATAAGTGAAATAATCTGTCTGTAAACAATTGTTGGAAACATTTTTGTGTCACGCACAAAGTAGATGTCCTAACCGACTTGCCAAAACGATAGTTTGTTAACAAGAAATTTGTGGAGTGGTTGAAAAACGAGTTTTAATGACTCCAACCTAAGTGTATGTAAACTTCAGATTTCAGCTGTAAATCTTGGTGGGGCAACCCCCCCAAAAATGTTTTATATGCATGCCAGCAAAGCTACTACAGAACACAAACAATACATTAATTGCTTTATAATGGTGACAAACAGTTCCCACAAACTATTAGAGCCTACATAAAGCTGTCCTAACAGCACCTTAACACTGCTACACCTGGCTATCAACGGAGCCTTGTCTGGCAGCGAAACAGTTCATTCAGCGTCATTTACTGCCTTTAAAAAACACATAGCTGATATGGCTGACATGCTCAAACAAAGGGGGTTTCTACTGACAATTGAGATATTCAAACTATGGCATAAGGGGATGACGAGCGGATAAGAGGCAATCTGTAATTTCGATTAAGATGTTAATGAGCGAGCTAGGACGGACGTAGTCAAAATAACTATTTGTTTAGCACTTTTTGAAATAAATGTACAGCGACAGAATTGAGAACATGGGCCGTTCTTACAGTATTCTCCCTGTACACCAAGTCAGAGCCGTAGGATAAATAAAGGGGGCGTATTATGCAGATATTGGTAGCTTTTACAATATTCAATGATTGTTTTCGAGAAATGCAGTCTATAGGCTATATGTGCACCCCCAAGTCCGAACAGTAGGCAAAATTAAGAGGTGGAAAAGGGACCAAATTATTAGGATGAGGCTTACTACACAACATACACTTAGCATTACTTTCTTAGCTACAGTATACATATCTCCCTGGCATATTACATAATTTATGCAGCAGCATGCAATATATTTTTGGACTCATCTTGTTGTGCTGTGCTCACTTGAACAGGAAGGTGGCGCAGGGCAGTCCTTCGTGGGAAAATTTGATCAAACTTTGTCTTCAGAGTCTGGCATTCTCTGATATATGGTGCTTTCAAGACAACTGGGAACGCGGAAAACAAGGTCGAATCATTATGACATCAGATATTTTCAGGTTGGAGCTCTAGAAAGAAGCCAGAGTTCCCGAATTCCAATTCTGAGTTCCCAGTTGTCTTGAACTCACTGAAGAGTTGAGACTTCCCAGTTCTGAGTTTCCAGTTATTTTGAGCACGGCAGAAGTTATGCTGGATTGACAGCATGGCCAATGTAGAATGTTTATCCTTTTAAACTTAGAAAAGATACCCTTAAACCCAGACTTGGAACCACGAATACACTCCACTGAATAGCAGGCTAGTGATTGCTTTGCAATGCTTTCAGTTAGCCACTAATTCCTTCCAAACCACTTATTTAATTTGCAATTTCCAACTCTTTGTGTAATGTTCTTGTCCAATCGCCTATGAGCACAGATAAGTATTATATATCTATAATTTCTCTTCATTATTTCTCTTCATATGACATGGATTAAAAAGCATTTGCCAGTAAATTTTTCGACTTGATTCATAATGATGACTGCTAGCTTGCTAGCTAAGATTTTGAAAGTATGATGTTGACATGTCCTATCAAAGCTACTGTAGATATAACGTGATTTGATGTTATTTTATCTGTGGCCAATGACCTTAAGCCATCTTGGATGGACTCCTCTAATGTAACTCTATGGCAACACCTAAGGGGCTTGAATTTTTGAGTTCTGTCCCCATGAGTGAAAGAACAATGAGCCAATCGCTGCGCAACTAGAGAACATTACCCAATCACGACACAACTAGAGAACATTATCCAATCACGGCGCAACTGGAGAACATTACCAACCCCTATGCTCCGTATTTTCCGCTGGCTGCCCCACCATCATAGAAAGCACTGAGCTAGGCTAAAACACCTGCATTTTGGGGCTGCCTTACTCAAGAAAGCAAAAAAGAGACTAAGTTTGTATGTGGCTTTATTAACTCAATTATTTTATATTTTTTACATTGTTTGCAAACTGATATGTGACACGTCTTAATGTCAAAATAACATGCAAAAAGATCACACCCCCCCCAACCCCCCGCCCCACCTGCCCTGAATGACAGGTCGCCACTGCACAGCACAATGCCACAGATGTCTCAAGTTTTGAGGGAGGGTGCAATTGGGTGGCTGACTGCAGGAATGTCCACCAGAGCTGTTGCCAGAGAATTGAAGGTTCATTTTTCTACCATAAGCCGCCTACAACGTCGTTTAAGAGAATTTGGGAGAGAATCCAACCGGCCTCACAACTGCAGACCTCATTTAACCACCCCAGCCCAGGACCTCCAAATCTGGCTTCTTCGCCTCCGGGATTGTCTAAGACCAGCCACCTGGGCATCTGATGAAACTGAGGAGTATTTCTGTCTAATAAAGCCCTTTTGTGGGGAAAAACTAATTCTGATAGGCTGAGCCTGGCTCCCAAGTGGGTGAGCCTGGCTCCCAAGTGGGTGGGCCTACAGTATGCCCTCCAAGGTTCACCCATGGCTGCGCCACTGCCCAGTCGTAAAATCCATAGATTAGGGGCTATTGAATTTATTTCAATTGACTGATTTCTTTATATGAACTGTAACTCGTTGAAATTATTACATGTTGCATTTATATTTTTGTTCAGTATGAGGTAAAAAAAACATGTTTGCAATATAAGGATTTTCAAACAGATATTTTGAACGTGCTATTTGTAGGCACGTTCCTTGGGGTTATTTGAACTTTTATTAGTTATCAACTAAAGGGGTGGTGTAGTTGCTTCCACCGAGCATGGTCCGAGATCTGTTAGTGCTCATGCCTACTCCATTGTCATTGTCCAGTAAAAACTCTGTGTACTACAATGAATGAATGGATATGGCTGGGGTACTTGTAGTACACCATCCATGAAATCTTAAATTAATGGCCAATGTACACCCATCTAGTACCGGGTCGGACCCGCCTTTGCCTCCAGAACAGCCTGAATTCTCTGGGGCACGTACACGTTACTCAATTGGTGTTAAGGGACCTAACATGTGCCAGGAAAACATTCCCCACACAATTACACCACCGCCACCAGCTTGTACCGTTGACACCAGGCAGGGGATGGGCAATGGACTCATGCTGTTTATGCCAAATCCTGACTCCGGAACAATGATTCGTCGGACCAGGTGATATTTTTTCTACCAATTAATAGTCCAGTGTTGGTGATCACGTGCCTACTGGAGACACTTATTTTAGTTTTTAGCTGACAGGAGTGGAACCTTGTGTGGTTATCTGCTGCAATAGCTTATCCGTGACAAAGACCAACGAGTTGTGTGTTCCGAGATGCCGTTCTGCACACCACTTTTGTACTACGCCCTTATTTGTCTTTTTGTGGCCGATTTTGTTGCACAATTCTTGCCATTCTCCTTCGACCTCTCATCAACGAGCTGTTTTCACCCAGAGGACTGCCGCTGACTAGATGTTTTTTGTTTGTCGCACCATTCTTGGTTAACCCTTGACACTGTCGAGTGTGAAAAGCCCCGGAGGCCGGCTGTTTCTGAGATACTGAAACCAGGATGCCTGGCAACGACTCTCATACCACGCTCAAAGTCACTTAAGTCACTCGTTTTGAACAGTAACTAAATGCCTCGATGCCTGTCTGGCTGCTTTCTATAGCAAGCCATGGCCACTGTCTGTAGGAGCAAACAATTTTCCTGAAAGGGGTGGTGTACCTAATAAACTGGCCAGTGTGTGCACTTTGCCATGCTGTATGAAGCAATACAGTGATATGTACAGAACCAGTCAAAACTATGGACACACCTACTCATTCAAGGGTTTTTCTTTATTCTTACTATTTTCTATATTGTAGAATAATAGTGAAGACAAACTATGAAATTACACATATGGAAACATGTTGTGACTGAAAAAGTAACCAACATATATTTTATATTTGAGATTCTTCAAATTAACCACCCTTTGCCTTGATGACAGCTTTGCACAGTCTTGGCGTTCTCTCAACCAGCTTCACCTGGAGTGCTATTCCAACAGTCTTGAAGGAGTTCCCACATATGCTGAGCACTTGTTGGCTGCTTTTCCTTAACTCTGTGGTCCAACTCATCCCAAACCATCTCAATTGGGTTGATGTCAGGTAACTGTGGCGGCCAGGTCATCTCACGCAGTACTCCATTACTCTCCTTCTTGGTCAAAAAGCCCTTACACAGGGATAACAGTGTGTTTGGTCATTGTCCTGTTGAAAAATAAATTATAGTCCCACTATAATTTAAGTGCAAACCAGATGGGATGGCGTATTGCTGCAGAATGTTGTGGTAGCCATGCTGGTTAAGTGTTCCTTGAATTCTAAAGAAGAACATTACCCCACACCATCACACCTCCTCCTCCATTCTTCATGGTGGGAACCACCCATACAGAGATCATCCATTCACCTACTCTGCGTCTCACAAAGACAAGGTGGTTGGAAACAAAAATCTCACATTTGGACTCATCAGACCAAAGGACAGATTTCCCCTGGTCTAATGTCCATTGTTTGTGTTTCTTGGCCAAAGCAAGTCTCTTCTTCTTATTGGTGTCCTTTAGTAGTGGTTTCTTTGCAGCAATTCGACCCTGAAGGCCTGATTCACACAGTCTCCTCTGAACAGTTGATGTTGAAAGGTGTCTGTTATTTATTTGGCCTGCAATTTCTGAGGCTGGTAACTCTGATGAACTTATCCTCTGCAGCAGAGGTAACTCTGGGTCTTCCTTTCCTGTGGCGGCCCTCATGAGAGCCAGTGCAACTGCACTTGAACAAACTTTCATAGTTCTTGACATTTTCTAGATTGAAAGACCTTCATGTCTTTAAAGTAATGATTGGCTGCTGTTTCTCTTTGCTTATTTGAGCTGTTCTTGCCATAATATGGACTTGGTCTTTTACCAAATAGCCCTATCTTCTGTATACCACCCCTACCTTGTCACAACACAACTGATTGGCTCAAACGGATTAAAATGACCTTTTAACAAGGCACACCTGTTCATTGAAATGCATGCCAAGTGACTACCTCATAAAGCTAGTTGAGAGAATGCCAAAGATTGTGCAAAGGTGTCATCAAGGCAAAGGGTAGCTACTTTGAAGAATTTCAAATGTAAAATATATTTAGATTTTTTTTGTACATTTTGGTTACTACATTATTCACATTGTAGGATTTTTAATGAATTTATTTGCAAATTATGGTGGAAAATAAGTTTTTGGTCACCTACAAACAAGCAAGATTTCTGGCTCTCACAGACCTGTAACTCCTTCTTTAAGAGGCTCCTCTGTCCTCCACTCGTTACCTGTATTAATAGCACCTGTTTGAACTTGTTATCAGTATAAAAGACACCTGTCCACAACCTCAAACAGTCACACTCCAAACTCCACTATGGCCAAGACCAAAGAGCTGTCAAAGGACACCAGAAACAAAATTGTAGACCTGCACCAGGCTGGGAAGACTGAATCTGCAATAGGTAAGCAGCTTGGTTTGAAGAAATCCACTGTGGGAGCAATTATTAGGAAATGGAAGACATACAAGACCACTGATAATCTCCCTCGATCTGGGGCTCCACGCAAGATCTCACCCCGTGGGGTCAAAATGATCACAAGAACGGTGAGCAAAAATCCCAGAACCACACGGGGGGACCTAGTGAATGACCTGCAGAGAGCTGGGACCAAAGTAACAAAGCCTACCATCAGTAACACACTACGCCGCCTGTGACTCAAATCCTGCAGTGCCAGACGTGTCCCCCTGCTTAAGCCAGTACATGTCCAGGTCCATCTGAAGTTTGCTAGAGAGCATTTGGATGATCCAGAAGAAGTTTGGGAGAATGTCAATATAGTCAGAAGAAACCAAAATATAACTTTTTGGTAAAAACTCAACTCGTCGTGTTTGGAGGACAAAGAATGCTGAGTTGCATCCAAAGAACACCATACCTACTGTGATGCATGGGGGTGGAAACATCATGCTTTGGGGCTGTTTTTCTGCAAAGGGACCAGGATGACTGATCCGTGTAAAGCAAAGAATGAATGGGGCCATGTATCGTGAGATTTTGAGTGAAAACCTCCTTCCATCAGCAAGGGCATTGAAGATTAAACGTGGCTGGGTCTTTCAGCATGACAATGATCCCAAACACACCGCCCGGGCAACGAAGGAGTGGCTTCGTAAGAAGCATTTCAAGGTCCTGGAGTGGCCTAGCCAGTCTACAGATCTCAACCCCATAGAACATCTTTGGAGGGAGTTGAAAGTCCGTGTTGCGGAGGAAATCTGCATGGAGGAATGGGCCAAAATACCAGCAATAGTGTGTGAAAACCTTGTGAAGACTTACAGAAAACATTCAACAAATCATTCAAAATACTACAATGTGATTTTCTGGATTTTTTTTCTCATTTTGTCTGTCATAGTTGAAATGTACCTATGATGACAATTACAGGCGTCTCTCATCTTTTTAAGAGGGAGAACTTGCGCAATTAGTGGCTGACTAAATACTTTTTTGCCCCACTGTATACCCCGCTGTTGAGTGAAACAAACTACCACAGAAACTCAAAGCCATACCAACCATAACCACTTCTTAAAATAATGTCAAAAGCTGGTTAATGTGTGAACAGTACAACCTTTTTGTCTATCTCTGTAATGTATCTGTATCTATGTAATTATATATATATATATATCAGTGCATTCTTAGAAAAAAGGGTTACAAAAGGGTTCTGTGGCTGTCCCCATAAGATAACCCTTTTTGGTTCCATATAGAACCCTTTTTGGTTCCATATAGAACTCTTTTTGGTTCCATAGAACCCTCTGTGGAAAGGGGAACCAAAATGGGTTATTTGAAGGGTCCTCCTATGGGGACAGCCAAATAACTTATTTTTTTTATAAGAGTGTGCCTTCAGAAAGTATTCATACCCCTTGACTTATTCCACATTTTGTTGTGTTACAGTTTGAATTCAAAATAGATTAAATATGTTTTTTTCTCAACCATCTATACACAATACCTCACAATGAGAGTGAAAACATGTTTTTAGACATTTGAGCAGCTTCAACAGTAAACTTCCTTGACCACGCCAAAGACATCAATGTCGATTAAGGCAGCCTGATTCAGAGGGGTTGGGTTAAATGCAGAAGACACATTTCAGTTGAATGCATTCAGTTGTACAACTGACTAGGTGTCCCCCTTTCACTTTCCTTTAGAAATAAAAATCTAATATTACAGGCAGAGGCATATCAACATAAATTGATCATGTCCTTTCAAATATGTGAGGGTAGCCAACTATTTGACATGTAGTCAGCTAGCTAGCTAAGCAGACATGTAATTTATCTGCTTCATCAGAGATTAGGCTTCTGGAAAAACATTCACAAGTTCTCATTCTAGTAAAGTTGTTATCACCACTATAGATGGCAAGCAAATCAAACAATATTTGGACATAGCCATCTAGTTTATTCCCTTGAAGTTAGTTTGTTAATTGGCCATATTGACGTATTATTAGCTAGCTAGCTAGCCAATTTGAGAGAGGGAGCAATAAAGAGAAGAGAGTAAAAACCAAGCCATGAGGTCGAAGGGATTGTCCATAGAGCTCCGAGACAGGATTGTGTCCAGGCACAGATCTGGAAAAGGGTACCAAAACATTTCTGCAGCATTGAAGTTCCCCAAGAACACCATGGCCTCCATCATTCTTAAAAGGAAGAAGTTTGGAACCACCAAGACTCTTCCTAGAGCTGGCCACCTGGCCAAACTGAGCAATAGGGGGAGAAGGATCTTTGTCAGGGAGGTGACCAAGATCTCGATGGTCACTCTGACAGAGCTCCAGAGTTGCTCTGCGGAGATGGGAGAACCTTCCAAAAGGACAATCATCGCTGCAGCACTCCACCAATCAGGCCTTTATGGTAGAGTGGCCAGACAGAAGCCCCTTCTCAGTAAAAGGCACATGACAGCCGGCTTGGAGTTTGCCAAAAGGCACCTAAAGGACTCTCAGACCATGAGAAACAAGATTCTCTGGTTTAATGAAACCAAGATTGAACTCTTTGGCCTGAATGCCAAGCGTCACGCCAGGAGGAAACCTGGCACCATCCCTATGGTGAAGCATGGGTGACAGCATCATGTTGTGGTTTTTCAGAGGCAGGGACTGGGAGACGAGTCAGAATTGAGGGAAAGATTAACGGAGCAAAGTACAGAGAGATCTTTGATGGAAACATGCTCCAGAGAACTCAGGACCTCAGACTGGGGCGAAGGTTCACCTTCCAACAGGACAACAGTCCTAAGCACACAGACAAGACAATGCAGGAGTGGCTTCGGGACAATCTCTGAATGCCCTTGAGCGGCCCAACCAGAGCCCAGACTTGAACGCGATCAAACATCTCTGGAGAGACCTGAAAACAGCTGTGCAGCAATGTTCCCCTTCCAACCTGTCAGAGCTTGAGAGAATCTGCAGAGAAAAATGGGAGAAACTCCTTGAAATAGCCTTGATTTGTAAAGAAAGATCAGGGTCAAGAGTAACGCCGAGGTCCTTCACAGTTTTATTTGAGATGAGAGTGCAACCATCAATATTAATTGTCATATCTAACAGAAGATCTCTATGCTTCTTGTGACCTAGAACTAGCATCTCTGTTTTTCCTGAGTTTAAAAGTTTAAAAAAATTCTACATCCACTTCCTTGTCTGAAACACAGGGTAGGCAATTTTCCATCGAAATGTACAGCTGTGTATCGTCTGCATAGCAGTGAAAGTTAACATTATGCTTCCGAATGACATTACCAAGAGGTCAAATATATAGTGAAAACAATAGTGGTCCGAAAACAGAACCTTGAGGAACATAGAAACGTACAATTGATTTGTCAGAGGACAAACCATCCAGAGACAAACTGATATCTTTCCGACAGATAAGATCTAAATCAGGCCAGAACTTGTCCATGTAGACCAATTAGGGTTTCAATCTCTCCAAAATAATGTGGTGATCGATAGTGTCAAAAGCAGCACTAAGGTCTAGGCGCACGAGGACAGATGTAGAGCCATGGTCTGACACCATTAAAAGGTCATTTGCCAACTTCACGAGTGCAGTCTCAGTGCTATGATGGGGTCTAAAACCAAACTGAAGCGTTTCATATACATTGTTTGTATTTTGGAAGGCGGTGACAAGTCTTATTTGAGTACAGTCGTCTCAAATAAAACTGTGAAGGACCTCGGCGTTACTCTGGACCCTGATCTCTCTTTTGAAGAACATATCAAGACTATTTCAAGGACAGCTTTTTTTCTATCTACGTAACATTGCAAAAATCCGAAACTTTCTGTCCAAAAATGTTGCAGAAAAATTAATCCATGCTTTTGTCAGTTCTAGGTTAGACTACTGCAATGCTCTACTTTCCGGCTACCCGGATAAAGCACTAAATAAACTTCAGTTAGTGCTAAATACGGCTGCTAGAATCCTGACTAGAACCACATTTTTATCATATTACTCCAGTGCTAGCCTCCCTACACTGGCTTCCTGTCAAAGCAAGGGCTGATTTCAAGGTTTTACTGCTAACCTACAAAGCATTACATGGGCTTGCTCCTACCTATCTCTCTGATTTGGTCCTGCTGTACATACCTACACGTACGCACGTACGCTACGGTCACAAGATGCAGGCCTCCTAATTGTCCCATGAATTTCTAAGCAAACAGCTGGAGGCAGGGCTTTCTCCTATAGAGCTCCATTTTTATGGAACGGTCTGCCTACCCATGTCAGAGACGCAAACTCGGTCTCAACCTTTAAGTCTTTACTGAAGACTCATCTCTTCAGTGAGTCATATGATTGAGTGTAGTCTGGCCCAGGAGTGTGAAGGTGAACAGAAAGGCTCTGGAGCAACGAACCGCCCTTGCTGTCTCTGCCTGGCCGGTTCCCCTCTTTCCACTGGGATTCTCTGC
Organism: Oncorhynchus mykiss; assembly: GCF_057628025.1. Taxonomy (NCBI): domain Eukaryota; kingdom Metazoa; phylum Chordata; class Actinopteri; order Salmoniformes; family Salmonidae; genus Oncorhynchus; species Oncorhynchus mykiss. The sequence continues at coordinate 44,688,298 of NC_143033.1, read as the reverse complement.
CTCTAACCCTATTTCAGGGGCTGAGTCACTGGTCACTGGGGCTCTCTCATACCGTCCCTGGGAGGGGTGCGTCACCTGAGTAGGTTGAGTCACTGATGTGATCATCCTGTCTGGGTTGGCGCCTCCCCTTGGGTTGTGCTGTGGCGGAGATCTTTGTGGGCTATACTCAGCCTTGTCTCAGGATGGTAAGTTGGTGGTTGAAGATATCCCTCTAGTGGTGTGGGGGCTGTGCTTTGGCAAAGTGGGTGGGGTTATATCCTTCCTGTTTGGCCCTGTCCGGGGTGTCCTCGGATGGGGCCACAGTGTCTCCTGACCCCTTCTGTCTCAGCCTCCAGTATTTATGCTGCAGTAGTTTATGGGGGCTAGGGTCAGTTTGTTATATCTGGAGTACTTCTCCTGTCCTATTCGGTGTCCTGTGTGAATTTAAGTGTGCTCTCTCTAATTCTCTCTTTCTTTCTCTCTGTCGGAGGACCTGAGCCCTAGGACCATGCCTCAGGACTACCTGATATGATGACTCCTTGCTGTCCCCAGTCCACCTGGCCGTGCTGCTGCTCCAGTTTCAACTGTTCTGCCTTATTATTGGACCATGCTGGTCATTTATGAACATTTGAACATCTTGGCCATGTTCTGTTATAATCTCCACCCGGCACAGCCAGAAGAGGACTGGCCACCCCACATAGCCTGGTTCCTCTCTAGGTTTCTTCCTAGGTTTTGGCCTTTCTAGGGAGTTTTTCCTAGACACCGTGCTTCTACACCTGCATTGCTTGCTGTTTGGGGTTTTAGGCTGGGTTTCTGTACAGCACTTTGAGATATCAGCTGATGTACGAAGGGCTATATAAATACATTTGATTTTGATTTGAACAGCCTTTTCTACATTTTTTTGAGAGGAATTGGAGATTCGATATTGGCCAATATTTTTGTATTTTCCAAGAGAGGCTTTATTCCTGCGACTTTTAGTGAGTTTGGTACACATCTGGTGGATAGGGAGCCGTTTATTATGTTCAACATAGGAGGGCCAAGCACAGGAAGCAGCTCTTTCAGTAGTTTAGTTGGAATATGGTCCAGTATGCAGCTTGAAGGTTTAGAGGCCATGATTATTTTCATGAATGTGTCAAGAGATATAGGATGATCGGAAAATTGAGCAGCAGTGAGGGCTCTTCGGTATTGCACAGTACTGTCTTTTCAAGCTAGTCGGAAGACTTCCAGTTTGGTATGGCACCATTTCCATTCCAATTATCTGGAAGCTTGCTTCAGGGCTTGGGTATTATCTGTGTACCAGGGAGCTAGTTTCTTATGACAAATTTTTTCTTTTTTTTAGCAGTGCAACTGCATCTAGGGTATTACGCAAGGTTACATTTAGTTCCTCAGGTGGTTAACCAAATTTTGTACTCTGACGTCCTTGGGTAGGTGGAGGGAGTCTGGAAGAGCATTTAGGAATCTTGGGTTAGTACGAGAATTTATAGCACGACTTTTGATGATTCTTGGTTGGGGTCTAAGCAGATTATTTGTTTGCGATTGCAAACATAATAAAGTCACAACTGGCCTCATGGTGAAAATTCTTTGTGGTTTCCTGCCACCTGTGTCTTTGTAGTGACTGGGTGTATTTACAGTATATACACCATCAAAAGTGTAATTAATAACTTCACCATGCTCAAAGGGATATTCAAGGTCTGCTTTTTTTTAACCAATAGGTGCCCTTCTTTTCAAGGTATTAGAAAACCTCCCTGGACTTTGTTGTTGAAACTGTTTTAAATATACTGCTTGACTGAGGGACCTTACAGATAATTGTATGTGTGTGGTACAGAGATAGGTAGTCATTTAAAAATAGTGTTCAACACTATTATTGTACACAGAGTGAATCCATGCAATTTATGGGACTTGAGTCCATTTTTACTCCTGAACATATTTAGGCTTGTCTATGCATTTTTTATTAATTTGTAAAAATTGTGAAAAAAATAATTACACTGACAGTATCGGGTATAGGTGAAGACTTACAGAAAACGTTTGACCTCTGTCATTGCCAACAAAGGGTATATAACAAAGTATTGAGATTAAGTATTTGGTCAATAACAAAAGTTTTTTTCCACCATAATTTTCAAATAAATTCATTAAAAATCCTACAATGTGATTTTCTGGATTTTTGTCTGTCATAGTTGAAGTGTACCTATGATGAACATTACAGGCCTCTCATCTTTTTAAATGGGAGAACTTGCACAATTGGTGGCTGACTAAATACTTTTTTGCCCCACTGTATGTGTGATTATAATACATGGGTTAAACTATTATGAGCTGGAACATTGGACTTATTGCTTATATTTTAAACTGGTTCTACAATCCTAAAGTAGCTAATTATAAACAAGTATACTCGTATGAAATACTGAGTATGGAAAATGAGTTAGGCCATGCTTATAAGGACACACATTTCAGTTGACCTTCACCTCTACATTTTAGAGTGAACAGTCCTTTACACTTTATTATTTGGAAATGTTGAGATTTTCCACCAATGGACATACTTTTAACTTCAGGACTACTTGCTGGAATGTTTCTTTCTAAGAGGAATGTAGAGTAGTGAGTGAAACTACTATAAACATATACTATTCACAGATAATGAAAACATAATAAACACAGGTTCTACCATGTAAACATATTCATTAATTTAATAATAGGAAGTACTTAATGAAACTTAACACACCAAAGACTACTTGAAATATAAAAAAATGCAATTTCTTCCACATAACAGTAAGTCTATCCTAGAAAAGCACTTTGTATAAAGTTAAGTGTATAAATATTTACAAACATTTATATACATCTATGCATCCTTCTGTCCTCCTTTCCACAAAGTACAGTAATCACAGATGGTGGACAATGAAGGCAACATGTCCTTGACTCAACAGGAGTCAGTTGTCTGTCCTCAGTCAAAGGCCAGTGTCTCTGGCTCTCCAGTGGTGGAGCGAGGAGCAGACAGAGTGTCTGACTTCTGACCCTCCGCTAAGGCTTTGAAATGCTGAAACAAGGAGATGTTTTTTAGTAAGGGAGGACTAAACATTATCATTGAAAAATAGGTAAATAAGTTACATTACTATGGACATTTCACCAAATTGCGCTATTTATAGTTTGTTTATGGTGTTGTTCTGCAAAATTGGCTTTATAACCATTTTGTCAGAATAAAACTATTGAAAGAACATGACAATCACAGCAAGGATGATGACAATGTCATCCCAATGGTCCCTGCCTAACTGAAAGTTAGGCGAGTAAATACTGTGGTACCTGTGAGTTTTTGAACTCAGAGTAAAGTGTGAACAGCACATGGAGTGAGTGAATCCGGCTCTTGTAGATGGGGATGTCGAGGATGCCTTTGAGAGTGGAAAAAACAAGGGTTGTATTCAGTAAGGCACAACAAAAAAACTGAAATTGGCATTTCATAGGAGTCCAGATTGTCCCACCCCATTTTATCCAAATGTGTTACACAAGCAGACAGACGTTGTTGAATGCATTGTGTGCAGAGAATTTGAAAAACTCACCACATATGACCTCAATGTACTCGGTCAGATCACAATTGATATCGGCCGTTGGTAGACTAACCTAGAAAAAGGCGAGAAAGGGTTGAGGTAGAGGAGAAAACAGAAAAAAGTTTTGACAATGGTTGGGCTTTTGCATTCTGTGCAAAGGGAAGGGAACACAGCAACTCATGAAGGACAGCAGACGTTGATAAGAAAGCTTTATTTTTAGACTGCTGCCCTATATACACATAGCCATTGAACGCTGGTGACAATAATAAAATGTTAACACTGATTTACCCACTTCATATTCATACTGTATTCTAGTCAACGCTCATCCTATATAGCTACTGCTGTACACACCTTTATTTTCATATACTGTCTATACACACCATCATATACACTGTACAAAACATTAGGAACACCTGCACTTTCCATGACATAGACTGACCAGGTGAATCCAGGTGGAAGCTATGATCCCTTATTGATGTCACTTGTTAAATCCACTTCAATCAGTGTAGATGAAGAGGAGGAGACAGGTTAAAGAAGGATATTTAAGTCGAGAGACACTTGAGGCATGGATTGTGTATGTGTGTTCAGAGGTTGAATGGATAAGAAAAAAGATTTAAGTGACTTTGAACGTGGTATGGTAGTAGGTGCCAGGGACACCGGTTTGAGTGTGTCAAGAACTGCAACGCTGCTGGGTTTTTCCATGCTTAACAGTTGCCCATGTTTTTAAGAATGGTCCACCTCCCAAAGGACATCCAGACAACTCTGGGAAGCATTGGAGTCAACATGGATCAGCATCCATGTGGAGCGCTTTAGACACCTTGCTGAGTCCATGGCTGTTCTGAGGTCAAAGGGGGGTGTAACTCAATATTAGGAAGGTTCCTAATGTTTTGTGCACTCAGTGTACATATATACTGAACAAAAATATAAACGCAACATGTAGTGTTGGTTTCATGAGACTAAATAAAATATCCCAGAAATGTTCCATACCTACAAAAAGCTTATTTCTCTCAAATGTTGTGCACCAATTTCTTTACATCTGTTAGTGAGCATTTCTCCTTTGCCAAGATAACCTATCCACCTGACAGGTGTGGCATATCAAGAAGCTAATTAAACAGCGTGATCATTACACAGGTGCACCTTGTGCTGGGGACAATAAATGGCCACTCTAAAATGTGCATTTTTGTCACACAACACAATGCCACAGATGTTTCGAGGGAGAGTGCAATTAGCATGCTGACTGCAGGAATGTCCACCAGAGCTGTTGCCAAATGATTAAATGTTAATTTCTCTACCATAATTCGCCAACAATTTGGCAGTACGTCCAACCGGCCTCACAACCACAGACCATGCCAGTCCAGGACCTGCACATCTGGCTTCTTTACCTGTGGGATCGTCTAAGACCAGCCACCCGAACAGCTGATGAAGCTGAGGAGTATTTCTGTCTGTAATAAAGCCCTTTTGTAGGGAAAAACTCATTCTGATTGGGTGAGCCTGGCACCCAAGTGGGTGGGACTATGCCACCCATGGCTGCCCCCCTGCCCAGTCACGTGAAATCCATATATTAGGGCTTACTGAATTTATTTCAATTGATTGATTTCCTTATATGAGCTGTAACTCAGTAAATTAGTTGAAATTGTTGCATGTTGGGTTTATATTTTTGTTCAATATACATACACACACATATATACATACATACAAACATATCTATATAGCAAGTCAGTTAAGAACAAATTCTTATTTACAATGACAGCCCACTGTTCCCTGGTAGGCCAACTGCCTTGTTCAGGGGCAGAACGATAGATTTTTACCTTGCCAGCTTGGGGATTCGATCCAGCAACCTTTCGGTTATTGGTCCAACGCTCTAACCACTAGACTACCTGCCACCCCTATATTCCGGACTCTGATGTTGCTTGTTCTGATTTCGTAATTTCCTTATTTTTATTTCTTGGATTTGTGTGTATTGTTTTGTATTGTTCGGTAATACTGCACTGTTGGCGCTAGAAGCATAAGCATTCCACTGCACCTGCGATAACATCTGCAAAATATGTGTACGCGACCAATAAAATAAAATCTGAGTATCCCAATGTGGGGTATGAAAATGAACCGTGTCCAATTAAGGCTGCAATTAGACAAGTCAACGCCAAACAGGAAATGACAGACAGGAAGTAGCTAGCTAGCAGGTCAAATTGCTTGCTGTTTAAAATATCCATTGTTCCATAGATAGATGAACAGATTCAGTTCAGGTTTGGTGACTAACCTTTCCCAGCAGCTCTTCAAATTCAGGTGGCCACTCCTGCATTAGAGTATCAATGTCTGGCATGGACCTGGAAAAATAGAATACACCCACTGTTTCATGCATATCAGTGGATACATTCCAAAGTCCATACTAGCACACCACATGCATACATTCCTTCCTTCTTAGTAGTATGCACATTTGGCACAGAGTTTGGCACAGAGCCAGTGTCTATTCACCTCACAGAAATCACAGAACTGACTTAGAATCAGATAATGGTCAGAGTCGGTGACAGTATCAGTACCAGTTCTAGCCAGTCCCAGATCTATTTGTGCTGCATAGCCAATTCTTATGGTCGTTGGCTATACAGCACAAACAGATCTGGGACCAGGCTAGGGCAGCACCAGTACTGTGAGGTAAAGTAAACATTTGCCTGGTGTAGTGGACGGTGGCTGGGGGTTTGGAGCGATGGAGCTCACTGATGCTCTCGATCCAATTCTCAATGGCTTTGGGGTTCTTCTCCGGGTTCTCCACACTTTTCACTTTCACCTCCTGTGCAGCGCAAGGAGAGAAGGGATCAATGAATTTGCAGTGTGTGTCTGTCTGTCTGAAAGCAGTACCCATAGTTATGTGCACAGTCTGATGTAAATTGTGCCTGACTGTGGGGGATTTATAAACCGCACTGTGATATACTTGTTGTACTTACAGCAATGTTGTGCTGCTTGCTGTTCTCAGAGAGCCACAGTGACAGAACAGTGGGGTCTGACTGCTTGGTGCAGGGCTCATCCAGGACCAAAAGCCCCAGGTTGTCTGCTTTGCCATCAGGACGTGGGACCTGAGGTTACAATGGAACAAAGTCAATGACAGTAGCCCAGCTCGGAGAACTTATTATTACATTCCACCTTCCTCCCCGCATCTTTTGATGTAACCACTGATCATTACATGACTGGATTAGAAAACAAAGTTTACACAAAATTGGACATTTCAACAATGTGATTCCATCAAGCAGGGAAGAAAAGAATTGGAACCATAAAATAAATGTGAAGCTAAGAGAAAATGTGTTTGCTTGGTAATGCTCACTTTAAGGAAGGCATCAATGTCTCCCACTGCTGGGATGAAGTCGGGTATAAAGGGTTTAAGCTTGTGGTCTAGTTCAATGGTCTGAGGAGTATACCTGCAGATTCACAAACAATGTTACTAAATATATATATATATATATATATATATATATATATATATATATATATATATATATATATATATATATATATATATATATATATATATATATATATACACACACACACACACACACACACATATACACACACACACACTGCTCAAAAAAATAAAGGGAACACTAAAATAACACATCCTAGATCTGAATGAATGAAATATTCTTATTAAATACTTTTTTCTTTACATAGTTGAATGTGCTGACAACAAAATCACACAAAAATTATCAATGGAAATAAAATTTATCAACCCATGGAGGTCTGGATTTGGAGTCACACTCAAAATTAAAGTGGAAAACCTCACTACTGGCTGATCCAACTTTGATGTACTGTCCTTAAAACAAGTCAAAATGAGGCTCAGTAGTGTGTGTGTGTGTGTGTGTGGCCTCCACGTGCCTGTATGACCTCCATACAACGCCTGGGCATGCTCCTGATGAGGTGGCGGATGGTCTCCTGAGGGATCTCCTCCCAGACCTGGACTAAAGCATCTGCCAACTCCTGGACAGTCTGTGGTGGGAGATGGTGGATGGAGCGAGACATGATGTCCCAGATGTGCTCAATTGGATTCAGGTCTGGGGAACGGGCGGGCCAGTCCACAGCAATGCCTTCCTCTTGCAGGAACTGCTGACACACTCCAGCCACATGAGGTCTAGCATTGTCTTGCATTAGGAGGAACCCAGGGCCAACCGCAACAGCATATGGTCTCACAAGGGGTCTGAGGATCTAATCTCGGTACCTAATGGCAGTCAGGCTACCTCTGGCAAGCACATGGAGGGCTGTGCGGGCCCCCAAAGAAATGCCACCCCACACCATGACTGTCCCACCGCCAAACCGGTCATGCTGGAGGATGTTGCAGGCAGCAGAACGTTCTCCATGGCGTCTTCAGACTCTGTCACGTCTGTCACATGTGCTCAGTGTGAACCTGCTTTCATCTGTGAAGAGCACAGGGTGCCAGTGGCGAATTTGCCAATCTTGGTGTTCTCTGGCAAATGCCAAACGTCCTGCACGGTGTTGGGCTGTAAGCACAACCCCCACCTGTGGACGTCGGGCCCTCATACCACCCTCATGGAGTCTGTTTCTGACCGTTTGAGCAGACACATGCACATTTGTGGCCTGCTGGAGGTCATTTTGCAGGGCTCTGGCAGTGCTCCTCCTGCTCCTCCTTGCACAAAGGCAGAGGTAGCGGTCCTGCTGCTGGGTTGTTGCCCTCCTACGGCCTCCTCCACGTCTCCTGATGTACTGGCCTGTCTCCTGGTAGCGCCGCCATGCTCTGGACACTACGCTGACAGACACAGCAAACCTTCTTGCCACAGCTCGCATTGATGTGCCATCCTGGATGAGCTGCACTACCTGAGCCACTTGTGTGGGTTGTAGACTCCGTCTCATGCTACCACTAGAGTGAAAGCACCGCCAGCATTCAAAAGTGACCAAAACATCAGCCAGGAAGCATAGGAACTGAAGTGGTCTGTGGTCACCACCTGCAGAACCACTCCTTTATTGGGGGTGTCTTGCTAATTGCCTATAATTTCCACCTGTTGTCTATTCCATTTGCACAACACAATGTGAAATTCATTGTCAATCAGTGTTGCTTCCTAAGTGGACAGTTTGATTTCACAGAAGTGTGATTGACTTGGAGTTACATTGTGTTGTTTAAGTGTTCCCTTTATTTTTTTGAGCAGTGTATAATAATTCAGCGGAATTGTGGCTTGGAGCAAGGGCTGGTTTTCAGCCTGTGTAGAAATGTCAATAAGTGGCATATTCAGCTTGGTCAGCTTTAAATAAACATACACAGCTCTGTAGCGGAGCTGCAGGCGCCACTCACCGGGTAATGTACTGAAACAGCTCTTTGATCTCTGCAGTGACAGGAAGGTGGTCGTAGTCTGCCGGGTCATATGCCCTGCAAAGAAAAGCATCAAATTTGGGATGTTTGTCTGTTTACAATTAAAATTAACTACAGTGCTGTGAAAAAGTACTTGTCCCTTTTCTGATTTTCTCTATTTTTTGCATATTTTTAAACTGAATGTTATCAGATCAACCAAAACCTAATATTAGATCAAGGGAACCTGAGTGAACAAATAACACAAAATGTTGATACTTATTTCAATTATTTAATTAACAACATTATTCAAAACCCAATGCCCCTGTGTGTAACTGTCACCTTTAGCTGCAATGAGCGCAACCAAATGCTTCCTGTAGTTGTTGATTGGTCTCTCACATCACTGTAGGAATTTTGCTTTAACTCAGCGGCAATAGTTGGTTTTCAAGAATTAACTGTCTGTTTCAGGTCCTACCACAGCATCTCAATCAGATTTAGGTCTGGACTTTGACTTAGGCAGTCGTAAACAATTTTTGTTGTTGTTGCTTTTCAGTCATTCTCATGTAGACTTGCTTGTGTGTTTTAGATTATTATCTTTCTGCATGACCCAGTTGTGCTTTAGCTCACAGACAGATGGCCTTTCATTCTCCTGTAGAATTCTCTGATACAGAGCAGAATTATGGTTCCTTCAATGATGGCAAGTTATCCAGGTCCTGAGGCAGCAAAACATACCCAAACCGTCACACTACCACCATCATGCTGAACAGTTGGTATGAGGTTCTTCCTGTGGAATGCAGTGTTTGGTGCCTTAGGACCTGGAGCACTTGCCATCATTGAAGGAACTATGGATACTGCCCTCTATTAGTACGTTTACATGCACACTAATAATTCGATATCAAATTGATTATGGCATTAAGCCGAATACGGCATTAGTCATGTAAACACCTTACTCTGCTTATCTTAAATCAGTGTACGGTCATAATCGAAGTAAGCATACGCCGATTAAAACAACAGGTTTTCTGAGCAATCGTTCAAATGATCAGGACATGTTAATGCCTTAAATTAGAATTACAGTGGTGTATTAGATCTGTGCATGTGCTAGCACTAGCAGCTCAAGCTTCCTTTTTTGCCGAAGTCAAAATTTGTTTTGGAAAAACTAAAAGTATGCATCTTAAAAATTGTTTTCCCATACAAACTTACAAATGTCCGAACTCAGAATCAAATAGGCATCACAACAATAACATGGTCGCTGTGGTGGAACGTTTATTTTGATTGACGATTTTCTGCAAGGTAGACTGATTTCAGATGTGTCCATGTAAACAGGCTTATTAGGGAAATCATTCTTCTTGCAAAGCATGTAAACGTTTTAAACAAACTATTATATGAAAATCGTATTATTGGGTGCATGTAACCGTCAGGCCATCCGTCCGTGAGCTGAAGTTGAAGCGCAGATGGTTCATGCAGCAAGACAATGATCCAAAACACAAACAAGTCTAGTGCGGACCCATCACACCTTTTTGCCCACATCAGAAGGTTTGAAACAAAGAATGGCTGCAACAAATGTAAAGTTTTCGAATGGCCTAGTCAAAACCAGACCTAAACCCAATTTAGGTGGCGGGACCTGAAACAAGCTGTTCATGCTCCAAAACCCACAAATGTCACTAAGTTAAAGCAGTTATGCATAGAAAAGTGGGATAGAATTCCTTCAAAGCGATGTGACACTGAAAAACAACTACAGGAAGCATTTGGTTGCTGTCATTGCAGATAAAAGGTGGCACAACCAGTTATTGAGTGTTAGGGGGCAATTCTTTTTTCAGATAGGGGCATTAGGTGTTGCATAACTTTGTTTATTAAATTAGTGAAATAAGTATGACAAATGATTTGATATTTATTCACTCTGTTTCCCTTGATCTAATTTTAGGTTTAGGTTGAAGAACTGATAACATTCAGTGTCAAAAATATACAAAAATAGAAAAAATCATTAAGGGGGCAGATACTTTTTCACAGCACAGTAAGTGTATATGGATGAAACAATCTTTCTGTGATAAATGTTGAACACAGGACTGAGGGAGTTTTTCAGGATAAAAAAATAATTCACAGAATGGAACAAAGCAATGGCAAAATCCTAGAGGAAAACCTGGTTCAGTCTGATTTTCAACAGACACTGAGATGAATTCACCTTTCAGCAGGACAATAACCTAAAACACAAGGCCAAATCTACAATGGAGTTTCTTACCAAGAAGACAGTGAATGTTCCTGAGTGGCCGAGTTACAGTTTTGACTTAAATCTAAGACCTGAAAATGGTTGTCTAACAATGATCGACAACCAATATGACAGAGCTTGAAGAACTTTGAAAATAATAAATGGGCAAATATTGCACAAACCAGGTGTCAAAAGCTCTTAAGAGACCTACCCAGAAAGACTCACAGCTGTAATCGCTGCCAAAGTTGCTTCTATAAAGTATTGACTCAGGGGTGTAAATACTTATACCAGTTATTGAGTGTTAGGGGGCAATTCTAGGGGGCAATGAGATCTGTATTCAATTTTCAATACATTTGCAACAATTTCTAAAAACATGTTCTCACTTTGTCATTATGCGGCATTGTGTGTAGATGGGTGAGAAAAACAAATCTATTTAATCCATTTTTAATTCAGGCTGTAACACAACAAAATGTGGAATAAGTCAAGGAGTATGAATACTTTCTGAAGGCACTGTAGCTGCATAAAGCATTTTGTGAAATTATCCTTCATTCAGATTTGTTCCTATTAGAAAATTTGACTTTTCCCTGCACCTGGCCTCAATAGAACTGCCTCTTATTCAAATTCTAAAACTGACCTGCACGTATAGCTCGGATCATCTTCTGTTGTCTTCTCCCTATCGAGATACTTAACCATCTCTGGCCCTGGCTGTCTGCTCACAAAATGTACATGGTTATTATTATGAGCATATAGGACCTTCATGTAACAACTCAAAGACCTCTCTCCTCACCTCCTTCTTAACCCGCATAGGAGGAGAAGATCCAAAGTCCCTCCAATCAGACCTTCTCCTCCAATGTGTTTTAAGATACTCAACTATCTCTGACTCTGGCTGCCTGCTCACAAAATGAACACAGTTATGATGAGCATATAAGACCTTCATTTGACAACTCAAAGATGTTCATGCCAAGTTTGAGGCCCTAAACCCTGGCATCAAAACATTTTGTGGGTCCGTCTACTTTGGATCCAATGAGCTGAGGATTTAAAACACTATTTGTGTCCAACTTACTAAGAGGTGATATGATGGTATAATGGTGTGTGTGAAAAAAATATATATATCGTTGATCAACATTTTAAGCTAAACATTCTGATCTGTCGCATGAGCATCATTGCTTTTAGAGCGTTTTCTGCATGCAGCCTAAAGGCCCAGGCTATTATATGAAATAGGCTATTTCATTCTCGCACAGAACAACAAACTTTTCTACTATGGGGTGAGGTAGATTGACATACATACTTTTCTACTATGGGGGATAGTAGATTGACATAGGCTAGTGATTTTACTGTTCGTTACTCGCCTTGATGGCCGAGGAAAAGTAAATGTGGACAGTTATTCTAACATAAACTTGAGTTTCAAGTTTGGGGAAGCTATTCTTACCATAAAAATGCACCTTTATAATAAACCATTCCATGCATCCTCGCATTTGCAGACTTTCTACTATAACTCAATCTCTGTTCGCAAAAAAGACTGTTCAATGCGGCACATAGTGGTGTAGAGTTGGCCTAGGCTATTTCACAGGAAAATGTGAGCCTTTCATAAACACATTTCATGCAATTCTACTACATTTTCTATGACTGGAGACATTAGCAGAATCTTTTTTTAATACGACAAAAATTCAGTGGTGGAAAAAGTACGCAATTGTCACACTTCAGTAAAAGTAAATATACATTAACAGAAAATGACTGAAGTGAAAGTCACCCAGTAAAATACTACTAGAGTAAAAGTCTAAAAGTATTTAGTTTTAAATATACTTAAGTATATTTTGAAATTACATTTACTTTTGATACTTAAGTATCAAAAGTAAAAGTATAAATAATTTCAAATGACTTCTATTTGGGAATCCAAAGCAGGACAATTTCCTTTGAATTAAAAAAAAAAATATATATATATATATATATAATATATATAATATATTATATAATAATATAATATATATATATATTATTATATATATTATATATATATATATTATATATATATATAAATATATATATATATATATATATATATATATAATATATAATATATAAATATATATATATTTTTTTTTAAATGTTGATTTACTGATAATCAAGGGCACACTCCAACATTTAAGACATCATTTACAAATTAAGGACATATTTAGTGAGTTCGCCAGATCAGAGGTAGTAGGGATGGCCAGGGATGTTCTCTTGATAAGTCTGTGAATTTAACTATTTTCATGTCCTGTTAAGCATTCAAAATGTAATGACTACTTTTGGGTGTCAGGGAAAATGTGTGGAGTAAAAAGTACATTATTTTCCTTAGGAATGTAGTGGAGTAAAAGTAAAAGTTACCCCAAAAAACTACTTAAGCAGTACTTTACTTTTACCCAAGTATTTTACACCACTGCAAAAATGACAAGGTAACCTACTCTGGGCCTACGTAAAGGGGAGAAACAAATACAATGACATCCATCTAACCTGGAGGAAGAATAATTATTGTCCAAAAACACACGAAAGTGGCACTGACCCAATGATAAAGACAGTGAATATCCACACTCACTGTGGATATGGCCGGTGTTCTCCGCTGGTGCCAATAAGATAGCCTTTCGCTCAATTATGTTGAGAATTGTCATAATTAAAAGACAGATTGAAGTCTTTTCATTGTCTTCCATTTAGGACTACAGCAATAGCCATTTTGCTTTCCAAACTGCTTATCTGCGATTTATTTATTTATTATTTATTTATTTTTAACTATTGCGATATGCCTGGCTGGGTCTCTGCTTTTCACTGATAGTTGAAACTAAACAATAATTTATTTGATATTTGCCACTCGCTCTGCACAAATTGCAGGCCCTTCCGACTGTAGGCTATGCGATTTAAAACAAACCACAGCTTTTTGGTGTAGTAACCCATTTTGAATGATTTTACTTATTTCAATATAGACATAATATAGAATAATTTTGCACGCCCAATTTTTCAGTTTTTGATTTGTTAAAAAAGTTTGAAATATCCAATAAATGTCGTTCCACTTCATGATTGTGTCCCACTTGTGGTTGATTCTTCACAAAAAAATACAGTTTTATATCTTTATGTTTGAAGCCTGAAATGTGGCAAAAGGTCGCAAAGTTCAAGGGGGCCGAATACTTTCGCAAGGCACTGTATATATATATATATGTATATAGTCTTCATTCATTACTACTTATATTTGTCTGTATTGGGTATATGTTGTGTAATTTGTTAGATATTACTGCACTGTTGGAGCTAGAAGCACAAGCATTTCTCTACACCCGCAATTACATCTGCTAATCACATGTATGTGACCAATACAATTTCATTGATCAGCTTCTTGATATGCCACACCTGTCATGTCAGGTGGATGGATTATCGTGGCAAAGGAGACATTTTCACTAACAGGGATGTAAACAAATCTGTAAACACAATTTGAGAGAAGTACGCTTTTTGTGCATATGGAAGATTTCAGGGATATTTTATTTCAGCTCATGAAACCAACACTTCACATGTTGCGTTTATATTTTTGCTCAGTATATATATTATTCGTCCGGTTCTATTTGTGATCATTTACCTTGCCTCGCTGGCTTGCTAGCTTATTAGGTAATCAATCCTCGATAACCATCTGATTACTTGTTTGCTGACTTGCATGAGCTGCATCTAAAGTCGAATGTGATCATACTCACTTCCATGTAAACAAACCAGATTCTGATTCGGAACTGCGCGCATAACTTTTCATGACGGGATCGGTATATGTGTCTATAACCTACTCAGTGTGTGCACTGAGATTTGACTGCACTCACCCTTCCGGGGCGGATCCCGGCTCACCCTCCTCTTCATCAGACTCCGTCTCATCTGAATCATCATCTTCCTCCTCCTCCTCTTCCTCATTCTCACTCAAGCCAGGCTGGCCGTTCCTTTGCTCCTTCTTTTTTGGCTGTCGTTGGTAGAACACAAAAGATCGTCATAAAATATCTATCTGAATATGTTGGAATAGATACCTCTAGCTAGCTAATATACTTGGTCTGTCACCACCAGTCCCAAGTTCATGATATATTTAAGCAGCAAGGATCGAGCGGGTGTAGTATATGGCCAATATATCACAGCTAAGGGCTGTTCTTATGTGCAACGCAGAGTACCTGGATACAATCCTTAGCCTTGGTATATTGGCCATATACCATCAACCCCAGAGGTGCCTTATTGCTATAATAAACTGGTTACCAACATAATTAGAACAGTAAAAAAAATGTTTTTGTCATACCTGTGTTATACGGTCTGATATACCACAGATTTCAGCCAATCAGCTTTCAGGGCTCGAACCACCCAGTTTATAACAATTCTTATACCATGGCATTGTTGAATACTCGTTTCTGATTGTCTTGAAGGGCATTCTAGCAAATGCATCATTGTCTCTCACTCACAGTATATAATCAGCATGGTAGAATTCAATGACTATAGTTCAGTCTTACATGTTCTACAGTACCGGTCAAAAGTTGACACACCAACTCTTTCCAGGGTTTTTCTTTATTTTTACTATTTTCTACATTGTAGAATAATAGTGAAGTAATCAAAACTATGAAATAACACTTGGAATTATTATGTAGTATCCAAAATAGTGTTAAACAAATCAAAACACATTTTATATTTGAGAATCTTCAAAGTAACCACCCTTTACCTTGATGACAGCTTGCACACTCTTGGCATTCTCTCAATCAACTTCATGAGGTAGCCACCTGGAATGCATTTCAAGTAACATGTATGCCTGTAAAAGGTCATTTGTGGAATTTCTTGCTTCTTAATGCGTTTGAGCCAATCAGGTGTGTTGTGAATCGTACTACACCGGCTCAGACGCTCGTTGGATGTGCCAGGGATTGCAAAATATTACAGACTCCAAACGAAAGCACAACCGAGAGCTGCACAGTGACACGAGCCTACCAGACGAGCTAAACTTCTTCTATGTTCACTTAGAGGCAAATAACACTGAAACAGGCATGAGAGCACCAGCTGTTCCGGAAGACTGTGTGATCACTCTCTCCGCAGCCAATGTGAGTAAGGCCTTTAAACAGGTCAACATTCACAAGGCTGCAGGACCAGATGGATTACCAGGATGTCTACTCTGAGCATGCGCTGACAAACTTACAAGTGTCTTCACTGACATGTTCAACCTCTCCTAATCCGTCTGGCCCCCGAGTCTGTAGACCACCATAGTCCCTGTGCCCAAGAACACTAAGATAACCTGCCTAAATGACTACAGACCCGTAACACTCAAATCTGTAGCCATGAAATGCTTTGAAAGGCTGGTCATGGCTCACATCAACATCATTATCCCAGAAACCCTAGGCACACTCCAATTTGCATACCGCACCAACAAATCCACAGATGATGCAATCTCTACTGAACTCCACACTGCCCTATCCCACTTGGACAAAAGGAACAGCTACGTGAGAATGCTATTCATTGACTACAGCTCAGCATTCAACACCATAGTGCCCTCAAAGCTCATCACTAAGCTAAGGACCCTGGGACTAAACACCTCCCTCTGCAACTGGATCCTAGACTTCCTGACGGGCCGCCCCACCAGGTGGTAAGGGGAGGTAACAACACATCGGCCATGCTGATCCTAAACACAGGGTCCCCTCAGGGGTGCGTGCTCAGTCCCCTCCTGTACTCCCAGTTCACTCATAACTGCACGGCCAGACACAACTCCAACACCATTATTATTTTTGCTGATGACAACAGTGGTAAGCCTGATCACCGACAACGATGAGACAGCCTATAGCGAGGAGGTTAGAGACCTGACCATGTGGTGCAAGGACAACAACCTCTCCCTCAATGTGTTCAAGACAAAGGAGATGATGTGAACAACAGGAAAAGGCAGACCGAGCACGCCCCATTCTCACCGACGGGGTTGTAGTGGAGCAGGTTAAGAGCTTCAAGTTCCTTGGCATCCACATCACCAACAAGCTATCAAGGTCCAAGAACATCAAGAGAGTCATAATGAGGGCATGACAAAACCTATTCCCCTTCAGGAGACTGAAAAGACTTGGCATGGGTCCTCAGATCCTCAAAAGGTTTTACAGCTGCACCATCAAGAGCATCCTGACTAGTTGCATCACTTCCTGGTATGGCAACTGCTTGGCCTCCGACCGCAAGGCACTACATAGGGTAGCGCGTACGGCCCAGTACATCACCGAGGTCAAGCTTCCTGCCATCCAGGACCTCTATACCAGGCAGTGTCAGAAGAAGGCCCTAAAAATTGTCAAAGACTCCAGCCACCCTAGTCATAGAGGTTTCTAAACAGCTTCTACCATAAGACTCATAAACAGCTAATCAAATGGCTACCCACACTATTTGCACCACCCGCTGCTACTCATATATTATCTATGCATAGCCACTTCAATAACCCTACCTGCATGGACATAATTACCTCAACACCAGTGCCCCTGCACCCTTACTCTGAACCGGTACCCCCTGTATATAGTCCCACTATTGTTATTTACAGCTGCTACTCAATTATTTGTTTTTATCTCTTACTTTTTAAAATGTATTTTGTTAAAACTGCATTGTTGGGCTTGTAAGTAAGCATTTCACTGTAAGGTCTACACCTGTTGTATTAAGCACATGTGCCTTGGTGGAAGAGTGGGCTAACATTTCACAGCAAGAACTGGCAAATCTGGTGCAGTCCATGAGGAGGAGATGCACTGCAGTACTTAATGCAGCTGGTGGCCACACCTGATGCTGACGGTTACTTTTGACCCCCCCCCCCCCCCCCCCCCCCCCCCCCCTTTGTTCAGGGACATATTATTCAATGTCTGTTAGTCACATGTCTGTGGAACATGTTCAGTTTACATCTCAGTTGTTGAATCTTTTTATGTTCATTCGTGTTAAGTTTGATGAAAATAAACGCAGTTGACAGTGAGAGGACGTTTATTTTTTTGCTGAGTTTACAATGTAGAAAATGAACGAATGAGTAGGTGTGTCCAAAATTTTGACTGGTACTGTATGTTTAAGCTGCCTTTGAAAGCAAAAGTCAAATTGAAAACATTGTTGAATTTGATTTTCATAATAGCAAGCTCACCGGGGGCACACCACCTGCCCTCCAGGATACCTACAGCACCCGATGTCACAGGAAGGCCAAAAAGATCATCAAGGACATCAACAAAGTATCCTTCACTCATACTGCCAAACATACCCTCATAAAACTGACCATCCTACCGATCCTCGACTTCGGCGATGTCATCTACAAAATACCCTCCAACACTCAACTCAACAAATTGGATGCAGTCTATCACAGTGCCATCCGTTTTGTCACCAAAGCCCCATATACTGCCCACCAGTGGGACCTGTACGCTCTCATTGGCTGGCCCTCGCTTCATACTCGTCGCTAAACCCACTGGCTCCAGGTCATCTACAAGTCTCTGCTAGGTAAAGCACCGCCTGTATATACTGTATTATATTCTACTGTATTTTAGTCAATGCCACTCCAACATTGCTTGTCCTAATATTTATATATTTCTTAATTACATTATTTTACTTTTAGATGTGTGTGTTGTTGTGGATTGTTAGATACTACTACACTGTTGGAACTAGGAAGACACGCATTTCGCTACACCCGCAATAACATATGCTAAATACGTGTATGTGACCAATAATATTTTATTTGATGGTTTGCTTAGCTAAACTAACACGTCTGTTTGTTTGGTTACCAGGGCAACTACTGTAGCTATCTAGTAAACTTGCTAGCTAATTCAGTGACTGTTGAACACATTTCGTGCAGCAAATGTGTTCAATTATAGCCATAGCATAAATGGGATAATCAACTCGGGGCTCTATGCGTTCTCCAGAATATAATGTTACTGCGTGGGAGGTCAGTTCCACTCTGCTTGCGCGTCATGGAACACACCTTCCACGTCATCCATTATTTTCCATAGAACGCGTAGCCCCTTGTTGATTGTCCCTTACATAATCACCTTTACATCGTCGTCAAATTCATCACTGCTGTTGTTCGCCATTTCATACAGCGGTCTGTTCTTTTTCCTTGAGACTTGTAAAGGGGAGAAAGTTGAGATGTTGTTAGCGATGAGGGGGTACAGTCGCAGCAGGGGTTGAACCAGCAGCAACCCTGTGCTTATGGTGAGAGTGCACTACCACCTGACTGTGCCATAATAAAAGGTCCAGATATATTGGTTGATGCCATAATGAACTCATATCGGGGTTAGGGTTGCTGTAGGGTCTAATAAATAGCATCACGCAATTTGCTTCTGAATTGCATGAATTACACTTTTAGTACCTGGTCTTCGTGGAGTCGGCGTGTACACACTAGCGATTTCCTCGTAGTCGTTCACCTCCAGGCTCTCGTCATAGGGCTGGTTAGTTAAGAGCTTAGTCTGAAGATGCGACAAATCACTTAATGACTTGACAACATGCAAACTATCCGAATGTAACATTACTGTTAAGGAATGTAGTAGGCTACATGCAAAATAGCTGGGCACGTTGGGTAGTTGGATAGCTAGCTAGCCAGTTAGCTAATGTAAATTGTGGCTTGAGTTGTTGGCAGTACTTGTTGACAAGGCCACAGGAATTACATTTAAATAAACCCTGTTAGCTAGCCAACTTTAGCTAGCTAGCGTTGCCATAAAAGTTGGATACATGAGCAAAACTAGCATAAAAGGAGAAATGCATGAAATACCAATTCTGTACAGAATGTAGTGTGAACAATTATTTCTGGAATTTGTGAAAGATAATCAGAGTTTTTGGTTACCTTCTGTTTCTCTGCTCTATCCATGAAAACCAGTATACCGTCACCAAGGGATACCAAGTCTCGCGATGCCACCCTTTGTTGGCTCTCTTGGAGAGAGGTTAGAAATGGGAAATGGTACCACAAATTGTATACAAATCTTAGCAGTACCACAGGAGGTTGGTGGCTCGTGGTAATGGCTGGAGCAGTATGAGTGGAATGGTATCAAACACATAGATCCATGTGTTTGATGCTATTCCATACTCTCCATTCTAGCTATTATGAGCCGTCCTCCCCTCAGCAGCCTCCACTGAGATGTACCATACATTGGTTAATAAAACAAACGGTCACACAATGATTACACAGACCATTGACTTGAATATCTGTGCACATTTATTTAGATAAGCAAACATTTTTTAAACAAGATCATTTATGTGACACATTTCAAGTATGCTAATGCATAGAACTAGAATTCTAAGCATATGACATGTAGCTAGTTCATTCATTATTCAGGTAATGTGCAGGTCAAATCTATATACAACATTACTGGATTGATACAAAGACATTGCAGAATCACTGGTTGATACCACACTATCTAGGCAAAATGTTTCACCAGCCACAACATGCACATTTCTGGCAGTCACCTTGAAGAGAAGTGTATTAAAGACATTAATGATGTTTGGGGTTGGCCAAATTCAGACTTTAAAAAGTGAAGTGTGAGATGGACTACATTTATATAAGTAAGGGATAATTAACGAGGGGCTATGTGTTCTATGGAAGATAATGAACGACATGTAAGGTGTGTTCCACTATGCCCTAGCTGACCATCCATGGCGTTGCAATATTTTACAGAGAATGCATAGAGCCCAGAGTTGATTATCAATTTTAAACCATGGCTATAATTTAACATAGTTTCCACTAGAAATGTGTTAGTAGAAATGTGTTCAACATCCACTGAAGTACCTAGTAAGTTTACTAGATAGCCACAGTAGTTTCTATGGTAACCAAACAGACACATGTTAGTTTAGCTAACCAAACCATCAGTCCTAGCTTGCTATTATGAACATCAAATTCAACAATGTTTTCAATTCGACTTTTGGTTTCAAAAACAGCTCAAACAAAACATGTAAGCATGAACTACAGCGATTTAATTTTACATGCTGATATACCGTGCTTCATAGGGAAATAATGCACGCTTGAGAATGCCCTTCAAGCCAATCAGAAACGAGTATTCAACAAGGCCATGGTATAAAATCCAAATATGAGATGGCATGACATCCCATATGGAAAAAATACATGCACACAGCATTTCAAGAAGGCACAACAAGGAATAATATGCATCTGTACACTCCCAGTATCAATAAGCCACATTTCAAGAGATAGTCTTCTTTTAAAAAATACAAATTCTAACAGAGTGCTCAAAGACATTACACAATGCACATAAATCAAGTGCATAAAAACAAAATCCACCCAACCACCCTTCATTCTGAACCTCTGTGCTTGGACCAGGGTTGTTTATTAGGTGCCAAATTGAAGAAAACAGCAACTACCTGTACAATAAGTAATGCTCATATTCATTGCACGTTGCAAAAACGTTTTCCGTTAATTTCACCTAATAAACACAACCCAGATGCACAGACGTGTTAAGTAACATGCATCAGAAACAGAAACTATCAACACATCTCTTACTGGTGTTGCGACAGGAGCATGACTGATTCATCTTGACTAAATATTGTGGCATCGTACTACAGAACAAAGCACGATGGGTCAGGGACCCCATTGCAGCTGGGTATAGTAGTTTATTCTTAGCTTGAGCAGCAGACAGCAAAACACAGAACCTAAGGGCTTTTCACACAATGGAGTTGAACCAAGCCGAGCCACACAAACCAACTGTGCTAAAAAGGACAATCTGAAAATAAAATATCAGAGCCAGCCCAGCTTGGTTTGGGTCAGCATGATAGTGTGAAAAGGGTAATAGTGTACAGTTGCAAGCTGTTGTATCCATTGTGACTTGTGGCCCTCAAGTGTTCCTCTTGGTGTGGATGAGTAGGTCCCTCTGCAGGTCTGCCTCCAGGCTTCCCACCCCCACCTTGCTCCCCGGCGGGTCAGTGACCAGGGTCAGCTTGTTGAACACCCCACGGCCAAAGTAGTCCGCCACCACGGAGAAACCATCATTGGAGCACCGCAGCTGAAATGCATAGAAATAAGTGAGCCAGGATAAAGAAATGATAGTGTACACATCAGTTCTGAAAAAAATATATGATATTGTGTTAAATTTACTTTCCTCTTATAGTAGTGAACTTTATATTGATCTTTGGACTTGATAGATTAAGTGTTGCACTATTACTACATCTTATTGAATGACTATTGACTACTACAGTATATAAAACTTTGTTGTAGTTTCAAGTCATGTGCCAATAAAACATACTTGAACACAAGAGGGAGCGAGAGAGAACAAAAGACAAGCAAAGAGGGTATTTTCACTTTAGTCACCCCCTCAGCAGTTACCACAAAATATCAAATCAAATGTTATTAGTCACATGCGCCGAATAAAACAGGTGTAGACCTTACATTGAAATGCATACTTACGAGTCCCTAACCAACAATGCAGTTTAAACAAATACAGATAAGAAAAATAAATAAAAGTAACAAGTAATTAAAGAGCAGAAGTAAAATTACAATAGCGAGACTATATACAGGGGGGTACGGTGCGGGGGCACCAGTTAGTTGAGGTAGTATGTACATGTAGGTAGAGTTATTACAGTGACTATGCATAGATGATAACAGAGAGTAGTAGCGGTGTAAAAGAGGGGGGGGATGCAAATAGTCTGGGTAGCCATTTGATTAGATGTTCAGGAGTCTTATGGCTTGGGGGTAGAAGCTGTTTAGAAGCCTCTTGGACCTAGACTTGGCGCTCCTGTACCGTTTGCCGTGCGGTAGAAGAGAGAACAGTCTATGACTAGGGTGGCTGGAGTCTGACAATTTTTATGGCCTTTCTCTGATACCGCCTGGTATAGAGGTCCTAGATGGCAGGAAGCTTGGCCCCAGTGATGTACTGGGCTGTTAGAAACTACCCTCTGTAGTGCTTTGCGGTCAGAGGCCGAGCAGTTGCCATATCAGGCAGTGATGCACCAGTCAGGATGCTCTCGATGGTGTAGCTGTAGAACCTTTTGAGGATCTGAGGACCCATGCCAAATCTTTTCAGTCTCCTGAGAGGGAATAGGTTTTGTCGTGCCCTCTTCACGACTGTCTTGGTGTGCTTGAACCATGTTAGTTTGTTGGTGATGTGGACACCAATGAACTTGAAGCTCTCAACCTACTCCACTGCAACCTCGTCGATGAGAATGGGTGTGCTCGGTCCGCCTTTTCCTGTTGTCCACAATCATCTCCTTTGTCTTGATCACGTTGAGGGAGAGGTTGTTGTCCTGGCACCACCCGACCAGGCCTCCTACCAATAGGCTGTCTCGTCGTTGTCGGTGATCAGTCGGTGATCAGTCCTACCACTGTTGTGTCATCAGCAAACTTAATGATGGTGTTGGAGTTGTGCCTGGCCGTGCAGTCATGAGTGAATAGGGAGTACAGGAGGGGACTGCACCCCTGAGGGGCCCCTGTTTTGAGGATCAGCATGGTGGATGTGTTGTTACCAACCCTTACTACCTGGGGGCAGCCCGTCAGGAAGTCTAGGATCCAGTTGCAGAGGGAGGCGTTTGGTCCCAGGGTCCTTAACTTATTGATGAGTGTCGCAAGCAATTCATGGCTACAGACGTGAGTGCTACGGGTCGGTAGTCGTTTAGGCAGGTTACCTTAGTGTTCTTGGGCACAGGCACTATGTTGGTCTGCTTAAAACATGTACTGGTACTACAGACTCAGACAAGGAGAGGTTGAACATGTCCGTGAAGACACTTGCCAGTTGGTCAGTGCATGCTCGCAGTATACGTCCTGGTAATCCATCTGGTCCTGCAGCCTTGTGAATGTTGACCTGTTTAAAGGCCTTACTCACATCGGCTGCGGAGAGAGTGATCACACAGTCTTCCGGAACAGCTGGTGCTCTCATGCCTGTTTCAGTGTTATTTGCCTCTAAGTGAGCATAGAAGAAGTTTA
Organism: Oncorhynchus mykiss; assembly: GCF_057628025.1. Classification (NCBI taxonomy): domain Eukaryota; kingdom Metazoa; phylum Chordata; class Actinopteri; order Salmoniformes; family Salmonidae; genus Oncorhynchus; species Oncorhynchus mykiss. Next base: position 44,664,440 of record NC_143033.1, on the reverse strand, counting down.
GCTCATCTGCTAGGCTCGTGTCACTGGGCAGCTCAACAAACACACAAAGATGAAAGTGGAGTGACTAGGGCTGTCAGTGTGTGTCACCTGTCTGGTGAAGTGGTCGTGCAGGTCTCGTTTCTGGTCCTGGGCCCGCAGCATGTCCATGACCTTCCGGTTTTCCGGTGTGCATGTGGGACATTCGGCCTCACTCTCGGCGTAGCTCTCAAAGCAGTGCTGGTGGAAGGAGTGACTGCACAGGAAGTGAACAGAGGGCAGCTCGAGGGGGCTGTTGCACATGCTGCACTTGGTCTTCTGGAAAATCTTTGCGCTGTGAGAGAGAAAAAATAAAAATTAGTACAGTTTCATGTAATGGTCTTCATGAGTTCAAATCAAGCATTCAAAATACAGCAGGGCTTGACATTAACTTTTCTTTAGCCATTTGTTCTTTGGACAAGTAGGACACATGTTTTACTTGTCCGAAAGCTCAAGTCACTTGTTCCCCCCCAAAAAAGGTCTGTAAGACCATGGGCCAAAAAGGTGACAAAATTGTGTTGTTTAATGCAAGGAACCACTTCACAAAATAAAAATAATTATTAAAATTACTGGTATTGACAATAGAAAGCTGCTGGTATCTGATCCCATGTATTATATCACCTGCCAGTGTGGTCTTGAGCAAGGCACTTAACCCTCCATGAAGTAAAATACTGCACTGATAGGCTACTATATATAACCCTCCATCTGAAGCGCTACTAGGTGTGCAGGACTTTGATCCAACCCTGCTCAAACATACCCGAGTCAGCTTATCAAGGTCCTGTTGAGCAGCTGATTTTTTTGTACAATCTGGTGTGTTAGAGCAGGGCTGGAGCAAAATCCTGCACATCCGGCCAACAATCCATCCGGCCAACAATACACCTTGCAACATTACAATTATAACCAAATACTGTTTGTCTTTATAAAGTAATTCCCTCATTTACTGAACCAGGGATCAAATGGCTAAGGTGGGCGACTTCAAAGCCAAGTAGCTAACTAAGAAAAAAATATGAATGAATAGTGTTAGTCCCATGTTTCATGAACTGAAGTAAAAGATCAGACATTTTCCATATGCACAAAAAGCTTATTTCTCTCAAATAGTGCACAAATTTGTTTACATCCCTGTTAGTGAGCATTTCTCCTTTGCCAAGATAATCCACCCACCTGACAGGTGTGGTATATCAAGAAGCTGATTAAACAGTATGATCAATACTCAGGTGCGGCTTGTGCTGGGGACAATAAAATACCACTCTAAAATGAGTAGTTGTCACACAACACAATGCCACAGATGTCTTAAGTTGAGGGAGCGTGCAATTGGCATGTTGACTGCAGAAAAGTCCACCAGAGCTGTTGCCAGATAATTGAATGTTCATTTCTTTACCATAAGCTGCCTCCACATTGTTTTATCAAATATGTCAGTACGTCCAACCGGACTCACAACCACAGTCCACAGGTAACAACTTCAGCCCAGGACCTCCACATCCAGCTGCTTCACCTGCGTGATGAGACCAGCCACCCGGAGAGCTGATGAAACTGAGAAGCATTTCTGGCTGTAATAAATCCTTTTTGGTCAGGAAAAATAATTCTGATTGGCTGGAACTGGGAGGGCATGTGCCTGGCTCCCCACCCACTGGGGATCTAGGCACATGCCCTCACAGGTCCACCAATAGCTGCACCCCTTCCCAGTCATGTGAAATCCATAGATTAGAGCCTAATTAATATATTTCAATTGACTTATTTTCATATATATATATATATATATAAAAAACTGTAACTTTGTAAAAACATTGAAATTGTTGTATTTATATTTTTGTTCAGTATATTTACACGGCTAGAATATTACGTTTTCAGGGGAGACCTTGACAGCATAGGAGTTACTTGTCAGTTCTTTTAGGTACTTTTTACCCCTTTTTCTCCCAATTTCGGGATATGAAATTGGTAGTTAGAGTTTTGTCCTATCACTGCAACTCCCCTACGTAAATCGGGAGAGACAAAGGTCGAGAGCAATGCTTCGTCCGAAACACAACCCTGCCAAGCCGCACTGCTAGCTTAACCCGGAAGCCAGCTACACCAATGTGTCGGAGGAAACACTGTCCAACTGGCGACCGAAGTCAGCTTGCAGGCGCCTGGCCCGCAACAAGGAGTTGCTACAGCACGACGGGACAAGGAAATCCCAGCCGGCCAAACCCTCCCTTAACCCAGACGACGCTGGGCAAATTGTGCACCACCTCATTGGTCTCCCGGTCACGGCCGGCTGTGATACAGCCTGGGATTGAACCTGGGGCTGTAGTGACGCCTCAAGCTGCCTTACACTTTGAACACACAGACAGTGTCACTGCGCAAAATAGTATGCATCGTCATCTGGATATGTATGCAACAAAAGTTCAACATTCAATTTGAGATTTACAATGCAATCTGATACACATCAAATCAGTTTTCTTGATCTTCTGATCTTGTGTGAAAATAATAAATAAATAAATAAATAAATAAATAAATAAATAAATAATGTTCCATACACTGATCTTTCCAGGAAGCCTACTGATCGTAATAGTTTGTCACGGGCTGACAGTTGTCACCCACTTCCCTTGAAAAATAGTTTGCCTTACAGCCAATTCTGTCGAATCAAAAGAATTTGCAAAAAACAAAAACAAAGCTGAGACGCAAAGACAATTCAAGGAGAGGGGGTACAAAAATTATCAGATTAATACTGCCACTGAGAAAACTCAAAACATGACCTTTTTCAAGGTCAGTCTCGTAATAAAGTATTCTTGGGTTCTAACTACCCGCTATTCAAAGTGCTCTGAACAAATTAAGGGAATTGTTCAAACACTGGCACATTCTTAAATCTGATGATAGAAAACACATTACCGAGACTGACCTTCCCTTGGTCGTATTCTCACGGGGCAGAAATCTCAGAGACCAATTGGTACACTGATTTACCACCCCAAGATATCCCTGCACAACGTGTATTTGTGCCCCTACTGGATGGAAACTACAAGTGTAGTCCTTCAAACATCCCCAAACAGGGAAACAGATCCCAATCAAAGGTGTTATTACGTTCTCCACAAGGCAGTTATTTATCTTATAACTTGCTCGTGGTAAAAATGATGTGGGTAAAACAAAGCGCAAATTAAAAGTACGTATCTCAGAGCATTGTAGCACCATTAGGTGCAAAAACTCGACTTACCCAATTACGACCCACTTTTTTGAAGCAAACCACTCGATATCGTCTCTGCGTTATATTGGCATCGAACATGTCACCCTCCCTAGGAGAGGGGGTGACCTCGATAACTTATTGTTAAAACGTTCATTTGTTAATTTAAAGACCCTTGCTCCCTTCGGTCTCAACGTTGACTTTGATCTGAAGCCATTCTTGTGATTATTGTGACTTTGCCATTGTTTGTAGGCTTATGTAGTCTAAATTGATTCTATGATCGTATGCTATTCATTTGTATGTTCTTTGCATGTCATTTTAATATTTGAGAATTAACCAATGATATTAGGCCATACTTGGCCATGATTAGACACCTCTGTGTGTGTATTTTGACACTATATAAACGAGTCACCCTGCAGTGTTTGATTATACCCTGATGAAGACAGCTTGCCTGTCGAAAAGTTGGAAATACATTTTTTTGCATCTGAGCTGTTAGTGTGCGGCTCTCCTTTATTTTCAACTTCTACCATTTCTGTTAAGCTGTCTATGCATACAGTTTGACGCATACGTTCGATAAACCCAATGTATGCACCACACCGAACGCACTGCAACTGCCTCTGCAATACTGCAAGAGATTTGAGATTTGGCAAGCGCAGCGTTTCATTGGAAATGAATGTAATTCTGGTGTACAAACATGCAATGACGCTGTCGGTGTGTTCTTAGCGTTAGACCGCTGTGCCACTTGGAAAGCCAATTAGGCTATTCTAAGAATATATTTTTTTTACATTGGCACAAGTAAATGGCCCATATTGAATAGAGAAGAATGCCATCTTTCCAACAATGTCAGAACACATTTTCAACACACAGTTGAGGGCTTGAGAGAGTTTTACAAATCGGAGTATGCAACATTGGTTTCATCGACTGTGCACCCGTAGCAACTGCGTGTCGGCCATTTGCAGTTTTACAATCGGAGTATGGAGCATTGGTTTCATCAACTGTGCACCCCTATCAACTGCATATCGGTCATTTTCAGTTATACACGAGTACCGGTGGAAAGTTTTAGGACACCGGACATGACAATTACATTAATATATGTAAATAGCTAAATAGTTAACTAGCGAAACAGCCAATTCAAAGCGTATTGTGTAGTTTGGCTGGTTATCTAGTTAGTCTGTTGTATACCAATATTTTACCTGCTGCTGCAATCTCTCTTTCTCTGGCAACGGCCCACACTCGCACACACACAGGTGATACAAACACCATGACTTTTCCAGGGTTTTCTGTGTGACATAAAATGTGCTATAACTGGGCAAATAACTCACTAACTAGCAATGATCAACTCACGTTGGTCTAAAAAAAAAAAAATTGCGCTCGTGCAGGTCAATGCAGGCCTACAATAATTCTACTCCGATGCACTCTGCAGAGATTGGGAGGACAGTGCGTAACACATCGCATTCAGAGGACACTTTGATTCAATTGTGATTGGAGGAACCTAATTGTTTGTCATTGTGATTTGAGTGTCTTTTTGTCCATTCAGACAACTTAAATCTATAATCTGCTTGTCCAAAAAATGTTTTACATGCGCCGGGCAAGCGTTTATGTTGAGCCTTGTACAGTAACAATTTGCATCGAAGTGCAGCCACCAAACAAATTGAGATTGTGTTTCTTAGACACTTCTCACCCCTTATACATGTCAGATGAACTGGATGGATGGAACATGGAGGAAACTCCACTCGTGAACAAGACCCAGCTCTAGGGGATAGGTGTTGTTTTAGGACTGGACTTTGGTTAGGATGGTCCTGTCCCTCACCTGCTTCTGAGTTCCTGGATCTCGGCGCGGAGGTGGGCCGTCTCCTCGCGGTACTGGCGGATCTTACGCTCATCGTCCTCAATCTGCTGGCTCTCCCTCTGCAGCTTGTTGATCAGGTAGTCCTTGATGACCGACAGCGTGGCTGTGGAGTTGTGTGCCAGCGTCTGCACCACTGTGGACCAACACGTGCATAGACATGCGTGCACACACACAAACTTAGCAACAGTGCCCAATAAAATGATCCCACTCTGCTATAATAATGCAGCAAGTACTTTTCCTATGAGCATATACAGTACCTTCAGAAAGTATTTACACCCCCAAAGACTTGATCTACATTTTGTTGTGTTACAGCCTGAATTCAAAATGGATTAAATATATTTTTGTTCCTCATCCATCTACACACAAATTACAAAGTGTAAACACATTTTAGACATTTTTGCTAATTTATTGAAAATTAAATACAGAAATATCTAATTTACATCAGTATTTTCACCCAAATCAATACATGTTAGAATCACCTTTGGCAACGATTACAGCCGTGAGTCTTTCTGGGTAAGTCTAAGAGCTTTGCACATCTGGATTGGGAACATTTGCCCATTACTCTTTTCAAAATTCTTCCAGGTCTATCAAATTGCTTGTTGATCATTGCTAGACAACCCTTTAAGTCTTGCCATAGATTTAAGCAGATTTACGTCAAAACTAACTCTGCCACTCAGGAACATTCACCGTCTTTTTGGTAAGAAACAGGGTATAGAGTTGAGGTAGTCATTCAAAAATTTGGAAAAACACTTATTGCACACAGTCCATGCAACGTATGTGACTTAACAAAGGGGTTGAATACTTATCGACTTAAGACACTTCAGCTTTTCATTTGTAATGAATTTGTTCCCCCCCCAAAAATGAACAATTCCATTTTTACATTAATTCAGGAATTGCATGTATGCCAGTGACAAAATCTAAATTTAACCCATTTTAAATTTAGGCTGTAACAACAAAATGTGGGAAAGGTCGAGGGGTGTGAATACTTTCTGAAGGCACTTCCGGGTTAAGGTTCACTTAACCTGGAAAGTTCATCATGGATGTGCGCATGTGACGTCAAAATAGAACTGAACACTCTAGCCAGTGAGACATTCAATGACAGGAAGTGGAGGAAAAATACCCCAAAGAAAGTTTGAGTTTCTTTTAAGTTGGTGAGCTCTGATATAATTCAGGCAGTGATTAGTAGGCAAATCTCTACAGAAAGCCACAGAGTCTTCATCTATAGAGAAGGAGAGATACAGAGAAAAACTGCAAATATAGCCACTGGCTCACGCTCACCCAATAGGGGAGGCATCAGGTTGTTCTGGTCGATGTGCTCCAGGACTTGGCTGATGTAGGCCTTGCAGTCCTCCTCTTTGCGGGCAAAGTATCCCAGCGCCTGCTCCCACAAGCATACTTCCTGGTCGCCGTAGCGCTTGCAGGCCTCCACCACTTTGCCATACTCCTCATTCTGCATGTGGTAGTGCATGATCTGCTGGTACCTAGAGAAAGAGGGACATCAGCAACTAAATCAATCAAATTACATCATTGACAATATCAGTACACCAATAAAGTCCAAGAAGTTCAGTGGTGTAAAGTACTTGTGTAAAAATACTTTAAAGTACCACTTAAGTTTTTTTGGGGGGTATTTGACAACTTTTACTTTACAACATTCCTATAGAAAATAACTTACTTTTTACTCCATACATTTTCCCTGACACCCAAAATAACTTATTGCATTTTGAATGCTTAGTCTACAGGAAAATTGTCCAGTTCACGCACTTATCAAGAGATCATCCCTACTGCCTCTGATCTGGCAGACTGATTAAACACACATGCTTGGTTTGTAAATTATGTTGGCGTGTACTGATAGCTATACGTACATGCATATAAAAAAAAACAAGAAAATGGTGCCGTCTTGTTTGCTTAATATAAAGGAATTTGAAATTATTTATACTTGCACTTTTAATACTTAAGAATATTTTAGCAATTACATTTACTTTTGATACTTAAGCATATTTAAAACCAAATACCTTTACTCTAGCAGTATTTCACTTGGTGACTTTCACTTCAGTCATTTTCTATTGAACGAGTGTAGACTTCAGGGAGAAGCAGAAATATTGGAATTGGGATCATGCGTTTCAGACTGGAGAGGTTTAGAGACAGGAATACTCACAGTTTGCCCTTCTCATAGAGGTACAGGACCCCTTCTTTGAAGTTGTGCATCTGGCACAGGACGAGGGCCTTGTCAAATACGGTGTTGTCGCTCCTCAGCAAGGACAGTGCTGCCCCCTGCAGGACCTTCTTCCTCTGCCAGACAAAATAGAAAGAGGACAGTCAGAAAGACCAGACAAAACCAAACATTTGATACTCCAGACAAAAAGGTAAGGAAAGGTGTTTGTTCAGAAAATGTAATAACAAATCATTTAGGCTGCAGGTATGTCATCTAATATGAAACATTTGGTGAATGTATATCTACGTGAGTTTAGGTTGTTTGATTCTACACGTGGCAGTTTTCCATACAAATTATTGTCTGTGTTCCCATCACCTCAGAGTCTTGTTCATGTGCCCAGTCCTGCAGCCGTAGTTCTAGCAGTGTGTCATACACCCCCTGAGAGGAGAAGGGCTCCACCTCAATCATGTGCTCCAGGAAGGCCCTTAGCTCCCGTGGGTTATTAGCAAACACAGAGATGAACTCCTCTGAATTTGCCTGGGAGATAAAGTTAAGTACAATGAGTGCTGGTACTATTACCACCATTATTATCCATGATACATGCATTTTATCATCATTACCATTAGAAGTAGTACCATCCTTATCAATATAAGCTGTATTACTTACACGTAATTGATAAAGCCACTTTAATTAGAGAAAGGATCTCAAGTCCAAAGTGCTAATGCTGCTAGACTAGTAACGCTAGGACTAATGTGCTCAGCTGCCCGGGAGGTGAGGCCGCCTGTTAAGGTTAACCGCTAACGGCTAACCTTCTTGGCCACCGCCGGGCCTCTGTCCAGGCTCTCTCTTTCCATGGCATCCCGGCTGGGCTGGTAGTCGGTACACAGGCCCTTGAGAAGCAGTGTGGTGCCGTCGGGGACGTGGTGCATCAGGGTCTTGCCGTAGCGTTTCATGTTGCTCTCTGCCTGGTCGAAAGGAAGTCGTCCAATGTAACGCAAAGCCTCCTGGTAGTTCTGTATGGAACATAGAGGGAAACAAAGGGGTTTGAATTTCAGTAAAGGCTCGTTCGAATCAGGTAGACTTTACCCAAGGCTATTAGAGGTTCTTTGTCCAATTATAATCATCAATTGTAAAATGTGTTTATTCCCTCAATGTGATAAATATTTAAACTATCCTTAAATGTAGATTTTGACTCAGTAATCTAAACAGTCAAATGACATTGCTGCGCATTTCAACATTGTCCAACAGCCTGAAACGGACTCAAAGCTCTTCTATCTTATTTTATCAGGGACAAAATTAAGAGATCTGGCAGTTAGGCCATGTAAGCAGGGGGGACCCGGTGTCCATTTATCTAGCTCAGACGGCTCATCTTAACCCTACTACATCCACTATTACTTCCTAGTCTCTTTCACCTTCAGGTCCTCGAGCTGGATCTTCAGGTACCACTTGTGGTGCTGGTGCCTCTCGGCCAGGAAGACTGCGTGACTGTGGTAGCCTGCCTGGCGCAGCACCTTGATTGCAATCTCCACGTCGAAGTGGACCTCGCTCTCGCTGCTCTGAAGGGGGTTGAATGGGAAAGGAGATGTCAGAGCGTTGAGACCTTCTGTGCATGATGTCATACATACAGTATCTGTCCATTCCTTGTCCATATCCATACACAGCAATAGGTTTTCTATCATCATTTTCTAATCCAAAATAGTATTCTGGAACCCTGGAATCCTTCTCAGGTCAATGATTATGATCCTGGAAAGCTACTCGGTGTGTATGCTTTTGTTCCAGGCCATCACTAAAACATCTGCTTTGACTACTCCCAGACTTAAGTCTGGACTAGAGATCGACATATTAATTGGCATGGCAATCCACGAGGAGATTGCGTGGCAGGCTGACCACCTGTTACGCGAATGCAGCATCAAAAGGACCTTGTGGCTGCAAGAAGGCAAGGTAAGTTGCTAACTAGCATTAAACTTTTCTTTTTTTTTTTAAACAATCTTCACATAAATCACTAGTTAACAACAAATGGTTGATGATATTACTAGGTTAAGTAGCTTGTCCTGCGTAGCATATAATCAATGCGGTGCCTGTTAATTTCTCATCGAATCACAGCCTACTTCAATTTCGCCAAACGGGTGATGATTTAACAAAAGCGCATTCAGGAATAAAAGCACAATCGTTGCACAAATGTACCTAACCATAAACATCAATGCCTTTCTTAAAATCAATACACAGAACTATATATTTTTTTAAAACCTGTATATTTAGTTAAGATATTAATGTTAGCAGGCAATATTAACTAGGGAAATTGTGTCACTTCTCTTGCGTTCAGTGCAAGCAGAGACAGGATATATGCAGCAGTTTGGGCCGCTAAAAACTGAAGACCATTTCTTCCTAACAAAGACTAATTAATTTGCCAGAATTTTACATAATTATGACATAAACATTGAAGGTAGTGCAATGTAACAGCAATATTAAACTTGGGGTTGCCATCCATTAGATAAAATACGTAACGTTTCTGTACTTCACTGAAAGAATAAACGTTTTGTTTTCGAAAATTATAGTTTCCGGAATTGACCATATTAATGACCAAAGGCTAGCATTTCAGTGTAATAAAGCTGTCTGACTGAGCTGTGGTAGGCAGCAGGCTCGTAAGCATTCATTCAAACAGCACTTTCCTGTGTTTGCCAGCAGCTCTTAGCAATGCTTGATGCAATGCGCTGTTCATGATTTCAAGCCTATCGACTCCCGAGATTAGACTGGCAAAACTAAAGTGCCTATAAGAACATCCATTCGTCAAATGGTAGTCCGACCAATCGAATTGCACACTTCAAGACTGCTTCGATCACGTGGACTGGGATATGTTCCGCATTGCGGCGAACAACCTTGACGAATACGCTGAGTCGGTGAGCGGGTTTATTAGCAAGTGCATCGGCGATGTCGTACAGACAGCGTCAATTAAAACATTCCCAAACCAGAAACTGTGGATTGATGGCAGCATTTGCGCAAAACTGAAAGCGCAAATCACTGCTTTTAAATCAGGGCAAGGTGACCGGAAACATGATTGAATACAAACAGTGCAGCTATTCCCTCCGCAAGGCAATCAAACAAGCTAAGCGTCAGTATAGAGACAAAGTAGAGTCACAATTCAACAGCTCAGACACGAGAGGTATGTGGCAGGGTCTACAGTCTTGCTCCCAGACGTCTACAGTCTTGGACCAGGACGTCTTTCTCCCAGACAGACTAAACAACTTCTTTGCTCGCTTTGAGGACAATACCGTGCCACTAAAACGGCCCGTATATTTCAGCTTATATTTCTTTCATCACATTCCCAATTAGTATTTGGTAGCATTGCCTTTAAATTGTTTAACTTGGGTCAAACGTTTCAGGTAGCCTTCCACAAGCTTCCCACAATAAGTTGGGTGAATTTTGGCCCACTCCTCCTGACAGAGCTGGTGTGACTGAGTCAGGTTGGTAGGCCTTGCTTTCACATGCTTTTTCAGTTCTACCCACAAAATTTCTTTAGGATTGAGATCAAATCAAAGTTTATTTGTCATGTGCGCCGAATACAACAGTGAAACTCTTACTTACAGGCTCTAAACAACAGTGCAAAAAAGGTATGAGGAACAATAGGTAAGAACTAAAAAACAACAGTAAAAAGACAGTGAAAAATAACAGTAGCGAGGCTATATACAGTAGTGAGGCTATAACAGTAGCGAGGCTACATACAGGCACCGGTTAGTCGGGCTGATTGAGGTAGTATGTACATGTAGATATGGTTAAAGTGACTATGCATACATGATAAACAGAGAGTAGCGGTAGCGTAAAAGAGGGGTTGGAGGGTGGTGGGACACAATGCAGAGAACCCGGTTAGCCAAATGTGCAGGGTCACTGGTTGGTGGGGCCAATTGAGGTAGTATGTACATTAATGTATAGTTAAAGTGACTGTGCATATATGATAAACAGAGAGTGTGTCATTGGGCAGCTCGTGACTGTGCTTCCCTTTTGTAGTCTGTAATAGTTTGCAAGCCCTGCCACATAAAACGAGCGTCGGAGCCGGTGTAGTATGATTCAATCTTACCCTGTATTGATGCTTTGCCTGTTTGATGTTTTTTCCTCACAGGGCATAGCAGGATTTCTTGTAAGCTTCCGGGTTAGAGTACCGCACCTTCAAATTGGCAACTCTACCCTTTAGCTCAGTGCGAATGTTGCCTGTAATCCATGGCTTCTGGTTGGGGTATGTACGTACGGTCTCTGTGGGGACGACGTCCTCGATGCACTTATTGATAAAGCCAGTGACTGATGTGGTGCACTCCTTAATTCCATTGGAAGAATCCCGGAACATGTTCCAGTCTGTGATAGCAAAACAGTCCTGTAGTTAAGCATCTGCTTCATCTGAACACTTTTTTATAGATCGAGTCACTGGTGCTTCCTGCTTTAATTTTTGTATGAAAGCAGGAATCAGGAGGATAGAATTGTGGTTGGATTTTCCAAACGGAGGGCGAGGGACAGCTTTGTACACGTCCCTGTGTGTAGAGTACAGGTGATCTATAATGTTTTCTCCCCTCTGGTTACACATTTAACACGTTGGTGGAAATTAGATAATGCAGGGAAACTTAGAACTGATTTAAAGTCTCTGGCCACTAGAGCCGCCACCACTAGGTGAGTGGTTTCCTGTTTGCTTATTTCCTTATACAGCTGACTGAGTGCGGTTTAAGTGCCAGCATCGTCTGGGGTGGTAAATAAACAGCGATGATAACTCCCTAGGAAAGTAGTGTGGTCTGCTATTTATCACAAGATACTCTACCTCAGGCGAGCAAAATCTAAAGACTTCCTTAGATTTCGTGCACCAGCTGTTATTTACAAATATGCACAGACCGCCCCCCTCGTCCTCCAGACCCCCCCCCCCCCCCTCGTCCTGCTGTTCTATGTTGCCGGTGCAGCATATATCCCGCTAGCTGAATATCCATTTAATCCTTCAGCCACAATTCTGTGAAACATAAGATATTACAGTTGATGTCCCGTTTTTAGGATATTCGTTATTGTCCAATGATTGCACGTTGGCGAGTAATATTGACATTAACTGCAGCTTTCCCACTCGCCTTCTGCAGATCCTTGCTAGGCATCCCGCTCTGTGTCCTCTGTACCTGCGTCTCTTCCTCTTGCAAATAACTGGGATGTTGGCCTTGTCGGGTGAGAATGTCCTGTGCATCCTGCTTGTTGAAGAAAAAAATCTTTGTCTAATCTGAGGTAAGTGATCACTGTCCTGATATCCAGAAGGTATTTTTTTGCCCTAAGATAAGGTTGCAGAAATATTATGTACAAAATAAGTTAAAAATAACACGAACACATAATAGCACAATTAGTTGGGCGCCTGTAAAACTGCTGCCATTTCTCCCGGGGCCATTTTAGATCAAGGCTTATGATGGCCACTCCAATACCTTGACTTTGTTGTCCTTGAGCCATCTTGCCACAGCTTTGGAAGTATGCTTGGGGTCATTGTTCATTTGGAAGACCCATTTGCGACCAAGCTTTTAACTTCCTGACTGATCTCAAGATGTTGCTTCAATATAGCCTTATAATTTTCCTACCTCATTTTGTGAAGCGCACCAGTCCCTCCTGCAGCAAAGCACCCCAACAACATGATGCTGCCACCCCCGTGCTTCATGGTTGGGATGATGTTCTTCGGCTTGCAAGCATTACCCTTTTTCCTCCAAACATAACAATGGTCCTTATGGCCAAACAGTTCTATTTTTGTTTCATCAGACATTTCTCCAAAAAGTACAATCTTTTTCCCCATGTGCAGTTCCAAACCATAGTCTGGCTGGTTTTGAAGCAGTGTCTTCTTCCTTGCTGAGCGGCCTTTCAGGTTATGTCAATATAGGACTCGTTTACTGTGGATATAGAAACTTTTGTATCGGTTTCCTCCAGCATCGTCACAAGGTCCTTTACTGTTGTTCTGGGATTGATTTTCACTTTTCGCACCAAAGTACATTCATCTCTAGGAGACAGAACGCGTCTCCTTCTTGAGCTGTATGACGGCTGCGTGGTCCCATGGTGTTTATACTTGCGTACTATTGTTTGTACAGATGGACATGGTACCTTCAGGCATTTGGAAATTGCTCCCAAGCATGAACCAGACTTGTGGAGGTCTACAATTTTTTTTCTGAGGTCTTGGCTTATTTATTTAGATTTTCCCATGTTGTCAAGCAAAGAGGCACTGAGTTTGAAGGTAGGCCTTGAAATACATCAGTGTATGTAGTGTATGTAAACTTCTGACCCACTGGAATTGTGATACAGTGAATTATAAGTGAAATGATCTGTCAGTAAACAATTGTTAGTAATTTTTCCAACAGACTTGCCAAAACTATAATTGGTTAACAAGAAATTTGTGGAGTGGTTGAAAAAGTAGTTTTAATGACTCCAACATAAGTGTATGTAAACTTCCGACTTCAACTGTATGTATGTATGTATGTATGTATGTATGTATGTATGTATGTATATAAAAATATATATAAAAATTGTCCAATTATTCAGTATCTGCTTTTTTGGGGTCCTCCAATAATCGGTATCGCTAGTGAAAAATCAGTCGGTCGACCTCTAAGTCGGAACCATGATTATCTGAACCCCCGGAATGAAAGCCTGCACACACAGTTAACTCCCCTGCACACACCGTTAACTAACCCTTGGCTTACAGTTTAAATGCTAACCTTGATGAACTCTTCAAGCTTAGAGCTGTCCTTGAGCTTGGTGTAGCAGTTGAGCAGCAGGGTGGTGTGGTCGGCATTGGCCAGCGACTGCCGGTGCAGGGCCTGGAGGTAGGCCGTCAAATTGTGGATCCTCTGAGCATCCAGAAACTTCCGGATTACGTAAGAAGGCTCCAGCTTCCTGATTGTGCTGAGGGAGGAAGTGGAAAAAGGTTGCGTTTTCAATTTACATTTTATGGAACACAACGGCAGAGGCTTTTGGTGCTGCCTTCTGTCTGCATTCAGTGTTTACTTCAGGCAGCCAGTCTACTCCCATTGTTGGAGCACAAAACCCATTTTCTCTTTTAATTAAACACCGGTAGATTTTCCATTTCATTGTTTTTCTCTGATACCAACATGTTTGATTTAAAGCAATTGAGTTGGGAGAGCCCACCTTGCCTATACAACAGTAGTGGGAACACTGACCTCTCACAAATCCCCACCAAGAATCCAACTGACAATCTAAATGCTTAAGGATTAGCAAAAAAGCAACTTGTTGATCATGTTAACAGGACTTGATTGAATAAGACGAGGGTGGGTAGCTTTCAGTACATCCAAGTTCGTAAACATAGCTGCAAAGAAACCACTACTAAGGGATACCAATAAGAAGAGACTTGCTGGGCCAAGAAACACAAGCAATGGACATTAGACCAGTGGAAATCTGTTCTTTGGCCTGATGAGTCCAAATTTGAGATTTTTGGTTCTAAACACCTGGTCTTTGTGAGACGCAGAGTAGGTGAATGGATGATCTCTGCATGTGTGGTCCCTACCGTGAAGCATTAAGGAGATGGTGTGGGGGTGCTTTGCTGATGACACTGTCAGTGATTTACTTAGAATTCAAGGCAAACTTAACCAGCATGGCTACCACAGCAATACGCCAGCCCACCTGGTTTGCACTTAGTGGGACTATCATATGTTTTTCAACAGGACAATGACCCAAAACACATCTCCAGGCTGTGTAAGGGCTATTTGACAGAGAAGTAGAGTGATGGAGTGCTGCATCAGATGACCTTTGCCTCCACAATCACCGACCTCAACCCAATTGAGATGGTTTGGGATGAGTTGGACCGCAGAGTGAAGGAAAAGCAGCCAACAAGTGCTCAGCATATGTGGGAACTCCTTCAAGACTGTTGGAAAAGCATTCCTCATGAAGCTGGTTGAAAGAATGCCAAGAGTGTGCAAAGCTGTCATCAAGGCAAAGGGTGCCTACTTTGAAGAATCTCAAATATATTTGGATTTGTTTAACACTTCTTTGGTTACTACATAATTTCATATGTGTTATTTCATAGTTCGTAGAATAATAGTGAAGACATCAAATGTAGAAAATAGTAAAAATAAAGAAAAACCCTTGAATGTGTCCAAAATTTGTACTGGTACTGTATGTAGTATTATTATTATCTATGTATTATGAAGTTGAAGTTAGATACATCAACCCCTGGATGAGATCATACCGGATGTACTGTTGGATGGCTCCATCGTGGTCCCCCTTCACGTAGAGGTGGTCACCGTACTGCCTGAAAATCTCAGACAGCCCGTCACTGTCCAAGTGCTGGCTCTTAGCCAGGTTGATGGCCATCACAAACAGATTCTTCTTGAAGAGCATCTAAAGACAGATTGAAGCGTTAAGTGCCTTGCTCAAGGGAACAATGGTAGTAAACAATACTTGGGATCTGAAACCTGTAGTTTCTAGTTTACAGTTCAATCTGGTGCTGAGTTGAACATAATACATTGGAGGGGAAAAGAAGGCATGATGTCAGTCAGCGTATTTTGGGCTAACCTCTAGCTTGGTCTGAGTGTCTTTCTCCTGCAGCACAAACATTTTTCCATCCCGAGTCAGGATGTAGAAGGAGCCCCATTCAGCCAGAACGTCGATGATGTCATCAAAGGAAGCGCTGTAGGCAATGAACTTGTTGTCCAGGTCGTAGATTGTCAAGATTTGTTTCTCCGAAGGAGATGTCTCTCTACTCCCAAATTCAGACCTGAGTAGAGAACTTGTATTCAATACATTGTCATAGGAGATAATATATCACCTAAAAATATGCATGTTTGGTTGAATCTTTAAGGGGTGTTCTTCACAACAACAAAAAAGTACAGTTTTTTTCTTTCTACTTACAGTCAACATAAATTGATTTAGTATAAAATGACTTGCGTTTCATTTCAATAAAAAAAGGAAATGACACCTGGCTAACCTTTGACCTTTATAAGGACTCATACCCTGGCCTTGAACCTTAGGGGACCCGTTCAATAGAAATGGCTGCTGTGCCACCCTCAGAGAGTTGTTCTTACTTGTTGGGAGACTTGGTGTCCCTGGTGAGCAGCAGGAGGTAGCCCCGGTGCCAGTGGGCCAGTAGCTTGTGCCCATCGAAAGCGAAACAGGGTCCCCGTTCATCAGGCTGGTAAAGGTACACACACTCATCCCCCGCGACAATAAACTGGGAGTCCTGGGAGGGGTCTGTGAGTGCAGAGCAACGCAGCGCACAGCCGTGTGTGTCCAGTTCCAGTTTAGGGTACTCCTTCACCGACAAAGTGTAGCACTTGTCATGGGGTGGAAACAACACCAAATGAAACAGAAGTTAGTTAGTGCTCATGCTCCAAGGGAAAAGTAGTATGGCGACAGGCATGGGGTCAATGCCATTTCAAATCTATCAATTCAAATCCTCCTTGAAAATATGACACTGTCAAATATTGAATTGTACATGAATAACCTGAATTGATCTTAAACTTGTTTCTATGGATTTCACTTATCAGTGACATTTGAAAAGCTCAAATGACTTACATGGACTTTTTCCAGAGTGGCAACAAATAAGTGAGTGACTTTGCTCTGCTGACGGAAAGCGAGGCCCGTGATTGGACAGGTGCCCTCATGCAGTGTCAGGGTTTTACTGTGCCTGTCCCGGGTTATGTCACCCTTTGTCAACACCACACTGCCATCTGTGAAGCCTGCAATGA
The DNA here is from genome assembly GCF_057628025.1 of Oncorhynchus mykiss. NCBI lineage: Eukaryota > Metazoa > Chordata > Actinopteri > Salmoniformes > Salmonidae > Oncorhynchus > Oncorhynchus mykiss. The sequence goes on along the minus strand of NC_143033.1, from coordinate 44,647,587 downwards.
CATGGGTATTATCAATTTATAACAGGGAGCAAACACAAATGTCAAAACCAAATCTCAACTATAGGTGACATGGGTAGTACTGAAGAACTGCCACTTACCAATTGCCATAAAGTTTAGGTTCTCGTGCACACTGAGGCAGGACACCTCTGTTGGTTTGTTCCCAGGAATTGCTGGGAATATTCTGGTACACAGAGGATTCCCGCTGTCACGCTTGTCCGGATTCCATACCTTCACCTGGCAAACAGTAACACAGCTGGGTTTCTAGTAACAGTTCACAAACAACTACCAAGGAAACTAAAATACTGTTTTTTGATAGTCAGTATTAAATATATCCTACTAAATGTCTTACCAGGGGGTTAATTCCTTGCTCATCCTGCCCAACCGTGACCAAAATGCTGTGTTGTTTGAGCTGGTACAGGTGGGTCACTCTCAGCTTGTAAGCCTGAAAGGAGGACAACTGTAGGGAGCGTGTCAAAAACCAGATCTGACCGTCCATATGTAATTTATTCTGGTTCAAGGAAGCATAATAATTTTAGATCAAGAGAGACAAATGGTAATTTGCATGGTTAGGGATAGAGGAGACAATTACAAAGGCAGGGCCATGTTCGAATACTCTTAACATGTATATAAATTAGCCATAGGAATAAGAAGTGTAATGAATACAAGCAATGTAAATATGTACTCTCCTTCGTCGTATGACTAGCATGTATAGCAATAATAATTTCCTTACTTGCAGCTATCCAAAGAGCATAATTTGGGCATATAAACTCAATTTCATTAACGTTATTAGTTAACTTGCTTAAAATGGCAAGACTGCTTGAGAGGGATGTCTGGTTAGCAAGTTCGTTAGCTAGAATTGACCAACTAAATTAACCATGCTATGTTAACATCATGGAAACCACCGAAAGGATATCTCCAAGAACGATGTGGCCCCGGCCCGAGTCACATGCAGATATGCCAACCGGGAGGACAAAGTTCTTCCCATTATCTCCAGCGTCCTTCACGGTCTCTTTATCAAAAAACACAAATCGTCTCCACTGTAAGAACGCAGCCATTTTCTTTGCACTGTCTGTATCCTCAGGGAAGAAATCATGTGATACACATCACAAGTCATGTGAGAGAAGGGGAGGAGGAAGAAGATAATTGTAAATTATATATATTTTTTAAATAAAATGTCAATCAACACACGAAATTAATATGTTTATCAATGTAGGTGGCAAGCAATAAGGGTGAGGGTCACAAAATAAAGTGGTTAACTGTTGATCATGTTCATTTTGAAATATCACCCATTCAATAGTGTTTTCCCCGCATTTATTTATTTTATGTATTTGACAGGGTCAATGCACATCAATTAACATTTCTAGAAATGTGCCAGATTTAGCCCGTTTGCTAATTTTCATCTGTAGTCCCTGGGTTACATATTAAAAATACATGTAGCGTCACAAACATTACTTACATAAAGTAAAGCTAAGAACTCGCTCAAATCAAGAAAAACAGGTAACCAGTAAGTAACAGATCAATCAATCAGTAATAATAAAAAATAACATTGACTTCCACATTGTTTTGACTACAACAACTAGTACTCGACGACTCAATAGGTCCCCTTAATACAATGTCATATAATTTACGCCCATTAATTGAACGTGGACCAATCACATATTGACAAAAATGTTGTTCTCGACAGACATCACCGAAATGACCTATCACTCTGTAGTACTTGGAATGTGGACGACGGGCTCTTGCCGTTATCATAACTGGGAAATCGGAAATCTCTGACTTCCGACATCAGTGCGTTCAAAACAACTGCGAACTCGGGGAAAAACGAGCTCCGGCTAGTGAAAATCGGTTAGAACCGTCATCATGTGCTGCAGGGTAGCCTAGTGGTTAGAGTGTTCAAGTTCAAATCCCTGAGCTGACAAGGTACAAATCTGTCGTTCTGCCCTTGAACAGGCAGTTTAACCCACTGTTCCTAGGCCGTCATTGAAAATAAGAATTTGTTCTTAACTGACTTGCCTAGTTAAATAAATAAATCAAACTCGGAATCACAAATCCGGAACTCGGGTATTTCTTTCCGACCTGAAGATCACTGACGTCATGATTCCACCTTGTTTATTTCCGAGTCCCCAAATAGTCTTGAAAGCACCAACAGGGTCAGCGCTGTCCTCGCGGAACACGACTCTAGTGGTTTCCACTAGATAGCGCAACCACAAAGTCAAAATCGAATATATCGTAAAAATAACTGAAAGCAAAAATGAGCTTTTTGGTGTAAATTTAAGGTCATGCATAAGGCTAACCATTTGGTTAAGGTCAGGTTTAAAGAACATACATTGTAGAAATAGGCGGGGTTTATGACTTTGTGTCTGTGGTAACTACTGACGACCGACTCGAGTGGATCCAATGAGATCACGCCGCGTTCTGGGCCCAATGGCGAGAACAAGCAGGTGATAGCAAGGGAAAAATCAAGAAATCTTTATTAGAGTGCCTACGAAGAGGTTTTTAGTTAATAGATCAAGCCAACAGTAAGAAGTATCACCTAAAATAATACAGTTTAGCTTGCTGCAAGTAAAGGCGTGCGCTTTCATTTTGTTTATATTGTTGTTTAAACCAGTCTGCTTCAAAGAACTGAACTGCTGGAGTGGAGAAGGTAAGGTTCTGCTCTGTCAGCAATGTGCCTAGCTAGTTAAGTAATTGTTTTTCCATTATATTCTAATTCCCAGCAAATACTGTTGCTCATGTGGTCCATTGACACAGTCCCAGCTACCGGTTATTTGCTAACATAGTCTCTCATTTCAAATGAAATGGTTGAGGGATTTTAAAGGTGAATTTTAACTAGCTGTGTTTCTAAAAAGCATTATTTGTATTGTAGGAAGCTACCTAAAGTATTTTTTTTATTGTAGGAAGCTACCTAACCGTTTACAGAACCCAAGACTTCTCTTTGTTTTTGAATGAATGGTCAAGGCATCACCTGCGCTGGGCGTCCATGGCATTCATACTGTACGCCAGTGCTCCATGATGGGGCTAGAGGTTTCCACGATCATGTATTTGAATATGAATAACTACATGCTATATAGCCATTAGCTTGCTGATTGCCTATTGTTTTCTACTTGATATAGACATTAGCTAGCCTAAATCCTTTATTTCGCGAAACGTGCCCTAGTCCGTAGATAGAAAAATAATTGCCTCACGGTTTCATCATGCTTCCTGACTTTTCATCAGCACTTGAATTAAGTCACAGAACTAAACTGAGTCACAGAACATCCACTTATCTGAACAGTGGTAGAAAAAGTACCCAACATCATACTTGAGTCATTTTCTGTTAAGTTATCTTTACTTATACTCCAGTGAAAGTCACCCAGTGGTATACTACTTGAGTGAAAGTCAAAGTATTTTGTTTAAAATATACTTTACTTGGAAACTTAATGTAATTGCTGCAATGTACTTAAGTATCAAGTTAAAGTAGAACAAATCGTTTCAAATTACTTATATTAAGCAAAGCAGATGGCCACTTAATATTTATTTACGGATAGCCAGAGGCAGGCTCCCACTCAGACATAATTTACTTACGAAGCATGTGTTTTTTGTGTCTGCCAGATCAGAGGCAGTAGGGATGACCAGGGACGTTCTCTTGACAAGTGTGTGAATTACACTATTTCTGTCCTGCTAAGCATTCAAAATGTATCTAGTAGTTTTGGGTGTCAGGGAAAATGTATGGAGTAAAAATTACACTGTTCTTCAGGAATGTAGTGAAGTAAAAGTTGTCAAATATTAATAGTGAAGTACAGATATTCAAAAAAAACTACCTAAGTAGTACTTTAAGCATTTTTACTGAAGTTCTTTACACCACTGCCTGAATGCACCTGGACAGTGAAGGTGGCATATTTTGGAAATTTGGAAGGAGGAGAGATGACTAGAAATGATGCGTTTGACCGTTTTATGTGTGGATTAATTAGAGGACCTTGTGCATTTCAGGTAAAATAACTCAATGTTTATATTCCGGGACAAATTAGGAATTGCAATCTGGGAGACGGATTTACATAGGAACAATAGAGCCTGGGACCTAATTTAAAAAAATCTGCTTTGGTTTTTCTTAATTTTTTTGCCTGCCATATCAATTCTGCTATAGTCTGAGACATTATTTTAAGTTTTAGAAACTGGGCCTGAGTAACAGGCAGTTGACTTTGAGCACGTCAGTCAGGCGGAAATTCACGAAATTAGTCCCTATCCCTAACAAGTTAATGCTTTTTGACCAGTTCCCAAATTAACGTAATTGGTTCAGAGTTTGTTTTGATATTTTAACCTGCGTGTCGTGATCGCGTTTGGTGTGGGGGGGACAAAATACATTTATGCACGATGACGCAAGCGTGCAGCCGGTTTGGTTTCGTGCTGAAGAATGGCAGCGCATTATCTAAGTATTCTTGTGGACTTCCTACATCTGCACTGGTATGACAAGTTTTGTATAGGTGAAAGCAATGTGGTGTATGACCACCAGGCTTTGGCTTTCACCGCTCCTCCTGTTCAACAGTGCAGGTGACGGAATGGACACACAAGAACAGGAGTCATCTTTGAGATGTTCCTTTTACCTTACTTGCTGCTCTAGAGCAGTGGTTCCCAAACTGTGCGGCACCAGGTTTTTTTTGGAGCTCAACACGGCTTTCAAGTTGTAATAGTAGAATTCACAAGGTGCTATTTCGAAGTTGGGTAGTGCATCAGTGTTCCTCTTCTCATGCCAGTCATTGCATACCGTAGAGCTATTTATAACTTGTTAGAAATCTCCAGCTCAACTAGCCCATGTCAGTTAATGTTTTTTAGCAATGTTTTTTTGCCTATAGATTTAGTTGGAATGTTTGAGTCACTCAAATATCACATAAATAAACATTAGGCATGACAATGTGTAGAACTGCAGGGAATAAGCTTTAAACTTGCTAAATTTTCTCTCTGCCAACAAGAGGGGTGTGAACAATGTGTCACGTACAGGACTTGTGCCCATAGAAAGATATAAAGACATGGTGTGGGGGGGGTTGTGATGATCCCCAATTCTGGAAGGGGGGCCTGAGTGGAAACACTAGAGCAGAGTTTCCCCAAAATCAGTCTTAGGGCCCCCCTGGGTGCACTGATTCAAATAAAGCTTGATGAGTTGGTTATTTTAATCAGCTGTGTAGTGCTTGGGCAAAAAAAAATGTACTACTGGGGGATGTGCTCACTCTATTTCCTTTCTGAAACATTACTTTTTACTATTTGCTGATATGCATTGTATAGAGAAATTGATGTTCTTGTGCATTTGTTTTTTTTTTAAGTGTAACGGATGTGAAACGGCTAGCTTAGTTAGCGTGGGCGCTAAATAGCGTTTCAATCAGTGACGTCACTTGCTCTGAGACCTTGAAGTAGTAGTTCCCCTTGCTCTGCAAGGGCCGCGGCTTTTGTGGAGCGATGGGTAACGATGCTTCGAGGGTGACTGTTGATGTGTGCAGAAGGTCCCTAGTTCGCGCCCGGGTATGTGCGAGGGGACGGTTTAAATTTGTACTGTTACATAAGCACCTGCCAAATTGATATTTGATCCCCAAAAAAGACTTCTAAAACAAATGACAACATTTGTAGCTAATGGATTTGTACAGGATGACAAAACCGAGTCGAGGATAATGAATCTTTGAGGTCTCAAAATATTGAACCAATTATTTCTTCAGCACACTTACCATGTCACTAAGAAGGCTGCTGTTAGCATTTGAATATCTGTTTTTGTTCTGCTTTGTGTGTGTACAGGTCACCATGAGGAGGAAGCTGACTTTATGGGCTCCCTTCTGCCTCGTCTTGGCTCTGCTGCCTTCAAAAACAGGTACTAACACTATACATGGTAATTCCATCCAAGACACCTGCCCGCATCAAGCACCGGCAGATTCGCTTAACACCAAATTCAAATTTCAACATAAATCTGAATGCCTCCATTTTGAGTGCGAGAAGAAAATGGACACGTGCAGAGGATATAGTTAATCTGTCACATTACAATATGATGCATTGTCTGTATTTGTAACTATTTACACATTAATTTACTGATGCACGGATGAACATTGATTAAGTTCAACTGATGCAAAAGACTGATTAATCACTCACATTGCCACCATACCACTGTAGCCAGTGAGAAATCATTGAAGCTAATCACCTTTAGTATTGTCTCACTTAGTCTGTAATAGAGGTTGACCGATTATGATTTTGAACGCCGATACCGATTATTGGAGGACAAAAAAAGCTGATACCGATTGATTGGATGATTTTTTTAACATGTATTTGCAATGACAATTACAACAATACTGAATGAACACTTATTTTAACTTAATATAATACATCATTAAAATCAATTTAGCCTCAAATAAATAATGAAACATGTTCAATTTGGTTTAAATAATGCAAAAACAGTGTTGGAGAAGAAAGTGGAATATGTGCCATGTAAGAAAGCTAACGTTTCAGTTCCTTGCTCAGAATATGAGAACATATGAAAGCTGGTGGTTCCTTTTTAACATGAGTCTTCAATATTCCAAGGTAAGAAGTTTTAGGTTGTAGTTATTATAGGACTATTTCTCTTTCTACCATTTGTATTTCATTAACCTTTGACTATTGGATGTTCTTATAGGCACTTTAGTATTGCCAGTGTAACAGTATAGCTTCCATCCCTCTCCTCGCTCCTACCTGGGCTCGAACCAGGAACACATCGACAACAGCCACCCTCGAAGCAGCGTTACGCATGCAGAGCAAGGGGGACAACTACTCCAAGTCTCAGAGCGAGTGACGTTTGAAATGCTATTAGTGCGCACCCAGCTAACTAGTTAGCCATTTCACATCACATCGTTACACCAGCCTAATCTCGGGAGTTGATAGGCTTGAATTCATAAACAGCAGAGCTGCTGGCAAAACACACAAGTGCTGTTTGAATTAATGCTTATGAGCCTGCTGGTGCCCACCATCGCTCAGTCAGACTGCTCTATCAAAACATACACTTAATTGTAACATGACACACAGAAATACGAGCCTTAGGTCATTAATATGGTAGAATCAGGAAACTATAATCTCAAACAAAACATGTATTATTTCAGTGAAATACGGAACCATTCCGTATTTTATCTAACGGGTGGCATCCATCAGTCTAAATATTCCTGTTACATTGCACAACCTTATATGTTACGTCATAATTATGTACAATTCTGGCAAATTAGTTCGCAATGAGCCAGCGGCCCAAACTGTTGCATATTCCTGACTCTGCGTGCAATGAACGCAAGAGAAGTGACAATTTCACCTGGTTAATATTGCCTGCCAACCTGGATTTCTTTTAGCTAAATATGCAGGTTTAAAAATATATACTTCTGTGTATTGATTTTAAGGCATTTGATGTTTATGGTTAGGTACACGTTGGAGCAACGACAGTCCTTTTTCGCGAATGCGCACTGCATCGATTATATGCAACGCAGGACACGCTAGATAAACTAGTAATATCATCAACCATGTGTAGTTATAACTAGTGATCATGATTAAGTTTAATGATAGCTAGCAACTTACCTTGGCTTCTTACTGCATTTGCGTAACAGGCGGGCTCCTCATGAGGCAGGTGGTTAGAGCGTTGGACTAGGTAACCGTAAGGTTGCAAGATTGAATCCCTGAGCTGACAAGGTAAAAAGCATGTGTCGTTCTGCAGTTAACCCACCGTTCCTAGGCCGTCATTGAAAATAAGAATGTGTTCTTTAACTGACTTTCCTAGTTAAATAAAGGTGTAAAAAATTGAGAACTTGAAATCGGCCCTAATTAATCGGCCATTCCGAATAATCGGTCGACCTCTAGTCTGTAATCATCACTTTGTTATTACAAAAGTACAGGTAATGGAATAATCATACCTATTATTTTGTCCATACAGCCTCTGTTGCAGTCATGTCAGTTGACCTGGGCAGTGAGTGGATGAAAGTAGCGATAGTGAAACCTGGCGTGCCAATGGAGATTGCTCTAAACAAGTGAGTATTGCTATTTTCATTGTCTCTAGCCATGTCATCGCAATGGGTTTAGGACTTTGTGCTTTTAGACAGAAATCCCTATTCCATTTCATGTTTGATAAGTATTCATAGTTATTAATATCGTACTCATCGCTGATGTGTGAGTACGCTAGCTGTTCTTTAGTGTTTACAATGCATGTTAACATGGCAATACCTAAATGGGCCCGTGTTGAATAGTGAATGAAAATTGGCTGAACTAAGGGTCAGTTCACGATAAAGTAAAAAAAAAAAAAAAGCATTCTCAAAGCTTTAACTTGTTTCAAATAGTCTGTCTTATCCTTCTTTGTGTTACACAGGGAGTCCAGGAGGAAAACGCCAATAGCTGTGTGTTTAAAAGAAAACGAGAGACTTTTTGGAGACAGTGCATTGGGAGTGGTAAGGCACTTTGTCATTGATAACCTACCAGGTCACATGTTTTAAAATGTCTATCATGCAGTTAGTGCTCTGTACTCCCCCATGTGAATCAATGAAGTTCATGAATTAATATCTACACTGACAATGATTTGTTTTTCTTTCTCCCGCAGTCTGTGAAGAACCCCAAATTTGTCTATAGGCATCTTCAGAGCCTCCTTGGCAAGAAGCATGACAACCCACAGGTGGCGGTCTATCAGAAACGCTTCCCCGAGCACCATCTGGTGACAGATGAGAGTCGGGGCACAGTTCTCTTTAGCAACTCGGAGTAAGTCGTTTTTGATTTAATCTCATTGGTTCCCTTTTCCTTTGTTTAGCAGGAGGTGATTGAGCCAAGTGATTTGTTGACGAGTACTAATAATATGGACTTCTATGGACGGTATGGGGGAAAATGCTGACCCATTAACTTATTGTTTGTCAGTGTACAACGTTCCTTTGGGTACTGCCCAAATAGCACATTTTAAACCGCCTGTGACAATGTCATTGATCCAGTATGTCCTATGCTGTAGTTGTGGATAAGAGTGATTGGTTCTGGGGCCTCGTTTCTCTAAGGCATTGTGGCACAGCGGTCTAAGGCACTGCATTGCAGTGCTGGAGGCATCACTACAGATCCAAGTTCGATCCCAGACTGTCGCAGCCGGCCGCAACCGGGAGACCCATGAGGCGGCGCACAATTGGCCCAGCGTCCAGGTTAGGGGTGGGTTTGGCTGCCTGGGATGTCCTTGTCCCATCACGCTCTAGCGAGGCCTTGTGGCGGCTGGGTAAATACATGCTGACTTCAGTCACCAGCTGTACGGCGCTTCCTCCGACACATTGGTGCGGCTGGCTTCCGGGTTAAGCGAGCAGTGTCAAGAAGCAGTGCGGCTTGGTTGGGTCGTGTTTAGGAGGATGCATGGCTCTCAACCTTCGCCTCTCCCGAGTCTGTATGGGAGTTGTGGTGATGGGACAAGACAAACTACCAATTGGATATCATGAAATTGGGGTGGAGAAAGGGGTTACAAAAAAATAATATATATTTTATAAAAATATGAAAAGTGCTTGGCTGTAATGTCTACTCTGTTTTCCTGCAGAGAAATGCAGTACTCTCCAGAGGAGCTCCTGGGCATGGTTTTGAACTATTCACGTGGACTTGCTCAGGACTTTGCAGGTTTGTCTGTTCACTAGTAGTACGGGGAAAAGGTTCTCTCAACATTGTTGCCCAATTATTTTGAAGCCCCCCTTGAATGTATTTTACTCTCGCCCACAGAGCAGCCCATCAAAGATGCAGTGATCACCGTCCCAGTCTTTTTCAATCAGGCAGAGCGCAGAGCAGTCCTGCAGGCCGCACAGATGGCAAGTGTTAAAGTCCTTCAGCTCATCAACGACAACACGGCGGTGGCACTCAACTACGGCGTCTTCAGGAGAAAAGACATCAACAGCACAGCACAGGTGCGCTAACTAGACTGCTTTTACAAGCGTCTTTTAACTAGGTTAAGTCTTTTTGAGTTGCGCTTCATAAGTTGTTTCGTGGGTCAGAAAAGTTGCTTGGTGTAACCCTAGACTTACATTCCCGTTGTCTCTCGCTACAGAACATAATGTTCTATGACATGGGTTCAGGCAGCACAACGGCAACCATCGTCACATACCAGACAGTCAAAACTGAAGAGTCGGGTTCCCAGCCACAACTCCAGATACGAGGAGTGGGGTAAGACAAAAGGACCTGTATACCCACTTTTACACACACACACTGCAACACAGGATGTTGGGGAAAGCACACGCCTTGCACTCTGCTCTCATCATTAAGAAATAAGTACTAGTTTTGTTTTCATTCCATATACAGTGAGCTCCAAATGTATTAGGACAGTGATTTAAAAAAACACGTTTTGGCTCTACTCAAGCACTTTGGAATGATAGAATGAGTATGAGGTTAAGGTGTGGACTGTCCACTTGAATTTCAGGCTTTTCATCCATATCGGGTGAACTGTTTCGAATTCACAACACTTTTTGTACGTAGTCCCCCCTTTTTAGGGGACCAAAGGAATTGGGACTAATTCCGCTGTGTAGTTAAGTATTTGGTCTCATATTCATGGTACGCTATGACCACATCAAGTTTGACTTGACAAATTTGTTGGATGCATTTACTGATTGTTTAGGTTGTTTCAGATTATTTTGTGACCAATAGAAATTAATTGTAAATAATGTATTGTCATTTTATTGTAACTAAGAATGTTTCGAAACACTTCGACGTTCATGTGGATGCTACCATGATTACGGATAATCCTGAATGCGTTGAGTATTATTACAAAAATATTATATCCCCCCCCCAAACATGCTAACCTCCCCTGTTATTGTAATGGTGAGGTTAGCATTTCTTGGGTGTTTGATATTTGTGCTCCTAACCCTAACTTTATAATATACCATATAAGTGAATTTGTCCCTATACCTTTGCTCCCCTAATAATAGGGGGGGGGGAGATTATGTACAAAAAGGTGTTCTCTAAACGGTTCATCTGATATGGCTGAATATACCCTCATATTAAAGCTTAGTCTGCACTTCAACCGCATAGTCATTGAATCTTTTCAAAACAATGTGTCACTGTCCCAATTCTTTCGGAGCTCACTAAGTATTTGTATTTTCAATGTCTTATTGTGGCTCGATGACAAGCACATTTCTCAAATGTTCCTATCCTAACAATGTTCTGTCTTTGACCAGGTTTGACCGCTCTCTGGGGGGCTTTGAGATGGAGCTGCGGCTGCAGGACCACCTGGCCAAGCTATTCAACGAGCAGAAGAAGACCAAGAAGGACGTGAGGGAGAACCACCGGGCCATGGCCAAGCTCCTCAAGGAGGCCCAGAGACTCAAGACTGTGCTGAGCGCTAATGCCGAATTCATGGCACAGGTGACGGGACCTTCGCTAACCCCAGTCTTACACCATTCTCCTTACCTTTGCTGCAGTTGAGAGTAGTTACCAGTTACTCCCATGTCACCCGTAGTGTTCTACTGTAGATGTGTAACCTTGTCAAATAATTACACAGGTGAAGCCATCGCATTGCTTCTTTATCCCTCCATTCCCTGTCACTTCCAGTCTTGCACTGTTCTGCACATTTAGAGAAATAAGGTCTTTTTTTGGTAACGTTTCTTATGTATTGATGTTCTGTCAGATGTGTTAGATCTGAAAGTAAGCACCCATTCATTTGGGGAAATGTTTTTAGCTGCACTTTTACAGTTATCCATAGTGTTCTACTGCAAATGTGTATTACAGTACATGTAAACCCAATATACTCGCACTCTCTTTGTTGTTCAGGTGGAAGGGCTGCTGGATGACATGGATTTCAAGGCCAAGGTGACCCGTGTGGAGTTTGAGACCCTGTGTGCTGACCTTTTTGAGAGAGTGCCTGGCCCTGTACAGGATGCCCTCAGCTCTGCAGAGATGTCCCTGGTGAGTCACTGTAGCTTGTGTGCATTCATTAGGCACCAAATGGACTTAACCAGGAAGGGACTCCCTGGATTTGTCCATTAACTAGATTTTTGGTTTTCCATTGAAAACCTTAAAACATTTCCCATTGAGTGCCTTATTAATGAACATGACACTTGTTTGTCTTGATATTTTAGTAAAGCAGTGGCCAACTTTATTTTACATTTTGGGGAGACTTGGGACTTTTTATGCACAAACGACAGACAAAAGCATCAAAAGTCACAGGAAAACCAGCATTATCAAAAAGAAAACTAAAGGATATTTGTTCTGAAGTGTCTTCGATCTGAGATGACAGATCTGGAGACAGAAGTCTCTATATACTTCCATTCATTTTTTTTCAACTGGTACCGGGGGACCTTCAGGCGAGTCTTGTGATGCCTGTGGGCGTCCTAGAGCAAAACAACCAACGTGTTTGTGAGTCTCACCTTTGCAAAGAGAGCTCATATTAGTGTGTAGCCCAAACTGTTTTGACTCTACAGACAGAACTTGGCAGCTCGGCTGTACCGGCATCAGATGAGTCCCAAGATGCTTGTGGGGGTCGAAGAGAAAAACATAGCCTTAACTTTCCATAGAGGGGTCATAATATACCGGACAAAAATATAAACGCAACTATTTAGAGTTAGTTCATATAAGGAAATCAGTCAATTGAAATAAATGTATTGGGCCCTATTCTGTGGATTTCTCATGACTATTTCTCATGACTAGGAATACAGATATGCATCTGTTGGTCAGACCCCCCCTGATCCCCATGGATCAGAAAAAAGTCCGTACCTGGTTTGACCATTTGCCTCATGCAGTGCGACACATCTCCTTCGTGTAGAGTTGATCAGGCTCTTGATTGTGGCCTGTAGATGCTGGATATTGGCGGGAACTGGAGTATGCTGTCGTACACGTCGATCCAGAGCATCCCAAACATGCAGACCATGGAAGGACCATATGCAGTCCACTGAACTGGGACATTTTCAGCTTTCGGAATTGTGTACAGATTGTTGCGACACGGGGCTGTGTATTATCATGCTGAAAATGAGGCGACGGCGGTGAATGAAAGGCACGACAATGGGCCTCAGGATCTCGTCACGGTATCTCTGCATTCAAATTGCTGTAGATTTAAAATGCAATTGTGTTTGTCCGGAGCTTATGCCTGCCGATACCAAAACCCCACCGCCACCATGGGGCAAACCGCTCACCCACACAATGCTGTAAACATGGTCTGTGGTTGTGAGGCTGGTTGAACATACTGACAAATTCTCTAATTACAGACAGAAATACTTAGTTTCATCAGCTGTCCGTGTGGCTGGTCTCAAACGATCCTGCAGGTGAAGCCGGATGTGGAGGTCCTGAGCTGACGTGGTTATACATGGTCGGCAGTTGTGAGGCTGGTTGGACGTACTGCCAATTTCTCTAAAATGACGGAGGCGGCTTACGGTCGAGAAATTAACATTCAATTCTCTGGCGACTGCTCCGGTGGACATTCCTGCAGTCAGCATGCAAATTGCACGTGGCATTGTGTTTTGTGACAAATAGGGATAAACACATTTTTGCACCACATTTGAGAGAAATAAGCTTTGTGTGGCACAATTTTGGGATCTTTTTTATTTCAGCTCATGAAATATGCGACCAATGCGTTACATATTTTTCAGTAGTTTAGGCCAACCCGTTTGGACGCCACAGACTATTTTGTAAGACTGATTTGCAGGATGTCTCATGGTCTGACACACTGCAGATGTGGAAGTCCGACAGGCAGATGTGGTGGATTGAGACACTTCCAATGCAAAACAAAAACATATCTTGCTTAAACTGAACAGATTTTTATGGGATTGTTGTGTTCTGCTAATTAGATTTCCACGAGGGTGTGGACATTGACCTTACGGGGTTAAACATGACATGTTTCAGCATGTCAAGCGTTCAGAGATTTCTACAGAGATTGAACCAACACATGTTTGTTTATTTGCAAGTACTGTAAGTACATCTTCCAACATTGTTTTCCAACAGGATGAGATCGAGCAGGTGATCCTTGTGGGTGGCTCCACCCGAGTGCCTAAGGTGCAAGAAGTGCTGCTCAAAGCCGTTGGGAAGTATGTCAACAGTTTCACTTGACACTGTCAATACTTGGGGCTCTACACTACATGAGGGACATATTGTCCAGGGTTTTGGCTGTAAGATGTAATATTCAAAACAAACCTTCCTAGACAATGAAACACAATAGAATAGAGTAAGTGCTTCACCTGAAAGTGTCATAGGTAGTATCTACTAGAGTGATGGTATGTAACTCACATGTTGGAAATGATCCATCTGGGATGAAAAGGCTTAAAGGAATAGTTAGACTCAAAATCAAACTTTGCCAGGTTTTTGGACCTGAAAAATGGAAATTAGACTAAAGTGTACACCATTTGTTGTGAAGATCAGCTAGATATGCCTTAATTGCAAATTAATATGAAAATAGGCCAATGTTCCCTTAAATATGGGCACTGAGCAAATTGCAGGTCTGAGCGTGAACTTGAAAGTTGTGAAAATTCTGTGCAACTTCCGGCTGTGCCTATTTTAAGTTGCCAAGTAGACTACGATGGCTTTTTGATCATAATGTATTAGGCCTACAGTGCCTTGCAAAAGTATTCAGTATTCCCCCTTGGCGTATTTCCTATTTTTGTTGCATTACAACCTGTAATTGATTGTAATTGTAATTTTATATGGATTTCATGGAATGGACATACACAAAGTAGTCAAATTGTGAAGTGGGGGAAAATTAACTTGTTTACAAAAATTCTACAAAATGAAAAGAGTTGTGCGTATGTATTCACCCCCTTTGCTATGAATCCCCCTAAATAAGATCTGGTGAAACCAATTACCTTCAGAAGTCACATGAGTTAGATTGCCCACAGGTGGACTTTATTTAAGTGTCACATGATCTGAGTATGTGTATATATGCATGCATGCACCTGTTCTGAAAAGAGTCTGGGGCACCACCAAGCATGTGGTGGTGCCCCAGACCACCAAGCATGCACCATGAAGATCAAGGAGCTCTCCAAACAGGTCAGGGATTAAGTAGTGAAGTACAGATCAGGGTTGGGTTATAAAAAAATATCAAACTTTGAATGCCCCACATTAAATGAAAAGAAAATGGCACCACAACAAACCTGCCAAGAGAGGGCCTACCACCAAACTCAGACCAGGCAAGGAGGGAATTACTCAGAGGCAACAAAGAGACCATGAAGGAGCTGCAAAGCTCCACAGCAGAGATTGGAGTATCTGTCCGTAGGTCCACTTTAAGCCGTACATTCCACAGAGCTGGGATATATTGGAGAGTGGCCAGCAAAAGCCATTGCTTAAAGAAAAAAATTAGCAAACACATTTGGTTTTTGCCAAAAGGCATATAGGAGACTCCCCAAACATATGGAAGAAGCTACTCTGGTCAGATGAGACTAAAATTTAGCTTTTTTTGTTCAAGGAAATTAACACCATCACCCTGAGAACACCATCTTTTTCATTGGCAGGGACTGGGAAACTGTTCAGAATTGAAGGAATGATGGATGTCGCTAAATACAGGGAAATTGTTGAGGGGAAACCTGTTTCCGTCTCCCAGAGATTTGAGACTGGGACAGAGGTTCACCTTCCAGCAGGACAATGACCCTAAGCATACTGCTTAAGCAAAACTTGAGTGTTAAGGGGAAACGCATTTAAATGTCTTGGAATGGCCTAGTCAAAGCCCAGACCTCAATCCAATTGAATATATGTGGTATGACTTAACCATTGCTGTACACCAGCGGAACCTATCCAACTTGTAGGTGCTGTAGCAGTTTTGCCTTGAAGAATGGGCAAAAATCCCCGTGGCTAGATGTGCCAAGCTTATAGACATACCCCAAGAGACTTGCAGTGGTAATTGCTGCAAAAGGTGGCTCTACAAAGTGTTTACTTTTTTTTTCTTGTTCGTTTCAGAAAATAAAATATTTAGCATCTTCAAAGTGGCAGGCATGTTGTGTAAATCAAACGATACAAACTCCCCCAAAATCTATTTTAATGCCAGGTTATAAGGCAACAAAATAGGAAAAATGCCAAGGGGGGGGCGGGGTGAACTCTTTCGCAAGCCACTGTACCTGCCATAAAACAATGGTGAAAATGCATCCCATAACATTTTAACATGGAAATAGCTGTTCTATCATTCAGCCTACAGTAGCAGCCAATGTGTGGTGGTCAATGTAGGCCTACATTCCATGAGACTTTTGAAAGAAACATGCAGGGATTGACATTGACCTGTTATCTAGTCCTTCAAACAAGGTTACTGAATGTGGTGGTTGCAAGAAACCACTTTACGTTATTGTTCCCGAACCATTTATTATAATGAATCAGACAAATGATGCTAACATCTGCCTATTGGCTACTTGGCTTAGTCAAGCCAACCTCAAAATACAACAGACCCTTTTTTAAGACCAAAAATAGTTCTATACCGGACTTTCTTTTCAACGATGTCTAGAAATGTACATGTTTTGTGCTCTTGTATGAAGCAATGACACCCCTATTGCTGACTAGAAATTAGCTTTTAACTGGGCTAATATTTCACTAACTAGCGAAGGATATTAATCAAATGTGCACACGTGGCTACATGCAGCTCTTGCTTTGATCTCAAAACAAGCACATCTAAGCCTGTAAACAGTCCACTTCAAAAAATGTCACAGATCTGTATATGGCAATGGTCTATTTGCATATAGGCCTACTGCAGCTCTGATTGGTTATGCTGCACCGGTCTGTGTAGAGTACGGGTCCAATAGCATCCTACTCCAACGCGGTCTGCCTACAGAAAAATCTCTTATACATTTTGTTACATTATGTTGCATTGAAAGTGGCTATTGCTTTGATCCCAATTGCCACAGTAAAGGGAAATGATAGTTAACACCAACTGGTTAAACTTTAGAAAGTTGAGTGAAGTTGTCTCGTGCACTTCTCCGTTCTGCGGTAGTCCCGGGGAGCTGCACGGCCGTCTCGGGCTACACCGCAGCTTCGAGTGAACATTGGTTGAGGCATGTAGTTTCATATACAGACCATTTGACTACTTTTGAGGTCTGAAAAAGTATCTGGCCAACCTTGTTTTTGAAGTGATATTTCACTTTGACCTGACTGTGTAGAGAGGAGCTAGGGAAGAACCTCAACGCAGATGAGGCTGCAGCCATGGGGGCTGTGTACCAGGCCGCTGCCCTCAGCAAGGCCTTCAAAGTCCAACCTTTCCTGGTTAGAGAGGCAACCGTTTTCCCCATTCAGGTAACACAGCCCATTCTTTAACATTGAAACCCATCCCTTAAATAAATAATAATAATTGAATTGCGTCAATCCAAAATGAAAGTAAAAGCTAAGCACCACACAACTGCATGTCATATGGTGCTCATCTTTTACATTTATTTTGGATTGTAGCATACAGCTGTGTTTGTTTCTCTCACTCTCCAGGTGGAGTTCACAAGTGAGATGGAGGAGGATGGTTCCAGGATCCTGAAGCACAACAAGCATATTCTGTTCCAGAGGATGGCCCCCTACCCCCAGAGCAAGGTCTTCACCTTCAACCACACTGACGACTTTGCCTTCAACATCAACTACGGCGATCTCAGTTTCCTTGGCCAGGAAGACCTCAGGTGAACACCACCCAAAATAAAGTTGGATTTAATTGGTCGGAATTTAGGTCCGGTTTCCTGGACACAGATTAAGCCTAGGCATGGACTAAAGCATGCTGAATGGATGTTATTACGATCTCTTTTAGTTGGAATTTGGACTAATCTTCCACGAGTCCTCAAACATTAAAATACAACTTATAATAAGATCACATTTTCACATACAACACACTGTAACAGACTTAACACTGACATATTGACCAGATAAAGTCTGAAATTGTAGTTTGATTCCTTCATCTACCATAGTCCTGCACAACCTTCCAATTTAAATGGTTCTAAAGTATTATTTGAATTTATATTGGAAGGTTTCTGGTTTGCTCAGAAGTTATTCCATTTCTTCATGGCTCTAAATCATAATGTTCTTGTCTTCTGTCTAGATAAAACATAGATGGTGGACAATCTATTCCTAGTATTTACTGAAAGTCTGTCTCTTACCAAGTGTATACTGTTGTGAATAGTTTGGCTGTTTTTTAAATGGTGTACATTGTGAAATAAAATAAGCATGTTTTTTTAATTCTTGATTGATGACCAACAACTCACTGAGCATGACTACAACAGAAGAACCATATCTCTACCTTTAAACAATCCTTGTTGCTTTGTTCTGTGCGATCTGCAGCCTCCTAATGTCACTTACTGATGCATGTCCCCAGACCACAGAACAGTAGGTCACCTGACTACCAATTAATGCTTGGGTTGTTTGCCGTAGAACATTTCCCGGTAAATATTTGGCTATACTTCTGATCATGCATGCAATTTGAATATATTTTTTTACATGAGTTTGAGACAACCATGATAAGCAGTTGTCTTGCTGCACCCGTAGTAGTTTGGTTTCTGACACTTCCTCAATTTGTGGTTCCCCCCCAATACTTAATTGTATCCCATGCTTTGTTGGCCTTTTGCTGGTAGAACAGACCAACATAACCTTGGTTTTCCTGGTGTTCAAAACAAGTTTGTCCTGGGAAACCCACTCCATTATTTCCTGGATCTACTTGTAGAGCCTGCTGTACTGTTGAACCAGTTGTCTTGCTGTATAAATTGTAGGATCATCTGCAAATATAGTAGCTTGAGTTTCAGATAAGACAAAAGCAAGGTTATATATGTGTGTAAAGTGGCCCAATGGAGAATACATTGTTTGTTTTTAGCCTAGGATTTGATTGTCTGTGTCCAGGAAATCGGCCCATAGATTTACCCCACTCTGTGAGCCAACACGGCTAAACGGCATGGTCTGAAAAGGTTTTATGTAGACCGCCTGGAAAATTAAGGATATGCTATAGCAGCGTTTGTTCGGCCATTTATATTAGGGCTATAGACACTAGGGGGACAAATAAAGCTGTTTTGAATTTAATTGGAATGTAAGTGACTTACAGCTAACTTACCTGTTGCATTCACATTCAATTATCATCAGATGCATTAACTTGGAGGGGTCTGAATTTTAATTGTAAATAAAAAAGTGTAATTTCTTTCTTCCACCAGTGTCTTTGGCTCTCTCAACCTGACCACAGTGCAGCTGTCTGGGGTGGGCAGCAGCTTCCAGAAGCACACAGATGCTGAGTACAAGGGCATCAATGCCAGCTTCAACATGAACGAGAGTGGCGTGCTCCTCCTTGACCGGGTCAGTACCATATAATTACTTATCGAATGTGAATTATATGAACTCTATGGTCAGTGCAATCCTCTAATGCTTATGGAGCTCCTCTCTGGAAGTACAACTAAACCTCAAATACAAAACACATCAGGCTTTTTACACTTTCAAGATGGTTGCAAAATACATCCAAATAATATTTTATATTTACTTTAAGGTTTGATGCAATTTACTTTTTTTAAATGTAAATCTACATTCTCATCGTGTTTGCATCTGAGGATTGTAAAATGCCTTAATCTACCCACATAAACCCAATTAAAATTGGCTTGGTTTGAAGTTATTTTGAGTTGATTTAGACACTATTGAACTCTGTTTTGGGGTAATCGACATTGACCTAAGTTGCTTTCTTCAGGTGGTGTCTGTGTTTGAGACCGTTGTGGAGGAGGAGTCTACTCTGACAAGTAGGTTTTATGCTAACATCGTAATCATTTAACATCTGATCACCCCTCATAATCATAGTAGAGGTGGGCGACAGACAAAATTGCCTGAATTGATGCAAGAACTACGTTTATAACATTAATGTGCATCACTTTTTAAATTATCTTTTCAAATATTGTTACTAGTTTGGTTGTATGAAAAAGGAAACCGCACACTGATCTTGATAGTATCACTGATTTTTAAAAGCTTACGTATCGGCCTCACTTCTGACGAAGGCCGTGCGACCGATATGTAAGCTTATTAAAGATCAGTGATACTATCAAGAGCAGTGTGCGGTTTCCTTTTTCATTCATCAACTGTTGCCATGAACCTGCAAAAAGTTTGCTCAGATGTGTGAGTGCCTTTTGAATTTTGAGTTACTAGTTTGGTTGTAGCCATCAATTGTCA
This sequence comes from Oncorhynchus mykiss, assembly GCF_057628025.1. Lineage (NCBI taxonomy): Eukaryota > Metazoa > Chordata > Actinopteri > Salmoniformes > Salmonidae > Oncorhynchus > Oncorhynchus mykiss. The sequence continues at coordinate 44,627,577 of NC_143033.1, read as the reverse complement.
AATTAACAATCACCCATATTAGCATACTTATTTAATTTCAAGCTTCACATTTCTCTAGTATAGGCCATGAACTAATGAACTATATCAGCAAAATTCCTGCGATAAGGATCTGTACGGTAATGTCGATAATTTTCAGGTTATTGTCCCAGCTCTAAATCAGTCTCTTCCATGTCTTAATTCTGTCTCTTTTGACCTGTCAGAACTGGGAAATACAATTTCCAACCTGTTTGGAGGGGGATCCTCGGAACCCAACACAAATGTGACTGAACCAGTTCAGGTAACCCTCTACTAAAGTTACCATTCTAATGTAACAAGCACCAGAGTTCCTCCTGAACACTAGTTCATGGCTGTCTAACTCTCTCTGCCGCTCCCCTATTGTCTCTGAATCCAGGATGAGAAGGTTCATCCGGAGTCTGTGAAGGAGCAAGAGGAGGCTGCGCCCCAGGAAGAGAAGCAGGAGCCTGGGGAGGAACAGCAGCAGGAGGAGGTGGCCCCAACCCACGAGAAGACTGAGGGAGTAGACAGTAAGGCTGACCTTCAGGTAAGAGCTTGGCTCAATTGGATTCCACATAAATGCCTGGGATGTCGCTGGGCCTAGCTCAGTTCTCCTAGTTCCACATTGTGGAATGTTTAGATGGAAATATGTAGAACAAAAATGCCTCTGGCATGTTTAAGGAATCCGGACAGATCTATTCGTGACATTTCTATCTGCAACATTCCACAATGTTTGCCTTCTAAACCCTGGTTTGTTTAGCTCAGCCCTGGGGTGTATTCAGTCCTTTTGTGTTTAGTGAACTTTCCAAAATGTTAACAATGTTGAATGGAATGTTTGGTAAGAGAATGTTGTCAAGAGTGGGGGGGTGTATACTAACCTCACATGAATGAGTTTTAACTCATTCTCTGTTTGAATTCAACATTAAATAACTCATTAATGTAATGTAAATGAGGCTCTCTTGAATAAACCAAGATTTCATGAACTATTAAATATTTTATTTTTCTGAGCAGGATGAAAAGGAGGGAGCCAAATCTGGAGAAGAGGAGAAAACGACAGAGGAGGCGGCTAAGACTGAGGCCGAGAAGAAAGCCAAGCATCAGAAGAAAAACGAGATCTATGAGGATGTCACAGTGGAGCTCCAAGTGAAAGACATCCTTAACCTTCATTTAGAAGCCGTCACCTCCTCAAACAAGAAGTGTGTTGCTCTTTCCTTATGACATTTTAGTTGGGCTCAAATGTGCAGGGTGGGGAAGTTGAAAATACATTTTTCAAGCTGTAATAATGCTGATATTGATGTAGCGTTGTGACTTGTCAAACACCTAGTGACTTCAGAGGCTTTGAATCTGTTGGCGTAATGGCTAAGTTGTTTGACCGACTCATAGACCGAGGTTTGAGTCCCGGCTACCTCCAAATTCGCTGCAATAATGTTTGTTTTCTTCCTGTCAGGCTCCAAGACCTGACTGATCGAGACCTGAAGAAACAGGAGAGGGAGAAGACACTGAACAGCCTTGAGGCATTCCTTTTTGATACCCAGGTTAGAACATTACCTTTACAGTACAACATCAGTATATTCTGTCTGGCGCTCTCGTGTGTGTGTGTGTGTAAAGCCTTCTCTCCCCCCCTCCATTAGGACAAAATGTACCAGGAGGAGTACCAGGCAGTGGTGTTGGAGGAAGAGAAGGAAACCATCCTGGCCAAGCTGAGTCAAGTGTCGACCTGGATGGACGAGGATGGCTACTCTGCGTCCACCAAGGAGTTGCGGGAGAAGCTGCGATATCTCAGAAAGCTGTGCAGGGACATGTTCTTCCGCGTGGAAGAGCGCAGGAAGTGGCCTGGCCACCTGGCCACCCTGGAGAGCATGCTCAACCGCTCCAGCTTCTTCCTCAGGTGGGTCAAAGCAGCTCTGTTAGAGCTCTAGGATCGGCTTCCCCTTCACCATTCATAACCTGGAATGGAATATGGAAAAACTGACCCAAGATCTGTTTATTTAACCTTATTTTACCAGGTCATTTTTATATATTTAACTAGGCAAGTCAGTTAAGAACATTCTTATTTTACATTGACGACCTACCCTGGCCAAACCCTCCCCTTACCCGGACGATGCTGGGCAAATTGTGCGCTGCTCAATCACGGCCGGTTGTGATACAGCCCCGGATCGAACCAGGGTCTGTAGTGACGCGCCTTGCCTGAAAACAATATTTTACAGCGATGACCTGGGGAGGAGATGAATTAACAAATTGGAAGCTGGGGGTGATTAGGTGGCCATAATGGTGTAAGGGCCAGATTGGGGAATTTGGGATCTTATTCCTTTGACCAGAGGAAAGAGGGACCCCTACTGGCCCTGTAACACTACTTTCGGCAGCATCTGGTTTCCCATCCAGCGACCGGCCAGGACCGACCCTGCTTAGCTTCAGAGTTTAACATTTTAGAGGTGAATCATCAGATGTACAATGCATCCATTTGACATGGGTCTTCTGTGGTTTTTCCTTAAGGAGCTCCAAACTTGTATCAGAGGATGACCGAATCTTCACTGACGTGGAGCTGAAGACGTTGGAAAAAGTCATCAATGAGACCTCTGTATGTAATGATGTTTAATAATGTCCTATTTGTTTTACTCAGTACATTTGTCAATTCTATTATTTTGATTGACCATTATTACTCAAATTTGAGATGTGGTTCAAAACAATCTATATGGAAGTGATTCACTGAGTGCCATCGTTTGTAATCTTTGATTATTTTTCATTTTATTTTAACTGCCAATACCTCCCCCTCTTCCACAGACGTGGAAGAACAACACAGTAGCTGAACAGGAGAAGAGTTCTCCCACGGAACAGCCTGTGCTACTGTCCAAAGACATAGAGTCCAAGTGGGCTTTGCTGGACCGCGAGGTCAACTACTTGCTGAACAAGGCCGCCAAGCCCAAGGCCGCCAAGCCCAAGACCGCCAAGGCCGCCAAGCCCAATAACAACAGCACCACAGAGAGGAGCAGCAGCAAGGCCAACAGCAGCAAAATGGAAGAGAAAGTCATACTTCCCAAGGAGGAGACCAAAGACGAAGGTGGGAAAGTGGGGAAAACCAACACATTTCTGTTATGGAACATGTGCTTTATATATAGAGGTCATGTTCAGTAGGGCACACCGTAGCAAAACATTTTGAAACTCATTTGAGTGTATGGACTGTAGGTAGTCCCTCCCTGTTTAAGTACATTTCCTTCTGTTAGCTATGTAATGAAGGGGGTTCCTCAGCTGTAATTCATGTCATTTGTCATTTGCAAAGGAAGTGCTTTTGCAGACTTGTTCATATGACGTGTGATATCTTATCAATGATCCCTTAGACAAATGTAATCATAGTCCACTTTTCATTGGCGGCATTTGTTTTCATTCAAGAGGGCACTGTGAAGGTGCAGCAAGAGGAACCGCCCATCAAAGAGCCCACTGGACAGAACACAGACTTACTCAGCCAATCACAGCCTACAGATAAAACTGCAAGTACAGGTGCGTCTGTCATAGAATGTATGTAATATGGTCATGTTCAGTTTGGCATACCGTAGCAAAAGGTTATGGAGCATTTATTGGACAAATCCAGGTAGTCCCTCCCTGTTTGACCCTTCTTCTGTTTGGTACGTAATTAAGGGGGTTCCTCAGCAATGAGTTTCATCTGTAATGAATATAATTTGCAAAGGAAGTGTTTTTGCAGACTTGTTCACATGACATGGGAACTTGTCATTGAACCCTTTTTAAACAATTCTAATCACCGATCAGTTCTCTTTTCATTGGCAACATTTGTTTTCATTCAAGAGGGCACTGAGGAGGTGCAGCAAGAGGAACCACCCATCAAAGAGCCCACTGGACAGAACACAGACTCACTCAGCCAATCACAGCCTTCAGATAAAACTACAAGGACAGGTACGTCTGTTCATAGGAACAGTGTCTGCCATAGAAACTACCTTTTTGCGTGTGTGAATTGGCACCCAGTTGCCTTTACAATTTCTCGCTACATAAGTGGGCGTCTGATGGAAAAGAATTGGGCATACCATTCAAGCTCGAGCAACTGTCTGCAACTATGAAAAGGAAGGGCATTTTAGTTTTCTTGTCCTTCAGTCTTTATTTTGGTTTTATACCTGGTCATATTTGTAATACTGTGCTGCTACATATTTGAGTATAATATTGTATTCCTCCTTCCAATTTTCAGAACCAACAGAGAGAAACCAGTCAGAAAACCACAAAGGGGATGAGTTATAACAGCTGGAATGAGATTTCATTGTATTTGTTGACTGTTTAATGGTTTCCTACATATTTGGGGGGGTTTTGTTTTTCCAGCCTTTTATTTTGAAAACCGTAAAGTCATTGGATCAGCTCAGACTTCTTGAAATGTCATATTCCCACTACCTACCTCTCGTTCTCACTTTCTGTTCACCTTCATCCCCCTCTGCGGCCGAACATCTTTCCCCTCTTACTGACATGATGAGCAAGGAGCGCTGACGAAGCCTGGAATAATAACCAGCGAATGAACTGACACAAGACTTCAAGTTTGTATTCTACCATCCTGCCCTACAGGTTTAGGCATACTTTCCCACATGCAAACAACTACTTGGACAACTGTATATTTGCCCTGCATTGAACAAAAGTGTTTTAGTTTTGGTAGGACTAATGATAACAGGACTCAATGTTTCCTCCACTGGAACTCTGTTGCATTGCATCGTTTGTCGCTTTCTGGGATCAGGAAGGGTAGTTGTGATTTGACCTCTCAAGCAGGCTTGTTTTCACGTAGCAAGTCTTGCTTTTATTTTATTTTTTGTGGGTTTGCACTGGTTGTTGAGAAATATATCAAATGGGCTGGAGCTAATGTATGCTCCTCTTGGGAAATGGAATGGGTTTTAGTTGTATTTGAATATTGAATGCCTTTAATACCTTGTATTGTGGCGCATAAACAATCTGTGATTGTGTGTATACAATATCCTACAAAGGGGGAATTGATTTGTCATCCAAATATTACTGCTGACCAGACGTTAAATGTGTTCATAGGTGTAAAATCTATTTCATGCTTTTCAGAACCTTCTCGCCATGGTCTTCTGACAATTCATCAATGAATTAGCTTGAGGGAAACATTTTTTCACTGAAGTACATCTTGATTTCTAGTTTCTCTAAATTGTACTCCAATACATAAAGTTAAACTTCAATTACCAAGGTTTTTTGGGCTAGCCATTGGTTGTGTTCAGTAGGTGAAAAAAATGGCATTGATTATCGTTTTGTTACGCTGTGCACTACTGAACACAACCCTGGTCTTTGTATGGCTGCAAGTATGAATTTGAGGGCTGCTCAACTGTTGCACTGACGGAAGAATAAGTAGATATTATCCATGTCTAAAGCTGCTTGAATCTCTACCAGAGGAGTGTGGTTCCTGTTCTTTGCATCACCTCAGATGGTTTGAGGGGGAATAAACTAACGGGATTGGGGGATGCCAATGCTTTTGTTTCTAAACTGTTAATAGTATTAAAAAAAATATGGTGATCAACAGTGGAATGTTTTATTTTTCTCAATCCGTGTCTAAAAATAAGATGTGTATTTGAAGACCCACGTCATCTAACATACAAATGTATCGTAACTCTGGGCTAGGGTTGATTCTGTAACTCAAATCTAAGTAATGGTTTCATTGCGTTTCAATTCCAGATTGGTCTGTGTAACTGACCAACTTGAAGAGCAGCAGGACAGATTATGAAGAAAAATTTGACCATTTTCTATTTTACTTGTATAAAAGATGGCAAGTGTTTGAGTATGGTTTTATACACCGGTATCTGTAAAGACTGGGACACTTAAGGAAAAGACAACTATAACATTTAAATATGATTTGATGGACCGCATCAAAAAGGAGCCCTTGAAACCCTAATACACATATGTAGTCATTTTGAATTGTGACATTTGGTTATATTGCATAGCATCCATTGACACTTGTCCCTAAACAAAGAGAACCCTTAATTCCATTAACAAGACCAGACTTTCATTGCTTAAAAAGGAAATAAACTATTGAAACATGCAGTGCTATATGTGCAGGTTACACAGATATATTCACATGGAAAAGTGTTTATTTCAGCCTGAAATTTGCCAGTCATCTTTTGGACTTAACCTTCCTACCTCAAGGGCTAGTAGCCTATATGTGTTAAGACCAGCCAGCCATGCCCATGTCCCAAAACTGAAAGTGAAATCCTTGCCCATGTGCTATTTCCTTGAATAAGCTGTGTGGATGAAAGCAATATAGTCAACTGGTACGCTAATTTATTGCCAGATTGTACTGACCCACCTAGTCCTTTAGGTCAGTGAGCATAAAAACTAGGACTTAAGGAAAGAAACCACGTATCCAACAACTGTCACTTGTGTAGTGTCGTCTTCGACATGGTCCTTGGCTCAACGATCCAGTATGACATAAAGGCTACCATAGAGATACAGAGTGCACCAATGACACCTGCTGCTATGGCAACCTGCACAGATTCATGTTTTCAGCGACTGCAGGTTCAGAGAAAAGACATCACTAAGATTTGTTTTTCGACACAACTTCAGTAATATTATATCCGTTGAAATTAAAATATGAAGTACTCAATATTGGGAAAAGGTTGCAGTGTCTATTTACAGCATGTATTGCCTTCAGAAAGTATTCATACCCCTTGACTTAATCCACACATTTGCGTTACAGCCTGAATTAAAAATTGATTACTTTTCTCAACCATCTACACTCTACCCCATAACGACGAAGTGAAAATGTTTTTTTAGACATTTTTGCAATAATATTGAAAATGAAATGTGGAACTATTTCATTTACATAAATATTCACACCTGTTTGCACCTGCCACTCCTGAGAAAATGGCACATGACAGCAGGTGAAAGACTGAGCATAATGCATAAGATTCTGTTGTCTGGTTAGACAAATTTAACTCCTTGGCCAGAATGCAAAGTGCTATGTCTGGAGAAAAAAAACAGGCACAGCTCATCACCTGTCTAACACCATCCCTACCATGAGGCATGGGTGTGGCAGCATGCTTTGGGGATGCTTTTCAGCAGCAGGGACTGGGAGACTGGTAAGATTAGAGGGAACAATGAATGGATGCAAGCACAGGCAGATCCTTAATGAGAACCTGCTTCAGAGTGCAAACAACCTTAGACTGGAGCAAAGGTTTGCGTTCCAACTGGACAATGACCCTAAGCATACAGCCAAAGCAACGCTGGAATAGCTTCAGAACAAAAATATGAAAGTCCTTGACTTGAATCCCATTGAAAATCTGTGGAAAGACTTGAAGATTGCTGTCCACCACCGCTCCCTATCTAAATTAACAGAGCTTGAGAAAATCTGCAAGGAAGAATGGGAGAAAATCCCCAAATCCAGATGTGCAAAGCTGATACAGACAACCAAGTTGACTAAAAGCTGTAATCACCGCCAAAGGTGTTTATACAAAGTATTGACTAGGGTGTGAATACGTATAAATAAGAAATGTCTGTATTTAACTTTCAATACATTTGAAAAAGCTTTCAAACATGTTTTTACTTTGTCGTTATGAGGTATTGCGTGTAGATGGGTGAGGGGGGAAAGATCTATTTAATTCATTTTGAATTCCGGCTGTAACACAACAAAATGTAGAGTGTCAAGGAGTGTGAATACTTTCTGAAGGCACTCAATTTAATGTATAATATTGTATGTGCATTTCATGTAGATATCATATCAACGATTATGATTTTTAAAAAGATGATTACCTTCAGATACGATTCTGACAGGATCACCTGCGCAAAAAAATAAGGAAATTCTGTGTTCATAACATCAAAACCCCCTTAACCAAAAAGGCATTACTGGTATATGAACGTGCAGTAAGTAAAAGTGATCCATAAATTGTTACTGTGTCGTCAATATTTTGCTGATGGGCCATTGAATGCTGACGCGAATGATGATCATGAATGATCAGTGGTTTTTGCTTACCATAGTCCACTTGGGTGCGGATGGGTCCGAAGCTGACTGTGGCTGTGTTGGTCACAGCCGTGTATTGGACCTCCCGCCTCCTTCTTGAGCAGATGATGTCCGTGCAGTTCTGGGAAGAATAGGGGTGGTTGGAACAGCTTCCTTACACAAGGTCATAGGCTATAACTAGCATCATCTACAGTGCCTTTGGAAAGTATTCAGACCCTTTTACCTTTTCCACATTTTCCACAAGTTAAAGCCCTTTCTAAAATGTTTTTTTTTTTTATGTTCCTCATCAATCTACACACAATACCCGATAATGACAAAGCAAAAACAGGTTTTTAGAAATGTTTGCAAATTTATAAAAAAAAAAAAAAACCATTTACATAAGTATTCAGACCCTTTGCTATAACACTTGAAATTGAGCTCAGGTGCATCCTGTGTCCAATGATCATCCTTGAGATGGTTCTTCAACTTGGTGTCCACCTGTAAATTAAATTTATTGGACATGATTTGGAAAGGCAGACACCTGTCTATGTAAGATCCCACAGTTGATGTCAGAGTAAAAATCAAGCCATGAGGTCGAAGGAATTGTCCATATAGCTCGAAGACAGGAATTTGTCGAGGAACAGATCTGGGGAAGGGTACCAAAACATTTCTGCAAAATTGAAGGTCCAGAAGAACATAATGGCCTCCATCATTCTTAAATGGAAGAACTTTGGAACCACCAAGACTCTTCCTAGAGCTGGCCGCCCGGCCAAACTGAGCAATCAAAACAGTTTTTGCTTTGTCATTGTGACGTATTGTGGGTAGATAGATGAGGAGAAAAAAAACAATTTAATCCATTCCAAAATAAGTCTGTGGAAAAGGTCAAGGAAGCAGCAACTGACATGGAGCAGGGAGGTGCAGACAGTCCTCTCGCAGATTCTGGTAGAGCAGTGCAGGTGGTAGGTGGACAGCGTCCTGTTCTTGTGCTTGACAAAGTGGAAGACCTCGAACGAGAAACGAGCTTCCTGCTGTTGCCCGTTCACACCCAACACTGTCTGGCCATTCCGGTTACACCTGAGAGAAGCAATGTGGTAAGTTATGTCAAGTAAGAAACGATGTGATCAATAACTTGATAATGAATCAATAACTATAATGTAGCTGCAGCTGAGTTTCTAGTCTATTCCTCATCCTCAACGCAACAGGCAACAGTTTCAAATTACAGTTCATATAAGGAAATCTGTCAATTGAAATAAATTCATTAGGACTGAATCTATGGATGTGACATAACTGGGAATACAGATCAATCAAATCAAATTGTATTGATAACATGCAGAATATGTACATAAAAAATATGGATGAGCGATTGCCGTGCGGCATAGGCAAGATGCAGTAGATGGTATAAAATACAGTATATAAATATGAGATGAGTAATGTATGCTATGTAGACATTATAAAAGTGGCGTTATTTAAAGTGACTAGTGATACCTTTATTAAATCCATTTATTAAATATATTAAAGTGGCCAGAGATTTGAGTCTGTATGTTGGCAGCAGCCACTCTATGTTAGTGAAGACTGTTTAACAGTCTGATGGCCTTGAGAGAGAAGCTTTTTTCAGTCTCTCGGCCCCTGCTTTGATGCACCTGTACTGACCTCACCTTCTGGATGATAGCGGGGTGAACAGGCAGTGGCTCGGGTGGTTGTTGTCCTCTTTTTGGCCTTCCTGTGACATCGGGTGGTGTAGGTGTCCTGGAGGGCAGCTCGTTTGCCCCCTGTGATGCATTGTGCAGACCGCACCACCCTCTGGAGAGCCTTGCGGTTGTGGGTGTAGCAATTGCTGTACCAGGCTGTGATACAGCCAGACCGGATGCTCTCGATTGTGCATCTGTAAAAGTTTGTGAGTGTTGTAGGTGACAGGCCAAATTTCTTCAGCCTCAGAATCAGAACAAGACGGGGAGGACTGTCATTTGAATAGAGTTTAATGAAATGATGAACATTCATACCAGAAATACTTGAGGAAATCTGAATGTAAAGGGAGGGAATAATAAGTCAAATGTTGCATGCACCTGTTATTCCCTCCAGATCTATTTGGAAACTTCTATAGTTGTGCTAAGGGGAGCAGTCGAAATGTACACAATTGTTACCTGGAGGAAAATGGAGGAGGGCAATGTTTTTTCAATTTCAGTCAGGGGTAGGGTATAGTTTTTAGTTGTTTTTTTGTCCAGTGTAGGGTCATGTCCTTTGTAATTGATTAAATGTCATATCGCTTAGGGTTCAATAATTAGTTGCTTATCATGATATCTCAGTGTGCTTGATGCTACCCCTCATCCCTGATTCTCTGATGGGCTCGCAATATCATGTACATCTAGTGTGGTCTCTCATGTACATCTAGTGTGGTCTCAGTCAAATGACCCATAGCCTATTCTATAGGCTATAGGCCTAGGCTATACGAAGAGCATGCTCGGAGAAGCACAGGTCAAAGTTACACTATATTTCTAAGAAAATGTACTTCCTGAGTTTTTGTGCTGCTGGGATGGTTTATGTAAAACTAAGCTACACTGCATTACACACTGTAATGGATAGGTGTTCCTAATCAGGAGCCCCTGCCTGCCCTGCTCTTGCTGACATAAACCCTTTTGTGCTGCCTAACTAATGACTGTGATGTGTACGTGGCACTTCAGGAGACAAGTCAAAGGCTTCTTCCGGATTTTTTTAATTTGTTTGTCCATAAAATGCAGTGTATGTGCGTGCGGACTAGGACTACTGATGTACTGTTCAGTATGAAAGGGAGAGCGCGATGATGAGAAGTAGGCCCAGAGGTAAGCTTCCTACTGCTATAATTGATTTGAATAAAAAACAACATGTTTCGTTGCCCAAGGTTAAGCTATTTCTCAGAGCTAACCTCACAATAGCCATATTACAGTAATTTACATAACTTGCATTAATATGAAGCGGCAGCCGTTGAGATGGACAGCGCATGTGTGCTGAAAGTAGAGTAATTCGAGAAGACCTAATTCATTTAAACAGTCCTCATTTAAATTTGACATTAGGCTACTAACAACAAGAGGGCTTTGTGTTGGTGCCTATTTCTTTCTATTAAAACAATAAGAGGTACACTCTGTCTGACAGATGAAACTATCGTCTACTATCCATAGATTTTGTCAGCCAGTCCCTTCAGTCAGCATGCACTCCTTAAATATCGCAGTGTCAGTGAAAAGCTTGATGTGTTAAGTTAAAACCAGGGCTCAAATTGAGGGGGTATGTGAGGTATTGTTGTTTTTGTCAAAAGAAATTGCTAAAAGCTTCGGCCTACCCCTGTATAAAAAAAACTATGGAACTGATTATATAAAGCGATCTACACTGAGTGTACAAAACAGTAGGAACACCTGCTCATTCCATGAATAGACTGACTAGGTGAATCCAGGTGAAAGCTAGCTATGATCCCTTATTGATGAAACATGTTAATTCTTACAGGTCTAAGCTGTGATAAAGTCTAAGCTGTGTTAAACGTATACAAAGATTAATTGATCAAATAATGAATTTGGCCTTTACTATCATAGATGAGAGAAATTGAATAACACATTCATAAAAGGACAAAAAGACAGTCTTAAAATAAATCATAACACACAAGGTTTTGAAGTCGTTGTCTAGGAGATAAGAAAGCTGAGGAAATATATATATACAGTGCCTTGCGAAAGTATTCGGCCCCCTTGAACTTTGCGACCTTTTGCCACATTTCAGGCTTCAAACATAAAGATATAAAACTGTATTTTTTTGTGAAGAATCAACAACAAGTGGGACACAATCATTAAGTGGAACGACATTTATTGGATATTTCAAACTTTTTTAACAAATCAAAAACTGAAAAATTATTCAGCCCCTTTACTTTCAGTGCAGCAAACTATCTCCAGAAGTTCAGTGAGGATCTCTGAATGATCCAATGTTGACCTAAATGACTAATGATGATAAATACAATCCACCTGTGTGTAATCAAGTCTCCGTATAAATGCACCTGCACTGTGATAGTCTCAGAGGTCCGTTAAAAGCGCAGAGAGCATCATGAAGAACAAGGAACACACCAGGCAGGTCCGAGATACTGTTGTGAAGAAGTTTAAAGCCGGATTTGGATACAAAAAGATTTCCCAAGCTTTAAACATCCCAAGGAGCACTGTGCAAGCGATAATATTGAAATGGAAGGAGTATCAGACCACTGCAAATCTACCAAGACCTGGCCGTCCCTCTAAACTTTCAGCTCATACAAGGAGAAGACTGATCAGAGATGCAGCCAAGAGGCCCATGATCACTCTGGATGAACTGCAGAGATCTACAGCTGAGGTGGGAGACTCTGTCCATAGGACAACAATCAGTCATATATTGCACAAATCTGGCCTTTATGGAAGAGTGGCAAGAAGAAAGCCATTTCTTAAAGATATCCATAAAAAGTGTTGTTTAAAGTTTGCCACAAGCCACCTGGGAGACACACTAAACATGTGGAAGAAGGTGCTCTGGTCAGATGAAACCAAAATTGAACTTTTTGGCAACAATGCAAAACGTTATGTTTGGCGTAAAAGCAACACAGCTGAACACACCATCCCCACTGTCAAACATGGTGGTGGCAGCATCATGGTTTGGGCCTGCTTTTCTTCAGCAGGGACAGGGAAGATGGTTAAAATTGATGGGAAGATGGATGGAGCCAAATACAGGACCATTCTGGAAGAAAACCTGATGGAGTCTGCAAAAGACCTGAGACTGGGACGGAGATTTGTCTTCCAACAAGACAATGATCCAAAACATAAAGAAAAATCTACAATGGAATGGTTAAAAAATAAACATATCCAGGTGTTAGAATGGCCAAGTCAAAGTCCAGACCTGAATCCAATCGAGAATCTGTGGAAAGAACTGAAAACTGCTGTTCACAAATGCTCTCCATCCAACCTCACTGAGCTCGAGCTGTTTTGCAAGGAGGAATGGGAAAAATGTCAGTCTCTCGATGTGCAAAACTGATAGAGACATACCCCAAGCGACTTGCAGCTGTAATCGCAGCAAAAGGTGGCGCTACAAAGTATTAACTTAAGGGGGATGAATAATTTTGCACGCCCAATTTTTCAGTTTTTGATTTGTTAAAAAAGTTTGAAATATCCAATAAATGTCGTTCCACTTCATGATTGTGTCCCACTTGTTGTTGATTCTTCACAAAAAAATACAGTTTTATATCTTTATGTTTGAAGCCTGAAATGTGGCAAAAGGTCGCAAAGTTCAAGGGGGCCGAATACTTTCGCAAGGCACTGTATATATATATATATATATATATATATATATATATATACACAGTACCAGTCAAAAGTTTTGACACACCTACTCATTCCAGTGTTTGTCTTTATTTGTACTATTTTCTACCTTGTAGAATAATATTGAAGACAAAAAAATTACTGTAAAACGTGTGAGATGAAAATGAACAAACTACAGGGTGTGCAATGTGTAGGCCCACTGAGTGGACATTCTGAACCTCATTTGAAGTCACTAGGTCACATGACCAATGAGCTAATGAAATGTTAAATGTAGACAAATTCATGTAAAAACGTGTGAGATGAATATGGACAAACTATAGGGTGTGCAATATAGAAGGGTAGTCAGTGGACATTCTGAACCTTGTTAAAAGTCAGTAGGTCACATGATCAAGGAGCTATTGAAATTTTACATTTTGAAAAATACATGTAAAATCTTGTGAGATGAAAATTGACAAACTAAAGGGTGTGAAATGTGTAGGCCAACTCAGTGGACATTCTGAAACTTGTTTGAAGTCAGTAGGTCACATGACCAATGAGCTATTGTACTCAGGCTTGTACTTTGTTTTCGCTCCCTAACTAATTCAACTAGGAATACAAAATGCTTCTCACATGTCCACGTTTATTAGCTTTGGAAAAAATGTCCAAATCGTGAAAATTAGACCTGTACAATGTTGTGCGCAAGAGAGAGAAGGAGAGACAGGAGAGAAGTTTTGCTCCTTTCGAAAGTGAAACATTACTTGGGGCAGGCGAATTAGCATAACGTCATCGAAATCTGCGTCTCGAATAAATGCAAGCAGTAGTAGCCAGTCATGCATTAGGATAGTTATTCGTCTATTTAGTTGATAATTGAATAGGACTAAGTAAGTAAATCATGTGCATTGTCATCAGTCGGGGTCGTTTTTTCAATGTGTGTGAATGAGTTGCGCATAACCATGCACCCTGAGTGATAGCATATTAATGCGCACTTGAGGTAAAAGCACTTGAGCTATAGCCTCCTATCACGAGTAAATCTCATTACGAGTATCAAGTGTAATAAAACGGTTACGAGTATGACGAGATTGGCACAACCCTTTGATCGTGTATTTTCAGATAGAGATACACCGCGAAGCAACTGCTCTCTCGATTGCATATTCTTCTGTCTATTCTACTGAGGCTGGACAAATTGGCACGCAATGGATTATGGTTACTTTAGTTGATTACCGCGTTTTCTGCGCTAAGCTATGTATAGTATTGGAAACTACAACTCCCCAATACATCGCACAGTTCGGGCTTGACCAAATGTATCGCTAGAGCAACTGTGCAATATGCCCATTGAACTCACAGAAAAAAAACGAAATAGCAAGGGGAACCACTACTTCAAGGGCTCAGCGCGAGTGACGTCACCGATTGAAACTCTATTAGCGCGCACCGACGCGCTAGCCATTTCACATCGGTTACAGAAACACAGAGCAAAGTATTTCTAAGATAGCTGCTGGGATGGTGTAAATACAACTAGGCTGCATTACACACTGCAATGGGATATTCCAAACCTGAGCACCGGGCCTGCTCTGCTCTTGCTGATCAAAAAACAATGGCTGTGCTGTGTAGGCCTGTGGTGGCAGTTCAGGGGGAAAGTCAAAGGTTTCTTCCAAAAATAATAGGCGATAGGCGGACTAGCCTATAGCCTATGTTCTGTTCAGGTTAAGAAAGAGAGTGCGAAGATGGACCAGAGGTTAACTTTGGCCTACTTTTAATGAAACAAATTTAATGAAAGAAAGCATAGGCCTACCCTTGTTAGCTTAAGATTTTGAAGAAAATAAAACTGATCGACTGATTATATACAGTAATATATAACAGCGTTTTGGTCAGCGATGCTTTATGCTAGAAAAAAATATGTTAAATACCCGGGAAAAATGACGATGCATATGAGGATATCATTGTTTTGTTTCTTTGAGATTCAGAGGCTGATCTACACCCTTCTACAGCCGAGGAGACAAGAAATAGACTTTGCTTGGGAAGTAATCTAATTCTGTCACTATCAATTGATTACGCTATTAACTTTCTGTACAATAGATGTTTAAACCCAGACAGCTTTTAGAGAAGCACTTAGTTCGTTAGTTAGTTTAAGCAACGGAAGAAAAGTAGCCAGCAGTTAATGGTTCAATTTTTCTGCGTCGGTAGGCCTACACTGTCTGGGGTAGAAAGGTAGGCCTACACTGTCTGGGGTTGAAAGGTAGGCCTAACTTTTGAAAGTACCATCCTCAGATTCCTAATGACATCTCAGAATTAATTATTTGCAAACAGGAACAGTTTAGTTGCAAACAACACACACAGATTTGGCATTGGAGAAATATGATAACATAAACAAACAGGCCTACAGTGCCTTCAGAAAGTATCCATAAGCCTTAAATTATTCCATATTTATTTGTGTTACAGCCTGAATTCAAAATAGATTAAATATATTTTTTTCTCACCCATCTACACACAATACCCCATAATTATAAAGTGAAAACATGTTTTTAGAAAATTTTGCAAATGTATAAAAAAATGAAACAGAAATATATAATTGACCTGAGTATTCACACACCTGACTCAAAACTTTGTAGAAGCGCCTTTGGCAGCAATTACAGATGAGAGTATTTTTGGGTAAGTCTCTAAGAGCTTTGCACAGCTGGATTGTACAATATTTTTTATAATTCAAACTCTGTCAAGTTGGTTTTTGATCATTACTAGACAACCATTTTCAAGTCTTGCCATAGATTTTCAAGCTGATTTAAGTCAAGGCTGTAACTAGGCCACTCAGCAACATTCAATGTCGTCTTGGTTTTATATTTTTTTATTTAACTTTTATTTAACTAGGCAAGTCAGTTAAGAACAAATTCTTATTTACAATGACGGCCTGCCCCAGCCAAACCTGAACGACGCTGGGCCAATTGTGCACCGCCCTATGGGTAAGCAACTATTGGTAAGCAACTCCTTTATATATTTTAACTTTTGTTTTAGGTTATTGTCCTGCTAAAAGGTAAATTTGTCTCCCAGTGTCTGTTGGAAAGCAGACTGAACCAGGTATTCCTCTATGATTTTGCCTATGCTTAGCTCTATTCCGTTTATTTTTATCCTAAAAAACTCCCTTGCCGATGCCAAGTATACCCATAACATGATCCAGCCACCACAATGCTTTGAAATATGAAGAGTGGCACTCAGTGATGTGTTGTGTTGGATTTGCCCCAAACATAATGTTTTGTATTCAGGACAAAAAGTGAATTTCTTTACCAAAATATTTTCAGTCTTGCTTTTGTGTCTTATTGCAAACAGGATGCATGTTTTGGAATATTTTTTATTCTGTACAGGCTTTCTTCTTTTCACTCTGTCATTTAGGTTAGTATTGTGGAGTAACTACAATGTTGTTGATCCATCCTCAGTTTTCTTCTATCACTGCCAGTAAACTCTGCAATTGTTACCAATCCATGAGCTGCTTCCTTCCTCTCCGGCAACTGAAGGAGTTAGGAAGGATGATAAAGTTATTGATATGATAAAGTTATTAATTACACTTTGGATGGTCTAACAATACACCCATGTCACTGTAGTGACATGCTCAAAGGAATATTCAATGTCTGTTTTTTCTCATTTTTACCCATCTACCAATAGGTGCCCTTCTTTGCGAGGCATTGGAAACCTCCCTGGTCTTTTTGGTTGAATCCGTTTTTGAAATTCATTACTTGGCTGAGGGACTTTACAGATAATTGTATGTGTGGGGTACAGAGATGAGGTAGTCGTTCAAAAATCAAGTGAAACACTATTATTGAACACAGAGTCAATCCATGCAACTTATTATGTGACTTGTTAAGCAAAGGTTTGTTAAGGATTGCCATAACAAAGGGGTTGAATACTTGTTGACTCAAGACATTTAAACTTACATGTTTAATAAATGAGTAAAAATGTCTAACAACATTATTCCACTTTGACATCATGATGGGTTATGGTGTGTAGGCTAGTGACAAAAAAATCCAAATTTAATCCATTTTAAATTCAGGCTGTAACACAAAAAAATGGAAAAAAGTCAAGGGGTGTGAATACTTTCTGAAGGCACTGCATATCTCTGTTCATTCTTAGCCTGTAATTCTGGTAATTTGTGTGGTATTAAAAAAGATTCTGCTAATATGTAAGATGACGTAGAATTGCATTGCATTTTTTCTCGGACCTGCAAATACGTTGATAGATTCATGCAGTGCTTATACTATAAAGGAGATCTTTCTACCCCTACTCTTGTCCACAGTGATCTGCGAACCCACAACCTTCTGGCCCGCAGCCCTGTGCGCTATCAAAATTCCTGTATTGCCGTGTAATGCTTACAGGACGAAGAACAGTTTCTAAAACTGCATATCTAAGGCTCTGGTCTGTCCAAGAAGTGAGGGTAAATAGTAGACATGTTCTCTGCTATCCACTTTGTTTGAATTACTATTTTGGGTATAGGGGATGGTCACTTTTTCAAGCATTCAGGGAGGGTTTAGGTCAAATATATTTTGCTGAAGGGAGGGCCATCCATTTTCATTACAGATTGGTTCGATTTTCTTCATGTATAACCCCTTTTATAAATAATTTTCCCCTCCCTAATCTGTCAAAACAGTCCACAAAATGCGAGTTTATAGTATTCCATGTCCACAATTTTATGAATTTCCATTTGGTTTCATTATCACCACCTGCGGGCAGACACCCTTAATATGCAGCTAATACACAATTAAGTATTGTCCTTCCATTGTATGCTGTAGTAACAGGATCTGAGTTAAATCACAGACTTGTACTGTCTTAGATGTGACTTTGTCCTAATTTCATGGATATTTGAGTTCATAAAATGATATCATACATTGATTATCTTATTGTATTCAACATGAGTGCCTTCTTTGGATTGCATATAATATGGTTCTTAATATTATTAAGTGGCTTTCTTTCCTCAACTCTTTTCCCTCATTATTATCCCAGCTAGATTAAAGGGCAGAAGAGGTTTTTTCAACATGTTGCTTTTAGTGTTCTACTTCCTCCAGATTAGCGGTTATGTACTGAATGAAAGGAGGTGAGGAGAGGAAGATATTTGGGACTATTGGACTGCATCACAATTCTACACACTTCTCCCAAAGTGGTCACTTGCACACTCCATCTCAAGGATTTAAAAGCATTGGATTGGGAAGAGCATTGGCTGGAAAGGGTTTCCACCACTTTTAAATCCATCAGGCAGAAGCACCTGATGAAGAGAGACCACATATAAAAGGAGACAGTGTTGCAACACTACAAACATTTTCATCATATGTACTTTGAACATATCACGTGTAAGGTGAATTCATAAAAAGCAGGACACTTTTTGCATTTCTGTCTTCTGTAATGTCTTTTGACATCTATCTAACATACACTATATATAGAAAAGTATGTGGACACCCCTTCAAATTAGTGGATTCGGCTATTTCAGCCACTCCAGTTGCAGACAGATAAAGTAAAATCAAGCACACAGCCATGCAAAAAAAAAAAGAAACACATGTTTTTTTCTTTGTATTATCTTTTACCAGATCTAATGTGTTTTATTCTCCTACATTAATTTCACAAACTTCAAAGTGTTTCCTTTCAAACGGTATCAAGAATATGCAGATACTTGCTTCAGGTCCTGAGCTACAGGCAGTTAGATTTGGGTGTCATTTTAGGCCCAACATTTTTTTAAAGGGGCGGATCAATAAGAGTTTGTACGTAAGCATTTTACGGTAAGGTCTACTACACCTGTTGTTTTCAGCACGTGTCAAATACAGTTTGATTTGATTTTAAATGTATGCTGGGCTGGGCATGCCCTGAGCTCGTGAAGTGAGCGGTACTGGAGCTAAATTGGAGAGGGCGAGAAAGCCTATGCTCCAGCCCAGTGGCGGATTTAGGTATAGGCGACATGGGTGCCATTTTGCCGGGGGCTGCATGGGGCGCCGCACAAAAAAAATGGGAATGGTGACATTTGCGCGATCGTTTTTATATCGCTCATTTGCACGTCACGTCAATGATGTCATGTCACCGTGTGTAACTGTGGGTCAATTAACCTTGTTGAAGTGGGCGCCCTGATTCTAGATTGTGAGCTTGGCAGGCAACCCACTCAGAAGTACGAGATGGGGAGGGGGGCGGGGGTAGGTTGGGGGAGCAGGGAAATCTATCAAATAGCGCACTTCTAACTTTGTACAGTACTAATGCAATTAGTCAAATCAATCACACTACGAAATGCTACCAAATAAACCACAATTCATTCATAATACTGTGAATATATAGTTTCACAGGCACATTTTTTTTCTGGTTTGTGCGAAATGGTTAAGAATAATATAAAACCACTCTGCACACCACCAAGGTGAATTGGTTTAGTCTTGACTCTTGGTTGACGGTGTTGGGGGATGAGTAATGTATTGATGCTCGAGTGCCAAATCAACACATTTGTTTCTATCTGTCTTTGTTACAACTTTTTGATATTTATGAGTCTTATTTTTGTACAGTCATGGCCAAAAGTTTTGAGAATGAAAGGGGGGGGGGGGGTTCACACAGGGAGCCATACAAGCTTGCTCCAGCCTTTGGGAATCTCGCTCCTCGCCTCGCTCCGCTCACTTACTGTGACTAGAACACGACACGTTATACGTCTGTCTTCTATATATAATATCGCAATGCAGAGCTATGTGGAGAGCGGCGCTCTTGCTATTGGACACTTGAATGGTGTAGTTCATCACCATTGGTTAAAGCGTTTCCATCCTATCCGTCCAATCATAGGGACACTCGAGGTATATTAGTACAATAATCCTCAACTGCATTACGTAAAGGCAGATAGAAAATTCGCTGTATAGCTCTGTTGGTATTTGGATTGATAGGTGACAATAGAATAATTAACATGTCTGGTAGAGGCAAAACTGGAGGAAAGGCCAGAGCGAAGGCAAAGTCCCGTTCATCCCGCGCCGGCCTTCAGTTCCCCGTAGGACGTGTCCACAGGTTACTGCGCAAAGGCAACTATGCCGAGCGTGTCGGTGCCGGAGCTCCTGTCTATTTGGCTGCTGTGCTGGAATACCTAACGGCTGAGATCCTCGAGTTGGCTGGCAACGCTGCAAGGGATAATAAGAAGACCAGGATCATCCCTCGCCACCTTCAGCTGGCTGTCCGCAACGACGAGGAACTCAACAAGCTTTTAGGTGGTGTCACCATCGCGCAAGGAGGAGTATTGCCTAATATTCAGGCGGTCCTCCTACCCAAGAAGACTGAAAAACCAGCAAAGAGCAAGTAACCAGCTAGCTACAGATCACAAAAAAAACCTGAGCTCCGTTAAGAGACACCCACTTCTGTATAAAGAGCCTCATTTTCAAATTAATGACAGCGCAACCCGATACTGGATGCTTGCAGAAGGACAATGCTTCATGTTATTGGTTTCCACGATGCGCAGGCACCGTCATTGGACTATTCATATACATGTATGGACATTTTCTTAGATCATAAACCACATTTGACACGGTCTCTTGGATATGTGCTATAAATGGTGGTTCATTTGAGGGTGGGGTGAATAACGCAGAGATTATTGTTTTTATTTAGTAGTGCTGTATCAACACATTTTGTGCTAAACAAAGTGATGTCATGTCTATTTGACAGAAATGGTTGATTTCAATAAATGTTCTGTACTGATACTGGGAACGCGCACAAACGTCATCACCAGTCTGTTGTTTTCACAATCCGGGAACTTTCCATCAGGGAGCTCATGAACAAAGGACACACCGCATTGAAATGAATATAGAATTGGTTCTTTGAAGATCTGTGGGCAATTATGCAGTGCAGTGTTTTATTATAGATAAGGTATTTATGCAAGGTACACGAACAAAAGCAGACAATCATTTGTATACAGCAGCCAGTGTATATTCTTTATTTATTCCCATTGAACAGGTCTATTCCACTGAATCAGAATCACATTAACAACCAGATGCAAAAATACTATTTCAATTGCATGATTATATTAGTGCATTTCTCCCCCCCCCCCAAATACTTTACTAATCAAATTATAAACATATGGATTGCTTTATTTTAAATAAGATCTCACTTTTCAACCATATTGTGCTCAAATATCAAAACTGCAAGACATCTGTCCTTGTGAACTTCAGTGAGGGCAAATGTCTCAAATTAATTTCCAAAGAATGCATTGTTTTTGTAAGATCAACCCTTCTGCTGCAGAAGTCCTTACTTCTGATAGCCCTCTGTCTTCATGTCATTCAGACCAAGGTCTTCGTTCTGCTCAAAGGTCCTGGTGTACTTCTCAGTTGTCATCTCTGGGTCTGGGTCAGGCGCATAGATGTTCTGCAGACAAACATGAGACAAATACATTGACAGTACATTAATGAACAAGGGCAGGAAATGAAAATGTGATTCATGAAAAATGACAAATGTATCCAGTGGGAGGAGACTTCATGTTTGAACCTTAAAGGGATAGTCCTGGATTTGGGCAATGAGGCCCTTTATATTCTTCCCCCGAGGCAGATGTGGATACCATATCTGTCCAGTATGAAGACCGTTTCTAACTAGCATTAGCGCAACGACTGGAAGTCTATGGGCACAGCATACTAGCTGTTCCTGTAGACATTCAGTAATTACGCTAACACAAGTTAGCATTGGATTGCGAAACATCTTACTTCCTTCATCCTGGATGCATTGCCAAAATTCCAAATTATCCCTTTAAAGACCTGAGAAAGAGAGGTGCCCTAGTACCTGGAGATAGCTGTTCCCTGCAGGGTCATCGAGAACAATGTGAACATCCATGTCTCCCGCCATGATCTACAGTATTTTTCAAAAGAAGAGGCATTTTAAAGTCCCACTTTTGGATACAGTTTCAGCATGGGTGCCGCCAGACTGTTCTGCATTTAACAACTACTTTATTGTCTAGCCAAACATACTTAGATACAGCATATGTACCCTAATAAGCAGTTCACTCAAGTTGGATCAATCAAATGTGAAATTCTTGCATGAGATTTTCTGAAGTCTAAATAAAATATCTGCAGGGCAGGTAGCCTAGCGATTAAGAGCGTTGGTCTAGTAACCGAAAGGTCACTGGTTCGAATCCCCGGGCTGACTAAATCTGTTGATATGCCCTTGAGCAAGGTACTTAACCCTAATTGCAGTGTAAGTCGCACTGCATAAGTGTGTCTGCTAAATTACTCAAATGTACAAAAATGTCATACTAACAGTTATTTGATGATTGAGGGCCAGAATACACTTACTGTATAAAAGTGAATAAATGCCTCCTATTTACAAACTATAAAAACTAGTTTCCCAATACATGAAATGTCCAAAAAGCCCTATTTACATGGTAGTTACAATGCATTTACACAGTGTAGATACACATTGTTAGTATTTACAACTGTTATGCCAATTGGTAACATTCCGTTTAAAAAAATTGCAATAAGCTCAAAATTGAAAAAATGGATGGAATGGATCTTAAACAATTACAGAGTGAGACAATACGCCAATGAGTTCACCTGAGTAAGTTACGAAAATCAAATGCAAATAAAAGAAAAACATTTAATTCCACACATCACTAACAGTTGTAAGTACACTCAAGCTAAAGTGGAACCAAAACTAGATCCAGACAAAACAGTAGTGATAGACTTATTCAATAATTTTATGCCTCTAACCATGTCAATCTTCTGGCCAAAAAGCTTAAGTTTCTCTGTTCGATCTGAAGTGGAGCTGTCTCCACAAGTGAAGGGATTTTTAGAAACAATCTGGAGGAAAACAAAGTGGAAGAGAAACATGAATTAAAAATAACAAAGTCCACAGTGAAAGAACACAGACCAGGGGTGCACAACTCAAATCCTTGAAGCAGGCCTGCTGGTTTTGATTTCTACATAGAAGTTAACTAATAAATTCATGTAAATGATTGGCTTCACAGGTCTAAATCAGTCACTAATTAAAAAGGTGAAAGTGAAATCAGCAGACACAGCATCCCTCACAGACTGGAGTTGTGTACCACTGCCTTAGAATTACAGCACATCAGCCTTGGCAAAAGTATCCACCAAGCCAAAAGTGCACCTAGTGCAGATCCAGTGGACTAGAGCTAACACAAGCGGCGTTAAAACATATACAACTCTCCAGTGGAGACTGGAGTTCAATCTCTGTGATCACCGTTCATAATGCATCTTCCCTTCATCCAGTTCCCCCTCTAATTCTCAACCGATTGAATAAAGCATTAAAAGGGTTTACCAGATCTTTGATGTCTTTGAGGAGTCCCTCCAAGGTGGTGAATTTGCCACCGACAGCCGCCATCCCCAACTCAAATTCCAGCTCAGGTATGAGGATGCTACACGTCTCCGACTGCACAAACAACCACAACATGACAAAACTGGCATGGTTGAGTCAAATCCAACATAATTCAGGAATAGGATTGCTCTCCTGTGAAAAAGTTCCATGTTCCTCTTTGTATGCTTTATTCGAGGACCACAATGGAAACAAGTCCTTTGACTTGATTATGTTTATATCCTCCACAGTTTTGGGTGTATGTCAAGGTTCCCCAACTGGCGAGCCGAATTTGGGCCAAGGGGGTCCCAAAAAAACAAAAAACGTTTTTATTGTTTAAATAAGACTGGAAAAACACCAGCAAATCAGCTCCAAGTTACTTAAATTTTGGAAATCTATTCCAAAGTATTTCCCTGCATAATAGAGCGATACTGTATATGTGATCGTATACAAATGTAAGCAAGGTTTGAAATGATTGTTTTTTGTCAAATATATCTGTTTGGGTTTCTTACGGTCAATTTTTTGCCAACAAATTATTTAGAATTACGTTCTGTCCCCCTGACCATCCACTCAAGAAAAAAAAAAGTGGCCCGCGGCTGAATCTAGTTGATAATCCCTGGTGTATGTATTGGTTGGCATGACAATGGCAGCAACGGAGTTAGAAAAAGCACAAACAGACCTGGGACCAACTTAATGCAATGACATAATAAAAGGAAACTAGTGAATGCCAGATAAACAGGCAGTACAATGGAGGGGGCTACCTTGAGAAGATCTCTGGACATGTCAGACACGTCAGTGAGGTGAAGGGTTATCTTCGTGCCCAGCTCTTCTGTGGCTCCACCAGATTTCACCTTAACCACAGAATAGATAGTCATGCAGTCATATTAGCAAATTTGCAATCTATGAATATGCCTTGAAAATAAAATGTGCCTGACATGAATTAATGATTAAATAAAAGGAAAAAAAAAGAGGAAATTTACTTCGTTGGTTCGATGTCCACAGTCATCACAGTTTGTTGCCATGATAATGACTTCTTTGAAATGGGGGATTTCTGAGTTATTGTAAAGGAGGATACCTTCACCTTACAAATTGAAACGTTATACACTACCTTTATCATAGGACACTACTGGGGACCAGTGGTGTAGTGGTAAAAATAGATGGTAAACACTGATCGCCATTTGCATTGATTAAAGTAACGGTCCCTATACTTTCAATGTATTTTTCTACAAAAGGAGAAGAACACTTGCGCAAAATGAAAAAGGTGCATAAATGGCTTTTGAGTGAACTAGTTGTTGCGATACCCACATTTTGACTTCGATACCGCTACCAGGTTAAGCATCATGATACTCAATACCGAAATGATACCACATCAAAAAAGAAAGGGTATTAGCTAGTCACAAAATAAACTTTGAACCAAAATATTGATAAACAGTAGAAAGCCAAAATATATTCTATATTTAATTTCCTTAAAAAATAATATTAAAGAACAGAAGAATATCTTGCATTTTCCTTATGCAAAACCATATTAGATTCTGAGCATACAAAATATTTGTACAATGCATCTAAACTATTGTAAAATGTATTTGATGCATAGGGTTAATTTGCTTGTCTATGGCCATAATATTGGGTCAAATTACATTTATTAGACCTATGATTAATTACAACTAAATAATTGGATGTATTAAATAATATTTTATTTCCAAATCGACATAAAACATTAAGCTTCTATAGTGCAAGTCTCTACAATGGACTTTACACAGCATACCACGATTCCCAGAATGCATTTAAACTCTGAAGGTAGAATGCTCCGCCCGGGCCTGCTGGCTGGTTACTGCTAGCAAGCTCAGACAAACGTGAAGTGGGTTTAGTCTAAATGTATTCCTGTCATAGGTGCATTTCACATTACCTTTGGGTTGTAATCATATTATAAAGCTCACATTGTCATGCTGAATATATGTTGATGTCATTGTCACTTAAAAATCATTTGAATTGCTAGTAGAATAATGTTACAATGTGTAAAATAGTTTTGATATGTCGTTTGGGACCTAAACCTCCCTTTCACTGCACTGCTTTGTAACACCTTTTGCTTAGTTGTTTCAGTGTGCTGGCCCATCTGCTTTATAAGCAAAGAATTCCCCTAGTTCGCTTCTGGAGCCAATTTTTGTAAGCGAGCTGTGGACACCGAGGTATGATTTTATTTAGTTAGAAGCGATGCTGTCGGCATTGTCACTCGCCTTTTGTTTTCTTCTCAAAAGTGGCTTGCGCTGTGGCAGCTGCATCCGCAAGCACAATTGTGCTATTATGCTGGGTTTTTTCTTCTTCACGTTATTTGTAACTTATTTTGTACATAATGTTTCTGCCACCGTATCTTATGGCAAAAAATTGCTTCTGGATATCAGGATAGGGATCACTCAACCTCGGATTAGACTAAGATTTTTTCTTCAACAAGCAGGACGCACAGGATTTACTTCAGACACCCAACAAGGCCAAAATCCACATCATTGGCAAGAGAAAGACGCAGGTCGAGGACACAGGGCGGGGTGCCTCGTAAGGATCCGCTGACGGTAAGGGCAGATTTCCAACAATATTACTTGCCAACGTACAATCATTGGACAATAAATTAGACATGGTACGATCACGAATATCCTACCAACGGGACATCAAAAACTAATATCTTATGTTTCACCGAACAGGAGCTCAATGACAACATAGAAAACATTCAGCTGGCGGGATATACGCTGCATCAGCTAGATAGAACAGCACACTCCGGTAAGACAAGGGGGGGGGGGGGGGGTCTGTGTATACTTGCAAACAGCTGGTGCACAAAATCTAAGGAAGTCTCTAGATTTTGCTCACCTGAAGTAGACTCTCATATGATAAGCTGTAAACCACACTTTCCTGAGAAAGTTCTATTTTTTCATGGCTGTTTATTTACCACCACAGACAGATGCTGGCACTAAGACCGCACTCAGTCAGCTGTATAAGGAAATAAGCAAACAGGAAACCACTCACCCTGAGGCGGTGCGCCTAGTGGCCAGGGATTTAATGCAGAAAAACTTAAATCAGTTTTACTGAATTTCTATCAGCATGTTAAATACGCAACAAAAGGGGGAAAAAAAAAATTCTAGATCACATTTACTCCACACAGACGTGTACAAAGCTCTCCCTCCATTTGGCAAATCTGCCCATAATTCTAATTCAAAAATTAAAAGCAGGAAGCACCAGTGACTCGGTCTATAAAAAAAAAGTGGTCAGATGAAGCAGATGCTAAACTACAGGACTGTTTTGCTAACACATACTGGAATAAGTTCATGGATTCTTCCGATGGCATTGAGGAGTACACCACATCAGTCACTGGCTTTATCAATAAGTGCATCCCACAGTGACCGTTCGTACATACACCAAACAGAAGCAATGGATTACAGGCAACATTCTCACTGAGCTAAAGGGTAGAGCTGCCGCTTTTAAGGTGCGGTACTCTAACCCAGAAGCTTATAAGAAATCCTGCTATCACCGCCAACAAACCATCAAATAGGCAAAGCGCCAATACAGGACTAAGATTGAATCGTACTACACCGGCTCTGATGCTCGTCGGATGTGGCAGGGCCTACAAACTATTACTGACTACAATTAGGAAGCACAGCCGCGAGCTGCCCAGTGACAAGCCTACCAGACGAGCTAAAATCACTTCTATGCTCGCGTCGAGGTAAGCAACACTGAGGCATGCATGAGAGCATCAGCTGGTCCGAACGACTGTTGGATCAAGCTGTCCGTAGTCTACGTGAGTAAGACCTTTAAACATTCACAAGGCCGCTGGGCCAGACGGATTACCAGGACGTGCGCTCCGGGCATGTGCTGACCAACTGGCAACTGTTTTCACTGACATTTTCAACATGCCCCTGATAGAGTCTGTAATACCAACATATTTCAAGTAGACCACCATAGTCCCTGTACCCAAGAACACAAAGGTAACTTGCCTAAATAACTACAGACCCATAGCGCTCACGTCCGTAGCCATGAAGTACTTTGAAAAAGGCTGGAAATGGCTCACATTAACACCATTATCACAGAAACCCAAGACCCACTCCAATTTGCATTCCGCCCAAACAAATGATGCAATCTCTATTGCACTCCACACTGCCCTTTCCCACCTGGACAAAAGGAACCCCTACGTGAGAACACTATTCATTCTATGGGGGTGCCACAGGGTTCAATTCTCAGGCCGACTCTTCTCTGTATACATCAATGATGTCGCTCTTGCGGCTGGTGATTCTCTGATCCACCTCTACGCAGACGACACCATTCTGTATACTTCTGACCCCTCTTTGGACACTGTTAACTAACCTCCAGACTGGTTTTAATGCCATACAACTCTCCTTCAGTGGCCTCCAACTGCTCTTAAATGCAAGTAAAACTAAATGCATGCTATTCAATCGATCACTGCCCGCCCATCCAGCATCACTACTCTGGACGGCTCCGACTTAAAATACGCGGACAACTACAAATACCTAGTTGTCTAGTTAGACTGTAAACTGA
Source organism: Oncorhynchus mykiss (assembly GCF_057628025.1). NCBI lineage: Eukaryota > Metazoa > Chordata > Actinopteri > Salmoniformes > Salmonidae > Oncorhynchus > Oncorhynchus mykiss. The sequence continues at coordinate 44,599,587 of NC_143033.1, read as the reverse complement.
CCATCCTACCGATCCTCGACTTCGGCGATGTCAGCTACAAAATAGCCTCCAACACTCTACTCAACAAATTGGATGCAGTCTATCACAGTGCCATCCGTTTTGTCACCAAAGCCCCATACACTACCCACCATTGCGACCTGTACGCTCTCGTTGGTCGTCGCCAAACCCAATGGCTACAGGTTATCTACAAGTCTCTGCTAGGTAAAGCCCCACCTTATCTCAGCTAACTGGTCACCACAGCAGCACCCACTCGTAGCACGTGCTCCAGCAGTTATATCTCACTGGTCACCCCCAAAGCCAATTCCTCCTTTGGTCGCCGTTCCTTCCAGTTCTCTGCTGCCAAAATACTGGAACGAACTGCAAAAATCACTGAAGCTGGAGACTCATATCTCCCTCACTAGCTTTAAGCACCAGCTGGCAGAGCAGCTCACAGATCACTGCACCTGTACATAGCCCATCTGTAAACATACCATCTATCTACCTCATCCCCATGCTGTATTTATTTATTTATCTTGCTCCTTTGCACCCCAGTATCTCTACTTGCACATTCATCTTCTGCACATCTACCATTCCAGTGTTTACTTGCTATATTGTAATTACTTCGCCACCATCGCCTATTTACTGCCTTAACTCCCTTATCTTACCTCATTTGCACACACTGTATATAGACTTTTGTTTCCTTTTTTCCCTACTGTATTATTGACTGTATGTTTTGTTTATTCCATGTGTAACTCTGTTGTTGTATGTGTCGAATTGCTATGCTTTATCTTGGCCAGGTCGCAGTTGCAAATTAAAACTTGTTCCCAACATGCCGACCTGGTTAAATAAAGGTAAAATAAAATGATTGTGGACTACAGGTAAAGGAGGACCGAGCAAGCCCCCATTCTCATCAACGGGGCTGTAGTGGAGCAGGTTGAGAGGTGCAAGTTCCTTGGTGTCCACATCAACAAACTATCATTGTCCAAACACACCAAGACAATCATGAAGGCATGACAAAACCTATTCCCCCTCAGGAGACAAAAGATTTGGCATGGGTCCTTAGATCCTCAAAAGGTTCAACAGCTGCACCATCGAGAGCATCCTGACTGGTTGCATCACTGCATGGTATGGCAACTGCTCGGCCTCCTACCTCCTACATCACTGGGGCTAAGCTACCTGCCATCCAGGACCTCTATACCAGGCAGTGTCAGCGGAAGGCCCTGAAAAGTGTCAAAGACCCCAGCCAGACTGTTCTCTCTGCTACCGCATGGCAAGCAGTACCGGAGCACCCAGTCTAGGACCAAAAGGCTTTTCAACAGCTTTTCCCACAAGCACTAAGACTCCTGAACAGGTGGTCAAAACAGCTACCCGGACTATTTGCATTGTGTCCCGCCACCCCCTCTTTTAAGCTGCTGCTACTCTCCGTTTATCATCTATACATAGTCACCTTAACTATACCTACATGTACATATTACCTCAATTAGCCTGACTAACCGGTGCCCCGCACATTGACGCTGTGCCGGTACCACCTGTATATAGCCTCGCTACTGTTATTTTCACTGTCATTTTACGTATTTTTTTTCTCCTCTTTACTTATCTTTTACCTAATACCTATTCTTTCCTTATAAATTGCACTGTTGGTTAGGGCTTGTAAGTAAGCATTTCACTGTAAGGTCTACACCGGTTGTATTCGGCACACGTGACAAATAAAGTTTTGTTTGATTTGACTACTGCCCCCTTGAGAAGATTCACACAAATTACTAGACAGACTCGATCCTCTCAATCCGTATAAGACGTGAGGCACATTTGACAGAAGTACCGAAAGAAACAATTCTCATACCAAACTGTTTTTCATGTTCTAGTAGTCAAAGGTACAGAAGTTTCAGTGTAGCGTGCAACACTAGCGTTAACCCTCCACTACACCACTGCTCGGGACAACCAAAGAGACTGGAAAGGATACGGACAAGCTTCATGTTTGTCGAGGCTGGGGCATTGCACTCTGGACAGTTCGTATTAAATGTCAACACCTGAGGGAGAAATTAGATATATTACTCAAGGGTAAATTGAGGAAAAACTCGACCTAAATTGAGGCATAAAGTCTGGAAATCACCTCATTTCTCATACTGTCAATGTCATTAATGGGCTTTTCCTCTTCCTCCTCGTCTTCAGCCTGAATTAAAAAAAAATAAAAAATATAAGTTGCATTATTCTTATGCTAGATGAAAGTTTATTGGTGAACATGGGCCAAATTACAAAATGGCATCTGCAGAGTCTTGTTTTCTTCTACCCTGTGAGGATTCCACACGCATTGGCACAAGACATGAGGACAGCAACCGAGGCACTGCCTTTCTAACACAGATATGTCCCCTTACAGGAGTAGTGATGTGTCAAGTCAAACTACTCGCCTTTATTCCTAACTGGGCGTCCTGTTGCGGAGTTCTTGTGTAGTTGCAGACTGAGAGAGCCTCATCCTTCTGCGGAGCAAAGGGGTTCTCCACAAAACTGTTCCCAGATGGATCATCAATGACCTACAATAACACACATACTCATGCATCTTAAACAGAGGATCATTCTATAAGAAATCCAGAGTAAAGAAAGAACATTGTACTTTTATTAAACCTGTGCCTTGATTGTATTGCTAGAAATGTTTTATTGCATGTAACTTCAATCTTGTACACAGATGAAGAGGCTTGAGCGATACGATTGGACATACCAGTGTGAATCCACTTTCACCTTCTTTCAACTTCTTCAATTTATCAATGAACTCACTGATTTTCACAGCAACTTCTGGTGCAGTTTCCTTCAAGCATAAACATGATTTAGTCAACACGCAGTAAAGTACACTACTGTTCAAAAGTTTGGGGTCACTTAGAAATGTCCTCGTCTTTGAAAAGCAATTTTTGTCCATTAAAATATCAAATTATTAGACATTGTTAATGTTGTAAAATACTATTGTAGCTGGAAACAGTTGATTTTTTAAAATGGAATATCTACATAGGTGTACAGAGGCCCATTATCAGCAACCATCACTCCTGTGTTCCAATGGCATGTTGTTTTAGCTAATCCAAGATTATCATTTTTAAAGGCTAATTGATCATTGGAAAACCCTTTTGCAATTATGCTAGCATAGATGAAAACTGTTGTTCTGATTAAAGAAACAAAAACGGGCCTTTAGACTAGTTGAGTATGTGGAGCATCAGCATTTTTTGGGTTCGATTACAGGCTCAAAATGGCCAGAAACATAGAACTTTCTTCTGAAACTCGTCAGTCTATTCTCTTGTTCTGAGAAATGAAGGCTATTCCATGTGAGAAATTGCCAAGAAACTGAAGATCTCGTACAACGCTGTGTACTACTCCCTTCACAGAACAGCGCAAACTGGCTCTAACCAGAATAGAAAGAGTGGGAGGCCCCGGTGTAAGAGGACAAGTACATTAGTGTCTAGTTTGAGAAACAGACGGATAAAGTCCTCAACTGGCAGCTTCCTTAAATAGTACCCACAAAACACCAGTCTAAACGTCAACAGTGAAGGCGAAAATAGCCTTCACTCCGGGATCCTTGCCTTCTAGGCATAGTTGCAAAGAAAGCCCTATCTTAGACTGGTCAATAAAAAGAAAAAAGATTGGAAAAAGAACAGACACGCAACAGAGGAACTCTGCCTAGAAGGCCAGCATCCCAGAGTCACCTCTTCACTGTTGACATTGAGAATTATGTTTTGCGGGTACTATTTAATGAAGCTGCCAGTTGAGGACTTGAGGCGCCCGTTTCTCAAACTAGACCCTAATGTACTTGTCCTCTTGCTCAGTTGTGCACCGGGGCCTCCCACTCTGTCTTTTCTGGTTTAAGCCAGTTTGCACTATTAGCTAATCCAAGTTTATCATTTTAAAAGGCTAACACAACGTGCCATTGGAACACAGGAGTGATGGTTGCTGATAATGGGCCTCTGTACGCCTATGTAGATATTCCATTAAAAATATGCTGTTTCCAGCTACAATAGTCATTTTCAAGATTAACAATGTCTACACTGTATTTCTGATCAATTTGATGTTATTTTAATGGACAGACATGTGCTTTTCTTTCAAAAACAAGGATATTTCTAAGTGACCCCAAACTTATGAACGGTAGTGTACGTATGGCATTTAGTAAAATCAAAGTAAACCAAGCTTATACATTTCTTAGTGGCTGGTCTTGCTCCAACCCTGCAACTGCACGGTCTAAGAGGCCTTCGATGGTAGAGAGTGCTAGGGAGCAAGAGGAAAAGTTAATGGCAACTGTACAACTGTTCTGGGACTGCAGCACAGAAGAAATAGCAAGAAAACTTTATAGTTAACACTATCAATGTTTCCCTTTACTGTGGGAACTGTGATCGAGTCAATGCAATATCAGCCACTTTCAATGCAACATACAGAGAAAATAAGATAACTATGCAAGAGATGTTCTTGTATGCAGAGCGCATTGGAGTAGGATTCTATTGCATTGACAGGTGTGACTAAGGCCCATACACTACACAGACCCGTGTGCTTTAACTTCTTATGGCTGGGGGGCCGTATTGAGTAGCTTGGATGAGTAAGGTGCCCAGAGTAAACTGCCTGCTACTCAGGCCCAGAAGCTAAGATAAGCATATTATTAGTAGATTTGGATTTTTCAAAAACTGAAGTTTCTAAAACTGTTTGAATGATGTCTGAGTATAAACAGAACTCATATGACAGGCAAAAACCTGAGAAAAAAATCCAACCAGGAAGTGGGAAATCTGAGGTTTGTAGTTTATATCCAAGAGTGTAAATTTGGTCCGAATGCACTTCCTAAGGCTTCCACTAGCTGTCAACAGAACCTTGTTTCAGGCTTCTACTGTGAAGGGGGAGAGAATAAGAGCTGTTTGACTAAGGAGTCTGCCAGAAGGCCATGAGCTCAATCGGGCGCACGCCCGTGAGAGGCGTGTTCCATTGCATTTCTAAAGACAAAGGAATTCTCCGGTTGAAACATTATTGAAGATTTATGTTATAAACATCCTAAAGATTGATTTTATACATCATTTGACATGTTTCTACGAACTGTAACGGAACTTTTGACTTTGTCTGGCCTGCGCGTTGTGAATTTGGATTTGTGAACTAAACGCGAACAAAAAGGAGTTATTTGGACATAAATGATGGACTTTATCAAACAAAACAAACATTTGTTGAACTGGGATTCCATTCTGATGAAGATCAAAGGTAAGTGAATATTTATAATGCCATTTCTGACTTCTCTTGAATCCACAACATGGCGGGTACCTGTATGGCTTGTTTGTGTCTGAGCGCCGTACTCAGATTATTGCATGGTGTGCTTTTTCCGTAAAGTTCTTTTGAAATCTGACACAACGGTTGCATTAAGGAGAAGTGGATGTGTAATTCCATGTATAACACTTGTATCTTTTATCAATGTTTATTATGAGTATTTCTGTAAATTGATGTGGCTCTCTGCAAAATCACCGGATGTTTTGGAAGCACTAATGTAAACAGATTTTTGGATATAAATATGAACTTCATCGAACCAAACATACAGTACATCACAAAAGTGAGTACACCCCTCACATTTTTGTAAAGATTTGAGTATATATATTTTCATGTGACAACACTGAAGAAATTACACTTTGCTACAATGTAAAGTAGTGAGTGTACAGCTTGTATAACAGTGTACATTTGCTGTCCCCTCAAAATAACACACTGCCATTAATGTCTAAACCACTGGCAACAAAAGTGAGTACACCCCTAAGTGAAAATGTCCAAATTGGGCCTAATTGGCCATTTTCCCTCCCCGGTGTCATGTGACTCGTTAGTGTTACAAGGTCTCAGGTGTGAATGTGGAGCAGGTGTGTTAAATTTGGTGTCATCGCTCTCACACTCCCTCATACTGACTGGTCACTGGAAGTTCAACATGGCACCTCATGGCAAAGAACTGAGGATCTGAAAAAAAAAATAATTGTTGCTCTACATAAAGATGGCCTGGGCTGTAAGAAGATTGCCAAGACCCTGAAACTGAGCTGCAGCACAGTGGCCAAGACCATACAGAGGTTTAATTGGACAGGTTCCACTCAGAACAGGCCTCGCCATGGTCGACCAAAGAAGTTGAGTGCACGTGCTCAGCGTCATATCCAGAGGTTGTCTTTGGGAAATAGACATAGGAGTGCTGCCAGCATTGCTGCAGAGGTTGAAGGGGTGAGGGGGGGTCAGCCTGTCAGTGCTCAGACCATACGCCGTACACTGCATCAAATTGGTCTGCATGGCTGTCGTCCCAGAAGGAAGCCTCTTCTATAGAGTATGCACAAGAATGCTTGTCTTCAGCAAACTGTTTGCAGGCTGACTAAGGACATGGATTACTGGAACCATGTCCTGTGGTCTGATGAGACCAAGAAACATATTTGGTTCAGATGGTGTCAAGCGTGTGTGGCGGCAACCAGGTGAGGAGTACAAAGACAAGTGTGTCTTGCCTACAGTCAAGCATGGTGGTGGGAGTGTCATGGTCTGGGGCTGCATCAGTGCTGCCAGCACTGGGGAGCTACAGTTCATTGAGGGAACCATGAATGCCAACATGTACTGTGACATACTGAAGCAGAGCATGATCCCCTCCCTTCGGAGACTGGGCCGCAGGGCAGTATTCCAACATGATAACGACCCTAAACACACCTCCAAGATGACCACTGCCTTGCTAAATAAGCTGAGGGTAAAGGTGGACTGACCAAGCATGTCTCCAGACCTAAACCCTACTGAGCATCTGTGGGGCATCCTCAAATGGAAGGTGAAGGAGTGCAAGGTCTTTAACATCAACAGCTCCGTGATGTCGTCATGGAGGAGTGGAAGAGGACTCCAGTGGCAACCTGTGAAGCTCTGGTGAACTCCATGCCCAAGAGGGTTAAGGGAGTGCTGGAAAATGGTGGCCACACAAAATATTGACACTTTGGGCCCAATTTGGACATTTTCACTTAGGGGTGTACTCACTTGTTGCCAGCGGTTTAGACATTATTGGCTGTGTTGAGTTATTTTGGAGGGGACAGCAAATTTACACTGTTATACAAGCTGTACACACTACTTTACATTGTAGCAAAGTGTCATTTCTTCAGTGTTGTCACTTTTGTGATGTACATGTATTGCGTAACATGAAGTCCTATAAGTGTCATCTGATGAAGATCAAAGGTTAGTGATTAATTCTCTCTGCTTTTTGTGACTCCTCTCTTTGGCTGGAAAAATTGCTGTTTTTCTGTGACTAGGTACTGACCTAACAATCGTTTGGTGTGCTTTCTTCGTAAAGCCTTTTAGAAATCGGACACTGTGGTGGGATTAACAACAAGTATATATTTAAAATGGTGTAAAATACTTGTATGTTTGAGGAACTTTAATTATGAGATTTGTTTGAATTTGGTGCCCTGCACTTTCACTGGCTGTTGTCATATCGATCCTGTTAGTGGGATTTCAGCCATACAAAGTTAACCAATCAGAGCTGCAGTATCCCTATACGCAAATAAACCATTGCCATACATGGATCTGTGCCATTCACTTTGATCTGGACTGTCTTTACAGCATAAGTGGTCACGAGTAGATGCGCTTGTTTTAAGATCAAAGCGAGAGCTGCATGTAGTCACGTGTGCACACAGTTCATATTCTTTGCGAATAAGTGAGCTATTAGCCCAGTTATAGCTAATTGCTTGTCAGCAATGGTGGAGTGGTTGCTTCCTACAAGAGCACAAAACATGTGCATTTCTATCCTTTGAAAAGCAAGTCTGGTAAAAAGCTTTTTCTGTCTTAAAGGGGCAGTGTTACAATTTGAGACAGGCTTGAATAAACCAAGTAACCAATAGGCAGGTGGTAGCATCATTTGTCTGATTCTTAATAATAAATGGTATGGGAATAATAATGTAAAAAGGTTTCTTGCATCAACCACCACAACATTTTCAGTCACCTTGTCTGAATGACCAGTGGAAAAACAGGTTAATGTCAATCCCTACATGTTTTTTGGAATTCTTATGAATGTAGGCCTACATTGAACACCACACATTGAAATAGATCCGCTATCATTCAGCCAATGTTCAAATTTGATGGGATGCATTTTGTCCTTTAAATTTTTTTAATGGTAGGCCACTGATCAATTGGCGACTGTTATAACTAACTTAAACGGGTACAGCCTCAGTGTTCACAGTAGAATTTTGACAACATTGATGTGTGCGCAACTGACCTGAAATTTGCTCAGTGCCGAAAAAATGGAGGCAACATTGAATGCCGGAAGCAAAAGTGATTGCTGTCCTCATGAAATTGCTTACATAAAAATGACCATATATACTGATTGTTTTAAGCAAAACTACCAAAACTATTGCTTATAGTGAACCGGAACAATCAAAATAAAATACAATACAATGTAAGCCCCGATCAGCATGTAGGCTACAGTATAGCCAGATGAGTAGTCTCTCCAGGGGTAGCATAGGCTACTTTTATTCCGGTAAAACACAATTTAACAGTACATTTGATTTAAAAAATGACATAGCAAATGGCATTGGTTGTCGGCAAATTACATTGGCTGTCACTCAACTAATTAAGCACAAGCCATTTAACATATATTTGAATGGTGAAGGTGATGCACAGATGTGCCAGATCAGAAAAAAATCTACCCTTCGTTGGTCAGCACACAAAGCTGCGCAGTTTGACTAGGCTACTGATATTGCCTGGGGTTGTTATGCATGCAAAATGACTTGGAGATCAATGACTGTCAACATGATTACATGCTTAGTTCCACACTGAAGGAGAGGATGCAGTTGTCACAAAATTAGGTATTTTCAGAAGGTAGAAAGTAATTGGAGCCAATTGTTTTAGTGAATCAGATTTTGAACCGACTTTGACCGATGCATGCTACAATTGGATCGTTATGGATGCCCAGACTGACGCACTCAAATCTTAAACATTTGAACAGCTGACCAATACATATTGGTGAATTGTTACATTCCTACTGTATAAACAAAAAGGATAAATGATTCCAGTAATATGGCTAAGAGGAATCTCAACAGTAAAATACAGTTATTGGATGAACAGACGAGGAAATTCTCTAGATCTGAGACCAAGCTAGCAATTCTAAGGCCGACAACAGGTGACCCTAATTTCTGGAATCAGTGGCAACCTGACAGTGCCTGAAAAGTGAAAATTGTTATCCAAATCAACAAAAAGTTGAGGGAGTACTTACAGCCCTTTTGTGTGTATGGGGGTATTTCAAAATCCAGTTCAGGGATTCTGGTGGTTGCACTGTCTGCTTTGACAACTTCTCGATTCATATCCTACAAAACACGATAACAAAACAGACTAAATATACAATAAAAGATCATCAAATACAGTTAGCCAACTAAGAAAACAGTATGAATCTATATAAAATCAGTGTGCTGCATCTAGCCCGGTCCTAAGTGAACCCTCTTGGGTTCTCATGGGAAACATTGACGACGGCACAAACAATATGTACAACAGTCCTGACAATCTGTCTAAACGTTAACAATTCTCACTTGTGATAGTTTTAGATATGAAAGTAACATTCCAAAGGCTTCCTATCATCAAGAAATAATTGTCGAAAAACAAAGGTAAAATTAATCTAAACATCATTTTCTTTTTTTTTTCTTTTTTTTTACACGAAATCCACACAGCCATACCGTTGAACGGTTTTCCCATTACAGCAACAGTGATTATGTTAATGCTGGCTCTAGTGTTATTTTTGGAGGAATTGTGTGTGTCACAGAGTGACAATACTTGTGATGAACAGAATCAACCACCTCTGCATTATCACCATAGTTGCTTTGCGAGGTGTTAACAGTGGAAGGGGTTAACTTCTTTGGGACTGGGGGGCAGTATTGAGTAGCTTGGATAAAAAGATGCCCAGAGTAAACTGCCTGCTAATCAGGCCTAAAAGCTAGAATATGCATATAATTAGTAGATTTGGATAGAAAACACTGAAGATTCTAAAACTGTTTGAATGATGTCTGAGTATAACAGAACTCATATGGCAGGCAAAAACCTGAGAAAAAAATCCAACCAGGAAGTGGGAAATCTGAGGTTCGTAGTTTTAAGTCATTGCCAATCGAATATACAGTGTCTATGGGGTCATATTGCACTTCCTAAGGCTTCCACTAGATGTCAAGTCTTTAGAACCTTGTTTGAAGGGCGAGAGAATGAGAGCTGTTTCAACCAGGTGTCTGGCATGAGCTGATCACGCGTGCTCCCGTGAGAGGTAGCTGCATTCCATTGCATTTCTAAAGACAAAGGAATTCTCCAGTTGGAACATTATTGACGATTTGTTAAACATAAAGATCGATTCTACACATCGTTTGACATGTTTCTACGGACTAACGGAAATGTTTGACTTTTCGTCTGGACCTACTGATCGCGACTCATGCATTTGGATTTGTGAACTAAATGCGAACAACAAGGAGGTATGACAAATTATGGACTTTATCAAACAAAAACTATTGTGGAACTGGGATTCATGGGAGTGCATTCTGATGAAGATCAAAGGTAAGTGAATATTTATATTGCTATTTCTGACTTCTGTTGACTCCACAACATGGCGGGTATCTGTACGGCTTGTTTTTGTGTCTCAGCATTGTACTCATTATTGAATGGTGTGCTTTTTCCATAAAGTTTTTGAAATCTGACACAGCAGTTGCATTATGGAGAAGTGGATCTAAAATTCCATGCATAACACTTGAATCTTTTATCAATGTTTTATGAGTATTTCTGTAAATTGATGTGGCTCTCTGCAAAATCACCAGATGTTTTGGAACTACTGAACATAACACGCCAATGTAAACAGATTTTTGGATACAAATATGAACTTTATCAAACAAAACATACATGTAGTGTGTAACATGAAGTCCTATGAGTGTCATCTGATGAAGATCAAAGGTTAGTGATTCATTCTCTCTTTCTGCTTTTTGACTCCTCTGGCTGGAAAAATGGCTGTTTTTCCATGACTAGGTGCAGACCTAACATAATCGTTTGGTGTGCTTTCGTAGTAAAGCCTTATTGAAATCGGACACTGTGGCTGGATTTACAACAAGTTTATCTTAAATGGTCTAAAATACTTGTGTTTGAGGAATTATAATTATGGGATTTCTGGTGTTTTGAATTGGGCGCCCTGCAATTTCACTGGCTGTTTGTGAGGTGGGACGCTACCGTCCCACATATCCCAGAGAAGTTAACCAAGGTTAAGAGTTAGCCATTGTTATGTAAATACAAGCTGAAAAGTACCAGTGGCCTCACCTTGGCCCCAAGTCAGAGCAGGTCCAGAGGACATCGCCCGGTAAGAGAGGTGAAATCAAAAAAGCCTCAGACTTTCGTGTTAAAACACTTGAGTAGGCCTAAATCCTCAACTTTTCTAGCATCTCTAAACACCTGTGTGTAAAGGAAGAAGGACGCCAGAAAAAATACTAAATCAGCTGCAACTGTGTGTAACAGTGTATATTTTGTATTTGTAAAATGATTTTGATGTGATATTAAAATTGTTCATAGACGTGCTTCTAGAACTGCTTCAAAATTGCAAATCTATTTGAGGTTAGATTGAGTATCAGGCTGTTTCGGCTGCCAGAGCCAGTTTACCTCTGAACATAATGGTTTATTTCTCATGTTTTTCTTTTTATTATTTAACTCTACAACATTGGGAAAGAGCTTGTAAGTATTTCACTGTATGGGCTACTTACACCTGTTGTATTTGGTGCATTTGACAAACATTTGATCTTGGACAGTAAAGGAATAGGCTAGCCCACACTCCTTAACAGCTCATCTTGAGCTTGCCTAGTCGCAGATCTGTTTCTCCTCTTGCCAATGCCAACTCCATTAATGTTTGGCATGACAATGAGTGACATGACAGCTAGCACAGACAGGCAATCAGGCTAGCTAGTATTCCCAATTGTTGCTAGCCACGCACATATACATAGAAAAAAAACATCCCTTGTTGGTCACAAATGTCAAATAAAATTATATTTGAATTTACTCTGCGGATTGGGTTGGTCCTAGAGGGTCGAAATTCTTGCCAATATATCAACAGGAAAGTATTAAACCGACTTCAAAAAAGGGTCTCTGTGTGGCAAATAAGATTTCTTTGCTCGTGACCAAAAGCATATGCACAAGACGCAAGTACATGCACACATACTAACAGGTCTTGCAGGTGTTTATGGTTTTGCACAAGTGCCAAGTGATTGAAATTTCAACAGCAGTACCAGTGCTCTAAAATGTTGGGTAATAATACTTTCCTATAGATATTGTCTCAAATTATTTCTACCAACCTCAGACAACCAGTAGAGTAAATTAGTGTAATTCTAAACATTCTGGCTTGTAAGGAAACTTAACAAGTTTTGTTTTAGACTGTATACCAAGAATTGGGATTTTTGGTATATTATCTAAATAAATCCCAGCACATTTTGTAGACTCATTCAGCAGCAACAAGTGAAAATAAGGAATCCAGTACAGAATAAAAATATTCCAAAACATGCATCCTGTTTGCAACACAGAACTAAAGTAATATTGCCAAAAATGTGTCAAAGCAATTCACTTTTTGTCCTGAATAAAAAAAAAGTGTTATATTCGGGCAAAATCAAAACACATTACTGAGTACCACTCTCCATATTTTCAAGCATAGTGGTGGCTGCATCATGTTAAGGGTACGCTTGTAATCGTTAATGACTGGGGAGTTTTTCCAGGATAAAAATAAACCGCATGGAGCTAAGCATAGTCATATTCCTAGAGGAAAACCTTGTTCAGTTTGCTTTCCACCAGACTCTAGATGAATTCACCTTTCAGAAGGACAATAACCTAAAACAAGGCCAAATCTACACTGGAGTTGTTTACCAAAACAACATTGATTGTTCTTGAGTGGCCCAGTTTTGACTTAAATCTGCTTGAAAATCTATGGCAAGACTTAAATGGTTGTCTAACAATGATCAACAAGCAATTTGATAGAGCTTCAATTTTGAAATGAAGAAACGGGCAAATGTTGCACAACTCAAGTGTGGAAAGCTCTTAAGAGACCCAGAAAGACAGCTGTATTCGCTGCCAAAGGTGATATTGACTCAGGGCTGTGAATAGTTACGCAAATTAGATATTTCTAATTTATTTCCAAAAAGGTGTCATTATGGGGTATTGTGTGTAGATGGCTGAGAAATGATTGAATCAATTTTGAATTTAGGTTGTAACAACAAAATGTGGAATAAGCCAAGGGGTATGAATACTTTGAAGGCATTGTATATTTCACTAGTTTAACCATTTTTTTAAAAAAAAAATTGAAAATGTTTAATGCTAAATTTTACTGGCTCTAGAAAGAGTTTCCATACATAACTAGTTGATTGTAACGGGCTAATGTAATGCTCCATTAGCTGTTACAAGATAGTCAAATTCTGTTCTACGCCAAACAGTACCGATCATGTAACGGCTAACATGGAGCATCACAATAGCCCATTACAATCTGCTAGCTACTTCCCATATATAGTGAGTGACCGTGTAGCAGTTCGTTAATTTCCCCTCCCTAGTTAGATAGGCTACCTGTTTTGACTTGACATTGAGTGTGTAGGTGATGCCTTGATCCTGTATGCGACCAGCTGATTGGATTTCAGTGTTTGACCAACTGCAGTTGGGGCAGGTGAAAGAACTGACGATAATTTCTTTGAAGAAAGGAATCTTCGTAAGAAGAATACGTGTCATTCCCTACAAAGAGTGAGAGAAAACATGTTGGATGACAGTCAATCATACAGAATTAGACAATTCAATACGTTCACTTAACTGGTCTGTGTGTTAGCTAGCTCGTTAACGTTACCTAGCTAGCTACTTACATTTTGGTAACAATTCATGCACAGACTCTCGATTTCGGTGGGTTGACTGTCTTCATCATCAGCATCGATCTCCTTGAAAACACTACCGCCACGGACATTTTCCTCTGCGATGACGGACATTATTTCACTTCACGAGAGTTGTCGATAACAAATGAACTGTTATTTTGTATATGCCGTCCGCTGTTTCTGGAACTTTCTATTACAACCGAAGGTGCGGTTCAAAACGCACGTTTCAACTCTGCGTTTCTCCTTGTCCCAGAAATAAACGTGAAATACATCTACTTCTTTGGTGGAAAATGTCACATGTTATGCGCGCATGCGTCAATGAATGTTTCGTCATTTTGCAGGGAGTGGCCTTGTTAGTTATTTAAAGCGTCTAAACGGGATCCTTAGAACGTCCCATTTTTTAAAATGTTATTTATTTATTTAACCTTTCTTTAACTAAGCAAGTCAGTTGACATCAAATTCGTATTTACAATTGACACCCTACCCAGTCAAATGTGCGCTGCCCTATGGGACTCCCAATCACGAGTTTGGGGAGTTTCTCCCATTCTTCTCTGCAGATCTGCTCAGGCTCTGTCAGGTTGGATGGAGAGCGTCGCAGATGTGATACAGCCTGGATTCGAACCATAGTAGTGACGCCTCTTGCACTGAGATGCAGTGCCTTAGCACTGAAATGCAGTGCCTTAGCACGCTGCACCACTCGGGAGCCCATACATATTGTTTGTGTCAATTTAAAAATAATATGAATGGGCAAAAATGTAGCGCAATGGTCATCAAGCCAAAAACGCCATAAAAGGCCCCAGACAGAAGTAAATTAACAAATATAATTTTATATATATCTTGAATGACCACTTTTTCACGAATGTAATGGTATAATCGTCAAGCACATTCAAAAGATTAGGGGACATGACCCGGAAGTAAAGTGGAAGATGTCATCACGAAAGATGGGGAATCAATTAAGATGTCCCACTCAGGCTGTTAACCCTTTTTTTTTTATATACGTCTGTCCGCTTAACGGGGTGGCTCTCCCATTGGCACCAATGTGATAGCAGCTGGGTCTGGTCTGCTTAGTTAATTGATTCGATATGAACCAGTAAGAATAATCGAGTAGGATGTCTCACTTCCTTCTGACGTCTCTTTCACATATAATATCCCATAGAAATAGTTAAGAGGACACATTGTATCTGTCCCATGATGGTGTCTGTGAGAACATGGACAGCGTCATTGAGGCCATCTCAATTTTGAACAGAACCCTGGATGGAATTATGTGATCCTTAACCCATAGAGTTCCACCCAGTTGACTACTTAAAAATTGTGAAAGTCCTCAATTGTGCTGCCCATGCGAAAGCAAACTTTTTGGCACTAGAGTCCTCTAGCTCTATCAAGAACTAGGGAAAATACGTTTTGCATAACCTGATACCCCAGGTAGGCAGAGTATGCACATTTTAGGCCTTTTGAAGGCCCTCGGATCAAATCTCCCACTTAGTCTTAGTCTCAACTGTGGCGAGTTAGAATAAACAAGGTTCCATTGAAAAATATGGTTGTGCATCAGCAGTATTCCTCATGTCAGTCACTGATAGTCAATTAGCCCATGTCAGCAAATATTTTAGATAGCTAAATTAGCTGATCACTATCTAAACGTGTTATCAAAATCAAACTACTGGCCCCATTGATTTTGTTAGGCAGTCTCACTCAGATATATTCAAAACATTTCTCTCCAACCTATGGCAAAATGTGTAGAATGCAGGTAATTAGTAATACAATTGCAAAATCCTCTGCCCCTTGCAAAATGTGTAAAACTGAAGCAAATTTGCTTTAAAACTGAAACATTTTCTCTACACCCCATGACAAAAATGTGGAGAATTGCATGACATTAACTCTAAAAATGTCTCTCCAGTAGCAAGAGGGAGTCCACTACAATGTTTTGCTTGCAATATGGGGGAGAGTGAGGTATGGAAGTTTGGTCTGTACCAAACCTCCATGCCAAAACTCTACTTATTTCTGGCAGACCTCAGACAAGAATATAACCAAATGGTCTACTCACTGCATCTTTATTTAATGGAAACTGTTCATATGGTAAACTAAACAAAGCAGTTTGTTGTGAGATTTGGGCCTCAAAACATTGTCAGTGGGTCATCAGAGTGTTAGCTACGATATATGCGACTTCGATGAGTCACCGGATTCCATTATCAGGCACTAGTAGGAATGTGCCTTGCACAAATTTGACTTATGCACACCATCTTATTTAGATAATTCCCCTCACAAAAAATAAAATAACTGTCCTTCTCAATCTGTGTATAAGGGAAGCCTACTTAATTTCCCTTCATTGAATTGAGGAATTGGGTGTGAAAACAAATTTAAAAAAAAGTCAAGGCCAATGACAAATAATTTATTCTCCAGGACTCAAAATGTAGACAAACTTTTGTTCCTTAAAATCTCACTGTCTTGGACAGTGTACATCTTCAAGTATCTAAAACATACATAGCAGCTATTATCAATTCAAATTACTGACCAGCCTTGGCTTTACTACAGATTGGGCCACTGGGGTTATGTGCTTTGTGTTTACAGGATAATGACATTGGGTTTAATCGACTTCCTCAATGGTGGGGCCTGAGGATCCACCACCTCCAGGAGCAGCACCGGCACCACCAGCACCTGGGAAGCCTCCAGGCATTCCTCCGGGCATACCGCCTGTCATACCACCGGCACTCTGGTACAGCTTGGTGATGATGGGGTTGCACACCTTCTCCAGCTCCTGTTGCTGGTGCTCATACTCTTCCTTCTCCGCAGTCTGAAACAAATACACAGATTAAGATGAATTGATTTCCCTTCTTGTCACGTTATGGTAATAACTTGGTTTTAAAATAATGATGGGCACATCAATATACTGTACCTGGTTCTTATCCAGCCAGGCAATGATCTCATTGCACTTGTCCAGAATCTTAGTCTTGTCCTCGTCGCTGATCTTGCCCTGCAGTTTCTCATCCTCCACGGTAGATTTCATGTTGAAAGAGTAAGACTCTAGTGAGTTCTTAGACGAGACCTTGTCACGCTGCACATCATCCTCACACTTGTACTTCTCAGCCTCCTGGACCATGCGCTCAATGTCCTCCTTGCTCAGGCGACCTGGGTAGACATTTTTTGAAGGGTTAAGTTAAGGATCATACACTATCCAAGTGTGCATATTGTAATCAAATTTCACTTTGGTCACATATGCTGTTGTTTACCTTTGTCATTGGTGATGGTGATCTTATTCTCCTTGCCAGTGCTCTTATCAACGGCAGAGACATTGAGGATGCCATTAGCGTCAATGTCGAAGGTGACCTCAATCTGAGGAACACCGCGAGGTGCAGGGGGGATTCCAGTCAGCTCAAACTTGCCCAACAGGTTGTTGTCCTTGGTCATGGCCCTCTCACCCTCATACACCTGGAGGATACAGTCAATATTAGCAAAACATACATGTCTTCAAATGAGAAGTACATTTCACTAAAAGCCGCTCAAGACATCCAAGGAATGTATTGGGCAATCTTTGGTCTTTCAACCGCTGGTGGAAACAACAAATAGCAGGAGTAAACGGCATCACAGATAGTGGCCAAAGGAATGAGGAAACATTGCCCTGAAATGGGCATTTCTTGCAGGCCCCCCCCTCACCTGAATGAGCACACCAGGCTGGTTGTCTGAGTAGGTGGTGAAGGTCTGGGTCTGCTTGGTTGGGATGGTGGTGTTACGTTTGATCAGGACGGTCATGACACCTCCAGCGGTCTCAATACCCAGGGAGAGGGGTGTGACGTCCAGCAAAAGCAGGTCCTGGACATTCTCAGACTTGTCACCTGAAAGTATGGCTGCCTGGACAGCTGAAAATGAGAATGGGAGGTTAGACACATGGAAAAACATTACTGTAGACGCAATGTGCCATTGTCGCTCAGACATCCAAGGAAGGTATTGGGCCATCTTTGGTCTTTCAACCTCTGGTGGAAACTACGAATGGCAGGATTAAACTTCATCACGGCGAAACTATTGATTTAAGGCTCATTATAGAAGCCCATTGGCCACAGAGCAAACAAGATTATCAGTGATTCACCTGCGCCATAGGCCACAGCTTCGTCGGGGTTGATGCTTTTGTTGAGCTCTTTGCCGTTGAAGAAATCTTGGAGCAGTTTCTGGATCTTGGGGATACGAGTGGAGCCTCCGACCAGGACGATGTCGTGTACCTGGGCTTTGTCCATCTTTGCGTCGCGGAGGGATTTCTCCACTGGGTCAAGGGTGCCACGGAAAAGGTCTGCATTGAGCTCCTCAAAGCGAGCCCTGGTGATGGAGGTGTAGAAGTCGATTCCCTCGTACAAAGAGTCGATCTCGATGCTGGCCTGGGTGCTGGAGGACAGGGTGCGCTTTGCCCTCTCACATGCGGTGCGGAGACGGCGAACAGCCCTCTTGTTGTCGCTGATGTCTTTCTTGTACTTGCGTTTGAACTCCGCGATGAAGTGGTTGACCATGCGGTTGTCAAAGTCTTCTCCACCCAGATGAGTGTCTCCAGCAGTGGACTTGACCTCAAAGATGCCATCCTCGATGGTCAAGATGGACACGTCAAAGGTGCCGCCACCCAGATCAAAGATAAGGACATTCCTTTCAGCACCGACCTGAAACAGAAGAGAACACTCAGTATTTGCACTTATAAAAACAAACTAGAAACCAAATGACAAATGGCTATGTATTCCAGGGCTGGGGTCAATTAAAACTGAAATTTAACACAAAAAAAGGCATCTATTTTCATTGATTTCTCAAAACACTGAGTAGAATCAATTTATTTCAAAAGTTATTCGAGTTTAAACAATCGTTTTATTTTTTTAATCACTTCCTGAATTAACCGCCATCAAAATCGACCCTAGCTGATGTATTCACTCCGACATCCAGGAAGGTGTTGGGCTATTTTTGGTTTTACAACCACTGGTGGAAACTATGAATGGCAGGCATAAACTTAACCATAGGGACAAACTAGATTTAATGTGCTATCAACTAATTGAAATGAACAAATTATCTTTAAAGGATCATTACAATTTCAATAAAACATAACTAGACCTTAACCTCTAAAAGATATGGGTCTCACCTTCTTGTCCAAGCCATAAGCAATAGCGGCAGCAGTTGGCTCATTGATGATTCGCAAAACGTTCAGACCAGAGATTGTTCCAGCATCTTTGGTTGCTTGGCGCTGAGAGTCATTGAAGTAAGCTGGAACTGTTACAACCGCGTTTGATACAGTCTACAAAGAAAGATGGGGGGGGGGGGGGGGGGGGGAGAAAGGGTGGGAATGAATAGACTTATTGTCAATAATACCCTGAACCCACTGGGCACACCACAATTTCAAAGTGGAACATTTTTGGATGAGATCAATTTGATTTCAACCTTTTCACCCACTCAAAAAGGACAGCCAGAAGTTTGAATTCCCAATGTGTTATCAACCATCTAACCATGTGTAAGGTCTTAAAGCGTAACCAAATTGCAACAAAAAGTGTCTAATTTTTGGTTAAGTTGTCATCTAAATGTGTCATCACTGCACATTCAACCATTTAAAAGTTCAAATGGGAATAAAATGTGCTATTATATGAAGCACAACCAAATGACCTGGATTGCGAGTCATCAATGCTGATCTAGATTCTGCGCAGATTATTATAGCGATTGTGAAGATTCACCAACCTGCAACCTTTCCACACTTTCTATGATTACACAAGACATTTATAGTTAGTAGCCTCAAAATGTGGCCATGGATGGGTTACTCATTTAAGGTTGAATAAATACTGTTATATTAGTTCGTAAAATAGCCGTAACTTCTGTTAATAGGCCCTTTACTGGATTCAAAAGTGATATTGAATTGAGTTTGGTTGTCAAAGCAAAAAATATCAACATTTGAAGGAGATGTATCTTTTGTGCCACTGACAGTCTGGCTTAATTCCAGTTTGTCAACAAATGTATAATTGAGATGTTGGATTCACGTCTCAATCAAAAATAAGGAATAGGACTAAATCAAACTACTGTATTTAAAGTGCATTTAAAGGTAGATTTAGTCATATTCTTTATCTTTTTGGTTGAGATGGAGACGAGAATCCAACAAGTTACCATGACTAAATTAGAAATGAACCAACGCTTGAAACCCTAGGACGATACGCATTAGTGAAAATATCTATACACACACACAGTTGAAGTCGGATGTTTACATACACCTAGGTTGGAGTCATTAAAACTTGTTTAACCACTCCACAAATCTCTTGTTAACAAACTATAGTTTTGGCAAGTCTGTTAGGACATCTACCTTGTTGGAAAAATTACTTTTCATGCACAATTGTTTAGACAGATCATTTCACTGTATCACCAATTCCAGTGGGTCAGAAGTTTACATACACTAAGTTGACTGTGCCTTTACAGCTTGGAAAATTCCAGAAAATGTCATGGCTTTAGAAGCTTCTGATAGGCTAATTGACATCATTTGAGTCAATTGGAGGTGTACCTGTGGAAGTATTTCAAGGCCTACCTACAAACTCAGTGCCTCTTTGCTTGACAGCATGGGGGAAAAATAATCTAAAGAAATCAGCCAAGACATCAGAATATTTTTTTGTAGACCTCCACAAGTCTGGTTCATCCTTGGGAGCAATTTACAAACACCTGAAGGTACCACTTTCATCTGTACAAACAATAGAAAGCAAGTATAAACACCATGGGACCACGCAGCTGTCATACCACTCCTAAAGATGAAAATACTTTAGTGCGAATCAATCCCAGAACAACAGCAAAGGACCTTGAAGATCCTATAGAACATGTGGGCAGAACTGGAAGGAAAAAAAAGTGCGAGCAAGGAGGCCTACAAACCTGACTCAGTTACACCAGCTCGGTCAGGAGGAATGTGCCAAAATGCACCCAGTGGGTCAAGACAAAAAAAAAAAAAAAGATATCTTCCTCATTGTCAACTGCATTTATTTTCAGAAAACGTAATGTGTAAATATTTGCATGAACATAACAAGATTCAACAATTGAGACAAACTGAACAAATTACGCAGAAATGTTTTTGTTTCCCCTGAACAAGGGGGGGGGGGGGGGGGGCTGCATTAAGTACTGCAGTGCATCTCATGGACTGCACCAGATTTGCCATTTATTGCTGTGAGATGTCACGCCCCCACAAAGGCACCTGCAGGTTCCCGGACACTTCTGAGAATGGCCTTAACCATAACCCTCCGAGCCAACAAGTCCCAGACGTTCAGAGCCGGGCTCGTCACTGGCCATGGCAGGACACTGACATTCCGGGTCTTGCAGGAAATCAGGCAGAGCGCTCAATATGCCTGGTGGCATTGTCATGCTGGAGGGTCTGGTCAGGATGAGCCTGCAGGAAGGGTACCACATGAGGAAGGAGGATGTCTTCCCTGTAATGCACAGCATTGGGATTGCCTGCAATGACAACAAGTTCAGCCCGGGTGATGCTGTGACACAACGCCCCAGACCATGACGGACCCTCCACCTCAATCAATCCCGCTCCAGAGTACAGGCCTCAGTGTAATGCTCATTCTTTCAATGATAAACGCAAATCCGACCATCACCCCTGGTGAGACAAAACCGCGACTCGTCAGTGAAGAGCACTTTTTGCCAGTCCTGTCTGGTCCAGCAACGGTGGATTTGTGCCCATAGGTGACGTTGTTGCCAGTGATGTCTGGTGAGGACCTGCCTTACAACAGGCCTACAAACCCGCAGTCCAGCCTCTCTCAGCCTATTGCGGACAGTCTGAGCACTGATGAGGGATTGTGCGTTCCAGGTGTAACTCAGGCAGTTGCCATCCTGTACCTGTCCCGCATGTGTGATGTTCGGATGTACCGGTCCTGTGCAGATGTTACGTGGTCTGCCACTGCGAGGATGATCAGCTGTCCGTCCTGTAGCGCCGTCGTCTCACAGAACGGACATTGCCATTTATTGCCCTGGCCACATAGGCAGTCCTCATGCCTCCTTGCGGCATGCCTAAAGGACTTTCACGCAGATGAGCAGGGACCCTGGGCATCTCCCCCCCAGCGTCAGTAGAAAGGCCTCTTTAGTGTCCTAAGTTTTCATAACTGTAACCTTAATTGCCTACTGTCTGTAAGCTGTTAGTGTCTTAATGACCATCCCACAGGTGCATGTTCATTAATCATTTATGGTTCATTGACCAAGCATGGGAAACAGTGTTTAAACCCTTTACAATGAAGTTATTGGTTTTTAATAATTATCTTTGAAAGACAGAGTCCTGAAAAATTGACATTTATTTTTTTGCTGATAGACACAGTTACATATCAGCATATTATTTAAGAGATAGTATTGTGCTAATGATACGCTAGGTTCGGCTAGACAAACTCCAGTAGTTCCCTTCATAACTTGTTCTCAATCAAGGTTAACTGGGAGCATGATTTCAGCACTTATTTCCATCAAAACTCATGGCGCGCTCGTCCCTCTGCAGAAGACATATGGTGAGCAATATGTTCAGAACGTCGAATCGCAATAAAAATCAGTATCGAATCGCAATGCATATAGAACTGAGAGTCAATACATATTGTATCAGCACTTACGCATCGTGATAATATTGTAATGCGAGATCCCTGGCAATTGCCAGCCCTAATATGTATTGTCTATTTTTTTTGTTGAACCCTGGGTTGAATTTAAATCAGTAGCTGTTGATGACTTTGCAAATGCTATATAGGCCTAAATAGTATACATATCATTAATGAAAGTATGGTTACGTTACATTTGCTTTGTTAAATCTAACGTTTAGAATGACTTGGACAGCAACAGTACATCCATTTAGTTAAGGGAAATTCCAAATCTCACGATAGCACATTGGTAGTAATTGTCTGTGACAATTATCAAAGTGTTGCTTGGTTAAAACCCTAGATGGGAGACCAAATGGATAGCTGTAGATAGATTAACTCGCCAGTAGGAGGTGCTGACCAGACTTTTTTTCTGATTGTGAATAAAATGTAGAAAATCTGAGATTGTTTCAAATCAAATTTTATTGATCACATACATGTTATTGTAGCGAAATGCTTGAGTTAAAAAAATTTAAAAAATCCTGGCTGTATGTAATAACAATTCTGGTCTAATGTAAGAAATAAACAAATTATACTGCAAAGTTGCCTAGGGGCTAGAAGCATGGCTGCCCTCTCTACCGGCGCCATTTTCTCAAAGGTACAAATGCAACATATTTTATACAAGGTTTGTCTATTTGAAAATTGGTTACCATAATCCTGTGGTTGAAATTTCACCATCAAAACAGTTGATGACTTAATACATTGGATTTGAAGTTTCCACATCACAATACATTGACAAATTACATTGAAACAATGTTGATTCAACCAGTTTGTGCCCAGTGGGCAATGCATTTCAAACTCACCTTCCCGAGGTAGGCCTCTGCAATCTCCTTCATCTTGACCAACACCATGGAGGAGATTTCCTCAGGGTAGAAGCTCTTGGTCTCGCCTTTGTATTCAACCTCCACTTTGGGGCGTCCGCTGTCACTGATGACGTTGAATGGCCAGTGCTTCATGTCGGATTGAACCACGGTATCCTCAAACCTTCTGCCAATCAAACGCTTAGCATCTGGAATACACAAATGAAAGTCTTATTGATTGCATTAGACATACTCCAATCATACCAACTGACCTTTGGTTTCTCACTCAGACATCCAAGGAAGATACTAGAACCATGTTTGGTTATAAAACCTCTAGTGGAAACAACAAATGTCAGGAATCAACTGAATCTAAGTGAACCAAGTTATATCGTCAAATTTAACCATCATTAAAACACACACCTTCAATGACATCTAGCAGAACAAACTTACCAAAAACTGTGTTGCAGGGGTTCATGGCAACCTGATTCTTGGCAGCATCACCGATGAGCCTCTCAGAGTCAGTGAAGGCAACGTAGCTTGGAGTGGTCCTGTTGCCCTGGTCATTGGCAATGATTTCAACCTTGCCATGCTGGAACACACCCACGCAGGAGTAGGTGGTCCCGAGATCGATGCCGACCGCTGTTCCCTTAGACATGGTTACTGTGATGAGATAAATAAATATGTAATGCTGAGAAGTCATATCAATAGGTGGCAGTCATGATCACTCAAGGTAAAGTATGAGACTTGGACTGTGGATTATGAGTCACACCAAAGATCATAGAGCAACTTCCTATATGGGGAAATACGATGACTCATTCAATTCCTAAAAATGGTGACTAATCCTGTTCGAGGAAAAGTAAGGCACTCAGTGTCATTCCTGCGCTGGCATTGGATGGGCCAGACAGACATCTTAGGCAGGGCAAAAGGACCTGCCAGGCTGAATCCCAATTCACCCACTTCGCCTCCCCACCTGCGCGTTCACCGCCGCCATTTGCACAAGCGTCCCAAAGTTGAGGGAGTGGAAATTATTGAGGGTGTAGGGGCTAATTAGACACTCAGTTGGCCAATTCGATCAGAGGCAGCAAGGCTGCGTGCCTCAGTGCTATCCCGACAGGCACTGCAATATATTTTGAGTTTCATAAAAAAGAACGGAGAGGCATGCCTAATTATGTCACGTGCATTTGTTCATGTCTGATCTCGAGACATGACACATGTAACTGATGAATGATGCTCCCGAGTGGCGCAGTGGTCTAAGACACTGCATCTCAGTGCAAGTAGTATCACTGCAGTACCTGGTTTGAATCCAGGCTGCATCACATCCAGCCGTGATTGGGAGTCCCATAGGGCGGTGCACAATTGGCCCAGCGTCGTTCGGGTTTGGCCGGGTAGGTCGTCATTGTGAATAAGGATTTGTAATTAACTGGCTTATCTAGTTAAATAAAATATGAAATACTTCCCAAATGAAATGTTACTGAGGTTTATAGCTTGTAAAATGACAGGGGGGATTTGTTCATTTGAATTTCATGCTGGTTTTATTGAAAAGTGGAACATTAACTGTATCATTCAAGTCAGGAGTGTATCCCAAATTTGATGGGTTTCTTGATCCAATCGCCACTCGTTGAAAGTCACCCTCCGTTTCATCAGCCACACCTTCCGAGCGAGGGGGTGGTTTGTGATTCCCAACGGACCATTGTAAAGGCTAGGCAACCGTTAGCCTATTCATAGATACTAACTACCGTTAGCGCCTATTGATGAAGGCATCTTCTACCTGGAGGACTTTTGTTAAAGAGTCCTGACGCGTGCTCTAAACATGAACATGAGTCAATTGCGGAAAATATATTTCATATCAGCAATAATTTTAATAAAACAAATGACTACAATATTGTAATTACTACAACTTCATAGGCTGTGTTCCCACACAGCCATATCTCCATGTTACAGCGATTGTTTACGGAAGACAGACGACACACAGGTATTTAACCATCTAGCATGCTCAAACACCTGTGTATATGGGTAACTGGGAGGAAGTGTAGCGGAAGTGTAGTTCGTCTGCTGGAGGATATATTATTTTTTGCTTATATGAAAGAAGGACCATCAGTTTTAAAAAAACTTTCGCAAGCGATGATTGACTTTCCTAAAACGTTAAAACACAGCATCAGCATTGTACTTCACAAGTGGCCAGCAGCTGGCGCCGAAAACTCTATGGAGAGAAAGGTTTGCGAGAGCTCCGCTACTGCAGTTCCATGGAGGAATTCACCATGTAGCATAAGGTTCATATAATTGTGATGGCAGTTGGAAGAGTAATATCCAATGGCATACAAGCCCGTAGGTAAAGACTGTGTGTAATGGCGCACGTATAGGTCTCCATTTAATAGAACAACTTCACAATACCAGTGAACACACCACCATTCAGCCTAATATTATTATCTGTTATGTCTTGCCTTGGCATCATTCCCCTTTCACCCAGGTTGGCATAGTTCGTCAACGCGATTAATCTAGGATGATCCCTGACCATCTGGGAAGGGGGAGGCACGTGCTTTACACCCTCCCCAACCCGGCTCCTGAAGGACAACGCTGAGTGCTGCAGTACAGCTGGCTCCGCAGCCAAGCGCATTAAAATTGCGGCCATTTCACTGGTAGGCTATAACATTTTCTACAGACTAATCTGGCATCAAAGGCTGTCGTCTCGTAGAATTGTTGAATAGACCTACAGTGAACATAACAATATTAACATAAATGATCTTAATCGACAAATAAGTATATTACATCTAATAAGGACACACTGATACCGAAGCGAATATATAAACAATTGTAGGAAAAATACATCACGTTACATATGCCTATAACTGGCAATGACGTAGGCTATACAGATTAAAATATGTTTCCTTTTATTACCTGGATGTGATGTAGGCAATTCTGTATGAAAACTGTTCAGTCTCCGCTACCCGATGAATGAGAAAAGAAGATGCCGGCGAAAGCGTTCATGTATCTTCCGGATAACTTGTGAACCAATCAGCTTCCAAGAACTCCTCTCTCACCTGCCTGTAAAATTCTGCACTTCTAGTACGTTCTAGCAGTCAAAATGATCTACAATCAGAATTTAACCACTATTGTTCAATGCGGAATGCGTTATATGGCCACATGTAAGGAATCAACCAGCACTAGGATCAGTTGTAATTTTTTTATACCCCTCAACGCATTGATTGGTTGAAATCTAGCTCGTGTGTTGCATAAATCACTTGAAAAAATACGAAGGTCGGTTGAGGATGATAGAATCCCGGAAATAGCAAGAGAATGTTCCAGAGCTGTCCTAATCAATTTACTGGCACGGTGTCAAAATAGTCTGACCCACTGAACTGTAGGCCTATATTTAAATAGCAAATTTGAGTCCCTGAAATTGAGTTTGAACTGTGCATTTATTGAACAAAATCAAAATAACATCAATACTAAAATGTTTGAGGAAGGAAATATAACAATATGCAGGTTACCACTGACCCAGGTTTATTCCACAAAAGCAATGTATTAAAAAAAAGAACAAATATAATGGAAATGGCAGATATAGGATACATTTTTGAAAGATCAACAACATATTTCTTTGTTTTACATGGGTGGATTTTTCGTTTGTCAAATTTTGGAAACGTTTTTATAATAAATTATGTTTCCCAGTAAGCAAAATGACGCATTTTAGGCATATTTTCCAGACATGGACATCCTATGCATTTTAGGTGCTGAATCATAGGTGAAAAGGTGCCTTTTTCCACATGTCAAAAATATGTACTTTGCGGACGTTGAAATATAAGTGCATTTTAGAGTTAGTCTGGACCGAATCAAAAATCTACGTCCTTGGACGTTGAAACCAAGGCCAGTCCAGACTGCACCAAAAAAAGACAGCTGGTCTGGACAGCACCAAAAAAAGATGTCAAAAAGACGTCGCCATCGGTAAACGCTTAATGGGATGTCACGGCCCCAGTTTCTGTAAGAAATCCATAACCTAATATGTAAACATAGGGCGATAGTGAGCAATTGACAGTGAGCTGTGAGCAAAATAACTAGGCGGGAAGTTGACAAAGGCTTATTAATAGGCAAAAATAAATTATGTTTCAGTCCTCAAAGAATTAATTGCATTGAATCAAATTAATTAGATCCAATAATTTACCGCCTGTAGGAAGGAGTGCAGAAATGTTTATTCTAAATGCCTACTGCTTTCAATATCAACATTTTCCTAAAAAAAAAATGTCTTTGCAGGACAAGGATTGTCCCGACTTTCAAGAATGCCTGAATTGCTTTGCCTTGCTTTTCTGGTTGGCTGAATGTAAGTTTCACAATCCAATTATTTTAGGAGTGCAAATTTCATCATGGCATGGACTTTGGTGATACGTTGGCACGTGAATTATTAGAATATGGCAAATATTAGTAAATTCTTGCATTCTACCAATGCTGGTTTTCGTGGGTTACCTGATACATGAAAGATAGGTGGAAAGGCATACCGGCTTTTTTGCCTAAATGGGTAATGGAAACACTTTTAAAATTGTATTTAACCTTTATTTAACTAGGCAAGTCAGTTAAGAAAAAAATATTATTTTACAATGACGGTCAACCCAGACCAAACCCTCCCCTAACCAGAACGACGCTGGGCCAATTGTGCGCCGTCCTATGGGACTCCCGATCATGGCCGGTTGTGATACAGCCGGGATCGAACCAAGGTCTCTTTAGTGACGCCTCTAGCACAGAAATGCAGTGCCTTAGACAGCTGTGCAACTGGGGAAGCCCAGGTGAATAAACACTTAATTTTTTATTTAACACTTTTTTTTCAGGTGTAGTGCCACAATCCCCACATTCTCCGGGTAATGCTCGTTAACAGTTCCATTAGATGTATCAATGCGCATCCACTGTCCCACAGCCCAGCCTGTCAATTTATGAACTTAATCCCCCCTGGAAAAAAATGTCTAGACAATATTTCCCCATGCTAATAGACTGGTTGGTTGTTTAGCAACAAAACTGAAGTGTACACAACTATGGGGTAGATGGGGTTGGGTTAGACTGTGGACAACATTTGAACTATAATTAGTCTCCAAATGTTTATTGAAAACATAAATACATTTGCAAAAAGAGCACATGTTGTCTCTCAAATACATCGTTACAGTTGTTAGTGAGCTGGCTAGCGAATTTGAGCCATAATAGCATAGACATGACATCAGTCAAAACACCTCAAAACAAGACATGGTATTAATAAGAAGCTACAACTGTCGAAACGAGCCACCTACGATTCAGACCCTTTGCTATACTACTTGATTGGAGTCACCTGTGATAAATTCAATTGATTGGACATTATTTGGAAAGGCACACACCTGTCCCACAGTTGACAGTGCATGTCAGAGCAAAAACCAAGCCATTAGGTCAAAGGAATTGTCCATAGAGCCCTGAGACAGGATAATGTCGAGGCACAGATCTGGGGAAATTTCTACAGTATTGAAGGTCCCCAAAAACACAGTGGCCTCCTTCATTCTTAAATGGAAGAAATTTGGAACCACCAAGACTCTTCCTAGAGCAGGCCGCCTGGCCAAACTGAGCAATCGAGGGAGAAGGGCCTTGGTCAAGGAGGTGACCAAGAACCCGATGGTCATTCTGACAGAGCTCCAGAGTTCTGTGAGTGCCCTTGGGGACAGGCCAAATTTCTTCACCATCCTGAGGTTAAAGAGTCACTGTCATGCCTTCTTCACTATGGTGTCCTTGTGATTAGACCATTTCAGCTTCTCTGAGATGTGTACCCCAAGGAATTTTAAGTTATTGACCATCTCCATGGCTCTCACATGCTGGTTTTCTATCTTGAAATGTTGTGCGTCCATTGAACATAACATCTACATTTGGAATCAGATGTGTCCGTGTGTGTGTGGTGATGACAAAGTGTATAGTATTGGGCTTCAACATCAAGTCCAGACAGCACAACACTATAGTGGGCAGATCTTAGTGAATCAGCATAAGTTACTAGTGGGTGAGGCATATCCAGCCAATCGCTCAGACGAGCTCCAGGTAGCCGTTTTTGCGGTCCGGATTAGTGTTCCACTTCTCGAAAGCGGCAGCTCTAGCCTTTAGCTCAGTACAGATGTTGCCTGTAATCCATGGGATCCATGGGATATGTACGTAAGGTCACTGTGGGGAAGACATCATCGATGCACTTATTAATGAAGTCAGTGACTGATGTGGTAAACTCCTTGATGCCATCGGATGAATAATGGAACATATTCCAGTCTGTGCTAGCGAAACAGTCCTGTAGCTTAGCAACTGCTTCAACATATCACTTTTGTGTTGAGCGCGTCAATGGTACTTTCTGTTTGAGATTTTGCTTGTAAGCAAAACACCAGTCTCAACGTCAACAGTGAAGAGGCGACTCCCGGATTCTGGCCTTCTAGGCAGAGTTGCAAAGAAAAAGCCTTATCTCATACTGGCCAATAAAAAGAAAAGATTAAGATCGGCAAAAAAACATAGACACTAGACAGAGGAACTCTGCCTAGAAGGCCAGCATCCCGGAATCGCCTCTTCACTGTTGACGTTGAAACTGGTGTTTTGTGGTTATTATTTGGACTTGTGAGGCGTCTGTTTATCAAACTGAACTTGTCAAATGTACTTGTCCTCTTGCTCAGTTGTGCACTGGGGCCTCCCACTCGTCTTTCTATTCTGGTTAGAGCCAGTTTGCGCTGTTCTATGAAGGGAGTAGTACACAGCGTAGTACGAGATCTTCAGTTTCTTGACAATTTCTCGCATGGAAAGCCTCCATTTCTCAGAACAAGAATAGACTGACGAGTTTCATTTTGAGCCTGTAATCGAACCCACAGATGCTAACGCTCCAGATACTCAACTAGTCTAAAGAAGGCCAGTTTTATTGCTTCTTTAATAGGCACAACAGTTTTCAGCTGTACTAACATAATTGCAAAAGGGTTTTCCAATGATTAATTAGCCTTTTAAAATTATAAACTTGGATTAGTGTAAGGGGTGTGTACTGTCGGCAGAGAAGTCAGGCACAGGAGAGCAAAAACTGTTACAACGGCGCAGTTTAATAATAAAAACTTCCGCGGAAGTTGTGACAGTACCCCCCTTGATGCGGCTCCAGCAGCGCACCGACACCGGCCTCAGGGACGACCAGGAGGGCGAAGCGCGGGGCGATCCGGACGAAGACGGTGGAACTCCTGCAGCATTGAGGGGTCCAACACGTCCTCGACCGGAACCCAGCACCTTTCCTCTGGACTGTACCCCTCACACTCCACAAGATACTGAAGGCCCCTCGTCCTTCTTTCAAAAACAAGGATATTTCCAAGTGACCCCAATCTTTTGAACGGTAGTGTATATATAGTAAAATTGGTCAGGAGCCTGTAAAACAGCGTCTATACATTGCAGCGCCATTCTCAAAATGCAGCTACTTTGCTGTTATTCTGGCTGCACTGTTTGATGTGACTGTGTTAGACATAGTTGGCTAGCTAGCAAGCAAGGGATAAGAACATTGCCAGCCAGCATGGCAACGGAATATTTAGAACAAACTTCTAGGTTGTGTCCTTCGATATAGAACAAAAAGACTTCACGACTGGGTCGCATCTCTGGCAACCTTACCAATAGAATGAACGATCAGCTGGCTTGGGTAGCAACCCTAGATTTGTGTTGGGACATTATTTTGTGGAAGGGTGAAATAACATTTTAATTAAAATATGTCAATCATTATTTGAATACGTTGGTAACCCGTTGTACAAAAGTAACACTACCCCCCCCCCCCCCCCCCCCCCCCCCCCCCCCCCCATTTGAATTGATGAAATAGGTTGGTCAAAGGTTGACATGCAGAGCCACCAGTTTCCATTAACGTGTCCAGGGATTTATTTTGTACGTGTATAGAAAGTTTGCATAGAAAATGCAGTGCGTCTCCATTGAAATGATAATGCCCTCGAATCCAGTGTTTGGAGGATATATTGGCACGGTTTTCTGGCCCTTGACTAACTAACAGCTGTGCCAATATATCCTCCGAACACTGGCTTCTTGGGCCTAATCACTAAAATGAAAACACACCGCAGTAGGATATTGTCGCATCTATTTTCAATGCAAACTTTCAAAACGTCTACACAATATATCACTGGAGAAGTTAATAGAAACATAGCTAGTGTCACATGGTAATGGTGGCTCTGCATGTCAACCTTTGACCAAGCAATTTCATCAATTCAAATGGGGGGGGGGGGGGGGGGGGGGGGTGTGTTACTTTTATACAGTATAACGGGTTACCAACATATTCAAATAGGGGGGTGTTACCATATGATTGTGATATAACCAATTAGATCCCAGCAACTACATTTCTGATTAGTCAGGAGACAATACAAAAACAAATGAAAATAATTTTATAAATGTTTTATTTTATTTTAAGCCAGCCTGACTGAGTGGTCAATGTTCAATCAGATAAAATAAAATGTGTAGTTTTATTGGTCACATACACATATTTAGCAGATGTTATTGCTGGTGTAAAGAAATGCTTGTGGAGCCATAAGTAGAGCTGTCTGTCGGTGCCATCTTGATCAATCTAGCAGGCACCCTGCCCAGCCGGGTACTGCCGTGGCTTCGCCTCTAAGTTTGTGTCATAAACATTTCAATTTTCTGCTAGTTTCACGCTAGGGCGGGGCTATTGTGAAACACTTCAGTTAGCAATTTCAGCTTGTAAAAACTGTCCCTCTGGCATCTTCCACCAGGTTCAGCAATTTACCTGTCTAATACACAGTTCAGACGCCGAATTTATGGCGAGTTGAACTGAATAGAAATTGATAGCGGGCTGGCATGGTTAAGATTTAAGAGCTTTGCTTGACATACCGATCGATTTCATACAACCGCTCAACACTGCAGCAGACTTCATCATAGGGTCGAATTCAGGCGTGACAGCGACCTCTCACAGAAGTCCTCCACCTACATAACCGAGGCCATGATTGTGCTTCTGTTATGGGTGTGGTAGAGAAGCAACCTTTATTTGCATGCAATTAACATACTGTATATTAACGTACAGTGCCTTCAAAAAGTATTCACACCCCTTGACTATTCCACATTTCGTTGTGTTACAGCCTGAATTTAAAATGGATTACATTTAGATTTTTGGATCACTGGCCTACACACAATAACCCATAATGTCAAAGTTGAATGATGTTTTTCGACATTTTTGTAAATCAATTTAAAATGAAAAGCTGAAATGTCTTGAGTCAATAGCTATTCAACTCTTGCATTTTGTTATGGCAAGGCTAAATAAGCTCAGGAGTAAACATTTGCTTAACAAGACACATGATACGTTGCATGGATTCACTCTGTGTGCAATAATAGTATTTAACATGATTTTTGAATGACTACCTCATCTCTGTACCCCACATATACAATTATCTGTAAGGTCCCTCAGTCCAGCAGTACATTTCAAACACAGATTCAACCACAAAGACCAGGCATATTTTCCAATGCCTCGCAAAGAAGGTCAAATATTCCTATATGGGTAAGGATAAAAAAAGCAGACAATGAATATCCCTTTGAGCATGGTGAAGTTATTCATTAGACAAACAAAGAGGTGTAATGGGTTCGCAATAAAAATATGTCGCATAAAGCTCACCTCAATTTTTTTTTTTTTTTATACTGCATCAGGGATAGCGTACACAGACTTTTAGGCTTTACAGCCTTCTTCAGTGTGTAGGTACAATTTTCTTTAATTCAAAAACAGCATTTGTAAACCTGTCATGGTTCCACCTGTCACCAAAGGGCGGCAGAGACTGTCCTAGAGACATTAATGACAGTCAGGTGTGTCCTATTTACTAATTATGATTTCCCTGTAAAAATAAGTGTTTTCTGTTGTTCTTTGCTGAATATTAATCATTACCTTTAAGCATATTAATTCCCTTATCGATCCACCCTTAATGACTAAATAATACACACTGATACATCCACCGTCATATGGAATCAAAAATGTTACACAAAATCAAACAAAACCAATACATGTATTTACATCAGATTCTTATCATCGACTGCTCTAGGCCTATATCCAATTATAACTCTTCTTTTTAGGATTTTTATTATAATCTTCATTAAAGGAACAGTCTGTCTAAACATTGAAGATAGTCTCATCTAACATTGGCTCCTTGTGGTTAAAAGAAACGGAGCCATTCCCTAGGCCTGGACGCCTGTATTTGTCATCCCACTGGTCGGAGCTCGGAATCGGTCCATATCTCACCATCTGTTGCATCATGATCTCTCTAGAGATCTGGTGATTAAACCTCTCACACATGGGACCAAACAGCATCAACACAACACCAACACACTCATACAGGTGAAAGCAGCCCACAATACAGTACTTATGATATTTTTCCATTTCCCAAACATGCTAATCGAACCACCCTGTCAGGGAAGTATCCACCCCAGAGTTCTCTGCTAACTCATGAGCTAATGTGGTCAAACTTGCCAGGGCCTTGGTCACTGATCCGTCTGGAGCTGTGTTATTAAAAAATAAACGTACAGCAATGAACCCCAATCATTCTACATACCCCGCTCTTTTCTGCCAATAACATATCGAGAGTCAGTCTATTTTACCAGGTCATGAGGGAGGTGGCGGATAATTGTTCAGAGAAGTTAAGAATTTTCTCCTGTACTTCCAAACCTAAGTCAGTCACATTAACGATTAACTTTCAGCCATTAAAATCTCGGTGCCATTCTTGTATCTATAACACTGGTACTCATCAGGAGTTAAAGTGAACCGAGGTGGGTTGGCCGAGTACTTCAATCTGGCCAACCCAATCCCTGTAAAGTTATTTGCTTTCCTAGGGAATTGTTTAATGTTTACCTTCTTGATCTTCTTTGACTCCTTATTCTGTAAGTCACTCATCAGTGTATTATATAGTTTATCTTTTACTTCTTATCAATGACAACAGCGTCATATAATTAGTACCGGAAGGTGGTGGATCTGGATGTATCAGAAAGGTTACCAAGACTATGATGCAGCTCAGAGTTCCTAGTCTTCCCAAAAACCGCCAACCCTATCCTGCCCTTAGTCGATCTGCTAGGTACCACCCCTTACTCACGCCTCTAGGAGCACACACAGTGATGAAAGGTCGGGATAAGGAATCTTCGTTAAGTAGGTGACCCCTGGACCCTGTTGGTACTCGGTTCTTCTCCTAACTCTGTGTGTGAGCAGCAGTGCTTGTATGTGTACATACCCTTTTGCAGTGGGTAACGTGGACCCAAGTGACTCTCTCAGCTATTCTAATGGCAAAGCTGGTGGTTTAACAGAACCTGGTATGGGCCTTCCCAACGGGGCTGCTTCCAGTCTTTTCTCCTCAGGGACTGGATCCACACCCAGTCTCCTGGTTGGATTGAGTGAATCACCTTCTCGTGTAATTCACCTGTTGGACAGAAAATCTTGGACATACGGGTTTGGTTAACAAACAGTCTTCTCATGTGTTCTGCTAGTATATCTTCAACTTCTATGTCTACCTGTCCTGTTCTGGTCCCTAACTCTGGCATTCTATTTGTTCTACCTGATTAGCTAAAATGTCATCCATTATTTAAAGAAATAGATCCTAGTAAACCAACTCTAGGGATAATGTCTTGACCTAATATTTTAGCTACTACCATAATCGTGTCCGCCAAGTAAGTTTGGAACGCTTCTACCCATTTGCTATACTTATCTATTATTGTTAAACACCCCTTCTTCCCTTCACTTCGGGAATAGTTCAATGAAGTCCATTTCCAAATGTTGGAATGGATATTCTACAATTGTAATTTTTTAAAGTAGTTATCTTCTAGGCCACTAAGTCTTTCCTAACCTGCAGTGTTTCCTAACCTGCTCTACCACATGGTGTTTCCTAACCTGCTCTACCACCTGGTGTTTCCTAACCTGCTCTACAATCCTTTCTCCCTGTTGGCACATGGCTCTGCCCACGTGTCAATATTGCTGCATATCTAAACAATGACTTAGGTAAGATTAGTAAATTATCCTTATGTCTGACATTATCTTGTAGGATCGCCCCTTTCATTTTCCACATGTCCAATTCTCCCTGGGGCGTTCGTTCTTGGCTATCCTGTAACAAATCTCTGTCAAGTGTCTTATCTACTTTTAAGATTTATCTGTGCTGCTTTGTATGGTTTTAAATGCATATGTGTTGTCTGTGTAAATGGTAACCTTTCTCTCCTTTCTTATTTCGCAGGCTCTAGTCAATGCTACTATTTCGGCCCGTTGTGCAGAATAATTTCTAGGTAATGGTTCAGTGTCTAACACCTTCATTCCTGAAACCAACTAAGTTTTCTCTTTTAGTTAGGGTAACAACTACTTTCAACAAAATCATCATATCTCTTCCTTGCGAATTTACTAAACATACACTTAAAATAAAAACTGAAATACCTGCCTCCCCTGCTAACTTGTCATATTTTTAAAACAAATGGAGCAGAAAGTCTTTCTACAAATTAATATCCTAAAGCTAAGTGAACCAAATTCTCTTCCCCTTTATTCTTATTCTGTCTTTTCTGTCTGTCACGGTATTATTTATGTCCCCCATTTCTTGGGAGAGCCTTACACTCTGCCATCTAATCCTGTTTATAATTGAACTATGCTGGTCTCCACTCAGTAATTGTTATCTACCCATTCTGTGTCCCTTCTATCTTCTCTCCTCATGCTACTCCCCAACAATCAAGGTCTTAGCAGTGCCGGGGAGGGCTTCTCCATCTGCCCTTCCTTCTATCTGTCTGTCGCTCTTTCTTATAACAGTCAGTATCAAATATGGGTTCTGTTTCCAAATATTGACTAAATGTCTCACTGTCTCCCTGTCTGCAATCATGGATTTTTAGAAAAATCAACATGTCTATGGTAGTAATCTCTAAGATTATTACCTAGTTGATAAAGTTTATCTCGATACTCTCAATGATCCAGAATCACCACAGATGTCATATTTCCCTGTCCTCTTGGGTTAGAATATGTCCTAAATACTTAACATACGTCTACCATTACTAAAACTTATTCTTACTAACTTTAAATCCTTATTCAACAACAAAATATAATAATACTATTATATCAATTTCACAGCCTTGTTGTGTTAAATGTATTACACTGCATACAACAACAGCTGACTACCTAAGGGAAAATAAAACTTTTCTAGATTACTAAACATTACTTAAGCCAAAATAGTGGGAGTTTCAAAATAAGCTTATGACAGTTTTTTATAAACCCACCTTCGCCCCATTTTAAACCCATAATTCTCCATGAGAGTATTGTATAAAAAATACTACTACTGGTCAAAAGATAAAACAAAGTTTCAAATAACATAATCAGATCCAAATCACTACTCTGAAACCCTCCACGAAGAAGAATTATTGTACCCTTATGCCCATAGGAAGAGAGACTTAAGGAAGTCTACCCTTAGTCAAAGGCTATTCCCCTTCTTTCTTCTCATTGGTTCAAATTACAAATATGTCAAAGAACTATAAACTCTATCATAATTATCAATTACACAAATTACTTTAAAATTAGTATTACAAATTACCTTAAATTCATTATCCAAATGGCCCTCCCATGAGGCTGATCAGACCACAAAGGAAAGCCATTGTAGAGGTCAAAAGTCATACCACCCCTTCAAAGAAATGTTTCTTACTATATTAGACAAATTAAAGAAAAACTGTCAAACATTTCCTACATGTTGTATCCCAGGTTCCCAGAACATTCCTTTATCAAAATAATTCACTTGTTTAATTAAAACTCAGAAAATAAAACTTCTAAAATTCCATATGTGTGTGTACCCCTTTAAGATATCGTGGTTCTAGGAAAAATGGAAAACTCCTCAAACCCAAAGGAATTAGAACATACCAATCCAAACATAGTATTTTTTTTAAATATATAAACTAATAGTAATACACTATTATTTGCGTGTGGGTATTTGCAACCCCTAGGTTAAAAACAACAAACATTTCCAGGTTTCTTCAATTTGGTAGAAATATGCCTCTATCTTACAGCCCCAGAAAACATTCCAAAGAGAGACAATGAAGCACTCCTTTTCCCAGAAAAAAAAACACAACCACTTGGTCAGCATTTCATTATACTACACCAATTCAGAAACCCAAACATTGACTACAAACAAAACCTAATAATAATAATAATTGCATTGTACTCCCTCCAATCATTAGTTTTAAATTTCCTCAATGGTAATTGGTACTTAATTGAACATTCACTACCCTTGGATACAATACTGTACTTCAAATCTATGAAATTCCCCTAATTTACATATTACTTGACTATTTTGGCCCAAGCTTGCTTTACAACATTAAAACCCATTGTCTGTCTTCAAACAGGCTCTCAAAGTGCTTGATAGGGATCCCCTGCCATTAGACACACACAACTGTGATTAATGTGCACTGTCCCTGTAAAATAAAATTAACTCATAATCAGAAACTATCACAAAACTTTTACGATTAAACTATTCAGACCTGAATCCCTTACAGCCAAATATAGCCCAGCGAGCACAACTAACTCACCTATTCTTACCAGTAGGCAAAAATATAACCCCTACTCAAACAACGTTCTGCCTTACCTCTATCGTAAGAGTAAAACCAACATTTTCAACTTTCTCTTCTCTTTCGGCTTCACACTTATGAAATGTCCAAGACTTAAAAGTAACATGTAAATCGCCCAATTTATAACATACTTCAGTCAACCCTTTAGAATAAAAACATTTCGGTGGACACAACTCTATCGCCATTACCTATCTGCATTAGATTTAGGTAACTGTCTCTTCTGTGATTCAGTTATTTAAATACAACTCCTATTCTCAATACACCCTTTCTCTACACTTGCCTTATTACCTTCTTTTTTCCGGCCTTCAGACAGCCAAGTATCTAACCCTCGACCCGCTGTTCCCCTTGTCTATCTACACATGTCCTATGTATCTACTTTATCATTAATTCAAATTGTTCTACATCTAGACGTCTCTCAAAGTTGTACTTCTTTCTCCATTTTGGGCATTAGATGTACCTCTCATCCCCGGTTAATTCTTGTACCTCCTTTGAGGATTTACCACCCATGTTATTCAATTACCTTTCCTTCTTATTCTGCTTCTTCTCACAATCTATGTGTATGTGCTTTTTACCTTCTATGTGTGTGTGCTTTCTACCGTTATCATCCTTAACCTATGTTGATAAATACCTCCCGTTAATCTTTCCTAGAATTTTAGAATCATTATTTGTATGAATCCTGATATATTATTTTTATCTCACACGTATACAACCATAAGTTCTACTTATTCTTTGTTGTTCCTTGTGACTTTTCACTGATTAATATATCTTTCTCACATGCAAATAATTATCTTCTTATTCTATGTGTGTGCTTTTAAAACTCTGATCTCTTCTCACAATCTATGTGTCTCACAATTGATCTGTATGTATGTCCCTCCTATGTGTGTGCTTTTTCCTTTCTTGAAACTTTATCTATAGAGCTGTCTTTCGATCGACATTAGGTCTCAGACGTATACAACTTATAAGCTATATCCCAGGGTTTGTAAAGTCCTAGTTAACAGCCTATTTTTTTGTTGTTCCTTGTGATTTTGACACGTTAATATCTCGTACCTCACCCCGCTATATTAGGCTTCCCTTCTTCAATGGATAATCAGACCTAGATGGGCGCCTCCTAAAGATCTGACCATCCCCTCCTAAGTGTATTTAGACAGGCGACCTATATTAATATAATTATGCCTCCTCTCTCATAATTCTATTATTATATTTTGCCTTTCAACCAATTTTACGTTTAAGGTCTCAACATTTAGCTAGTTTATATTGGTAGTGGCCACAGATATCTTGGAATCATTCCGGACCCCCCTCCTATTTGAATTTATACCCCGATTCCTATCTTCCATTTGCACAGAATACTTGGTTCCCTTTAAAACAATTTTCTCCACACAAAATTCTGAAGACAGGTCACCAGATATAAACTCCTCCGGATATTTTAGCGTCTAACACCCAGAATACATTAAAATGCTTTACTCATCTCTGGTTAAATTCCTGCATTCCCTTAAAATCCTTTACCTCATTTAATGCAATCAAACAGATATTATCCAATATATATCCGTGAATAAAAAGCACTGACCGTATTTTTTGCAGCTGAGGTTTCAATGTTGGTTGGATTTCGTCACCGCTTTCTGTCGCGTACCAGTTTGCCACCGGCCTGAAATGGAACCTCAATTTCCAGAGGTCAGGTCTTTAACTTACAGATCTCAGATCCATCCGTGCAGCCAACTGACAATTACTCCTGAGGTGCTGACTTGCTGCACCCTCGACAACTACTGTGATTATTATTATTTGACCATGCTGGTCATTTGTCAACATTTGAACATCTTGGCCATGTTCTGTTATCATCTCCACACGGCACAGCAAGAAGAGGACTGGCCACCCCTCATAGCCTAGTTTTACCTAGCCACCGTGCTTCTACTCCTGCATTGCTTGCTGTTTGGGGTTTTAGGCTGGGTTTCTGTACAGCACTTTGATATATCAGCTGATGTACGAAAGGCTATATAAATACATTTGATTTGATTTGATTTTCGGCGCTCCCATGGGACGACAGAAAACAGGTATTGAAATCCGGCTTCGAAGGACCAAGCTGTCACGAGAATTTTCAATCACAATGATAATAACTAACAATCAAACTTTGCCCAATCCCCGAGATTTGTAAAACCCTGGGTTTAATAATAATTCGGCAAAGACTCAGTTTATGCAAAAGGTTAGTACAGTTTATTCACAAGAGCGCTCTAAAGTCAAGAATGCAAACAGTCTTTATAACACACACACAAACAAGTTCAAATCTTAAGCCATGCCTTGCTCAGACAGTCAGTGTTTTTCCACTACACAGATACATTGTTTCTTTAATCTGCAACATGTTTCATAATCTTCTGCAAACCTAACAGTTTCTTCACTCCACAGGTGGGGACAGAATGTCCTGTAAGGAACACAGTAGTACAACTTGCTCTTCTTATCATTTGTTTCACACTTGCAGCCTGCTTACATACGAACAAGGAGAAAAAGGTCCTTGTTCTAATTCTGACTAAAACTACACCCATCATCAGATTATAGTTTTATGATTCTAATACATTTTATACAATTATATGGTTTCAGGGTGGAATATTTTAATCATTACCTTTAAGCATATAATTCCCTTATCAGACGGCCACCCGGGAGGAGGCAAGGAGTTTCTCACCCAGTGCTGTCTGGTGTTCGAGCTACAGTCCTCCTCATTCCACACCGATCGGGCCATGCTAGCCTACATAATTTTTCTACTCTCGGGCAAGGCCCTGGTGTGGGCAACGGCGGTGTGGGAACAGCAGCCACCATCCTGCAGCTCCATATAAGCCTTCACTACCGAGCTGCAACGAGACTTTGACCACCCTGTCGGTGGAAGGGAAGTGGCCAGCCGACTGTTCAACATCCGCCAATGGGCCAGACTCCTGTGGCGGGCCGGGCGCAGTGCGCGCAGTGCGCGCTAACCAAGGTTGCCAGGTGCACGGTGTTTCCTCCGACACATTGGTGCGGCTGGCTTCCGGGTTGGATGCGCGCTGAAGCAGTGCGGCTGGTTGGGTTGTGTATCGGAGGACGCATGACTTTCAACCTTCGTCTCTCCCGAGCCCGTACGGGAGTTGTAGCGATGAGACAAGATAGTAGCTACTACAAGCTAATACCACGAAATTGGGGAGAAAAAGGGGTAAAATGTAAAAAAAAATATATATATATATATATATATATTTTTTTAAATCATCAAAGGTAAGTGAATATTTAGAATGCTATTTCTGACTAATGTTGACTACACAATATGACACATATCTTTTGGCTGCTTTGTTGTCTGAACGCTGTACTCAGATTATTGCATGGTTTGCTTTTTCCGTAAAGTTTTTTTGAAATCTGACACAGCGGTTGCATTAAGGAGAAGTATATCTCTAATTCCATGTATAACACTTGTATTTATCAACATTTATGATTAGTATTTCTGTGAATTGATGTGGCTCTCTGCACAATCATCGCATGTTTTAGAACTACTGAACATAACGGGCCAATGTAAAATTTGATTTTTTTAATATAAATATGCATTTTATCGAACAAAACATACATGTATTGTGTAACATGAAGTCCTTTGATGAAGATCATCAAAGGTTAGTGATTCATTTTATCTCTATTTGTGCTTTTTGTGACTCTTCTCTTTGGCTGGAAAAATGGCTGTGTTTTTCTGTGAGTTGGTGGTGACCTAACATAATCGTTTGTGGTGCTTTCGCTGTAAAGCATTTTTTGAAATCACACACTGTGGCTGGATTAACGAGAATATTATCTTTAAAATTGTGTAAAATACTTGTATGCTTGAGGAATTTTAATTATGAGATTTTTGTTGTTTTGAATTTGGCGCCCTGCACTCTCACTGGCTGTTGGCGAGGTGGGACGCTACCGTCCCACATATCCCAGAAAGGTTAATCAGGTCAACACCTGCAAGGCTGCGGACCCGAAGGTATTCCATGAGTATGCGCAGAACAGCTGGCAGGCATATTCACTGTAATTTTCAACGTCTCCTTGTCCCAGTCGGTAATCCCCACGTTTTAAGATAACCAACATCAATTCTGTTCCCAAGAACTCTAAGCATTCATGCCACAATGACTAACGCCCTGTAGCACTTACATCTGTAATCATGAAGTGCTTTGAGAGGCTGGTTATAGCACACAACTCCATCATCGCAGATACCCCTAGACCTACTCTAATTTTCATACTGCCCCAACATATCCATAAACAACGCAATCTCAATTGCACTCTGTTATATAAATATTCATACACATAGCTCATATAAACAAAGACATTCCGTAGTAAGAACACATACACCCAGCCATAAGACTGACCCCCTCTTCCTTATATAAACACACATCTCATCTCCCTCTAACTGGCCGGTCCCAAGAGCAAAGAACTTTTGCTGTGCACCAATGGGGCCCGCTCTGGCTAGAGCAAGGCCCGCCTCCAACCCTCTGACCAGTCAAGAAGACCGAAACGACAAGACTCCACCTACTTTATTCTATGTATAAAAATGTATGTAACCATTGTATAGGCCTCTTTTTCACCTGGCTCCTTGCCGAGTTATGTGAACTAGGTCCGTGCACGTAAAACTGCGGGACAAGATATCTCTGACTCATTAAAACTGTCTTTTGTTACAACTGAAATCCACTCTGTCCAGCGTCCGTGATTTGGTCTCAACTCTCCAGTATTTGAACACTAACAAAATTGGTAGCAGAGGATGGTTGTTCTTGAATTCGATCTATTATAAGTTAGTGTGAGAGGACGAGACTGATCACAGCTAAAAAATCAGACGGAAGAGTGACTTCCCCAGCCATTCATCTTGCCTCAGGAAATCTGATCGGAGCGCTCTATATAAAGGTGAGCAGAGCCCGTTATATCGAAATCTGCATATTGTATTATAGCCTAAACCAAATTTTGATCAGAAAGTACTGGGCGTGAGTATGAATCGGTGCCCAAATTTTTACATAAGAACCTAAGACATTGATCGGGGAGATCTTGTTTTGCTCGTTTTTATTTTTTATTTGTATTTTTATTTTTTATCAATTGGCCTATTATTAGAAGTGTAGTATGCATGTAAAAGTTCCTATTAAATAAGTGCTTACTGTTTAATTGGTTGTGTTTAGAAGTGTAGTATGCACGTAAAAGTTCCTATTGAATAAGTTCTAAACTGTTTAATTGGTTGTGTTTAGA
Organism: Oncorhynchus mykiss; assembly: GCF_057628025.1. NCBI lineage: Eukaryota > Metazoa > Chordata > Actinopteri > Salmoniformes > Salmonidae > Oncorhynchus > Oncorhynchus mykiss. Next base: position 44,556,642 of record NC_143033.1, on the reverse strand, counting down.
GATTTAGTTAATTAATAGATCGACTGAATCTGCATGTAAAAGATCCTATTGAATGAGTTGTAAACTGTTTAATTGGTTATGTTAGAGGTGTAGTCGAATAGATATAGGATATGCAAGTTTGGCCTTCCACAAGACAGAGATCGGGAATGACGTGGCTATTGCACATCAAACAATAAACATAATATGAACCAGAGTTGACATTCCATGATTTGGAGATGGGGGAAATTAAATTGACAGAAACGTTTGTCGCGGAGTAGGTTGGGATACGTAACTGGGCTATTAGGCACACAAAGCCACCTTAGTATCGAATGGCCGTGCAATTTTGATTGACATCAGCCGGGCTGGAATACTGATTTTCGTTTTTTTCATTCCTGTTGATATTGCCTAAAGTATAAAATTATTCTGACAATTGCTATAGAATCGCTCGAATTTACTGATATAAGTTCATAAAGGAATTTACTGAATTGTTTACAGAAAGTATTTAAATAATTCACTGAACAACTCTTAGTTGTCTAGAAATTCTATCTATATTTCCTAAAGAGCTAGAATTACTCTGAAAATTGTTATAGAACCGCATATATTCACTGATATATTGTTCCAAAAGGAAATCGCAGAATCATTTATAGAAAATACCTAAACGAATCGCTGAACAAATTCAAATAAAATACGGGAGAAACAGACACGTGGCGGGCGTCACATACTGATAACCCCCTTTGTCTCGACCAGGGACAGGCTAAGCATACAACGATAGAAATAAACACCACATAGTAAGGATTGAATATACCTAAATAACGCATTATACACATTATCAGACGAACTAGATAAAATGTCTGCGGCTACCACGCCCAAACTAAAATTCAATGATTATTTAGATCAGAGTATGATTGATAGAGCGGGAGGTAAAAAACAGTATGGGAAAGTGGAGAAAGTGTGGAAAGGATTACGGATAAGATGGACACAAGCAGGTTATTTTAGCGGAGGACCACCTACAGGGGGGAAACTCCAAGATATGCAGACAGAATTAGAGGACGCAGTAGAGCATGCAAAAGCGAGTGAGGCGGAGAGAAACAACATACACAGGTTCAAAAAAGTAGGTACAAGAGAGAGAGAGAGAGCAGAGGGGGAGCTCAAGATAGGTACATGGGCCATACAGGAGAGTAGGAGGGTGCTGCCCAAAAACACACCAGACATGATGGGCGTGGCTATTGTGGCGTCGGGGGATGTTAAAGCTCCGCCTGAGAACTTGCCCACGGCTCCCCCTGTGGCCGTTTCTCCCTCACTATATCCACAATTGACAATGGAGGCAGTTCAGCCCCAGCCATACTCAAAGGGACAAAATCACCGGAGCCCGTCACACAAACCATTCCTGCCCAGGGCACCTCCCACAATACAGGCTCCAGTTCTGAGAATAGACCAAGGGGAGTTAAAAGGAGAAATTACCCTGGGGATAACGGCTGGCCATATGGTATGTGAACAGTTCGAAACTGGGATTCCAGGAGCAGGAGACCTCCCCCAGGAACGGAGGCCGCAATGCTCCTCTGTGAACTCTCTCACCTCTGAAACCAGAGGACACTTACAAACAAGATTAGATTCAAACCACTTCTATCAGACGGATAGGGAGGACTGTCATCAGAACATGGATATCGAAAACGAAGAAGAAATTGACATGGTGCTCACCCCAGCTCCGATGGGAGCTCCAAACGTGACTAAGATGCAGGAGCTGCTGAAATCATCAATAGCTCGAGCTAAGGAACTCAGGGAGCTAATAGCTAACCAAGATAACAACAGAGAGGGAGCCTACCGTGTGGAAGGCATAATGAGAGGAACAGTAACCAAAGTTACCGAATCAATGGGGTCCGAAACACTCCGTCGGTCCTCCAGAATTGCTGATAGAAGAGAGCGAGAGCAGGAGATGGCAGGACAGTACCCCCTGCGACCGACACCAGGTGATGCACACACTGTGGAGTACCAGCCCTGGAAAATGACTGATTTAACAACACTGATGGGACAGATGCCTAGCCTACATGGAGGAGCTTCAGCGTGGCTACTTCAACTGCAGACACTTACGTCAGGCCTGCAACTCTGCCTAGGAGACATGAAAGCACTTCTAGCAAGAGACACCGACCACGGAACCATGGAGGCCCTCATGACAGCAGCTGACCTTGGATGGCGGGCCCCAACACTGCCCATAGACCACTTCCGTACCAGATTATGGGAAGTTCTACGGAGAGCATACCCTACAGAAAGAAACCATGCCACCTTATCCTCCTTTACAATCAACCCAGGTGAGCAACCTGCAGCATACCTGGACAGGGCTAAGACCACATGGAGATCGGTCCACGAAGAACCATTCGATCACACTGATACCACACTCAGCATGTGGAAGGAAATGGTGGTCAACGGGTGTCCCGGAGATGTTAAAACAAAACTCAGAGGAACGGTAGGGTTGTTTGCACTTCCTCTGACCCAATTCAACACTCATGTGCACCACCATGTGACCCAGCACAACAAGGAAAGAGGGGGTGCTGAGAGCCAGGTGCAGTCCCTCCAGGTACAACTCCTGAAACTCCAATTGAAGGAAGCACAACAAGGAGAAAAACCTAAGAAACAGATGGTGGCGGAAGAAACGAAGGAGACGGGCACCAAAACAGACATCTCTCAAATAGTGGCCCAGACTATCTCCCAGATGATTCAACAGCAGGCCGGTCCTCAACCAGCCAACCCGGGGCCTTGGTATCCCCCGCAACCACAATTTGCATACCAGCCGCAATGGATACCAGGCCATCCAAAAAGAGGGGTTTGTTTCAACTGTAGAACTCCAGGGCACTACTCACGAGAGTGTCCATACCCACTCACACCACAACAACGCCAGTGGAACTCTACGAGAGGTCCATATGGGAAGGAAAGGGGTGGAAATAGACCTCAACAGTACGAACATCAGCAACCAGGACCCACACCCATGCATCAGCAACCCGCATACAACCAACCGCAGTTCCAGGGAATGACTGGGAGCACCATCCCCTGGTCATAAAAATGCCCACCACCCACGGCAGAAGAAGGAAACAGCAACTCCCAGACGGTTCACATGTCACCCTTCAATCAGCCATCAACCCTCAACCAGCATCGGCCAAATTAGCTGAAATCATCGGATTGACGCAGGTCCTCATCAGAGGAAAAGGAAAGACTGAATATCTATACAGACTCAGCCCATGCCCATGAAGCAGGCCACACTGATGGACCCAGAACTTTTATGAGAAACACATGGCCCCACACACGAAGGCAAACTAAAGACCCTCCAAAAAGGCCTCGCACATCTGGTGGCACCCTCACATAAAAAATATGACTGACTTATTTTATGACGATGATTTATTTTGTGACGAATGCAATGGTTGTGACAGACACAACCCAAAGAAACCATATCAAACACCAATGGGCTCATACGTAATACCTAATGCATGTTTTCAGGATATTAGTATAGACTACACCGACATGGGCCCCGAAAATGTATCTAAAGGCAAACTCTATCTCCTAGTCATAGTAGATAGGTTCTCCAAATGGGTAGAGGCAATACTAACAAAAGGGGAGGATGCTAGGTCAGTCTTTGAGTGGCTACAAACCAAACCAAACTAATACCCAGGTATGGCATCCCAAGACAAATCAAATTTGACAAATGGCTTACATTTAACAAACACCTGAGACAGGTGGAAGAAAGATTTGGCATAACCCACAGTTTTGGATCTGTGTACAGGCCCCAATCCCAAAATCTGGTGGAACGTCAAACCAAAAGCAAAAGCTAAGATAGCTAAAGTATGTGCCTCATGGGATAATGACTGGTAGAGTCATGCATGGTCCACCAAGGGAGGGAGGTCATATGCCCGCCCTTGATGTACAACAAATTGTAATGTCTAATTATGTGAAAAAACTGACGGTTCTCTCTGCAGCACTCTCTACCCAGGTTCACAAGGTCCAGGAGGGGGAGCTGCCGGGGGACACGCCACTACTGAAGGTAAAGGTTGGTGACGGGGTGAGGGTTACAGTCCACAAGAGAAAGTGGCTGGAACCCAGGTGGACTGGACCGTACGAAGTGAAGGAGGTTACTTCACACTCAGTCCAGGTCAAAGGTAAATCAGGCACACCTTGGCACCGCCTTACACATTGCACCCCAGCCCCAATTCCTTCTAGAACACTGACTGAAGTCAGAGCTGATTTGAGCGGCCTAAATTCGATTCCAAATAAAGACACTCCTTCCTCAGGTGATGCGGCATCAAACTCCGCCTCCCCTGAGAAGGGAACCTCGCCCAGTTAGAGGGAAATTTCTCCCTCTCTGGGTGAGGCTGGGGATATCTGGTCCCTTATTTGTGATATTCATACTGATATTTGGAGTAACCCTAGGACTTTCACATGGTTAATTGAACAACTACTTCACCCTGCCACATCACATACACCAACCCCTACACATGTCCCTAACTCCTTTCCTGATATCACTCCCTCCAATCACTCCCGTCCCAAACGTAGCACTACACCTACAGACCCACCATGCAAACCAGACAAGGTTAGGAGCACCACCTTATGTATACCCACGATTGCAACCGCCACCTTTCTGCTATAGTTTTCACGTCTAATAGACGTGAAGAGGGGGATTTGTTATATAAATATTCATACACATAGCTCATATAAACAAAGACATTCCGTAGTAAGAACACATACACCCAGCCATAAGACTGACCCCCTCTTCCTTATATAAACACACATCTCATCTCCCTCTAACTGGCCGGTCCCAAGAGCAAAGAACTTTTGCTGTGCACCAATGGGGCCCGCTCTGGCTAGAGCAAGGCCCGCCTCCAACCCTCCGACCAGTCAAGAAGACCGAAACGACAAGACTCCACCTACTTTATTCTATGTATAAAAATGTATGTAACCATTGTATAGGCCTCTTTTTCACCTGGCTCCTTGCCGAGTTATGTGAACTAGGTCCGTGCACGTAAAACTGCGGGACAAGATATCTCTGACTCATTAAAACTGTCTTTTGTTACAACTGAAATCCACTCTGTCCAGCGTCCGTGATTTGGTCTCAACTCTCCAGTATTTGAACACTAACAACTCCATACTGCCCTCACCCACCAAGATAAAGAGGAATACCTACATGAGAATGTTGTTTATTGACAACAGCTCAGCTTTCAACACCATTGTCCCCTCCAAGCTCATCACCAAGCTTAGGACTCCAGGACTGAACACCTCCCTCTCTTAACTGGATCCTGGACTTCCTGACGGACTGACCCCAGGTGGTGAGTTATGCCTGGCCATGCAGTCGTGAGTGAACAGGGAGTACAGGAGAGGACTGAGCACGCACTCCTGAGGGGCCCCCGTGTTGAGGATCAGCGTGGCGGATGTGTTGTTACCCACCCTTACCCCCTGGGGGCGGCCCGTCAGGAAGTCCAGGGCATAGCGGGATTTCTTATAAGCTTCCGGGTTAGAGTCCCGCTCCTTGAAAGAGGCAGCTCTACACTTTAGCTCAGTGCAGAAGAATTTGTTCTTAACTGCTTGCCTAGTTAAATAAAGGTTAAATAAAAGTAAATACAAAATAAAATAATAAACAGTTCCACCAGGCTACAACATTGGTGCATGGTGATGTCTTTCAAGAGCGATGTCATATTGAAAAGGAAATAGACATTCCTAAAATATATCAATTCATGATCCAATCAACATTGTATTATTTTTCTTCCCATGATATCAACAACCTATAGATATATGACCCGGGATGCCCTCGAAACTAAATGTATTCAATGTTGCGTGGAAACCCCATGAATTGTGCTGTGATGTCACGGAAGGCCCCTTACTGTAGCCAGTGTAGTGTAAGTAGCATATAAAGACACGAGAGGAAGTGGCTGTGAGAGTCCACATCTGAATCTGACAGAGTCAAGATGGCACTAATGCGGCAGCTTTGCTTCCTAGTCTTGTTTGTAAGGGGTGAGTAGGCTACTTCTCTGAAAGTAATTGTTTCTGAGACAATGAAGTATAATAATTAAATAATAAGTACCCAGGCAGGGTAGATGTATACAATACAGCTTGACAGAGTTGATTATGCCTGATCTGTTTTGATCACAACTTTGAAATGACATTCAATGTTTTTGTTGTAAGATATCACAAATCAATGTTTGCTGTATTCATATTTGTATATACGTTTTACGTTTTATACGTTTCCTTACTAATTCTTTACATCTGTGTGTGAGATCAATTAGAATGGAACTGCTTTTTTCTTGACGGATGCTGTGATGCATTTACAGTGGGGTCCGAAATGATTGACACCCTTGCTATACTGAGCTATATCGTATGCTCAATGGGTTACAAGTCCGGAGACTGAGATGGCCACTGTAAAATGTTGATTTTGTGGCCAATTAACCATATCTTTGTGTTTTTTGATGAGTGCTTGGGGGTTATTGTCTTGCTGGAAGATCCACTTTCGGCCAAGTTTCCTCTTCCTAGCAAAGGCAACCAGGTTTTTGGCTAAAATGTCCTGGTACTGTTCATAAGAATAGCCCTTTGCCGTGGTATATTGAATATATACCACACCCCCTGAGGTCTTATGGCTAAAATAACCATCTTGTAAACAGACTGAAAGTTGTGACAACACAAAAATAATAGACATGATCAAATGCTCTGAGGATTGTATCACAGTGAAAATGTGTACTTATTGCTTTGTTGCGGTCTTGTTTAAATGTTTGGCGGCTGACATTGACATTATTGTCTTTGAATGACTAGACAAATGCTATCAATTTGAAAACCATCACCAAAACCATCACCGTCACCAAATTGTGACTTTTTAATCATATAGGATGGTTTTCAAATTGATAGCAATTGTCTAGTCATTCAGTTTATTCGGAATTGTCAAAAAGGAAGACTCGGCATACTGCAATACATGCTCTAAGAGTGTTTATTATCACAACGTTTCAACCATTAGGTGGTCATCAGCTCTCATTGGGATTCAAATACCTAATTAAATAATTAACCTTGAATTCAATCATTGCAGACAAGTCTAAAAATCATTATGGTTAATTATAAAATACACTAATTCCATGGACCCCCGTAGACCACCCACATGGAATTTATTTTGTTCAGTCGGTGCTATATACAGCATGACCCTATCATAAGGTGATATTCTGCTAGCCCACACAATGTATGAAAACAGTTAACCTTTAAAGCATTACAAGCCCACCAACAACATCAGTGTAAATTTTCCCCCACAGTTAACGTTTCCAAATAAAGTAGGCCTATCACTAGTCATCATACCAGTAGCATAGGAAAAAGGAACACATGACGCTCACACAGACAGTGTGAAGAAAACCACAAACCCCTTGCTTTCTCTTTTACACCCCTCATGTTTTCGGTGACTGTCCACACTATATTTGATTTCCTGTCAGTCGCAGTAGAGAAGGTTGGCTGCATAATCTGTAGGTGTATGTGCAGCGGAAATGCACCCCCCTCAAGTTGTTGTTTGTCACACCTCCCATAACCTCAAGCCTGACAATGGTAGCTCGACCTCCTTCAGTTTCCCCTGTAGCCCCCAGTGGTAGAGTCTGAGACCAGGGGAAGACCGAGAAGTAGGACAGTGCTGTGAGTGAGAGCTATGAGAAATGAAGGGTCTGACTCAGGTCTTAACCAGTTCATTTACACTGCCCACTTATTCATCTGTCTACGACCCCTAAATCTCCTCTTTATGATTGCTTTTCAATACAGTCCATCCATGATCATATTATGTTCATGGCATACTGTGCATGTGTAAGAAAGAGGAAAGGGCTGTTGAAAGGTAAGGTGAACTTGAAATCATGTGTGGTGGTTAATTTTAGTATTATCAAATGAGGAGAGACAAACTTATCACACAAGTCAGAGTTATACTTAAACTAAATCTTTATTCACGTATTTATAAGGAAAGCATGTCACACCACAACCACAAGTGAATGATGTGAGTGCTCTACAATAACGATGGCTGGTCGACGAATCACTCTTAGATGATTCATTGAGAGCCCCGACACAAAGACTACAACACCTTTTTATAGCAAAGATACACCCCCTTAGTCTACATGACAAACAAAAGAAGTGTGGAATGGGTCACAAGGTTGGGATTCCTATGAAAGATACTAATAATTCACAGCAGACAGCATCTGCTGTTAAGACTGTTCTCATTGTGTAGAAACCAGGGCCTGGCTCCCAAAACAAGGTTCCTCTCATAATTATCCATACTGGAGTCATCTCTACCCTGGTACCTCCCAGCACACAAACACGAACTCATGCTATGGAATTGTTTGCTTTGTTAGGTTTATCACCTAACGCATTGTACATCTTCTGTCAGCATTAAGCCCCCAGAGGACCAATCTCAGTTCACATAGACACAATAGAGTTCTAAGAACCCCCTATTCTGTTGCATAAAACAACCATTTGATGGAATAACAGTATTTATAACATAATCTTGTAATTTTGCTCTCACACATGTTGGAACCTTCCATCACGTCAATCAAAGTATGTCCTATACTAAATCCTTGGTATTTGCCATTGCAGGATCCATCGCAGTGCAACATTTGACCGTGATGGAGGGTGAGACACTAACCATGAAGTGTCGCATTAGAAATGCCAAAGGGAGCCATGTGGAATGGAAGAATCCTGATGGGCATGTTATGTTTTTTAATAACCAGAAGGGTGAGGATCTTATAATACCACCTATAGATATTTATTATAATGTATTTTATATACTAAAACAAAGCAGTATCTTAATTTGAAAGTAGACTGGATGCCCAGTAAATGAGACATACAGGATTTGTATTTTATTAATGTCGACAGCTGATTAAAATCAAAATCAAATTGTATTTGTCACGTGTCGAATACAACGGGTGTAGACTTTACCATGAAATGCTGTCTAGAATGATAATAGTTGTACATGATACAAGTAAATATGTTTGTTCCTACTCATATTGTAACATCTTTGTTCAGATCTTAAGTAGTTGAGTTATATTGTGACATGCCTCCTCTCTCCCCCATCTTCACTAACAGCCCTGAAGGACAAGCGCTACAAGATAATAAACTTGTCTGACTCCGTTTTTTCAGTCAGTGTGTCTGATGTCACCTTCAAAGATGGAGGCCTCTACACATGTTTACATTACATTCACAAAGTGCCTGTAGTGAAGTGGGTTAATGTGACAGTTTTGGGTAAGTGTAACATATTGTAATAGCACTGTTTTATAGGGGTTAAGAAAGCACACAGCCTTCCCCTTAATTTAGTAGAATATTCATATTGGCACAGGAGGTAGAGTGCTTGGCTTGTTCCCACTTCCAACAAATTAAGTTGAAACCAAAAATCATAACATCACTCTTTTTGTCATTGTCAAGGTAAGCCAAAATTGGAGATAACAGAACACAATGGAAAGACTGCCATAAAATGTTCTGCAGTGGGAAATGGCCATCCTCCCAAAATCTCATGGCTGTTGGAGAGTGGGTTAGAAATGTATGGTAAGTGTCCTTCATTCTAGATTTATTTCATAGATTTTATGACGCCAAAATGACAAAGGATTATGTTACGGCTGATTCTGGGGCCTTAGGCCTAGTTAATAAAGGGTCTGTAGGTCTGTAACTTGATTTGATGTGTGCATTAATGTGAAAAGGTGTTGAATGCATGTGCTCCAGGAGACGGCAAACTTAAAGTTCAGGGCCAGCTCTGTCTTGACTCCTTGGTCGGCCAGCCCAAGTGATTTATGTAAACAAAAACGGTGCATGACCAACAAATAATTGTATACACAAAAAACAAAACAAAACATGGCATGCCGAATACATAAAGAGTCAAACCAAAGGTTCACATGGGCACTAAACTCCAGCAGCCTCATGGCTCTGCCAGCTGCCACACCTTCTTCTTTGGTGGAGTTTAACGACAGTTGGCATCCAATATGTTGCATTACCGACTAGAGGTCGACCGATTATGATTTTTCAACACTGATACCGATTATTGGAGGACCAAAAAAAGCTGATAACGATTAATCAGACGATTTATATATATATATATATATATATATATATATATATATATATATTTGAAATAATGACAATTACAACAATACTGAATTAACACTTTTATTTTAACTTAATATAATACATAAATAAAATCAATTTAGTCTCAAATAAATAATCAAACATGTTCAATTTGGTTTAAATAATGCAAAAACACTGTGTTGGTTTAGAAAGTAAAAGTACAATATGTGCCATGTAAAAAAGCTAACGTCTAAGTTCCTTGCTCAGCTGGTGGTCTTCAATATTCCCAGTTAAGAAGTTTTAGGTTGTAGTTATTATAGGAATTATATACCTTTGGGTATATACTATTGGATGATTGCCAACCTAATCTCGGGAGTTGATAGGCTTGAAGTCATAATCTGAGCTGTGCTTCAAGCATTGCAAAGAGCTGCTGGCAGACGCAGGAAAGTGCTGTTTGAATGAATGCTTACGAGCCTGCTGCTGCCTACCACCGCTCAGTCAGACTGCTCTATCAAATATAAAATCTTAGACTTAATTATAATATAATAAACACACAGAAATACGAGCCATAGGTCATTAATATAGTCAAATCCGGAAATTATAATTTCGAAAACGTTTATTATTTCAGTGAAATACGGAGTCGTTCCGTATTTTATCGAACGGGTGGCAACCCTAAGTCTAAATATTGCTGTTACATTGCACAACCTTCAATGTTGGAGCGGCAGGTAGCCTGGTGGTTAGAGTGTTGGACTAGTAACTGAAAGGTTGCAAGATTGAATCCCCAAGCTGACAATGTAAAAATCTGTCATTCTGCCCCTGAACAAGGCAGTTAACCCACTGTTCCTAGGCCGTCATTGAAAATAACATTTTGTTCTTAATTGACTTGCCTAGTTAAATAAAGGTTAAAAAAATGTTTTCTCTTAATTATGTAAAATTCTGCCTAATTAATTACGGTCTTTGTTAGGAAGAAATGGTCTTCGCACAGTTCGCAACGAGCCAGGCGGCCCAAACCGCTGCATATTCGCTGACACTGCTTGCACTGAACCCAAGAGAAGTGACACAATTTCCCTAGTTAATATTGCCTGATAACATGAATTTCTTTTAACTAAATATGCAGGTTTAAAAAATATATAGCTGTGTGTTGATTTTAAGAAAGGCATTGATGTTTATGGTTAGGTATATTGCAATTGTGCATTTTTCGTGAATGCGCTTTTGTTAAATCATCACCCGTTTGGCGAAGTAGGCTGTGATTCGATGATAAATTAACAGGCACCATATTGATTATATGCAACACAGGACAAGCTAGTTAAACTAGTAATATCATCAACAATGTGTAGTTAACTAGTGATTATGTTAAGATTGATTGTTTTTTATCAGATAAGATGAATTCTAGCTAGCAATTTACCTTGGCTCCTTGCTGCACTCGAGTAACAGCTGGTCAACCTGCCACGCTGTCTGAAGTCAAATCACGCAGCCCCAAGTACTTCTCTGCATCTGCCACCACAACATCTATTTTCTGTGACTTACGTTCCATCTCTGCTGTACAGTTGATAACCATTGCTATGAACGCTAAGAAGCCAACCTTACTGAAACATAGATCACTCATTGGCCTATCCCTTGTCTTTATCATCACCATGTCTTACAACACCTTCTACCCCTTCCATTTTTCCTCCAGAACTCAAAACTGGCATCTGGCTCACTCTGTTTGATCTTGACACAAATCTTCCTCAACATACCCTCTCCCTTGTTATTGCTAGCTTCAACAAATAGAAACCCATCCTCTGCCTCCCTAAGTATTTTCAACCTCCTCTCTTTCCCTCCAAATCCTCCTCCCTTAACCAATTACAGACTTCTTCTGAAAATATTAAACTTTTCCAATCCGAAACCTCTTTTTAGCTTACTTGAGAGACCTGCTAAACCCTGCACTCCCTCCACTTTAAACTCGAACTATCGCCAGTTCATAAAAAATCTATGCAGCTATCAGATTGTTTAGAATCGATTACTGTGCACACCTGTGCACAACCAACACTTAAGACTTCCTATCAGAGCACACCCCCTGACCCAGTTGCTACTGCCACCTGGGGATGGAGTGTGGAAGGGGTAGTGTAGTGTCTAATTGTGCTCCTAAGAACTAAACTACCTAATCTATTCCATAACAATTAGGAAAAGTGAAGAGTCAAACTGAATTGTGTAGTCCCATACTAGTATTGTGTTGATCCTAGCTATATGAGTCACGTTTCCCTACATTGGTGTCAGAAGTGCAATGACGGCTGTGAGGCTATCGTAACACACGGCCGGACGTATGAAGGGTCAGCGGTAGGTTGAAACACAAAGATGTGCCTTTCCGTTCAGAGGGGGCAGAGTAGCAATCCTTGCTATATGAGCCACATTACAATTTCCCACCAAGTGGATTAACCATGTTGGCACGATGTGTAGGGTGTTTGCCTCTCATTCCACTAACCTGGGTTCGCTTCCCTGCCCTGTCATTCACTACCGTATTTGACAAATAATAACAGCGATTGTCGTGGCTTGCGGGAATTATAAATATAAAACAAGTGAAAAATAGAATAGGAAAAGAGTAGGAGACTGAGAATTTTGTGATGAGATATAGAACATTTAAAAAAGGAAATGGTTTAGACTTCCCCTGTGAAACCAAATCCCACACACATTCCCCTTTATCTCTTCCAAAATAAAGAGAAGTGAAATGTCTGTATTGTCCCTGTAAAGTGCAGGCCAGCTATTATAAGGATGATGGTTGTTGATGTTCTTTTACATATTCAATCTTTACACTTTCAGTCAAAAGTTAATTGAACCTCTCTGCTGTTATTTAGCTCAGCCTCAATATCTGTTGGACAAAAACACATATTCCTCCCTGGATATCTTGCATGTTCAGTCCTACAAGAGGAGAGTTACATTGAAATGCATTGTTCGCCATCCAGCCTTACACAATTCATCCCTGATGAATTTTGTGAAAATTGGACAGAATCGTAAGTACTACATTTTTTTTGGTCCCACTTTTGACCTTTTATTTGATTAGTTGTCGAGATGGCATCCACACGATGGGAGGTTGAATTTATAAGGGTACGATCAATGACAATATATAAAGCTCAGATTACCTCCTTGAGAGTAAGGTGGAAATATCCAACAAAGAATAAAAAGCAAGTCTACCTTATTTTTAAATGTAGTTCTGCTTGCAATGGTCTATTTGAGGAACATTGAAAGGAAAGTGTTTACTTTTGTGGTTTCAGTGAACAGTCACACTGTTGGTACTTTCCTCACTTTAAAATATGCCATGAGAACGCCACACTAGGGTATCTTGACAACACAAACATCATGTGATTTACTCTCTCTGTAGGGAGGAATACACTGGCATCCCAAAGTCACATTTCTACAAAAATATTCAGATAGATCGTATTATTCACTTCAAGTTATTTGAACTGCACTATAACTATATATATACAAGCACTTCATAATAGCGACCAAAAGTCATAGCAAGATACAATTGTCATTTGTGAACATGGTTTGAATTGTACAACAACTGAAATTCCCTTTTATCTTATAGCCACTGAGGAATCACACTCCACTACGAGAGCCTCTCATTGGCTCAGTACAGGTCTAACAGAGGTAACAACAACAACAGTCTCCCGTTGGCATAGTACACAGGTGTCAACAGAAACACCAACAGCTACAGCCTTAAATTGGCCCAATACAGAAGGATCACCAGCATCAACCCCTGACTTACAACTCAGCACTCACAGTAAGTAAAAAATATTCATATTCATTATTAAAAACAAACTATACGACTTACTGATCGTTTTGACATGACAAGACAGACAATGCATATACGGAAGAACAGAACAGCCATGGTGCCTTGAGGTTGAATCTACACATGTTTTGTGAACACTGGTTAGGTGCAAAACCACAGCAGTCTGTTTCCTGAAACGGGAGTCAATAGCAATATTAACAATATACAGTCCATTTGGAAAGTATTCAGACTTCTTCCATATTTTGTTACATCCTTATTCTAAAATTGATTAAATGGCTTTTTTCCCTTATCAATGTACACACAATACCCCATAATTACAAAGCAAAAACAGGTTATAAGAAATTGTTGCTAATTTATACAAAATTAACTGATATTATATTTACATACAGTATCAGTCAAAAGTTTGGACATACCTTCTTATTCCAGGGTTTTTCTTTATTTTTACTATTTTCTACATTGTAGAATAATAGTGAAGACATCAAAACTATGAAATAACACATATGGAATCATGTAGTAACAAAAAAATTATTTAACAAATCAAAATATATTTTATATCTTAGATTCTTCAAAGTAGCCACCCTTTGCCTTGATGACAGCTTTGCACACTCTTAGCATTCTATCAACCAGCTTCATGAGGGGCAGCATTGGCAAGGAAAACCCAGTTACCTCTGCTGCAGAGGATAAGTTCATTAGAGTTACCAGCCTCAGATTGCAGCCCAAATAAATGCTTCAAAGTTCAAGTAACAGACACATCTGAACATCAACTGTTCAGAGGAGACTTCATGAATCAGGCTTTCATTGTCAAATTGCTGCAAAGAAACCACTACTAAAGGACACCAATATAAAGAAGAGACTTGCTTGAGCCAAGAAACAAGAGCAATGGACATTAGATGGAGGAAATCTGTCCTTTGGCCTGATGAAGGTTCTCCCATCTCCACAGAGGAACTCTAGAGCTCTGTCAGAGTGACCATCGGGTTCTTGGTGGTTCCAAACTTTTTCCATTTAAGAATGGTGGAGGCCACTGTGTTCTTGGGGACCTTCAATTCTGCCAAAATTGTTTGGTACACCTCCCCAGATCTGTGCCTCGACAAAATCCTGTCTCAGAGCTCTACGGACAATTCCTTCGACCTCATGGCTTGGTTTTTGCTCTGACGTGCGCTGTCAACTGTGGGACCTTCAACTGTGGGACCTTATATAGGCGGGTGTGTGCCTTTCCAAATAATGTCCAATCAATTGAATTTACCACAGGTGGACTCCAATCAAGTTGAAGAAACATCGCAAGGATGATCAATGGAAAAAGGATACACCTGAGCTCAATTTCAAGTCTCATAACAAAGGGTCTTATGTATATTACCTTTTACTTATGTAAATAAGGTTATTCTGTTTTGACAGGTTTTATACATTTGCAATAATGTATAAAAACCTCTTTTCACTTTGTCATTATGGGGTATTGTGTTCAGATAGATGAGGGGAAAATATTTAAATCAATTTTAGAACAAAACTTTAATGTAACAAAATGTGGAAAAGGTCAAGGGGTCTGAATACTTTTCGAATGCACTGTAGGTCCTCAATAGTGAATCTCAGTAAAAGTTTCAGGCAGAACTTCGGCTTGTGCTTTTATTTGTAGTTAATTTAAGGTTGTTGTTATACATATTGACTTGAATTAGAACATTTTCATCTGTGGTACAATCAGTGAGTGAAAATGAAATACACTGTAATGGGGCGGCATGTAAAATGTACAATAAATGAATTTCCTCATTCAGGTCAGCCAGTGTTCGAAGCTACAGGGTACACACTTGCTAATGACAGCAGCGGCAGCAGCAACACTGCTGCTAAGAACAGGACAAATCGTAGCTAGCATTGTATGGGAATTAATTTAAGTATCCTCGCCAGCTAGGCTTAATAGTTACTCAGTAGGCTGCTTCTCCACCTAGTGGTGACTCTCTATCACTACAGATGGGCATCATACCAGCATCCAATAGTATTTTATTAGTTCCAATTGAATCACACATTTTATCCACAAATACCCTCCATATCCTCCCGAATAATGTGACTGTGCTGTCTAGATCAGCTGCCATTCATTCCCCTGCAATTCCCTGTAGATTGGTTGTCAGTGTCCCAGACACCAGAGAACACACCTCATAATGGCACAGGACACAACTCCAGCAATGCTAAAGGTAAGACAGTCTTACTATTTTTCTAAGTGCATACAGATCCGGTTAAGTGAGTCATGTTCAGGTGCTGTATAAGCCAGACATGGATGTAAGGCTACAGTAGAAGAGGCTAAAGTTGCACTGATGGTCTCATTCACAGGAAGCTTCTTCAATGATACGGAGACGCAGAAAGGAACTGGAGGAAGTGCGCTGTTGCTCATCTTCCTTGTGACAGGCCTCATCCTTGGTCTGCTCGTGGTTGTTTCGCTCTTCGTGATCAAGCTGAGGAGGGCTCACATACTCTGGAAGAAAGGTAACTAGAGACCAGGACACCTCACTGTTTAGGATCTCCTCATGACTTATCATGTTTGGTCATCTTTACCTATCATCTTTGGTTTATGGCAGGTGTGCATAACTCTAGTCCTCAATTGGAATTTTGCTCCTGTTGGTTGTCCTTTCTCCCTGGCACTTGGATCAGTTGATATTAACCAAACACATAGACCTGCTGCCCTCAAGGACTTGAGTTGTGCGCCCCTGATTTATGGTTTATATGTATGCCTGCCACTAAATCTTAAACTTTTAATTATTCTTAATCTTAAACTAAGTAATTATTCTGAAATTATCATAGTTTTGATCATTACAGAAAATGACGACTCGGATCAATCTGTGGAAAGCAACAGATCAAAATCAAGCAATGAAGAGAAACAATCTCGAGGAAGAAGGGGCAACGGTAATAATTTGCATCCTACAATGTGTGATTTCTTGGACATGCCATATAAAATAAAGACTGCAGCCAATGAAACAACACAATGACAAAAAAAGACCAATTATAAGGCCTATGTCTAATATGTGCTCAAATGGTAGGACATGTTATATGTTCCACCTGGTAAAAATGCCTGTTTTTCTAGGACTCTTTAACATCAGATTCACAAAGTATGTCGTTGAGGAACCCATGGCAACAGAGACGATGACGACAACAACAAACATCAAAACAGAAGAGGATCCTGAAATTCAAGTCATCCCACAGAAAAATGGAGCAACCCAAAGCCCTCAGATCAAGGAGAGGGAACTGTAACATTTTACAGTGTTATCGTATAGAGAATTCACATTGAATTCTAAGTCATCATAAGCACAAAGATGTTACACCATATTTTGGGAAGGAATGTTGTTTTAAAACATGTACTTTGATATGGTGGATTATTATGTATGATTTCATTGTTTTATCAAAGTTTATTTTTATACTGAAAAACAATGAAGAATATACAACATAAGGATATGGATTTTTCTCTGGAAATATTGTATAAGAGTGTGTAAATACAATACAATCTTATCACAAACTGTCTTTGTTTTTGTGATTTCTCTATTGGGCCACATTGCTTTGAATAACAAATACCATGAACTGTCTCCTGCCAGTTGAATGCTCGGCTAGAACAAAACATGCACCCTCCTGGGGGTCTCCTAAAAATGAGTTCAAGAGAAATACTGTTGTAAGCTACCGAGGGAAACCGTTTTGTACTTCACAAATAAATTGACTGGAAAATGGTGCGCTACACTGTGGTGGTATGTGTAACAAATAGTAAACTTGTTGGAACAATAGTCACAGAATGACAACACAAACTGTTTCAACTGATCCATTTCATGCAAAATCAAAGATTGTTGTATTTATTGTATCGACCCCACAATAGTATATGCATTGGTTGAAGCTCAATGTTAAATTCAAATCTCCCTACTATCATAACTAAGTCAATTTGACACCAATGACGATGAAAATGTGCAAATCAACTTGATCAGAGGTACACAACACTCCCCGTTCTCTTGTCATGAGCTATCCAGCCGTTACCGAGAACCAAATACCAGATTTTTAACAGGGTCGTTAGCATTAGGAAGAAAATACAATTTCTTGCCCCGACCTAGCTCAATATCTAGGCGTTGGATAAAAACAAGACTACAGCGTCCATAAAGTGACCATTAGAATTGCTATCTTTTGAGCTGAATTAGTTTGTAGGGGCAACAGTTTTGATTACATTTATAATTTATAGCTCTCACGTGCTCATTCTGTCCATTGA
This sequence comes from Oncorhynchus mykiss, assembly GCF_057628025.1. Taxonomy (NCBI): domain Eukaryota; kingdom Metazoa; phylum Chordata; class Actinopteri; order Salmoniformes; family Salmonidae; genus Oncorhynchus; species Oncorhynchus mykiss. The sequence goes on along the minus strand of NC_143033.1, from coordinate 44,538,646 downwards.
GAACCAATTATGTGCTACCTATTTGTAGCATTTTTGACAATGTTGACATATTTTCAGCTGAATCTTAAGAGTTCTAAAACAAGAGCCACAGCACTAGTAGCTAGCGAACACCAGTCAGATGAGGCAAGTTGCAAGCAAAGGAAGCTAGCTATATTTTGCTATGGAAAGTTTAGTAACACTTCATTTTAAGGGGTCATTATGTAACAGTATAAACTTTAAACCTTCCCCTCGCCCACACCCGGGCGCGAACCAGGGACCCTCTGCACACATCAACAACACCCAGAAAAGCCGCGGCCCTTGCAGAGCAAGGGGAACTACTACTTCAAGGTCTCAGAGCAAGTGACGTCACCGATTGAAACGCTATTTAGCGCGCACCGCTAACTAAGCTAACCGTTTCACATCCGTTACACTTAGTTACAGTAATTATAAAATTAATTATAAAACATGTCATATAGCAAATATGTATTGCAACCAATAGACACAATCATATATCCAGGGCTAAACAATTAATAAGATTGTCTACAACAAATGATTGCCACGAAAGAAAAAAGGTGTTGTAGGTCAAAAACAGCTGCAAATGAGAAAAAGTAAGATTTAGTCCAATATTGGGCTAGCTAGCCTAGTGTTGGCTAGACAGCTAACTGTAGCTGGCTAGCTAGCAAATGCTAGCTGGCATTATTGTTGGGCTACCATCTAGGCTAACGAGCTAGCTAGTTACTGTCTACAGAATATCCTTTCTATGCAATCTGTTTAGCTACCAAGTTTGGCAAATATGCTATGGTTGCTACTCGCTAGCTAACGTTAGCTGGGCTCGATGGTCTTCCCTGAACCTTGTTCTCAGGGTATGTTACCCAAGGGTATTACGTAAGACGCACCCAGCATGTTAACGTGAGCTAGCTAGCTACGTGTGTCAATACACTGAATAACGTAGTTCCTTTTCAATGTAGCTAAACACTTGCCAATTTAGTGTTAGCAAGTACCATTAATGCTAGCTGGATAACACAACAACGAGCTACAGATTCCCACAAGGTCTCAGGATGGGAAATGCTTACAAGAAAGAAACATATGAACAAAGTCAGAGTTGTCAATTTCCCTTGTTAAAAGGGGAAGGAATAGACAATCCCATTTTACTAAATTAGCTATCTAGGCTAGTCCTACTATCGCTTGGTAATGGGTAATAAGTAATTATATAGAAATTGCTCATAGGTAACTATAAAGTTATACACTTCACTTTAAATAGCTAAATCCTGTGTAACAACTAGTGACAACTTTATGCAGATATTACAGATATATACTCTGGTGTATTAGTGCGTTTATTTTCTCACTTGGATGGTACTTTCAGAAGCTGACAATATCTCCCACATTCTTCCACAAAGCACAGCTAAGTAAAGTTCATAGTCAACACCAAACTTTGGGAAACTGCTACGCTGTCTAATGTATAATACTTGCAATGGGCATTGTTTATCTAACGTTAACTCCATAAACTACTCAACCTGGCCTGCTTAGCAACGTTGCATCCCATTGATTCCCATTGATTCCTGTATAATAATAATACATATGATTTGTCACATTTGCCAAATACAACTGGTGAAGACTTTACTGTGAAATGCTAAAATAGTAACACGAGGAATCAAATGAAATACACAAGAATTGAGCTATATACAGGGAGTACCTTTACCAGATCAATGTGCAGAGAGAGGTATGAGGTATTTGAGGTGGATATGTACATGAAGAAGGAGTAAAGTGGCTCGGCATCAGCATAGATAATAATAATAATAATAAAATAAAGAACAGAGTAGCAGCAGCAAATTATGAGTGTGAAAGTGTATGTGTGTGTGTAATGTGTATATACAGTGTGTGTTTTGTCGATAAGCTCGTGTGAGTTGTGTGTGTGTGTGCGTATGTAGTGTTTTTGTGTGGGAGTGTCAATGTAGTGTGTCTGAGTGAGTGTGCATTGGGTCAGTGCAAGATATTTTTTATGTACATATTTTTATTCATTCCTTCACACTTGTGTATAAGGTAGTTGTGAAATTGTTAGGTTATATTACTGGTTAGATATTACTGCATGGTCGGAACTATAAGCACAAGCATTTCACTACACTCGCATTAACATCTGCTAACCATGTGTATGTGACAAATAAAATTTGATTTAGATTTGATTTAGATAGAATCAGTGCAAATAGTTTGGGTACCATAAATTGACTATTTAGCAATTTTATGGCTTGGGGGTATTAGCTGTCTCGGAGCCTGTTGGTCCAAGAGCCTATGCTCTGGTACAGTTCGCCAGATGGCAGCAGAGTGAACAATATTTTGGGGCCTTCCTCTGACACCATCTGATATAGAGGTATTGGATGGCAGAGAGCTCGGCACCAGTGATGTACTGGGCTGTCCGCACCACCCTCTCTAACGCTTTGCGGTCAAGGGCAGTGCATTTGCCATACCAAGCGGTGATGCAGCCAGTCAAGATGGTCTCGATGGTGCAGCTGTATAACGTTTTGAGGATCCAAGGGCCCATGCCAAATCTTTTCAGTCTCCTGCAGGGGAAAAGGTGTTGTCATGCCCTCTTCACAACTGTCTTAGTGTGTTTGGACCATGATAGTTTGTTGGTGATGTGGACACCAAGGAACATGAAACTCTCGACCAGCTCCACTTCAGCCCCGTCGATGTTAATGGGGGCCTGTTCGGCCCTCCTTTTCCTATAGTCCATGATCAGCTCCTTTGTCTTCCTCACATTGAGGGAGAGTTTGTTTCCTCTACTTAATATACTGTAGTTAGCTACTTATTTCATTGTATTGTGTACACTATGCTGTATTCTCCCCCCTTTGTTTTGTACACTATGCTGTGTTCAAATGACAACTTTAATTTTGATTTCATTTTATCTAGTCTACCATAACCCGGTTCACTCAGTTGTTACATTGAAAATATGGAGTCATTTTGAAAGTTCTTTAGAGACGTGCATCTCAACAACATCGGATGTAATGTTTAGCAATGCAATTAAGAAACGGAATGCCTCATTTCAGGAAGAGCTCATGATGTCTGGCTGCAGTTTTGCAGCTGTAAGCTGGATCCTGTCACCCTAATCCGCTGCAGAATCTGGCCTGCCAACCCCCATCTGCCACAAACAGCAATTTCAGTGGGCCTCCTGCGCCAGTTTGCACCCCTGCAACTGGAGTGTGGGGTGTCTTTGAGGGGGATTACCTTGACTTTCCATAAATCCAATGCATGCTGGAAGGTAGTTATTGTATTTTAAATTGGAAATAAAATCATACATTTTTTACTATGATGAGTAGTTTTATTTTTTTCTATGTACAGACAGTTGAGCTCTACCAGAAGCTCACAAATTAGTCATTTGAGCAGTTCAAACACTGGCAGTTTGAATGAGAGACTGTCAGAAAGTTGGCGCCACTGACCTCGGACGGAACAAAGTGTCCTCTCTGTCCACAGGTATGTCAATGATAACAATTAAGGAACAACTATAACGTCTCAGTAAGCTAGGATTCTTATTTGCATTGAGTGTTGTTCATAATTGATGAGGGGAAATATATCCAACCTCAGTTGTCTTTCTCATATATCTTCTATCGTTGCTTTGCCAAACAGTAGTAATGTAATGCAGCAATACCATTGCTGCATTACAATGATCCTTTTCTGCTAATTCAATCAGATTAATTGGAAGCAGGGCTACTATTCAGTAGAATCAGACTCAGTCTCAACCTTCTAGTCTAGACTCAAGACTTTTCTCTTCTGTCAGTCCTATGATTGAGTTTAGTCTGGCCCATGGGTGGGAAGGTGAATGGGAAGGTACGAGCCTCCACAACCCACCCCACCCCACCCATAAACCTTGACTTCCTCAAACATGAAAGCCATCTGACCCTAGAGTCTTGAAATGTTCGCACCCTCTATAGCCATTATGGTCTTTACCTGACCCTGCTGGTGATCTATGAACATTTGAAAGTGTTTTTGTGTGCTCTATCCTGTTCTGATTATCGATCAGTCTGACAAGCATGCACACCATGAACTGCTTGGATTGTGCTTCTGTATTGCTTTTTCTTTTGGGGTTTTAGGCAGGGTATCTGTAAAACACTTTGTGATGCTGTTTTACAACTGCTGATGTAAAAAGGGCTTTATACATTTCATTGATTTGATGATGAAATCCTTGCTGTGGTTTCACTGACAATTTGATATTTTAGTAAAATTCCAAACATTGTCCATAAGATATTTTTCAATAACTTGTGAGCATTGTATATGTATAATTCAGCACGAATGCCAGTGTGGTTTATTTTGTTCTGAAATAGATTTAATTAGGCCCTTGATTATGTTGAGGGCAGCACACAGTCAGACGTGGAAGTTTGGACCTGTCAGATAACGGAGACCCTCACAGACAAAAGGACGTTGTTCCTTACCTGGCAGGAGAGATACGTGGATACTCTCGCAGAGCAACATTGAGTCGCATAAGTAGTTGCTACATCTCTGACCTAAAGTTTTATCCCATCTCTAAACACCCCTTTCTGTCTGGCTTAGCCCTACCAGTCATGACTGCCACGTTCCCGTGTTCTGTGTCCTAGTCTCACCTTTTCTTGGATCTGCATAGCTACTTCCTGTTACTGTACACTCTTATCACCACCTCCTGCTGTCACCTGCCCCTTTCCACTACATATCCCAGAAACATGAGTACCGCCCTCCTCTGCTTCATCTGTTCTACATGAAGTCTTCTGACCTTTGTGCCAACACTTCACTCTGCATAATCCACTTTACACTCAAATCTACACTCAAATGGATGTTGCCTTCCTAACTGGTTAGTTTTGTGTTGAGATGCTTTCATACTGTTATATTTTTGCTTATATATTCATGTATTTTCTAGGTATGACATGATGTCCCCGTCAATCACCAATGATAGGAATGCTCAGTTGACTACTCAGCTTGAAAAGTAAATAGCTTTTTTTAGGATGTTGTCTCCATCATAATTTCAGCAAAAAAAGAAACGTCCTCTCACTGTCAACTGTGTTTATTTTCAGCAAAAATTAACATGTGTAAATATTTGTACGAACATAACGAGATTCAACAACAGACATAAACTGAACAAGTTCCACAGACATGTGACAAACAGAAATGGAATAGTGTGTCCCTGGGGGGGGGGGGGGGGATCACGCACAGACCGAGCAGTATGGCCGGTGGCATTGTCATGCTGGAGGGTCTGGTCAGGATGAGCCTGCAGGAAGGGTACCACATGAGGAAGGAGGATGTCTTCCCTGTAATGCACAGTGCTGAGATTGCCTTGCAATGACAACAAGCTCAGTCCGATGATGCCCAGACCATGATGGACCCTCCACCTCCAAATCGATCCCGCTCCAGAGTACAGGCCTCGGTGTAACGCTCATTCCTTCAACGATAAACGCGAATCCGACCATCACCGAGACTCGTCAGTGAAGAGATCTTTTTGCCAGCCCTGTCTGGTCCAGCGACAGTGGGTTTGTGCCCATAGGCAACGTTGTTGCCGGTGATGTCTGGTGAAGACCTGCCTTACAACAGGTTTACAAGCCCTCAGTCCAGCCTCTCGCAGCTTATTGCGGACAGTCTGAGCACTGATGGAGGGATTGTGCATTCCTGGTGTAACTCGGGCAGTTGTTGTTGCCATCCTGTACCTGTCCCGCAGGTGTGATGTTCGGATGTACCGATCATGTGCAGGTGTTGTTACACGTGGTCTGCCACTGCGAGGACAATCAGCTGTCCATCCTGTCTGCCTGTAGTGCTGTCTTAGGAGTCTCACAGTACGGACATTGCAATTGATTGCCCTGGCCACATCTGCAGTTCTCATGCCTCCTTGCAGCATGCCTAAGGCACGTTCACGCAGATGAGCAGGGATCTTTCTTTTGTTGTTTTTCAGAGTCAGTAGAAAGGCCTCTTTAGTGTCCTAAGTTTTCATAACTGTGACCCGTTGCCTACCGTCTGTAAGCTGTTAGTGTCTTAACGACCGTTCCACAGGTGCATGTTCATGAATTGTTTATGGTTCATTGAACAAGCATGGGAAACAGTGTTTAAACCCATTACAATGAGGATCTGTTTAGTTATTTGGATTTTTAAGACAGGGTCCTGAAAAAGGGACGTTTCTTTTTCTGCTGAGTTTATTTGTACCACTATATTGGTGCTAGTCAATATAGGTTTTAAACATTTTAACATAAATATTCACATTTCAGCCTGGAGAAAAGGTTGAAGGGCATGGAGAAGAGAAACCGGATTGTATGCTGGTCTCTTCAACACTGTGCAGCAATTTTGGAAAGTCTGCAGACTAAGAAGACTCGCTGTCTGCTGGCCACAATCCATAGACTTGTCCTGGAGCGCTCTTTCTATTGTGGCCTGGTCAGAAAGTATGCAGGTACTGCAGCCAAGTCAGTGTTATACCCCATTTTGATGATCTGTTGATTTATGTGCTAATAGTTGTGAAAATGAACCACATACTTGTAAAATATTGCACCAGTGATTGAAAAATAAATGTAATAAAACACCCTGGGAGACCAGGAGCATGCTTTTGTATATTACTCAATCCCATTGACATCCTACTACAGTATAACTTGTCTCTCTGTTTGCCAAAATGAATACGTTTACAGTGTATGGTAACATTTCAACTACTAATCTACTAACTCTAACCCCAACCCTTATTCTAAACATAACTCTAACCGTAGCAAGGAGTTGCTTATCAACACATCATTTCTTGATAGTATGACTGTCTGCAGAGCATCTACAGACGGAAAATCCAGACTATCCAAATAAATGTGAACTAGTGTATCGATGAAAATCATTTAATGAATCGAATATACACTTAATTAACCCATTCCAGCAGTGCATTGTAAACTACACCATAACTTTCAATTGTGGCTCGTTCCTTATAGCTGTGGCTTGTGCCATATAGCCGAATGGCCTGTTCCGTTTCAAGCATGGTTTCAAGCCATTCGGTTAATAGCTTTTATTACCTTATCATAATAATACAAGTCATATCAACATTTAAATGTTTATTTACAACCTCTGGGGTATAACATGTTGGGCATAGTGGTATAGGATAGTCTGACATTAAATATAACCCCTAACCCTAACTTGAGTTCACTGTCGGCAGCCATTTTGTGTGAAATACTCAGTCTGAAGGCATTCGGCTATGGGTTTCAAAGCCCTAACACAATAATGCAAGTCATACCAACCTTTAAAGGTTTGTTTACAGCCTCTGGGGTATAACGTGTTGGGCAAAGTAGTATAGGATAGTCTGACCCATATAATGTGAATCATTGTCATGTTATTTGATATACTGTATATGCTTCAGTGAAAATGAACACCATGGTTGCAATAAAACTTTAAAAGGGTAGTATATAAATGTGTAGCATGTGTTGGTTTTGGGTCCAGGCCGGTAAGTTAACCAACCTTATATACAGTTGAAGTTGGAAGTTTACAAACACCTTAGCCAAATACATTTAAACTTAGTTTTTCACAATTCCTGACATTTAATCCTAGTAAAAATTCCCTGTTTTAGGTCAGTTAGGATCACCACTTTATTTTAAGAATGTGAAATGTCAGAATAATGGTAGAGAGAATGATTTATTTCAGCTTTTGTTTCTTTCATCACATTCCCAGTTGGTCAGAAGTTTACATACACTCAATTAGTATTTGATGGCATTGCCTTTAAATAGTTTAACTTGGGTCAAATGTTTCGGGCAGCCTTCCACAAGGTTCCCACAATAAGTTGGGTGAATTTTGGCCCATTCCTCCTGACAGAGCTGGTGTAACTGAGTCAGGTTGGTAGGCCTCCTTGCTCACACACGCCTTTTCAGTTCTGCCCACAAATTTTCTATGGGATTGAGGTCAGGGCTTTGTGATGGCCAATAAAATACCTTGACTTTGTTGCCCTTAAGCCATTTTAAGCCCCCACAACATGATGCTGCCACCCACGTTCTTCACTGTTGGGATGGTGTTCTTCGGCTTGCAAGCCTCCCCTTTTTCCTCCAAACATAATGATGGTCATTATGGCCAAACAGTTCTATTTTTGTTTCATCAGACCAGAGGACATTTCTCCAAAAAGTACGATCTTTGTTCCCATGTGCAGTTGCAAACTGTAGTCTGGCTTTTTTTATGGCGGTTTTGGAGCAGTGGCTTCTTCCTTGCTGAGCGGCCTTCAAGTTATGTCGATATATACTTTTGTACCGGTTTCCTCCAGCATCTTCACAAGGTTCTTTGCTGTTGTTCTGGGGTTGATTTGCATTTTTCGCACCAAAATACGTTCATCTCAAGGAGACAAAACGTGTCTCCTTCCAGAGCGGTATGATCCCATGGTGTTTATACTTCCGTACTATTGTTTGTACAGATGGACATGGTACCTTCAGGCATTTGGAAATTGCTCCCAAGGATGAACCAGACTTGTGGAGGTCTACAATTTTTTTCTGAGGTCTTGGCTGATTTCTTTAGATTTTCCCATGATGTCAAGCAAAGAGGCACTGAGTTTGAAGGTAGGCCTTGAAATACATCCACAGGTACACCTCCTATTGATTCAAATGATGTCAATTAGCCTATCAGAAGCTTCTAAAGCCATGACATAATTTTCTGGAATTTTCCAAGCTGTTTAAAGGCACAGTCAACTTAATGTATGTAAACCTCTGACAAACTGGAATTGTGATACAGTGAATTCTAAGTGAAATAATCTGTAAACAATTGTTGGAAAAATGACTTGTGTCATGCACAAAGTAGATGTCATAACCGACTTGCCAAAACTATAGTTTGTTATCAATTAATTTGTGGATTGGTTGAAAAACTTGTTTTAATGACTCCAACCTAAGTGTATGTAAACTTCCGACTTCAACTGTAAATTAGACAAGAGGATTTTCTTCTGAATAACTGGAAAGGGCATAGCCTTTCCATTCAGCTTCAGGCAACTTTGATGTAAAGCTTGTAGTGACAACTTCTCTCCGTCAGGGGTGCGTAACTGGTGGCAAGGAAGTCAGACGCAGGAGAGCAGAACTAGGTAATAACCAGAGCAGTTTAATTGCAAAACCAACTGCATAAAGAAATAACCAACATCGATACAAAACCTGACGTGCACCAGTAAACATGTGCACAAGCACTTACAACAAACAAGTCCACACAAGGCATGGGGGGGACAGAGGGTTAAATACACAACAATTAATGAGGGAAATGAAAACAAGGTGTGTAGGAAAACAAGGTGTGTAGGAAAACAAGATGAAACAAATGGAAAATGAAAAGTGGATCGACGATGGCTGGAAGACCGGTGATGCCGAACGTAGAACGCCTCCTGAACAAGGAGAGGAACCGACTTTGGTGGAAGTCGTGACAGTGCAGTTCAGTGTTGCTTATCCAGTTTTCACTAGATATATCAATGTAATTACACCCAACACAACGTGGAATAACATTTTTTATTATAAAACAATTCATTGTGGCTAAGTAATAATGGAGTTCATTGCAACTGCAAGGATGTCTGGGAGAAAATAAATACAGAGGCACAATTACAAAGTGATAAATTGTAAGGTATGTTCTTTATAATCGAAGACAAAATACAGGTTGACTTGTTGGCTACATTCACAGTACATTTTGAAAAAATACCATCAAACAGATGTGTTTTTAGTATAGTGTCTGCACTGAAACACCTCATTCATTACGTAGTGTGGTAAACGAGTTTCCACATATGTACCCAAAATCGAATTCTGAACTGACTCTTTCTATGCCAGCAAAGATTCTGGTCATTGACTACAATTACTCTTTTATATTTACTCTTTTATCATGCAGTATACATCCAAAACATACATACTGTAACTACATAACATCTAATTACACTGAGTTTACAAAACATTAAGAACAACTTCCTAATATTGAGTTGCTCCCCCCCCTCCCTTTACCCTCAGAACATCCTCAATTCGCCGGCATGGACTCTACAAGGTGTCGAAAGCGTTCCACAGGGATGCTGGCCTATTGTAACTCCAATGCTTCCCACAGTTATGTCAAGTTGGCTGGATGTCCTTTGGGTGTTTTACTATTTTTGATACACTCGGGAAGCATTTGAGCGCGTTGCAATTCCTGACACAAACCAGTGAGCCGGGCACCTAAAACCATACTCCATTTAAAGGCACTTAAAAAATGTGTCTTGTCCATTCACCCTCTGAATGGCACACATACACAATCCATGTCTCAACTGTCTCAAGGTGTAAAAATCATTTTTTAACCTGTCTCCTCCCCCCTTCATCTACACTGATTGAAGTGGATTAAACAAGTGACATCAATAAGGGATCATAGCTTTCCCCTGGTCAGTCTATGTTGTGGAAAGAGCAGGTGTCCTTAATGTTTTGAATACTCTGCGTACATGTATATATTATTACCAACCTCCAGGGAATTAGACAGGTCCTGGTGCAGTCCAACCTTCAGCTCCAGCCTCAGCCCAACCTCCAGTAAAGGCCCAGGCCCAGCACCAACTACAGGCACTGTTCCAGCACCAGGCCCATCTCTATCTCCACTCCCATCTCAAGGCCCAGCTCCACTCCCATCTCCAGCTCTAGGCCCAGCACCACCCCTAGCTGCAAAAAGATATTCTAAAATAAAACATTTACTCTATCTTTTCTTAATCAGCAGACACATTAACCCAGAAAAAAAACAATAACAAGTGGTGGATGGCCATATATAGTAAAGCCCACCGTTGCCCTTTAGTGAGAGCAATGACCACAGTGGGTATCTGTTCAAAGGGAATGTCCTGATTGTCTAAAGTAATGGGCCAAGTCACTGCCTGTACTGTACATGTCAATGTTGTTCATATCAATGACCAAGACATTACAATTCTGCATTGAAACATTGTAGAGAGCATTCATTGCATCTTACTTATTGTGAACTTGATGCCACGGCCTGCCTCCAAAATGGAAGATAGTTGGTCCATGCCATAGTGGGAGGGCTTTTTCAACTCTATCCCAGCTGGCATGCCCTCTACTTCAATGACCACCTGCTTGGCAGCCACAGTCATACATGGAACTCTGCCCTGTCCATCTGCTTCATCTAAACAGAAACCAAAAGAAGGCTTTAGTGAAAGAAGATCAAGTACACACATTATTCCAAGCTTCTACCAGTGATCCAGAAATCTGCTTACTTGAATATCAACAATGTAAAGCAACAAGGCACAGCTACCACATGTGTTTTTATAAATCAAACGTCAGCCCTTTTTAGTGGTTTAGTGGAATTTTAGTGGTTACATTTTTTAAGCTTGCTTTAAAGCGGAGCAGGTCCGTTATTTATGAAATTAGATGTAAAAAAAGACAATACCTAAAAATGCTTATAGAAAAAAAGTTGGCGAAAAAACTGAAATCCTTCTGTAAGAAAAATGCCCGTTCCCTCTCTCTAACTATCAAATACAAACACATTACTTTTAAGTAAAAGTAAATGTTTCAAAATGTCATGATTTACTATTGTGACCTTATTGTATACATTCCCACAATTGATTTCAGCCATCAGAAACCTTTTACTTTTAATGCCTTCAGGTTCCCCTTCAACTCCTGACCGTAGCTTGTCTGCCTCCTCACTGTAATGGGCTTTTGTGGCAGGTGGTAATGCCTGCCATTTGCCCTGTGTACCTGCCATAACTCCTGACATACAACAGAAAACATGACAATGTCAGTGACATTGTTTTATCAATCTATTCTATCAAGGCATTACTACGACAAAACATTTACTTGCTGAAACAAAGTATAAATATGTGTCAGATGGAGTCAGTTGACTTTAGAATTTGTTGTTAGACCCATAAAGTTCTGAAGAGAAACACCTGAGATCATTCATCTAAAAAAGTATAATAATTAACCTACATCAAAGACACACCAATTGAGAAATGCGTGCAGTCCACAATACTTGAATGCTCTCCTTGCTCTTGTAATTGCAAACAGGTCATTCAAGCCAAAAAGGCACAAACCTTTAGCTTTAAGGTGGTCCCTCATAAACAGGTTGTAAGCTGACACATTATGTTTGTAGAGCTTAGTTTTGTGTTGAGAGACAGCTTTACTCTGGGCCAGCTTTACTCTTTCATTCCCTAACCAGTTCTAGAGGAAACAATAGGAAGACAACACAATAGTAAATCATATTGCATCACATTTTCAAATCAGAGTAATTGTACACAATAGTTTTTTAAAAGAGTAAACACAAAACTATTGCTCCAGAAACTCAGCTTTTTATCTTGCAGATGATTGAAAAAGGAGCCTGTCACGCCCTGGCCATAGAGAGGCTTTTATTCTTTATTTTGGTTAGGCCAGGGTATGACTAGGGTGGGCATTCTATGTTCATTTTCTATGTTTTATATTTCTTTGTTGTTTGGCCATGTGGTTCTCAATCAGAGGCAGCTGTCTTTCGTTGTCTCTGATTGAGAACCATACTTAGGTAGCCTTTTCCCACTGGGTTTTTGTGGGTAGTTGCTTTCTGTTTTTGTGTCTGCACCAGACAGAACTGTTTTGGTTGTTCTCATTGTTGGTTTTCATTTTAGTGTTCAGTTTCGAATAAATAATATGAACACGTACGACGCTGTACCTTGGTCCTCACCTTCTTCCTATGAATGCGTTACAGAGCCCTTATATAACATGAATTATCTGCGTTGTGTCACAACCAGAGGGTAAGTGAGGGGTGTTTTGAATCTAGGTTTTACCAGGAAATATGAAACTAGAGGCAAAACACATATGTGCTGGAAAAAGTTTAAAAAACAGTAAAATTAATACAACAGCAAAGGATAAGATCCAGGATTTAACCCTTCATTGTTCCATAGCGGAATTTGTTTGGGAATAATGGCAAACGTGTACGATAACACATCACAGAACATTCAACTCTTCACTTAAATACAACATAAAATATCACAGGACATACTTCACAAGACAAGGTCAGACAAACAAATACATAGAGGTACTGTAGGTGGTGAGTTACGGTTTAGTCTTCCTGGATTTCGGAACCTGATGCTGGTTGATATGAATGACTTGTGTGCCCTGTTTGTTCTACAGTGTGGGGTTTTGAACTTTCGACCTGACAGAAGCTGTTGGTACTGGTCGTATAGTGGGTGTGTCTAAGTAAAATTGTCTGGATTTATGGATGGTTCTTGATTTGTAGAGTGATGGGATGCTTTGAGACTTGACACTGTCAAACCATACCACCCAAGGAAGCAGAAGGTTAAGATGCTTTCAATTAATGTCGTAAATAAAAGGTGAATCATCAGTAAGGGCATAGGAAGTTTCCTAAGTAATCCTAAACCAAATGTTTTGCCCAGAATCCAGGGAGAAATTACAAAAAGACAAAACCCTTTCTTATGTTCACAGAATACAGAACATTAATGACCCTCACCTCCACCATACTCTCCGACAGGCCAGTTCTGGTGGCTGCCTCTGCCAGCAGGTCAAAAAAGGCCTTCAATACCCCTATTTGATCAGGAAAATGTACGATCTTCTTTGACCTAAGAATAGAATGACACTTGTTAAGACATATCCTAATCCAGTGCTATATATGGATCAGTATACTTATCACAGATTTCATATGAGAGGTGGGCCATAATCAGCTAAGAAATCACTAAGGCATAATACAAGATTACACACAAGGTAAGCCCCATGGCAGATAATACTGACTTCATATTATTCACATCCAGCCATAGGTACTGTACGATGCAATAAGGCATGTTTCAGTATAAGCTTTGTGCCCTTAGCCATTAACACACTAAAAACCTACTCCACTGACTATTGCTAGGACTTACTAGTGAGGTTGTTTCCATGATATGTTGGCTGATGTGGTACACTATTGTTATGTTACCGTGTTGCTATTGGCATGGTGATTTTGCTTCTGTTTGTAAATAACTTTGTAACCACGGGCCGTAAAATCAGAACAAGCTTCACCAAGAACATTTACACGTGCCAGGAATTTGACCTGGTGACATGGTGCTGATATACAGTAGATGGGTTATTTGAATAATATAATAATATTACAAGGGCTCATGTATTCAAGGATGTTGTGCTGGAGTATGGTGATGTTCAGCTTGTCAGTTGCACCAAAGAGCTAGAGAAGGAGCTTGAGCCAGTACAATGCAGATGGCTATATTTTGCCACCCTGCTCCCCAGCTCTACTCTCACGTTTTTGGCCATGGATGGACACTTTAACGGAATGTAGATTGGTAGCCACAATTTCTATCTCTACTTTGCACATTCTTCCACTACAAATCTACCATTCCAGTGTTTTACTTGCTAAATTGTATTTACTTTGCCACCATGGCCTTTTTTTGCCTTTACCTCCCTTATCTCACCTCATTTGCTCACGTTGTATATAGACTTATTTTTCTACTGTATTGACTGTATGTTTGTTTTACTCCATGTGTAACTCTGTGTTTTGCATGTGTCAGCTTTGCTTTATCTTGGCCAGGTCGCAATTGTAAATGAGAACATGTTCTCAACTTGCCTACCTGGTTAAATAAAAGTGAAATATATATATTTTTTAAAATCACATATTTAGCAGATGTTATTGCAAGTGTAGCGAAATGCTTGTGTTCCTAGCTCCAAACAGTGCAGTAGTATCTAACAATTCACAACAATACACACAAATCTAAAAGTAAAAGAATGGAATTAAGAAATATATAAATATTTGGATGAGCAATGTCAGAGTGACATTGACTAGAATACAGTATATGCATATGAAATGAGTAAAACGGTATGTAAACATTATTAAAGTAACCAGTGTTCCATTATGAAAGTGACCAGTGATTCCATGTCTATGTGCATAGGGCAGCAGCCTCTAAGGTGCATGTTTGAGTAACCGGGTGGTAGCCGACTAGTGAAAGTGACTAAGTTCAGGGCAGGGTGCTGGCTAGTGACAGCTATTTAAAAATCTGATGGCCTTGAGATAGAAGCTGTTTTCCAGTCTCTCGGCCCCTGCTTTGATGCACCTGTACTGAGCTCGCCTTCTGGATGATAGCGGATGAACAGGCCGTGGCTCGGGTGGTTGGTGTCCTTAATTATCTTTTTGGTCTTCCTGTGACTTTGGGTGCTGTAGGTGTCCTGGAGGGCAGGTAGTTTGCCCCCTGTGATGCATTTGGCAGACCGCACCACCCTCTGGAGAGCCCTGCAGTTGCGGGGGGTGCAGTTGCCGTGCCAGGCGGTGATACAGTCCGACAGGATGCTCTCAAGAGGTGCATCTGTAAAAGATTGTGAGGGTCTTAAGGACCAAGACAAAAAAAAGGCTCCTGAGGTTGAAGAGGAGCTGTTGCGCCTCACCACACTGTCTATGAGGGCGGACCATCAGATTGTCAGTGATGTGTAGGGCGAGGAACATGAAGCTTTTCACCTTCTCCACTGCGCTCCCGTCGATGTGGATGGGAGCGTGTTCCCTCTGCTGTCTCCAGAAGTCCACGATCAACTCTTTTGTTTTGTTGATGTTGGGGGAGAGGTTTTTTTCCCCTGGCACAGCAGGATAATGTCTGGGTTTTTTTGTTCATGTATTTTTTGCTGTTCTATATTATTTTGTCTCTTGCCATTTAAGAGTCAATGCAATTCACACTGTGCCTTAAAATGTTGTACTTATTGACTAATACATTCAAACTAAAACCTTGTGAGAATTTTTGCCTATCAAGCTGTACCAAAAGCAATTACCACCAACTCTGATTGTGTGGCAATAAAGAGTTTTGCTTGGAAGCGGATTGGAAGCGGCAGTACAGGTTCGTATTCAATAGGCACCAAACAGAACTAAGATGGACTGAATCTGCCTACCTGAACTTGTCCTATAAGAAACGCTTTTTTTGTTTTCCATTGAAAAAGGGAATTCTGCTACGGTCCGCACCAATAAATATGACCTAGTACTTACATAGGTCACAACAGATCTACCTAACTCTCTTCCTGGAGATCTACCATCCTGTGGGTATTCAGTCCAACCCTAACCTAACATACCTGATTCAGCTAGTTGAGGGTCATGTTCCAGGCCCTGACCAAATTTTTATTTTATTTTATTTATTTCACCTTTATTTAACCAGGTAGGCTAGTTGAGAACATGTTCTCATTTGCAACTGCGACCTGGCCAAGATAAAGCGTAGCAATTCGACACATACAACAACACAGAGTTACACATGGAATAAACAAAACATACAGTCAATAATACAGTAGAACAAAAGAAAACAAAAAGTCTATATACAGTGAGTGCAAATGAGGTAAGTTACGGAAATAAATAGACCATGGTGGCAAAGTAATTACAATATAGCGATTAAACACTGGAATGGTAGATCGGCAGAAGATGAATGTGCAGGTAGAGATACTGGGGTGCAAAGGAGCAAAATAAATAAATACCAGTATGGGGATGAGGTAGGTAGATAGATAAGCTGTTTACAGATAGGCTAAGTACAGGTGCAGTGATCTGTAAACTGCTCTGACAGCTGGTGCTTAAAGCTAGTGAGGGAGATGTGAGTCTCCAGCTTCAGAGAGTTTTGCAATTCGTTCCAGTCATGGGCAGCAGAGAACTGGAAGGAAAGACGACCAAAGGAGGAATTTGCTTTGGGGGTGACCAGTGAGATATACCTGCTGGAGCGAGTGCTACGGGTGGGTGCTGCTATGGTGACCATAGCTGAGTAGGCGGGGGTTTACCTAGCAGAGACTTGTAGATAATCTGTAGCCAGTGGGTTTGGCGACGAGTATGAAGCGAGGGCCAACCAACGAGAGCGTACAGGTCGCAATGGTGGGTAGTGTATGGGGCTTTGGTGACAAAACGGATGGCACTGTGATAGACTGCATCCAGTTTGTTGAGTAGAGTGTTGGAGGCTATTTTATAGATGACATCACCGAAGTCGAGGATCGGTAGGATGGTCAGTTTTACAAGGGTATGTTTGGCAGCATGAGTGAAGGATGCTTTGTTGGGATATAGGAAGCCGATTCTAGATTTAATTTTGGATTGGAGATGCTTAACGTGAGTCTGGAAGGAGAGGTTACAGTCTACCCAGACACCCAGGTATTTGTAGTTGTCCACGTATTCTAAGTCAGAGCCGTCCAGAGTAGTGATGCTGGACGGGCGAGCAGGTGCGGGCAGGGATCGATTGAAAAGCATGCATTTAGTTTTACTTGCGTTTAAAAGCAGTTGGAGGCCACGGAAGGAGAGTTGTATGGCATTGAAGCTCGTCTGGAGGTTAGTTAACACAGTGTCCAAGGAGGGGCCAGAAGTAAACAGAATGGTGTTTTCTGCGTAGAGGTGGATCAGAGAATCACCAGCAGCAAGAGCAACATCATTGATGTATACAGAAAAGAGAGTAAGCCCGAGAATTGAACCCTGTGGCACACCCATAGAGACTGTCAGAGGTCCAGACAACAGGCCCTCCGATTTGACACACTGAACTCTATCAGAGAAGTAGTTGGTAAACCAGGCGAGGCAATCATTTGAGAAACCAAGGCTGTCGAGTCTGCCAATAAGAATGTTGTGATTTGCAGAGTTGAAAGCCTTGGCCAGGTCGATGAATACGGCTGCACAGTAATGTCTCTTATCGATGGCGGTTAATGATGTCGTTTAGAACCTTGAGCGTGGCTGAGGTGCACCCATGACCAGCTCTGAAACCAGATTGCATAGCGGAGAAGGTATGGTGGGATTCGAAATGGTCAGTAATCTGTTTGTTAACTTGGCTTTCGAAGACATTAGAAAGACAGGGTAGGATAGATATAGGTCTGTAGCAGTTTGGGTCTAGTGTCACCCCCTTTGAAGAGGGGGATGACCGCGGCAGCTTTCCAATCTTTGGGAATCTCAGACGATACGAAAGAGAGATTGAACAGGCTAGTAATAGGGGTTGCAACAATTTCGGCAGATCATTTTAGAAAGAGAGAGTCCAGATTGTCTAGTCCGGCTGATTTGTAGGGGTCCAGATTTTGCAGCTCTTTCAGAACATCGGCTATCTGGATTTGGGTAAAGGAGAAATGGTGGGGGCTTTGGCGGGTTGCTGTGGAGGGTGCCGGGCAGTTGACCGGGGTAGGGGTAGCCATGTTGAAAACATTGCCAGCTGTAGAAAAATGCTTATTGAAATTCTCAATTATAGTGGATTTATCGGTGGTGACAGTGTTTCCTAGCCTCAGAGCAGTGGGCAGCTGGGAGGAGGTGCTCTTATTCTCCATGGACTTTACAGTGTCCCAAAACTTTTTTGAGTTAGTACTACAGGATGCAAATTTCTGTTTGAAAAAGCTTGCCTTAGCTTTTCTAACTGCCTGTGTATATTTGTTCCTAACTTCCCTGAAAAGTTGCATATCACGGGGGCTATTCGATGCTAATGCAGAACGCCACAGGATGTTTTTGTGCTGGTCAAGGGCAGACAGGTCTGGCGTGAACCAAGGACTATATCTATTCCTAGTCCTACATTTTATTAGAGGGGGATGCTTATTTAAGATGGTGAGGATGGCACTTTTAAAGAATAGCCAGGCATCATCTACTGACGGGATGAGGTCAATGTCATTCCAGGATACCCCGGCCAGGTCGATTAGAAAGGCCTGCTCATAGAAGTGTTTCAGGGAGCGTTTGACTGTGATGAGGGGTGGTCGTTTGGTCGCAGACCCATTACGGATGCAGGCAATGAGGCAGTGATTGCTGAGATCTTGAAAACAGCAGAGGTGTATTTGGAGGGCGAATTAGTTAGGATGACATCTATGAGGGTGCCCGTGTTTACTGATTTGGGGTTGTACCTGGTAGGTTCATTGATAATTTGTGTGCGATTGAGGGCATCAAGCTTAGTTTGTAGAATGGCCGGGGTGTTAAGCTAGTCTCAATTTAGGTCACCTAGTAGCACGAGCTCAGAAGATAGATGGGGGGCAATCAGTTCACATATAGTATCGAGGGCACAGCTGGGGGCAGAGGGAGGTCTATAGCAAGCAGCAACAGTGAGAGACTTGTTTCTGGAAAGGTAGAAGCTCAAATTGTTTGGGTACAGACTTAGAAAGTAATACAGAACTCTGCAGGTTATCTTTGCAGTAGATTGCAACACCGCCCCCTTTGGTAGTTCTATCTTGGCGGAAAACGTTATAGTTAGCAATGGAGATTTCAGGGTTTTTGGTGGTTTTCCTAAGCCAGGATTCAGACACGGCCAAGACATCTGGGTTGGCAGAGTGTGCTAAAGCAGTGAGTAAAACCAACTTAGGGAGTAGGCTTCTAATGCTAACATGGATGAAACCAAGGCTTTTACGGTTACAGAAGTCAGCAAATGAGAGCACCTGGGGGGTGGGAGTGGAGCTAGGCGCTGCAGGACCAGGATTAACCTCCACATCCCCAGAGGAACAGAGGAGAAGTAGGATAAGGGTACGGCTAAAGACTATACGAACTGGCCGTCTAGCACGTTCAGAACAGAGAGTAAAAGGAGCAGCTTTCTGGGCACGATAGCATAGATTCAAGGCATAGTGTACAGACAAAGGTAAGGTAGGATGTGAGTACATTGGAGGTAAACCTAGGCATTGAGTAATGAAGAGAGAGATATAGTCTCTAGAGATGTTTAAACCAGGTGATGTCATCGCATACGTAGGAGGTGGAACAACATGGTTGGTTAAAATCAAATCAAATTTTATTTGTCACATACACATGGTTAGCAGATGTTAATGCGAGTGTAGCGAAATGCTTGTGCTTCTAGTACTGACAATGCAGTAATATGCAATAATAACCAACAAGTAATCTAGCTAACAATTCCAAAACTACTAGCTTACACAAGTGTAAGGGGATAAAGAATATGTACATAAAGATATATGAATGAGTGATGGTACAGAGCGGCATAGGCAAGATACAGTAGAAGGTATTGAGTACAGTATATACATATGAGATGAGTATGTAAACAAAGTGGCATAGTTAAAGTGGCTAGTGATACATGTATTACATAAAGATGCAGTAGATGATATAGAGTACAGTATATACGTATACATATGAGATTAATAATGTAGGGTATGTAAACATTATATTAGGTAGCATTATTTAAAGTGGCTAGTGATATATTTTACATAATTTCCCATCAATTCCCATTATTAAAGTGGCTGGAGTTGAGTCAGTGTGTTGTCAGCAGCCACTCATGTTAGTGGTGGCTGTTTAACAGTCTGATGGCCTTGAGATAGAAGCTGTTTTTCAGTCTCTCGGTCCCAGCTTTGATGCCCCTGTACTGACCTCGCCATCTGGATGATAGCGGGGTGAACAGGCAGTGGCTCGGGTGGTTGTTGTCCTTGATGATCTTTATGGCCTTCCTGTGACATCGGGTGGTGTAGGTGTCCTGGAGGGCCTTGTAGTTTGCCCCCGGTGATGCGTTGTGCAGACCTCACTACCCTCTGGAGAGCCTTACGGTTGTGGGCGGAGCAGTTGCCGTACCAGGCGGTGATACAGCCCGACAGGATGCTCTCGATTGTGCATCTGTAAAAGTTTGTGAGTGCTTTTGGTGACAAGCCAAATTTCTTCAGCCTCCTGAGGTTGAAGAGGCGCTGCTGCGCCTTCTTCACGATGCTGTCTGTGTGGGTGGACCAATTCATTTTGTCTGTGATGTGTACGCCGAGGAACTTAAAACTTACTACCCTCTCCACTACTGTTCCATCGATGTGGATAGGGGGGAGTTCCCTCTGCTGTTTCCTGAAGTCCACAATCATCTCCTTAGTTTTGTTGACGTTGAGTGTGAGGTTATTTTCCTGACACCACACTCCGAGGGCCCTCACCTCCTCCCTGTAGGCCGTCTCGTCGTTGTTGGTAATCAAGCCTACCACTGTTGTGTCGTTCGCAAACTTGATGATTGAGTTGGAGGCGTGCGTGGCCATGCAGTCGTGGGTGAACAGGGAGTACAGGAGAGGGCTCAGAACCCACCCTTGTGGGGCCCCAGTGTTGAGGATCAGCGGGGTGGAGATGTTGTTGCCTACCCTCACCACCTGGGGGCGGCCCGTCAGGAAGTCCAGTACCCAGTTGCACAGGGCGGGGTCGAGACCCAGGGTCTCGAGCTTGATGACGAGCTTGGAGGGCACTATGGTGTTAAATGCCGAGCTGTAGTCGATGAACAGCATTCTCACATAGGTATTCCTCTTGTCCAGATGGGTTAGGGCAGTGTGCAGTGTGGTTGAGATTGCATCGTCTGTGGACCTATTTGGGCGGTAAGCAAATTGGAGTGGGTCTAGGGTGTCAGGTAGGGTGGAGGTGATATGGTCCTTGACTAGTCTCTCAAAGCACTTCATGATGACGGAAGTGAGTGCTAAGGGGCGGTAGTCGTTTAGCTCAGTTACCTTAGCTTTCTTGGGAACAGGAACAATGGTGGCCCTCTTGAAGCATGTGGGAACAACAGACTGGGATAGGGATTGATTGAATATGTCCGTAAACACACCAGCCAGCTGGTCTGCGCATGCTCTGAGGGCGCGGCTGGGGATGCCGTCTGGGCCTGCAGCCTTGCGAGGGTTGACACGTTTAAATGTTTTCCTCACGTAGGCTGCAGTGAAGGAAAGTCTGCATGTTTTAGTTGCGGGCCGTGTCAGTGGCACTGAATTGTCCTCAAAGCGGGCAAAAAAAGTTATTTAGTCTGCCTGGGAGCAAGACATCCTGGTCCGTGACGGGGCGGGTTTTCTTTTTGTAATCCGTGATTGACTGTAGACCCTGCCACATACCTCTTGTGTCTGAGCCGTTGAATTGAGATTCTACTTTGTCTCTATACTGACGCTTAGCTTGTTTGATTGCCTTGCGAGGGAATAGTTACACTGTTTGTATTCGGTCATGTTTTCGGTCACCTTGCCCTGATTAAAAGCAGTGGTTCGCGCTTTCAGTTTCACGCGAATGCTGCCATCAATCCACGGTTTCTGGTTTGGGAATGTTTTAATCGTTGCTATGGGAACGACATCTTCAACGCACGTTCTAATGAATTCGCTCACCGAATCAGAGTATTCGTCAATGTTGTTGTCTGACGCAATACGAAACATATCCCAGTCCACGTGATGGAAGCAGTCTTGGAGTGTGGAATCAGATTGGTCGGACCAGCGTTGAACAGACCTCAGTGCGGGAGCTTCTTGTTTTAGTTTC
Source organism: Oncorhynchus mykiss (assembly GCF_057628025.1). NCBI lineage: Eukaryota > Metazoa > Chordata > Actinopteri > Salmoniformes > Salmonidae > Oncorhynchus > Oncorhynchus mykiss. The sequence continues at coordinate 44,516,647 of NC_143033.1, read as the reverse complement.
TGTCTGTAGGCAGGGATCAACAAAATGGAGTCGTGGTCAGCTTTTCCGAAAGGAGAGTGGGGCAGGGCCTTATATGCGTCGCAGAAGTTAGAATAGCAATGATCCAAGGTTTTTCCAGCCCTGGTTGCGCAATCGATATGCTGATACAATTTAGGGAGTCTTGTTACAGTGAAATAAGAAAGTAATCACTAACCAGGACAGTAATGGACAAGGCATATTGATATTAGAGAGAGGCATGCGTAGTGAGTGGTTGGGCTGGCTGGGGACACAGCTTGTTAGCCTGCTAACTGTCTGAATCGCCAACAGTTAGTAAGCCGGAGCTAAACAAGCTAGCAGCTAGTAAAACAGGGCAAGCTAGCAGTTAGCAGGCCGGGTTAGCAAGCAAGCAGTTAGCATGGGCTAGCAGTTACAGTGCCTTGCGAAAGTATTCGGCCCCCTTGAACTTTGCAACCTTTTCCCACATTTCAGGCTTCAAACATAAAGATATAAAACTGTATTTTTTTGTGAAGAATCAACAACAAGTGGGACACAATCATGAAGTGGAACGACATTTATTGGATATTTCAAACTTTTTTAACAAATCAAAAACTGAAAAATTGGGCGTGCAAAATTATTCAGCTCCTTTACTTTCAGTGCAGCAAACTCTCTCCAGAAGTTCAGTGAGGATCTCTGAATGATCCAATGTTGACCTAAATGACTAATGATGATAAATACAATCCACCTGTGTGTAATCAAGTCTCCGTATAAATGCACCTGCACTGTGATAGTCTCAGAAGTCCGTCAAAAGCGCAGAGAGCATCATGAAGAACAAGGAACACACCAGGCAGGTCCGAGATACTGTTGTGAAGAAGTTTAAAGCCGGATTTGGATACAAAAAGATTTCCCAAGCTTTAAACATCCCAAGGAGCACTGTGCAAGCGATAATATTGAAATGGAAGGAGTATCAGACCACTGCAAATCTACCAAGACCTGGCCGTCCCTCTAAACTTTCAGCTCATACAAGGAGAAGACTGATCAGAGATGCAGCCAAGAGGCCCATGATCACTCTGGATGAACTGCAGAGATCTACAGCTGAGGTGGGAGACTCTGTCCATAGGACAACAATCAGTCGTATATTGCACAAATCTGGCCTTTATGGAAGAGTGGCAAGAAGAAAGCCATTTCTTAAAGATATCCATAAAAAGTGTCATTTAAAGTTTGCCACAAGCCACCTGGGAGACACACCAAACATGTGGAAGAAGGTGCTCTGGTCAGATGAAACCAAAATTGAACTTTTTGGCAACAATGCAAAACGTTATGTTTGGCGTAAAAGCAACACAGCTGAACACACCATCCCCACTGTCAAACATGGTGGTGGCAGCATCATGGTTTGGGCCTGCTTTTCTTCAGCAGGGACAGGGAAGATGGTTAAAATTGATGGGAAGATGGATGGAGCCAAATACAGGACCATTCTGGAAGAAAACCTGATGGAGTCTGCAAAAGACCTGAGACTGGGACGGAGATTTGTCTTCCAACAAGACAATGATCCAAAACATAAAGCAAAATCTACAATGGAATGGTTCAAAAATAAACATATCCAGGTGTTAGAATGGCCAAGTCAAAGTCCAGACCTGAATCCAATCGAGAATCTGTGGAAAGAACTGAAAAATGCTGTTCACAAATGCTCTCCATCCAACCTCACTGAGCTCGAGCTGTTTTGCAAGGAGGAATGGGAAAAATGTCAGTCTCTCGATGTGCAAAACTGATAGAGACATACCCCAAGCGACTTACAGCTGTAATCGCAGCAAAAGGTGGCGCTACAAAGTATTAACTTAAGGGGGCTGAATAATTTTGCACGCCCAATTTTTCTGTTTTTGATTTGTTAAAAAGTTTGAAATATCCAATAAATGTCGTTCCACTTCATGATTGTGTCCCACTTGTTGTTGATTCTTCACAAAAAAATACAGTTTCATATCTTTATGTTTGAAGCCTGAAATGTGGCAAAAGGTCGCAAAGTTCAAGGGGTCCGAATACTTTCGCAAGGCACTGTAGCAGGGGCTAGAAAGTTAGCCTTTGGGGGGGGGGGGACATCGCAATGGGGGTAAGTCTGTTTTTGCCTCTTCATGCGGTGACGTCAATAGACCAGTCGTGGAATTATTCCAAGTAGGTTCCAAGTAGCTCTAGGTAGCTAGCAGGACGATATTGTAGCCCTGGAGTATGCTTCGGTGGTAGCACAGGAGCCCTGGCCGGGCTAGCTTCAAGCTAAATTGGTGCTTGCTCTGGGATGGAAATGCTAGCCAGGATTAGTCATCCGGGATTGTGGTTAGCTAGTTGTGAAGATCCAGATGAAAATGTTCAGTTTGTGGTAGAATCCGGGGATAAAAATAACAGGTCCGTTATGCTCTGGTTAGAGTCATGTTGTTCGAACTGGCGAGAGCATTTCGAGCTGAAGGTTAGCTGATGACCGCTGGCAATGGTTTGCTGACTGATATCTGGTAGTTAGCTGGCTAGCTTCAGTTGAGGGATTCCAGATCCGAAGTAAATATAAATACTTTAGGGAAAAAAAGCAGATCCACGCCATATTGGGTGAGGCGGGTTACAGGAGAGTATTTAGATGATGAGGTCTAGCAAAATATTTTAAAGGATATGCGACAAAAAATATGTAAAACGATATATACAAGGGACACGACAGGACAAAGACGCCTGACTGCTACGCCATCTTGGATTATGAATTGCAAATTGCAGATAATGTATTGCATGAACCAATAGATTGCTATACTGCTCTGCTATATCATATGGATGGCATTCCTGCCTGACTACATTGCAGATGCCTGCCAGATCACGCAAAGCTTGGATAGGTGTTTAACATATCAGCTAACTAACATCATATGATATAGGAATGTACTTCACGACACTTGATGACGTGGCGCACAAACATTGGTTTATGCAACGCAAAGTCTTCAACATAATCAGGCAGAAACACCACCAATATGTGGTTAGGTGATATGTTCAACACTAGCCTCGTGTGGCCATCCTTCCAAATCTTGTCTTGGAAGTCAATAGAAATCCAGTAAGGAATTCTGGGTTGGAATGGGAGTGTAGGTTTTTGTTCAGACCCTTATCTAGCGCACCTAACTAACTGGTTGATAAGTTGAATCACGTTAGTTACTGCTGGGTTTGAAGCGAAAACCTACAGGATGGTTGCTCTCCAGGATCAGATTTGGTCAGCCCTGCAATAGTGATTTGGGATTTGTAAAAAAATAAAAGTAGAGGCCAATAAATCATCAAATAATCTGAACCAATTATGCTAATCTGTTATGTAAAATATCGGTTATAATATATCCAGAAATTCTGAAGCCATGAAGACCATCTGGACGCACCCATGCAGACCTGCGACGCGGTTGCGGCCAAGCAACGCAACCCCTCCCTGGCAAGGAACGTATCCTTGTCGACCTGCATCCTGGAACGCGCCCGAGGGCTAGCAACGCAACCAAGGGCTAGCAATGTCAGTAAAGCTAGTCACCTGGACCACGAGTTGCCGAAGATTGTTCAGTGTTTCAGAGTTTAAAAATGTGTTTTAAATAATTTAAGAACTGCAAATGCAATGCTCACTTATAATTTAATAATTACAATTTTGCTTCCTATGGCGGGCAAGGGAGGTCTGGTTGTCGGCCATGCTGGAAATGTGATCTCGCGTTATTGTGCCATTGTCAATACAGTACATCTACACCACGATATGAAACGTTGATTTGAACCTTCTGACTCACTTGTGAATTAGACGGGCCCCATGGTCTGATTTAAATCGCATGATTTCTGATGATAGTTGTCGAATATATCGACTGATTGCATTACCTCATCCCCATACTGTATTTATTTATTTATCTTGCTCCTTTGCACCTCAGTATCTCTACTTGCACATTCATCTTCTGCACATCTAACATTCCAGTGTTTAATTGCTCTATTGTAATTACTTCGCCACCATGGCCTATTTATTGCCTTAACGCTCTTATCTTACCTCATTTGCACTCACTGCATTCTTTTTCTACTGTATTATTGACTGTATGTTTTGTTTATTCCATGTGTAACTCTGTGTTGTTGTAAATGTCGAACTGCTATGATTTATCTTGGCCAGGTCGCAGTTGCAAATGAGAACTTGTTCTCAACTAACCTACCTGGTTAAATAAAGGTTAAATAAAGGTTAAATAAAAAAATAAATAAATAAAAAGTGTATCCGGTGCGAACGCAACCCGACGTCTTCATGGGAAGTGGGAGGGAGCAACAGCCTGTGTTTTTATTGGTATTTTGGAATGTCAAGTTGAATCCTGAGCTATGATTGGTTGCCTTGCCGTTTATATAGTAATGGTAGACTTATCCTTCCTTCTTTCTCTCACAACACACAAGGCGAAGAAAGGGAGGCTTCGCCATTGTTCAACTCCGATCAACATCAGCATCACCTTCGGTCAAATAATTTATTCGGTAAGTAAGAAGTAGTTTAATTTAATAGTAATGTAATAAAGAAAGCCTTTTTTTTTTAGTTCACCGTAATTTATTTTGCTGACCACAAGCAGGTACCTCTTATATCCGGAAGACAAGGCTGGCTAACGTAAATTAACTACTTGGCCTTGTAGTTTTAACTAATATCACCTAGTCGACAAATTAAACCTTGTAAAACTTACCTAACTGATCTAGCTTTAACTCGGAATTACTGCAATATATTTACATGTTCTATCCTATTTGATATCATTTAATTGTTAACGTTGGGCAACTAGTTAGCTTTTGGTTGGCCTTTGCTTGCTAACTAATCGGTCATCCTTTAATGTCGTGGTTAATATCACAGCTAATAATTATTTGATTGACATTCGATCGACAGTTTCAAACAGTTTTGTCACTGCGCTAGGTAACAACGGTTGTATGCGGTATACCAGGATATGGCGCGCGACCACCCTCGTGTTCGGCCTAGTTCTAGAACGTTCTAGAGACTCTGCACCCCGCGTGATGTGACGCACAAAAGGACGTCCGTAGTTCTTTCTGAAGTGTAATACCGGTACATACCGTTATCTGTTGCTGAAGTTGGTGTCGACATGAGCACCTTATCTTGAATTAAACCGTTTTATTGGTTAGTCGATACTTTAGTTTTGCTGACCTTATTCTCATAGGCTGTTATATCTTAAGATCTCTTTATAGCGATCACTATTTTGAGCGAAGGACTTAAAATAAGGGAAGTTTATTGTTTTTCTAGTCAATGGTATCAAATCAATTGAATTAACTTTTTGGGCGACCTGACGGTAATTCGCATGCGAGTTATAGAGCTCTCATTGAAAGTCTTAAAAGCGGAGGGTCTGATATAGGTGCGCCATTTCTATGCTTCCGGGTCACAAGCTTCTTTCTGCTTCTACTTTCTATTTTCTGAAAGTATTTTTGGCTTTGGAAAAAAATTCAGTAGTTTCGATGGTGCGACCGGTCTACCCTATAGCTGTTGCATAAACTGTATTTGGGAAAATATCAGTTTTGGCAACCAGGTAATGGCTGCGGTTTATGCTTAGTGGCTTTAAATGTAACTTATTATTTCAAACCACTAATTGACTGACTTTGGTTCAATTATTTGAGGAATATTTTCCCCTGTGAGCTCAGTGCGCTCGCTGCCGTTTCTTGGGTGAAATCAGATCCAGCCTGAACTGTGCCATGTAGTAGGTAGTTTGTAACTTCCAACGGGCCAATTTCCTACACATTTGAGAACATGTGGTAATTAACCACAATGACTAATTGTTTATCTACATTCATCCCTGCCCCTGAGGCAAATGGCACTATGGAGTGCCTGAGGTGGCAAAATGTAAATCTGGAACTATCCCTGACAACCAATGTCAATGTAGCTACAGGGTTCGACTTCGTATAATGATTTCATGTCTCGGAACAATGACGGGAGTGGAGGTGTTTTGCTTTTTCGGTGAAGATGTCCAATGACCATCAAACAAAATCAGGACTCTACCATACTACTTGACAATACAATGTCGCATCAATCTTACTCGGTTAGGTTGAGGAATACCATTGTGAATGTGAACACGAATTTAGCAGTTTTCAAAGACCTGTCCCACATTGGAACATTCCTAGGATGGTACTTGAGTCTACAATGTGCAGTTGGGCCTAGAGGGGTAACTAATGTTTACAAATGACCAATGTATTTTGATGACCACATTGGCTTCTAGTGACTGCTGATATTTTTACTGCGTTTGTTGTATTCTTGCATAGTGTCCATTTGTTACCTAACACCATGCTGTTCTTCATTGTCCAGGTAACATGTCTAAGGGACCAGCAGTCGGCATCGATCTCGGGACCACCTACTCCTGCGTGGGTGTGTTCCAGCATGGCAAGGTTGAAATCATTGCCAACGACCAAGGCAACAGGACCACTCCAAGCTACGTTGCCTTCACTGACTCTGAGAGGCTCATCGGTGATGCTGCCAAGAATCAGGTTGCCATGAACCCCTGCAACACAGTATTCGGTACGTTTTTACATTCTGGTAATGTCTCCTAAAATAGGTAGATTGTTATTTATAATTTTTGACTTTGTGGCAATGCTTGTTCACTGTGATGAAGTTTATTCCTGCCATTCGTAGTTTCCACCAGAGGTTGAAAGACCAAAGATGGCCCAATACCTTCCTTGGATGTCTGAGTGATACGCCATTTAACTCACTTGACTCTATCGCTGTAGAAAATGCTAAATCTAACTGGCTGTCTTGTTGCAGATGCTAAGAGACTGATTGGCCGCAGGTTTGATGATGGAGTTGTTCAATCGGACATGAAGCATTGGCCCTTTGAAGTTATCAATGATTCTACTCGGCCTAAGCTCCAAGTTGAATACAAAGGAGAGACTAAGTCCTTCTACCCAGAAGAAATTTCATCTATGGTTCTGGTCAAGATGAAGGAGATTGCTGAGGCCTACCTTGGGAAAGTAAGTATTGTGTGGCTGGTTCTGTAACAGGAAGGTGTTTTTAGTTTACCATGACTGGTCTATTGGATTATTCAAATGCATGTACATTTTTTCTCCCTAGACTGTCAACAATGCTGTTGTTACCGTACCTGCCTACTTCAATGACTCCCAGCGCCAGGCAACCAAAGATGCTGGTACCATCTCGGGGCTGAATGTGCTGCGTATCATCAATGAGCCAACTGCTGCTGCCATTGCCTACGGCCTGGACAAGAAGGTTAACTCCATTACTTGATATTTTTTCTGTTGAAAAGGACTGCAATGCAGCGCTTATTTGCTGTGATGAAGTTTACTCCTGCCATTCGTAGTTTCCACCAGAGGTTGAAAGACCAAAGATGGCCCAATACCTTCCTTGGATGTCTGAGCGAATATTTAACCATGTCATAGATCAGGGCTTGCTTGTACTCATTGCAAATACTGAATGTTTTCTTCTGTTTCAGGTCGGTGCTGAAAGGAATGTCCTTATCTTTGATCTGGGTGGCGGCACCTTTGACGTGTCCATCTTGACCATCGAGGATGGCATCTTTGAGGTCAAGTCCACTGCTGGAGACACTCATCTGGGTGGAGAAGACTTTGACAACCGCATGGTCAACCACTTCATCGCGGAGTTCAAACGCAAGTACAAGAAAGACATCAGCGACAACAAGAGGGCTGTTCGCCGTCTCCGCACCGCATGTGAGAGGGCAAAGCGCACCCTGTCCTCCAGCACCCAGGCCAGCATCGAGATCGACTCTTTGTACGAGGGAATCGACTTCTACACCTCCATCACCAGGGCTCGCTTTGAGGAGCTCAATGCAGACCTTTTCCGTGGCACCCTTGACCCAGTGGAGAAATCCCTCCGCGACGCCAAGATGGACAAAGCCCAGGTACACGACATCGTCCTGGTCGGAGGCTCCACTCGTATCCCCAAGATCCAGAAACTGCTCCAAGATTTCTTCAACGGCAAAGAGCTCAACAAAAGCATCAACCCCGACGAAGCTGTGGCCTATGGCGCAGGTGAATCACTGATAATCTTGTTTGCTCTGTGGCCAATGGGCTTCTATAATGAGCCTTAAATCAATAGTTTCGCCGTGATGAAGTTTAATCCTGCCATTCGTAGTTTCCACCAGAGGTTGAAAGACCAAAGATGGCCCAATACCTTCCTTGGATGTCTGAGCGACAATGGCACAGTGCGTCTACAGTAATGTTTTTCCATGTGTCTAACCTCCCATTCTCATTTTCAGCTGTCCAGGCAGCCATACTCTCAGGTGACAAGTCTGAGAATGTCCAGGACCTGCTTTTGCTGGACGTCACACCCCTCTCCCTGGGTATTGAGACCGCTGGAGGTGTCATGACCGTCCTGATCAAACGTAACACCACCATCCCAACCAAGCAGACTCAGACCTTCACCACCTACTCAGACAACCAGCCTGGTGTGCTCATTCAGGTGAGGGGGGCCTGCAAGAAATGTCAATTTCAGGGCAATGTTTCCTCATTCCTTTGGCCACTATCTGATGCCGTTTACTCCTGCAATTTGTTGTTTCCACCAGCGGTTGAAAGACCAAAGATTGCCCAAAAGTCCTTGGATGTCTTGAGCGGCTTTTGGTGAAATGTACTTCTCATTTGAAGACATGTATGTTTTGCTAATATTGACTGTATCCTCCAGGTGTATGAGGGTGAGAGGGCCATGACCAAGGACAACAACCTGTTGGGCAAGTTTGAGCTGACTGGAATCCCCCCTGCACCTCGCGGTGTTCCTCAGATTGAGGTCACATTTGACATTGATGCTAACGGCATCATGAACGTGTCTGCTGCTGACAAGAGCACTGGGAAGGAGAACAAGATCACCATCACAAATGACAAGGGTAATGTTGGATGGCATTGTAGTTTAACACTGGAAAATGGGCTATGGTTACTAGCCCTGGCCCCAATAGTTTCGCTGTGATGAAGTTTACTCCTGCCATTCGTAGTTTCCACCAGAGGTCGAAAGACCAAAGATGGCCCAATACCTTCCTTGGATGTCTGAGCGACAAATCTAGTACAGTTAATTGTAGTTTAGGTCAAACATTGGTTGATTTGATTATTTTCCATTAGGTCGCCTGAGCAAGGAGGACATTGAGCGCATGGTCCAGGAGGCTGAGAAGTACAAGTGTGAGGATGATGTGCAGCGTGACAAGGTCTCTTCTAAGAACTCCCTAGAGTCCTACGCTTTCAACATGAAGTCTACTGTGGAGGATGAGAAACTGCAGGGGAAAATCAGTGACGAGGACAAGACTAAGATTCTGGAGAAGTGCAACGAGGTCATCGGGTGGCTGGACAAGAACCAGGTAAGAATTTAATTGGGGTGACTTGTACTGTCTTGGACCACTTGCTGTGATGAAGTTTACTCCTGCCATTCGTAGTTTCCACCAGAGGTCGAAAGACCAAAGATGGCCCAATACCTTCCTTGGATGTCTGAGCGACTTAAGTGAAATATATTGAGATCTTCAAGTCGTATGTTTTGCTAATTTTTTGCATTTCTCAGACTGCTGAGAAGGAAGAGTATGAGCACCACCAGAAGGAGTTGGAGAAGGTGTGCAACCCCATCATCACCAAGCTGTACCAGGGTGCTGGTGGGATGCCCGGCGGTATGCCTGAGGGCATGGCTGGCGGATTCCCTGGAGCTGGTGGTGCTGCTCCTGGAGGTGGTGGATCATCTGGACCAACCATTGAGGAAGTCGACTAAACATTCCATTGTTTCTGCAACTACCTCCCCCTAACAAGCAAAGTTTGAAATGTGTTCTACCCTCTTGTGTCTGAGTCTCGTGACTTGTCAAGGAGTGAAATTTGAATAAAGGTTGGGGGATCACATATTTTTCAACTTTGTTTGCTACGCAACAGGGAACAGTAATTTTCTGTTAGCACAACTAAGCTGTCAAATTTCACATGTGTATTTTCTCAGTTGTCATCTGCCTTTGTCACAATGCCTTTAGGACAAAATAAAATATACGGTGACCTTCCACCTTTACTTCTAAATGTTTGGGTCCTTTACACTACTTTGGAAAAGGGAAGATGTTAGGAAGGGCCATATTTTGGTCAATATTGTCATGACAAAGTTCAATATTGCTTGTAGCTTCCCACAAACTTCCAGCTGCTAGACCAGTGTAAAGATGTCTTTGAGGTCCTGCGTCCATTCATACCTGACCAATTTTTTTTTGAATGTGGTAGTGCTTCATATCTATACCATTGGAAACACATCAATTGCTTTAAGTGACTACCGAGTCATTTTGGTAAATTATCCTCGTGTGCCTAACCAAAGCAAAAAAGGCCCTGGCCTATGGAAACACAATTGGTCAGTTGATAAATACAAGGACTGCCACTGCATGAGAGTTTTAATAAACAAGCTTTCAAACAATATCACTGCTAATGCCCAGCGCATAGCTGTCTCCTTAATAAGCAAAATGAAGCTCATATGCGGTTAATATCTTGCAATGTCTCCATTTCTGAGTTTTGGCATTTCCCCTGCCGGGTTAGAGGGAGGTCATCATCAGGGTGACAAAGGACAGCCAAGCGCTAGTAAAGAAAGAGATTGAATAGGTTAAACTATACTTACATATGCAGCCTTGTTTCACACTTGCATCAAACCATTTTGTATGTGTAGTTTCATTCACACCTGATGAATTTTCACAAGCCAACGCTAGTATTAATGCAATATTACCCAAAAGCACCTGACTGGGTAAGTAGAACAAGGCCTTAAATGCCAGAATTGGTGTCCTTTTAAATAAGAGTATAAGTCTCTGCATCCCGTTCTATATAGTATTTTACAAGAGTGGCAGGGTAGCCTGGTGGATCGTTGGGCTGGTTTGAATCCCAGAGTTGACTTGGTAAATCTGTGCCATTGGACAAGGCACTTAGCCCTAATTGCTACTGTAAATCACTCTGGATAAGCGCATCTGTATTTGACTTAAGTACAAACCTGTCTGAGGCTGCCTGTGCCAACGCAGATCTTGCCAATCCCCCACAGTGGCACCAGGAGGATGGAGGAGAGGGCCATGGCCCAGCCCAGTGCATAGGCCCAGTCTGGGTACATGTACCAGCGGTTAAACTTGAGAGGCTTATAGTCCACCATGTGTAAAATAAAGGAACTCTGGGATGATATGAAGGAAAAGCAAAGCACCCAATGAGTAAGACCTAGACTCAAGCCATAGCACGGACGATCCACGCAATTTACATGTAAAGGCAATGTTTCAGCGTGGTTGGAGGCTGTATACAGTAATGTTGGTTCAATCAGAAATTACCTTTAAATGTCTAACCATATGTCTACTTTTAAATATTTACCACAAGCACCAATCTAACTCACCAGAGACACAAGTGGGGTGAAGTAACGCCAGCACAGTCTGAAGAGGACACACGGTCTCTGTGCAGTCATGTCCTTAATGGCATCCTCCATGTGATCTGCCCCTGAGGATTTTAAAACAGATTTACTGACAACTCACGCATAGCCACGGGAAGTAGTTTAGGGGTGGGGGTGCTGCAGTCCTTTTTAGTAGCCGCTCATATCCAGAGCAACTTACAGTAGTGAGTGCATACATTTTCATTCTGGTCCCCTGTGGGAATCGAACACGCAACCCTAGCAAAGCAAGTACCATGCTCTACCAACCGAGCCACATCACATCATCATAAACCACTTGATGTTTCAATGTACTCAATTGCTGTATTGTGCAGGTACAAACCTGGATGACCAGCCTATGTACAGACATCTATATCGGTCCACTAATACTAGTAAAGGCCCAGTGCTAGAGAGACACATTTTTTATTCAGATTTCCTTCCCCACGGCTATAAACGCAAGTCCAGGAGACAATGAGAGAAAGGCAGTTTACAAACCAAATGATTACAAAAACTGAGTGGTTGTGTATAGTATAATGGGGCTTTTTCACCACTACAACTCTAGTGCTTGAGATGAAGGCTAAGACTCATGTTTTTCCACCATCGTGGCCGGGGTGAAAAAAAAGTCTGCAGTCACAGTGGATTTACACTTACCAAAGATCCATCCCACTGCCAGTGACTCAAACACAGCCACAAAGAGAACACATGCTCCGCTGCAGCCGTAGTAATCAATGAGCTGGAACACAAAGATCCCACCCTGTAGATTAGAAGAACCAAAAAATGTCCTTCAGAAATCAAAACTGGATGGTGTTCAGAGATAGATGGGAGAGGTTGAGGGAAGCTGAAGGATGGGACTAAAAACAAACAAAAGACCAAATACTTATTTTCCACCATAATTTGCAAATAAATTCATAAAAAATCCTACAATGTGAGTTTCTGGATTTTTTTTCTCATTTTGTCTGTCATAGTTGAAGTGTACCTATGATGAAAATTACAGGCCTCTCTCATCTTTTTAAGTGGGAGAACTTGCACAATTGGTGGCTCACTAAATACTTTTTTTGCCCCACTGTATATATCTATAAGCTGGAATTAGATGCCTAATTTAACATGTGTAAATATTTGTATGAACATAAGATTCAACAACTGAGACATAAACTGAACTATTTCCACAGACATGTGACAGACAGAAATGGAATAATGTGTCCCTGAACAAAGGGGGGGGGGTCAAAATCAAAAGTAAAAGTCAGTATCTGGTGTGGCCACCAGCTGCATTTAGTACTGCAGTGCATCTCTTCCTCATGGACTGCACCAGATTTGCCAGTTTTTGCTGTGAGATGTTACCCCACTCTTTCAACAAGGCACCTGCAAGTTCCCAGACATTTCTGCGGGGAATGGCCCTAGCCCTCACCCTCCAATCCAACAGGTCCCAGACGTGCTCAACGTGATTGAGATCCGGGCTCTTTGCTGGCCATGGCAGAACACTGACATTCCTGTCTTGCAGGAAATCAGGCACAGAACGAGCAGTATGGCTGGTGGCATTGTAATGCTGGAGGGTCTGGTCAGGATAAGACTACAGGAAGGGTACCACATGAGGGAGGAGCATGTCTTCCCTGTAACGCACAGCGTTGAGATTGCCTGCAATGACAACAAGCTCAGTCCGGTGATGCTGTGACACACAGCCCCAGACCATGACGGACTCTCCACCTCCAAATCAATCCCGCTCCAGACTACAGGCCTCGGTGGAGCACGCATTCATTCGACGATAAACGCGAATCCGACCATCACCCCTGGTGAGAAAAAAACGAGACTCGTCAGTGATGAGCACTTTTTGCCAGTCCTGTCTGGTCCAGCGACGGTGGGTTTGTGCCCATAGGCAACGTTTTTGCCGGTGATGTCTGGTGAGGACCTGCCTTACAACAGGCCTACAAGCCCTCAGTCCAGCCTCTCTCAGCCTATTGCGGACAGTCTGAGCACTGATGGGGGGATTGTGTGTTCTTGGTGTAACTCGGGCAGTTGTTGTTGCCATCCTGTACCTGTCCCGCAGGTGTGATGTAGGGATGTACCGATCCTGTGCAGGTGTTGTTACACGTGGTCTGCCACTGCGAGGACAATCAGCTGTCCATCTTGTCTCCCTGTCGTGCTTTCTTAGGAGTCTGACAGTACGGATATTGCAATTTATTTCCCTGGCCAGCATGACTAAGGCACGTTCATGCAGATGAGCAGGGACCCTGGGCATCTTTCTTTTGTTGTTTTTCAGAGTCAGTAGAAAGGCCTCTTTAGTGTCCTAGGTGTCTTGGAAAGTTCTCGCATGGAATAGCCTTCATTTCTCAGACCAAGAATAGACGAGTTTTAAAAGAAAGTACTTTGTTTTTGGCCATTTTGAGCTTGTAATCGAACCCACAAATGCGAACGCTCCAGATACTCAACTAGTCTAAAGAAGGCCAGTTTTATTGCTTATTTAATAGGAACAACAGTTTTCAGCTGTGCTAACATAATTTCAAAAGGGTTTTCCAATGATCAATTAGCCTTTTAAAATGATAAACTTGGATTAGCTAACACAACGTGCCATTGGAACACAGGAGTGATGGTTGCTGATAATGGGCCTTTGTACGCCTATGTAGATATTCCATAAAACATCAGCCGTTTCAACCTACAATAGTCATTTACAACATTAACAATGTCTACACTGTATTTCTGATCAATTTGATGTTATTTTAATGGACAAAAAAATGTGCTTTTCTTTCAAAAACAAGGACATTTCTCAGTGACCCCAAACTTTTGAACGGTAGTGTATATATACCCCAAAAATATATGAGGAATTGGAAATGTTGCAGACAATTACATTGATGGAAGCCACAATCTGTCTGCAATATTAAAGCTGATCCTATTGATATTCATATGTGAAGTGTAGAATCAGAGATGGAGCACATGGAAGCAATCATACACAATATCACCGAAGATAGCTAGATTAATGAAGTCAGTAAATCAACACTGTGGTCATTGCAACACTTCCAGATTTTTAAATGTTTTATTTAACCTTTATTTAACTAGGCAAGTCAGTTAAGAACAAAGTCTTATTTACAATGACGACCTGCTGTTATGAAACATACTTTACCTTGCAGTCTGGGCCTAGTGTGCACGCCAGTGTGCGGAGGGCAGGACTTTATAATTTACCTCACCTGCACAGAAGTTCTATTTTTTCTTTGACCTTTTCCTTACACTCTATTATGTACAGTTAATCTAAACTCATTATCATTCTGGACATTGTCTAAAACAGTTGATTAGGAGCTAATTCAATGTCTCACCTCTGTGATCAGAGTCAGCTGTATAAGGAAGCAGGAGAGACAGAAGAGGAGCACAAATCCCTCTCGATATCTGGGCCTTCGCAGTGTAACAGGAAATAAGTCTGTGAAAGATGTTATCACTCCCTCCATTATGACAAACTAAAATAAAAAAAGGAAGATAAAAGTGACATCAAGATACAGTACATTGTGGGATCAACACAATCCATTTTTTTTATCAACCCTTGCATGTAGACCACATCCAGCTAACAAAGTTTGGTTCCCAGTACGTTGTGGGAAAGTTGTTGTGGGAAAGTTATTTGTCAAATAACCAAAAGAGAACCTTAAGGGAATGTTACAAGAACATTCTGTGTTGGCTGGGCATGGTCTTTAGGTATGGTAAATAACCTGTGTGTCAATTCCCAGCAGAAGAAGCATAATGAAGAAGCAGACCGTCCAGAGCTGTGGCAAGGGCATCATGGCTGCTGCCTGGGGGAAGGCGATGAATGCCAAACCAGGACCTAGGAGCAACAGTAAACAAGAATGGGAGGAAAATAACATAATAGCTATGCTCTTAGCATATGATACAGATGCAGTTTTTTGTGTGCATGTCATGGCACAGTATGCTACAACATTATGGATCGTTATCAGTGCCAATTCTAAAATGCAATGATGAATTGGAATGTAAAAAGTAGAAATGCAGTGCATGTATCCTCAATTGGAATGTGAAAATTATAAATGTAAATGTTTTAAATGCTCAATTGGAATGTGAAAATGGTAAATGCATTTGTCATTTTCACATTCATATTGAGCATTTAAGCATTGCATTTAAGACACTAATTATAACCCTAAATAATGCTGTGACATACTGAACTGACTGCATCCGTAAAACATTTTGACACGTTTTTAACAAGCACAAAGCTGTAACAGAAGGCCACTGTGACGGCCACACCATACCTGACTCTGCCACCATCGCGACAGAAACACCCTGTTTCTGTGCCATGAATCCCAGCACCGAGAAGACTGCAAATCCAGCCACAAAACTGGTACAACCATTCAGCAGACACAGCCAAAAGCTGTCCCTGAATGGACATAAAATAAAATATGCTAATTATAACTGTGCTCAAACTAATACAATTGGAATAAGTTGTTCTTTATTAAATTCTACATATCCATTGAAGTATAGATGTTTTAAGAAACAAAATGTATTGTTAAAACGGAACAGTCTTACATGTAGCAGTTATTGTTGTATTTGTTGAAGCTTCCCAAAACAGTTTGACTTCCCCGTCCAATACAGTAGGAGAAGAACACCTGCGTTCCTGCTTCCATCCAGACCTGGTTGGCGAGAGATTCATTAGTGCATGTAGAAATTCGACAGCACGAAATTGAGAAGTGGAATGCAAAGACTTGATCATATTTAGCTTGGAACTTGTTCTTCAATGAATGTGCAAATGAAAGGGTGCAAATGTTTACTTGGGGGTCTGCAAGGCGGACTGGGTCTGGATACAGGTAAAACTGAATCCCCTCCCAAGCTCCAGGTAAAGTCAACCCTCTCACCAGCAACACCAAGAGCATCAGATAGGGAAATGTGGCAGTGAAATACACCACCTAATGAAATGGACCAGTATGGACAAAAACAAAACTTACCACCATAGCACAATTACCACCTGTACCTAAACAATCAGATGTATGGTAGTTCCATGGATGTGTGAAGTAATTTAACATTTACTGGTGTAATCATGTGTAGTAGTAAGATATACATAAACTCTTATACAGACCTTTCCTGAGTACCTGATTCCTTTCCAGATACAGAAGTAGCAGACAGCCCAACAGGCGAGGAGACAGAGCATCAGCTCCCATCTTACACTGCCCACCTCTTCAATGCCTCCAGAGATAGCCAACACACGACGCCTGGGGGAGGGCAACAGAAGCCCTGTTTATACCTGGTGACTAGTCAAGCCCGTGCTCTCACTTTTGTTAGTGTTACATGGAACAATGTTGCAAATGTTTGTTTCCTAGATACTTTTGTGGATACAATCTATCAGCCATTTTGGAAACAGTGAATAGCCTAGCCACAGTTTATATTTTGAAGCCTTTGCCAGTGCCACACAGTTAGGTTGGAGATTCGTAACTGCGTCGAGAGGTCGCCTACACATGATAGTCAGCAATGCAATTCATAGAAGCCATGCAAGTAAGATATGTTTTCTATTGGGGACTTTATGTTGAGTCAATATGGTAGACTGCTAGCATTGGAATGCCTGGTCTAATGTATGAATGAAGCCAGAGAGTTAATGTTGTTTTATACAGCTATTTTCACCTGCTTATTTTGTGTTTTTGCATTACTGCAGCATATAAATTGTTATTACTTGTCCGAGTTCTCATATTATTATTTTTTCTTGGGAATTGGGAAATATCGGGATTCTGGTTACCGGCGAACATGCATCCTTTGTTCTGATCTTATCCACATTCTGATTGTGCCCACATTTTTAGACATGCGTCTGTCTACACATGGTATGCTGTTCACTGTGTCCAAATTGTGAACAGATTTCCTAGTCCATGTTGATTTCATAAATGGTGTCACCTGTCAATGATTTTAGAGGTTGGGATAATGATGATTTAAATGGTTTCACTGTCCATATCCATCTTGTAAGAAATCCAGACACAGTGCCTGACTTCCTCCGGAGGTGGTCAGAAAGATCAATGCGCCTTTTAATAATCTAAATCTGTCTAAAAATGTGGGCACAATCAGCATATGGACAAGATGAGGACAAAGGACACATGTTAGCACCAGGTATAAACAGGGATAGAGGAAGACTTTCAGTTCAAGCTACATTTAAGTTGCATCTGAAATGTTACCCTATTCCCTATATCATGCAATACATTTGACATATGGGCACTGGACAAAAGTTGTGCACAATTTTTTATTCTAGGGAATAGGTGCCATTTCAGATACTGTACATCATTTTAGTGTAAGATAATTATTAAAGGGAGGTCTTGCAGAGTTTTCATATACAGTATTTATCTTATGCTGCTTTGTGTTGTGTGGGGCAGGCTACTTACTCCCAGAACTCAGTGGCAGCAGAAGTAGTGGTGATTTTGGAGGTATAGTTGGCAGTATGGTTTAGTGAAGAGAAATCCACACATTGATCTAATCAAAAAGTAATTAAAGTCAAATGTAATTCTCTCCCAAAAACATATATACAGTAACTTTGTGTATGTATCATTGTTTTCTGGTAAAATATAACCTGGTTTACCCCCATGCAGAGAATGTAGGCCTACCAACCTGTGTTCCAGGTGTTACCACAGCTGGCCCAAGGTAGCTGAGAACTGAAAGAGAACACCAGGTAGAATAGAGTCCAGGCCAGGATCACGAGGTAAATGATAGAGTCATAGATCAGGATGAGAAGCTCTGCCCTGCCAACACCTGTGGAGAATTAACAGGTAATATGAGGTGGGACATTAAAGGGATAGTTCACTCAAATTACACAATTAAATATTGGTTTATTTTCTCTGCATAAGTCTTTGGACCAGGAAAAAGTATGGATTGCTTACAGGGTATTGATAACAATGTGTAATTTGGTAATTTGGGTGAATTATCCCTTTAACCTTTTTGCCTGTAGTAGAATGAAGGAGTATAGCAACATCTCACCTTCAGCAAGCGGACATAAGCTCCTCCAGCATGTGACAATGCCCTGTTGGGTGTACTGACCAATTGATGTCTCGAGAAGGAACAGAGGAAGACCACATAGCCCAACGTACAGCAGGTAGGGCACAAGGAAGGCACCTAAGAACAGACATATATAAATATGTATGTTGTGAACTCGCAATATAGGCAGGCTACTAGTGATTTTGTGCCCTACAGACCCGAATCAAGCTCCCTTTTTAACTTATATTCATACTGGTAACTGGTATCTTTACTTAACCCACTTTTTAAAGCAATATAGATCTTTCTATTAACTAAAGGGCCAATGTGGGATATGGGATAAACATTTCAAAATGGTTTAAACAAAAATAAAAACACTTGTTATGTAGTTTCAAGTGTGTGCTTACAGGAATAAAATGAAAAATATGGCAAATTGGTCAATAACTCCTAACAACGACAAAGGCCTAGAACTATACAGTGCCTTCAAAAAATATTCACACCCCTTGACCTTTTCCACATTTTGTTGTGATACAACCTGAATTAGAAATGTATTAAATTTAGATTTTGTGTCACTGGCCTACACACAATGCGCCATAATGTCAAAGTGGAATCATGTTTCTATACATTTTTACAAAGTAATTCAAAAGGAAAAGCTAAAATGTCTTGAGTCAATAAGTATTCAACCCCTTTGTTATGGCAAGCCTAAATAAGTTCAGGAGTAGACATTTGCTTAAGAAGTCACATAAGTTGCATGGCCTCTGTGACCAATAATAGTGTTTAACATGCTTTGTGAATGACTGCCTCATCTCTGTGCACCACACACACAATCATTCGCAAGGAGATTCCTGCAAAAATATTATTTGAAGACTCTGTGTCCAAGCCGACACATAGAAACATGAAAACATTACCTCATTACCTTTATGCTTTCTCTGTAAAAAATATTTCTAGACCCTGCTATAAATCAAGCAGAAAATAGCAAATTATCAACTTCAATGAACAAAATTACGTAGAACATCCGTATTTTACGGAAGTTAAACTCCCATTAATTTTCGGTTGTAAACGAAAGTTGAAAAGTACAGTACCAGTCAAAAGTTTGGACACACCTACTCATTCAAGGGTTTTTCTTTATTTTACTATTTTCTACATTGTAGAATAATAGTGAAGACATCTAAACTATGGACTCATGTAGTAACCCAAAAGTGTTACACAAATCAACAAATATTTTATATTTGAGATTCTTCAAAGTAGCCACCCTTTGCATTGATGACAGCTTTGCACACGCTTGTCATTCTCTCAACCAGCTTCATGAGGTAGTCACCTTGAATGCATTTAAATTAAACAGGTGTGCCTTGTTAAAAGTTCATTTGTAGAATGTATTTCCTTCTTAATGCGTTTGAGCCAATCAGTTGTGTTGTGACAAGGTAGGGGTGGTATACAGAAGATAGCCCTATTTGGTAAAATACCAAGTTCATATTATGGCAAGAACAGCTCAAAATAATCAAAGAGAAATGGACAGTCCATCATTACTTTAAGACATGAAGGTCAGTCAATCCAGAAAATGTCAAGAACTTTGAAAGTTTCTTCAAGTGCAGTTGCAAAAACTTTTCAAGCGCTATGATCAATCTGGCACTCATGAGGACCGCCACTGGAAAGGAAGACCCAGAGTTACCTCTGCTACAGAGGATAAGTTTATTAGAGTTACCAGCCTCAGAAATTGCAGCCCAAATATATGTTTCACATTGTTCAAGTAACAGACACATCTTGTCACGCCCTGGCCTTAGTTATCTTTGTTTTCTTTATTATTTTGGTTAGGCCAGGGTGTGACATGGGTGATTTATTGGGTTTCGACTTGTCTAGGGGTTTTTATTAGATTAATGGGGTTGTGTTCAGTTTAGTTGTCTAGGTAAGTCTATGGTTGCCTAGAGTGGTTCTCAATCAGAGGCAGGTGTTTATCGTTGTCTCTGATTGGGAACCATATTTAGGCAGCCATATTCTTTGGGTATTTTGTGGGTGATTGTTTCCTGTCTTTGTGTTTATTGCACCAGATAGGGCTGTTTCGGTTTTCACGGTTCTTGTTTTGTAGTTGTGTTCATGTTTGAGTTTTCCTATTAAAACCATGGACACTTACCACGCCGCATATTGGTCCTCCGATCCTTCTCGCCTCTTCGTCAGACGAAGAGGAGGAAAACCGTGACACATCTGAACATCAACTGCATGAATCAGGCTTTCATGGTCGAATTGCTGCAAACAAAGCACTACTAAAGGACACCAACAATAAGAAGAGACTTGCTTGGGCCAAGAAACATGAGCTATGAATATTAGACCAATGTAAATCTGTCCTTTGGTCTGATGAGTCCAAATTTGAGATTTTTGTTTCCAACCACTGTATATTTGTGAGACGCAGAGTAGGTGAATAGATGATCCCCACATGAGATTCCCACTGTGAAGCATGGAGGAGGAGGTGCGATGGTGTGGGGGTGCTTTGCTGGTGACACTGTCAGTGATTTATTTAGAATTCAAGGCACACTTAACCAGCATGGCTACCACAGCATTCTGCAGCGATACGCCATCCCATCTGGTTTGCTCTTAGTGGGACTATCATTTGTTTTTCAACAGGACAATGACTCAACACACCTCCAGACTGTGTAAGGGCTGTTTGACCAAGAAGGAGAGTGATGGAGTGCTGCATCAGATGACCTGGCCTCCACAATCACCTGACCTCAACCCAATTGAGATGGTTTGGGATGAGTTGGACCACAGAGTGAAGGAAAAGCAGCCAACAAGTGCTCAGCATATGTGGGAACTCCTTCAAGACTGTTGGAAAAGCATTCCAAGTGAAGCTGGTTGAGAGAATGCCAGAGTGTGCAAAGCTGTCATCAAGGCAAAGGGTGGCTACTTTAAAGAATCTAAAATATTCAATATATTTAGATTTTAACACTTTTTTTGGTTACTACATATTTCCGTATGTGTTATTTCATAGTTTTATTATCTTCACTATTATTTTACAATGTAGAAAATAGTAAAAATAAAGAGGTGTCCAAACTTTTGAATGGTACTGTATTTTACGGATATATTGTATATAAGACGTCTGTTTTTGGTCATGGTTTCTATGGCCAAACTTCTAACTTTAAATATTTTCAGACCCCTTGACTTTTTCCACATTTTGTTATGTTACAGCCTTATTCTAAAATTGATTAAATAGATCCCTCCCTCCTCATCAATCTACACACAATACTCCAAATGACAAAGCAAAAACATGTTTTTAGAAATGTTTGCAAATCTATAAAAAAACAACTCATGTATCATATTTACATAAGTATTCAGACCCTTTACTCAGTACTTTGTTGAAGCACCTTTGGCAGCGATTACAGCCTCAAGTCTTTTTGCGTATGACACTAAAGCTAAGCACACCTGTATTTGGGGTTGTTTCTCCCATTCCTCTTTTTAGATCCTTTCAGGCTCTGTCAGGTTGGATGGGGAGCGACACTGCACAGCTATTTTCAGTACTGCAGAGATGTTCGATCAGGTTCAAGTCTGGGCTCTGGCTGGTCCACTCAAGGACATTCAGAGACTTGTCCCAAAGCCACTCTTGCGTTGTATTGGCTGTGTGCTTAGGGTCATTGTCCTGTTGGAAGGTGAACCTTCACCCAAGTGTGAGGTCCTGAACTCTCTGGAGCAGGTTTTGATCAAGGATATCTTTGTACTTTGCTCTGTTCATGTTTCCCTCGACCCTGACTAGTCTCCCAGTCCCTGCCACTGAAAATCATCCCCACAGCATGATGTTGCCACCACCATGCTTCACCATAGGGGTGGTGCCAGGTTTCTTCCAGACGTGATGCTTGGCATTCAGGCCAAAGAGTTCAATCTTGGTTTTATCAGACCAGAGAATCTTTTCTCATGGTCTGAGAGTCCTTAGGTGCCTTTTGGCAAACTCCAAGTGGGCTGTCATGTGCCTTTTACTGAGGAGTGGCTTCCATCTGGTCACTCTACCATGAAGGCCTGATTGGTGGAGTGCTGCAGAGATGGTTGGCCTTCTGGAAGGTCCTCCCATCTCCACAGAGAAACTCTGAAGCTCTGTCAGAGTGACCATCGGGTTCTTGGTCACCTCCCTGACCAAGCAAGGCCCTTCTCCCCCGATTGCTGAGTTTGGCCGGATTGCCTGCTGTAGGAAGAGTCTTGGTGGTTCCAAACCTCCTCCATATATGAATGATGGAGGCCACCGTGTTCTTGGGGACCTTCAATGCTGCAGAAATGTTTTGGTGACCTTCCCCAGATCTGTGTCTCGACACAATCCAGTCTCAGATCTTTACGGACAATTCCTTCAACCTCATGACTTGGTTTTTGCTCTGACATGCACTGTCAACTGTGGGACCTTATATAAACAGGTATGTGTGTTTCCAAATCATGTCCAATCTATTGAATTTACCACAGGTGGACTACCTGTTACCGTTGCCTCATTTTGTATCACATTCCAATGATAAAACATGTCCCCCCCATCCCCAGTGAAAGTGCGTCCCTAGCCTATGTAATGGAGCATAACCAGATAACATAGGTCATAGGCCTACAGTAGGCCAACTCATATTCTGTTCTTCTGAAATACATTTTTCGTCATGTCATAATGTTTCTTTAGACCTGATTAAAATAAATGATGGATGTATTATTATTATGGTGATATATTAAATGTATTTATTAGACTTTTTAAATGTAGATGTTCCAAAGGTGCGCATCAGTGGCTTGTATGCATTGAGGGCTGGAGATGTTAAACATGTTTATGTTAATTAACGGTCAAATGCCATGAGCAGTCTTTTGCATGACAATAATTGGCTGACAAAATGTCCTAGACTGGACCAAATCTGAACCAATGTTTCACAAGTTTGGACAGCACAGTACAGCAGTAGAGTACATTTGAGTAGAGTACAGTGCAGTACAGTAAGGTAGAGGATAGTTCAGTACAGAACAGCACAGTACATTATAGACGTCTACATTTGGGCCAAATCAAGGCCGGACCGGACCAAATCTGAACCAATCATAGACGTTTATTTTTGGGCCGGACCGGACCGAGGCTCTGCATCTGTCCTCGTGCTCCTAGATCTTAGTGCTGCTTTTGATACCATCGATCACCACATTCTTTTGGGGAGATTGGAAACCCAAATTGGTCTACACTGACAAGTTCTGGCCTGGTTTAGATCTTATCTGTCGGAAAGATATCAGTTTGTCTCTGTGGATGGTTTGTCCTCTGACAAATCAACTGTAAATTTCAGGTGTTCCTCAAGGTTCCGTTTTAGGACCACTATTGTTTTCACGATATATTCTACCTCTTGGTGATGTCATTCGGAAACATAATGTTAACTTTCACTGCTATGTGGATGACACAGAGCTGTACATTTCGATGAAACATGGTGAAGCCCCAAAATTGCCTTCCCTGGAAGCCTGTGTTTCAGACATAAGGAAGTGGATGGCTGCAAATGTTCTACCTTTAAACTCTGACAAAACAGAGATGCTTGTTCTAGGTCCCAAGAAACAAAGAGATCTTCTGTTGAATCTGACAATTCATTTTGATGGTTGTACAGTCGTCTCAAATAAAACTGTGAAGGATCTCGGCGTTACTCTGGACGCTGATCTCTCTTTTGACGAACATATCAAGACTGTTTCAAGGACAGCTTTTTTCCAACATTGATCTAATCCAACAAAATCAGAAACTTTCTGTCCAAAAATGATGCAGAAAAATGAATCCATGCTTTTGTCACTTCTAGGTTAGACTACTGCAATGCTCAAGGTTTTACTGCGAACCTACAAAGCATTACATAGGCTTGCTCCTACCTATCTTTCCGATTTGCTCCTGCCGTACATACCTACACGTACGCTATGGTTACAAGACGTAGGCCTCCTTACTGTCCCTAGAATTTCTAAGCAAACAGCTGGAGGCAGGGCTTTCTTCTATAGATCTCCATTTTTATGGAATGGTCTGCCTACCCATTTGAGAGACGCAGACTCGGTCTCAACCTTTAAGTCTTTATTGAAGACTCATCTCTTCAGTAGGTCCTATGATTGAGTGTCGTCTGGCCCAAGACTGTGAAGGTGAACGGAAAGGCACTGGAGCAACGAACCGCCCTTGCTGTCTCTGCCTGGCCGGTTCCCCTCTTTCCACTGGGATTCTCTGCCTCTAACCCTATTACAGGGGCTGAGTCACTAGCTTACTGGTGCTCTTCCATGTTGCCCCTAGGAAGGGTGCGTCACTTGAGTGGGTTGAGTCACCGACATGATCTTCCTGTCCGGGTTGGCGCCGCCCCTTGGGATTGCCGTGGCGGAGATCTTTGTGGGCTATTCTCGGCCTTGTCTCAGGATGGTAAGTTGGTGGTTGAAGATATCCCTCTAGTGGTGTAGGGGGCTGTGCTTTGGCAAAGTGGGTGGGGTTATATCCTGCCTGTTTGGCCCTGTCTGGGGGTATCGTCGGATGGGGTCACAGTGTCTCCCGACCACTCCTGTCTCAGCCTCCAGTATTTATGCTGCAGTAGTTTGTGTGTCGGGGGGCTAGGATCAGTCTGTTATATCTGGAGTATTTCTCCTGTCTTATCTGGTGTCCTGTGTGAATTCAAGTATCCTCTCTCTAATTCTCTCTCTCTCTCTCTTTCTCTCTCTCGGAGGACCTGAGCCCTAGGACCATGCTTCAGGACTACCTGGCCTAATGACTCCTTGCTGTCCCCAGTCCACCTGGCTGTGCTGCTGCTCCAGTTTCAACTGTTCTGCCTGCGGCTATGGAACCGTGACCGGTTCACCAGACGTGCTACCTGTCCCAGACCTGCTGTTTTCAACTCTCTAGAGACAGCAGGAGCGGTAGAGATACTCTGAATGATCGACTATGAAATGCCCACTGACATTTACTCCTGAGGTGCTGACCTGTTGCACCCTTGACAACCACTGTGATTATTATTATTTGACCCTGCTGGTCATCTATGAACATTTGAACATCTTGGCCATGTTCTGTTATAATCTCCACCTGGCACAGCCTGAAGAGGACTGGCCACTCCTCATAGCTTGGTTCCTCTCTAGGTTTCTTCCTAGGTTCTGGCCTTTCTAGGGAGTTTTTCCTAGCCACCGTGCTTCTACACCTGCATTGCTTGCTGTTTGGGGTTTTAGACTGGGTTTCTGTACAGCACCTTGTGACATCAGCTGATTGTAGAAGGGCTTTATAAATAAATTTGAATTTGAATTTAAAAAACTGTCAGACAGCAAGGTCCATGGTTCATTCAGGGTTGAAGTTAAATGTCTAAGTCAATTGTTAAATGCTCAACATTGACCTAGTATCTGTGTGTTAGAGATTTGTTGACGATGAGTGTCTCCTTTCTAATGCCCACAAAGCTCCAATTCAAACTCCCATTAGACAGCTCTGCAAGCGTTATAATGTCAAAATACGTTTGTTCCTCACCAAATATTACTGTTACTCACTATCTTCATTTACTCCAGTTATGGCTGGTATGTACCTCCAAAAAAGGTCTTAATAAAAAGCCTGAAAATATTCCTAATTGCTCAGTGAAGCTCCATATTTGGTGAGTAAGGAACGTATTTTGACATTATAACGCTTGCAGAGCTGTCTAATGGGTGTTTGAATCTGAGCTTCCTAGCCGTTAGAGAGGAGACACACCATACACACCATAGTCATTGTCGACATCTCTAACACAGATGCTGGAGCAACTTAATGTATAAAAACGACAAATAACACTGTCAAAAATGTAAGGAAAGAAAGGTAGTGTTTTATGTCACATGATTTTTGCCAAATCTGTGAAAACTCCAACTGTGAGAAAGGGTGTAAACAGGTTTTGATTCAACTATGTTCCCCCTTTCAAATCAAATCAAATGTATTGATATAGCCCTTCGTACATCAGCTGATATCTCAAAGTGCTGTACAGAAACCCAGCCTAAAACCCCAAACAGCAAGCAATGCAGGTGTAGAAGCACCTCTTTAAATCTTAATGTTGTAACAATAATTAAACAAGTTACAGATTTTTATCAATTACTTTGTAACAGCCCTAAAAAGATGTCCACTACAATAAATCCTTACTGCCACCCTAATTTATAGAACAACCCATATTGGGGGATTCCCCAAATATAACTCACCTCCACCGTTCTTATAGCAGAGATAGGGGAACCTCCATACATTTCCCAGGCCGACCACGTTACCACAAACTGTGAGGAGGAACTCTGTTTTAGAGCTCCACTGTTCCCTCTTCCCTTCCTGATTCTCCACGTTCATTCTCTGTTTTTGTCCTGTAGTATCCACTGATCTCTAACTTGGTGTTTGCTATTCAGAATATGCTGGAACTCTCGTTGTGTCACCACCCTACCACTGGATCTGTAGTAAGTGAGGAGGATATGCTACTCCTGGGTTCTCTTCCAGTGGCCTCAGTTCAACATCTCACTATGGGACATACCCTCGTGCAGGTCATTCGCTGAAGCCTTATTCAATCACGCCTAACAGGCCAATTAGGGCATTGTGAGTTAAGCCCCACCAGTCTATATAACACCATGCATTGCCCTGGTTCCCCTCATTTTTCGCCTCTGTTGATTCTGAACCTGTTTAAGAGCTTTTTAAAGAAAACCTAGCTCTCAGCTTAACTGTTCCATTTGGTATGGGTTACCACTTCACCTACACAGAGTGAAGTTACCTAAGGTAGCTTGTTAGCAGTATTGTTGTCAGCTAGCTACAGTACCTCTGTAGCCTAGCCTTCACGCAATTAGTGCTGTTAGCTTGCTAGTTCCACTGCTTTAATATCCCGCTAATAACAGTTTTCCACTAGTTTTAGCAACTTCTACTAGTGGGCTCTAGCTCTGTCGGTTCCCACCTTTCAGAGTTGGCTAGCTGAACTGTCGAGTGTCCTAGTTAGCTAACGTCCCCACACATGGTTATAGATAGCAACCTTTGGTCTAACCCCCCCATTCGGTTTGTTTGGCTAACACGAGAGGTGCTGTTTCTTTAACACTAGAAGTGCAGATAGAATATATTAATTTAAAATTGTAATATCTTTGCCATTTTAAGTGTCATGTCCCTGACTTTTCCTAAAGTATATTTAACACACTGATGTTAACATTTTTGTTTGATAAACAGTTATAGCAGGACATGTCACCCCCCCCCTGCCCTTCCTTCACCCGACAGCTGGCTGCCCATCTGATAATGGCCAATTGAAACTACATATGAGCTACACTGAGTATACAAAACATTAGGAACACCTGCTCTTTCCATGACATAGACATAGACATGACATAGACTGACCAGGTGAAAGATATGATCCCTAATTGATGTCACCTGTTAAATCCACTACAATCAGTGTAGATGAACGGGAGGAGATAGGTTAAAGAAAGATTGTTAAGCATTAAGACATTCGAGACATGGATTGTGTGCATTCAGAGGGCGAATTGGCAAGAAAATATTTGAACAGGGTATGGTAGTAGGGACCTGGGGCACCAGTTTGAGTGTGTCAAAAACTGCAACGATGCTGGGTTTTTCATGCTCAACAGTTTCCTGTGTGTATCAAGAATGGTGCACCACCCAAACTATGGAAAGCATTGGAGTCAACATTGGCCAAGCATCCCTGTGAAACACCTTTAACACCTTGTAGAGTCTATTCCCTGATGAATTGAGGCTGTTCTGAGGACAAAAGGGGGTGCAACTCAATATCAGGAAGGTGCGACTAATGTTTGGTACACAGTGTATATCGAAACAAATTTCACACATGTAATAATAGATGTAGCCTAAAAACAAGATTAAATTGACAATAGTCTGATGGGTGGCAATATTTAAAATGGTTAAACTGTGAATGAAGAGACATCTATTGAATAAACACATTCATTTTCCATTCCAAATTAAAACCTGCTGCTGGTCGAGCTCATGAGCTAGGCCTATCTGAGCTGGATCAGTCTGTGCTGACGTGTGTGTGTATGTGCGTGTGTGTGTAAATTATGTATATGGTGTAGGCCTGTGTAGGTATCTGAGCTGAGCCCCACCGCCTACACTTTTGATCTGATGTCACCACTACCGACTAATTAATTTGCCGTTTTTGCAGATTAAAAGTGTTAGAGATAGTAATGTATTATTAGTTATCTTGAAAAATGTGCCATGACATAGCCAATAAAAATATAGCACAACTTTGTATTTCACCCCATCTCATAACCAACCGTTTGGAAGTTTTGACATCCTTGGAGTGAGCTTCTCTTCTTCTCCTGCTTCGACCATGCAGTGCAGGTAGCAAAAGTGATTGCTGTCCTCATTATGTAATTATGAACTTTAACTTGTATACAGGGTTGGGGAGTAACGGATAACATGAAATCCATAACATGTAAGGTATTACAAAACAACTGTATCTGTAATCCGTTACATTACCAGCAAAAATATTGTAATTAGATTACAGATACTTTTGAAAAAGTAGATGATTACTTCAAGGATTACTTTGAAATTCAGAAAGGATGTTTGCGGGAAAAAATATTTTGACACCTGTTTTCTCAGTGACATACAAAGCAGCATTGAAAAAAGGCGCAAATTTAAGTTTGGTTCACCCGAGTGAGTCTGACCACAAGTCAGAGACAACTTTTATGACAGAGCAAATGGATTTGATGGATCGCCGGAAAAGAGCAGGAATAAGCTTTTGTAGGCTACAATCCAAGGTATGTCTTCCAATGGTACGACTGCTGTCGGAAATTCCAAAGATGATCCAATTTTAATAAACGCTTGGAGGTAAAGATGACAGCAGTGGTGTAGTCTGCGGCGATACGGCTATCACTTATTATTGATATCTACATTGCATTGATATGAATCCCACTGCTGCTCTCATTTAGATATTTGCGCCTTACGGATTTGTGGTTGTTGTAGATGGCTGTTCACAAATCTAAATCTGTATTTGAACCCAATAATATGGTTGAATTCAAGAAGATTAAACTGCCTATCAATCATTGTTTTTGAAACCAGTGGACAGCTAGTGAAAAATGTGCTCTTGCAACAGCTGCATTGTGCGGATCCCAGCCTATGGAATAAAAGTGGGGCTTTTATTGCTCAATCTAATTCATGCAAATCCATAGGCCTAATGGACACATGCTCAAACTCGCACACTTTTGATTGCCCCTTTATGTCTATCTGTAGTTGCTACATACATTTTTTGACATAAATTATATATTATAACTATATAATATAATTTATATGTACAAACATATATGTGTATATATATATATTTCTACAATGTAGAAAATAGTTCAAATATATATATATATAGTTTTAGAACACCTACTCATTCAAGGTTTTTATTTTATTTTAACTATTTTCTACATTGTAGAATAATAGTGAAGACGTCAGACTATGAAATAACACATATGGAATCATGTACTAACCAAAAAAGTGTTAAACAAAAATAAGTATTTGGTCACCTACAAACAAGCAAGGTTTCTGGCTCTCACAGACCTGTAACTTCTTCTTTAAGAGGCCCCTCTGTCATCCACTCGTTACCTGTATTAATGGCACCTGTTTGAACTTGTTATCAGTATAAAAGACACCTGTCCACAACCTCAAACAGTCACACTCCAAACTCCACTATGGCCAAGACCAAAGAGCTGTCAAAGGACACCAGAAACAAAATTGTAGACCTGCACCAGGCTGGGAAGACTGAATCTGCAATAGGTAAGCAGCTTGGTTTGAAGAAATCAACTGTGGGAGCAATTATTAGGAAATGGAAGACATACAAGACCACTGATAATCTCCCTGGATCTGGGGCTCCATGCAAGATCTCACCCCGTGGGGTCAAAATTATCACAAGAACGGTGAGCAAAAATCCCAGAACCACACGGGGGGACCTAGTGAATGACCTGCAGAGAGCTGGGACCAAAGTAACAAAGCCTACCATTAGTAACACACTACGCCGCCAGGGACTCAAATCCTGCAGTTCCAGACGTGTCCCCCTGCTTAAGCCAATACATGTCCAGGCCCGTCTGAAGTTTGCTAGAGAGCATTTGGATGATCTAGAAGAAGATTGGGAGAATGTCATATGGTCAGATGAAACCAAAATATAACTTTTTGGTAAAAAAAACTACTCGTCGTGTTTGGAGGACAAAGAATGCTGAGTTGCATCCAACGAACACCATACCTACTGTGAAGCATGGGGGTGGAAACATCATGCTTTGGGGCTGTTTTTCTGCAAAGGGACCAGGACGACTGATCCGTGTAAAGGAAAGAATGAATGGGGCCATGTATCGTGAGATTTTGAGTAAAAACCTCCTTCCATCACTAAGGGCATTGAAGATGAAACGTGGCTGGGTCTTTCAGCATGACAATGATCCCAAACACACCGCCCGGGCAACGAAGGAGTGGCTTCAGAAGAAGCATTTCAAGGTCCTGGAGTGGCCTAGCCAGTCTCCAGATCTCAACCCCATAGAACATTTTTGGAGGGAGTTGAAAGTCTGTGTTGCCCAGCAACAGCCCCCAAACATCACTGCTCTAGAGGAGATCTGCATGGAGGAATGGGCCAAAATACCAGCAACAGTGTGTGAAAACCTTGTGAAGACTTACAGAAAACGTTTGACCTTTGTCATTGCCAACAAAGGGTATATAACAAAGTATTGAGATAAACTTTTGTTATTGACCAAATACTTATTTTCCACCATCATTTGCAAATAAATTCATTAAAAATCCTACAATGTGATTTTCTGGATTTTTTTTCTAATTTTGTCTGTCATAGTTGAAGTGTACCTATGATGAAAATTACAGGCCTCTCTCATCTTTTTAAGTGGGAGAACTTGCACAATTGGTGGCTGACTAAATACTTTTTTGCCCCACTGTATATATGGCCACCTATGTATATGGCCAATATACCACAGCTAAGGACTGTTCTTATGCAAGACGCATCGCAGAGTGCCTGGACACAGCCCTTAGCCGTGGTATATTGGGCATATACCACAAACCCCCGAGGTGCCTTATTGCTATTATAAACTGGTTATCAATGTAATTAAAGTAGTAAAAATAAACATTTTGACATATCCGTGGTATACGGTCTGATTTACCACGTCTGTCAGCCAATCAGCATTTAGGGCTCTAACCACCAAGTTTATAATTAAAAATGACTAACTGATTGTTTCAATCAAAACTACTAAAACTATTGCTGATGGTGAACCTAAACAACCAAAATCTAATGTAAATTCCAATCAGCATGTAGGCTATAGCCAGATGAGAGTTGTTTCTCCTGGAGGTAGTTTAGGTAACTTTTATTCCAGTAAAACGCCATTTTCAACAGCACATTTGATTTAAAAAAATAACCTAGGAAATTAAGTTGCTTGTCACTCAACTAATAAAGCCTAATATTGCGCAAGCCATTTTACAAACATTTGAATGCTGGAGGTAACGCGCAGATGTGCCAGATCTGTGCGCCAAGCTGTGCACAGTGTGCAGTTTGTCTAGGCTGCTGATATTGCCTGGGGTTGTTCGGAATGTAGATCGATGACTGTCAACCGGTTACATGATTAGTTAGATAATGTAGGAGAGTACACAAGTAATTTAAGCAATACATTTTAGTGAATTGGCGATTCGTTACGTTAGAATCGATTTCCTGAGCAATGCATACTACATTTGAATCGGTTTGAGGTCCCACAGACCGATGCACTCGTATTTTAAAAATCTGAACGGGGACTGATGTGTATTGGTGAATCTCTATCATAATGTTTCTTAAGAACTGCAAAAATAAAACAATAATGGATTTCTTTGTGATGGATTTAACATTTGAAGGGTGGTATTTTTGTGTTTTTTGTTTTTAACATATAGTCTGAGTAACATAAACTAATGAAAATGCTATTGTATTCTTTGAAATATATATGCTTTGTAACCTAATGTTATCTAAGAATTTCATAAACACAACCAAAGTATTATTTTTGCGACAGCATAAAAATGTATTTATTAAACTTCTAAAATGTAATTGGTTCAGAACGGGATGGCTCGAGGCCAGGCTTTTCTAGTGTTAAAGTGGGTTGCCCAACCATTGAAGTACCACCCTTTTTACATTCCCCTGTAAAAGATAAGCGTAGCTGTGAGTTTTACCTCAAGTTACTTGATTTACACACCAAGTCAACACTTGGTACTACAAACGCTAGATTGGCTAGCTAGCTATCATCACGCAAACAATCTCTTTATACCAGCCAGCCAAATACAATGGTCTGCAACAAGTGTAGCCTATGTATCAGACCACAATAACCTGCTGTTGATGCCAACAGCAATGAACAACGTGTGAATTTGCACTGTGTTCGCACTGTGGAAGGAACTTTGCCCAATAAGTGAGTGATTTGCAGTTCATGTTTCAAAACAAAATATTTAAGTGTGAGAGTGTTACCAATTTGGGTTGACACCGAGGGTTGGCATGTCAATTGACATGATGTATCTTTTGCTTGCTCAAGACCATAACAAGACCATGGCGGGTAGGAGCGTTGGGCCAGTAATCACAAGGTTGCTGGATCAAATCCCCGAGCTGACAAGGTAAAAATCAGTTGTTCTGCCCATGAGCAAGGCAGTTAACCCACTGTTACCCAGGCGCTGATGGTGATTATGGCACCCCTCTGCACCTCTCTGATTCAGAGGGGTTGGGTTAAATCCCAAAGACATTTCAGTTTCCTAGTGTAGATTTCTCTGACTTATCCTGTGTCCTCAAGATCACCGAAAGGGTTCAACACTGTTGAAATTACACAATAAATTACATGCATTTGTACTGTCCTCCTTAAGGTGTATGCAATCGTAATTTGACAGCCAGCCAAACTCCAATGAAGAGTCAGGGATAGGCTTTTCATTAACCTCCAGTTTTATAGTTGAAACAGTGTAAAACTAACACTACAGAAAATGTTTCTTATTGGAGCGGCTCAGACTAAAAGGCAACATAAATGCACAACAGAGTCTAACCAATGTTTCATAGTTGCTTAGTGACAATACAATACTTGACAAACACTGTACAGTCGTGGCCAAAAGTTTTGAGAATGACACAAATATTAATTTTCACAAAGTCTGCTGCCTCAGTTTGTATGATGGCAATTTGCATATACTCCAGAATGTTATGAAGACTGATCAGATGAATTGCAATTAATTGCAAAGTCCCTCTTTGCCATGAAAATGAACTGAATCCCCCAAAAACATTTCCACTGCATTTCAGCCCTGCCACTAAAGGACCAGCTGACATCATGTCAGTGGTTCTCTCGTTAACACAGGTGTGAGTCTTGATGAGGACAAGGCTGGAGATCACTATGTCATGCTGATTGAGTTTGAATAACAGACTGGAAGCTTCAAAAGGAGGGTGGTGCTTGGAATCATTGTTCTTCCTCTGTCAACCATGGTTATCTGCAAGGAAACAAGTGCCGTCATCATTGCTTTGCACAAAAAGGGCTTCACAGGCAAGGATATTGCTGCCAGTAAGATTGCACCTAAATCAACCACTTATTGGATCGTCAAGAACTTCAAGGAGAGCGGTTCAATTGTTGTGAAGAAGGCTTCAGGGTGCCCAAGAAAGTCCAGCAAGTGCCAGGACCGTTTCCTAAAGTTGATTCAGCTGCGGGATTGGGGCACCACCAGCACAGAGCTTGCTCAGGAATGGCAGTAGGCAGGTGTGAGTGCATCTGCACGCACAGTGAGATGAAGACTTTTAGAGGATGGCCTGGTATCAAGAAGGGCAGCAAAGAAGCCACTTCTCTCCAGGAAAAACATCAGGGACAGACTGATATTCTGCAAAAGGTACAAGGATTGGACTGCTGAGGACTGGGGTAAATTCATTTTCTCTGATGAATCCCCTTTCCGATTGTTTGGGGCATGTCACATGCATCCGTCTGGACCAACATTGGCACGTGAAAATCGGGTGTTACGAGAATCGGATGGGAGCACAGCACTTCCTTCAGGTGCTTGAATGCCGCTTCTGTCTCGTCCGTCCATTTCACTGTTTTCGGGAGGCGGGCCCTGGTTAGATCGGTGAGGGGGGAAGCTATAGCCACAAAGTTGGGGATAAACCGGCTATAGTATCCTGCCAGTCCCAGGAAGAACTTGACCTGTGTCTTGGTGCGTGGAACGGGCCAGTCACGTACTGCGTGAATCTTCCTCTCCTGGGGCTTGACGTTCCCCCGTCCGATCAAACACCTCAGGTACTCCACCTCCTCAAACCCTAGTTTGCATTTCTTGGGGTTTGCGATCAACCCGGCTTGTCTGAGCGCGTCCAGCACCGCCTCGAGGCGCGTCAGGTGCTCTTCCCTACCTTGGCCTTTGGATGATATCATCCAAATAGGCCGCTGCATACTGCTGGTGGGGTCGAAGTACTTTGTCCATCAGCTGCTGGAATGGGTGGGGCTCCGAGGAGACTGAACGGGAGCACCCGGTACTGATACAATCGAAAACGCTGTCTTCTCCCGGGGAGGAGGCTGCCAAGGGTACCTGCCAATATCCTTTGGTCAGGCCAAGGGTGCTGATGTACCGGGCCATTCCCAATTGGTCGATGAGCTTGTCCACCCTCGGCATGGTGTAGGCGTTGAACAAGCTTATGTCATTCACACCCCGGAAATCATTACAGAAGCGGAGGCTAGCGTCCGGTTTGGGCACCAACATGATGAGGCTGCACCATACACTGTGGGACTCTTCAATGACCCCCATCCTCAGCATAGCCTCCACTTCCTGTTTCACGGCCTTCCTTTGGGTCTCCGGAATCCGATATGGCCTCTTTCTTACCGTTTCCCCGGGCTGGGTACGGATGTGGTGTTCAATGAGGGTTGTGTGGCCTGGCTTCTTGGAGAACACCACCGTGTTCCGATCGACGAGCTCCCTGAGCTCTTGCTTCTGGGCCGGGTCGAGGTCCTCATTGCTCGGGACCACCACTGGTACCGTTGGCGTCCTGGGTCCCGACCATAACATGGCCAAGGCTATCCTCTCGTATCACTTCTTCAACAGGTTCACGTGGTAAATCTGTTGGGGTTTCCGTCTCCCCGGTTGCCGTATGCGGTAATTGACAGGTCCCAGCTTCTTGATTACTTCGTTATGCCCGTGCCATGTTGCCAGGAACTTACTTCCGGCTGTGGGGATTAAGACCAACACCCTGTCTCTCACCTGGAATTCTGGAATTCTCAGGAATTCTCTCCGAATGTAGACCTGGGCTTGGGCGCGTTGGGCGCGTTGGGCCTTCTCCATATGTTCCCTCATGACTGGCCATATGGCTGTCATATGCTCCCTCATCGTCACTACGTGCTCTACCACACTGCATAAGGGGGCCGGTTGGGCTTCCCACACCTCCTTGGTGAGGTCCAGTAGGCCGGGTGGGCTCCTCCCATAGAGGAGTTCAAAAGGGGAAAACCCAGTGGAGGACTGGGGTACTTCTCGGATTGAGAACATTAGGTGGGGTAGTAGCTGGTCCCAGCTCTTCCCGTCCTGCTCGATGACCTTCCGCAGCATTTGTTTGAGCGTTTTATTGAAGCGCTTGACGAGCCCATCTGTCTGCTAGAGAAAGACAGAGGTCCGGATCTGCTTGATCTGCATGAGAGCACACAACTCTTTCATTAGGCGGGACATAAACTCAGTACCTTGGCCTGTCAGGATTTTGTTCGGGATGCCCACCCAGCTAAAGAGGTGGAACAGCTCCCGGGCGATTCCCTTGGATACTGCCGTCCGTAGAGGAATGGCCTTGGGATGCTGGGTGGCATAGTCTACTATTACTGATGTACTGGTAAAAAAACGGATGTACAGGAATGGTAAAAAACCGGATGTACAGGAATGGCCTTGGGATACTGGGTGGCATAGTCTACTATTACTAGGATGGAATGGAGTGGAGGACACCAGTAGGTGTCCTCATGCTGTTTTTACCAGGGGTCCCACTATGTCCATGGTAGTCTTCCACGGCCCTCCTCATCCTGGGCCAGTGGAACCGGGTGGCTATCCGTTCCCGGGTCTTCTCCATTCCCAGGTGCGCCCCCAACAGGTGGGTGTGGGCCAGCTGACAAACGGTTCCCACGTACCATCAGGGAAATGGAGGTATCGCCAGTCACTCACCCCCGGAAGTAGCTGTCCATCCACCGCTATCACTTGGGCTGCGATGGCTTGCAAGTTGGGATCCAGTTTGCCCTGCGATACAGTGTCTTTTTATTTTATTTAACTAGGCAAGTCATTTAAGAACAAATTCTTATTTACAATGACAGCCTACCCCGGATGACGCTGGGTCAATTGTGCGCCGCCCTATGGGACTCCCAATCATGACTGGATGTGACGCAGCCTGGAAACTATGCTATGAGCCTAGAGTGAGAGAGAAAAATGCCTTTTTTGAACATGGGGTGAGATGGGCATCGAACCAGCATCTGTAGCAATACAGTTTTCACTGCAATGCCGTGTCTTAGACCACTGCGCCACTTGGGAGGCCCCATCCAGAAAGTTTGGAATGCTGATCAATTGCCTTGCACAAAGTGTCAAAATACAGAGAGGTGTTGGTAAGTGTATATTGTTCTACTAATAGCCCATACGTGGCTATTATAATACTGTACATAGTGTCCAGGTCAGGATAACTAAAACTTTATTAAAGACTATCAGAAAGAATGTTGGTACTTATTTATTTAGATCTAAAGCCATGAATGAGTGAGTCACTCAGCTTTATGTCGGTGCCGAGGCTATATGACTATGCCATTAACTTGATTATTGGGAAGATATGGAGCAGAAGTAAACAGTATTGATAAAGGGGAAGTTATATATTATATAGATCAATACGCTATTAAAGCACCTTATTTTTAACATATATTATGTGTCCCTAAGTTTTATGAACAACCTGTAAATTTGTACTGTGTTTGTACTTGTGGAAGGAACTTTGCCCAATAAGTTAATGAGTTGCAATTTAAGTTTCAAACCAACATTTTGAAGTGTGACAGTGTTACTAATTTGGCTTGAGACTCGGGGTCGGCATGCCCATTGAAACTGTTCATGATCATGATGTATCATTCGCCTATTCAAGACCAAACAACTAGTGTAGATTTCTCTGATTTATCTTGTCACCCCACTGTCCTGAAGATGACTGAAAGGATTCAACACTGTTGAAATTGTGTTATAAATGTAATGCATTTATTGAACAAAAAATAGACTTTTCAGAACCTTTATTATACTGAAGTCCGCTTAAACATTTGCATATTACTCTGTTAGCCTGGTTACTATGTCATTAATGTTTAATCTCTGCTTCTTGGCCAGAGTGGAGTTCATCAGGAGCAGAGGATTGCCAAACACAGGTATTTTTATTTAACCAGGCAAGTCAGTTAAGAACAAATTCTTATTTTCAATGACGGCCTAGGAACAGTGGGTTAACTGCCTGTTCAGAGGCAGAATGGTACCTTGTCAGCTCAGGGATTTGAACTTGCAACTTTCTGGTTACTAGCCCAACGCTCTAACCACTAGGCTACCCTGCCGCCCTAAAGTAAAGAAAATAATCAAATTTTGATTGACATGAATCAGACATGAACTAGATAAAGCCCCCTTTCAGTCTTTTTAATAAAACATTTAAATCATCACTATATGGCTAATAAATCTCTGTGTGTGTTTATTTCATGAAAATAACTCCAAAATATATATTTTTTATCATTGATTTCCCCAGTGGCAGTTCTAGCTAGCGAAACCCCCCCCCCCCCCAATACATTTAAAACTATAGAAATATAAAAACATATACAAAAATAAGACTCAAAAATATCAAAAAGAACAAAGAAACAAATTTGTGTTGATTTGGTACTCGAGCATCAATACATTACCCATCCCCCAACACTGTCAACCAAGAGTCAAGACTAAACCAATTCACCTTGGTGGGTGCAGACTGGTTTTATATTATTAACGATTTTGCACAAACCAGAAAACAATGCAACAATATGTCTGTGAAACTATATATTCACAGTATTATGAATGAATTGTGGTTTATTTGGTAGCATTTCGGAGTGTGACTGATTTTACTAATTGCATTAGTACTGTGTAAAGTTTTAGGTGTGCTATTTGATAGATTCCCCCACTCCCCCTACCTCAGGCGGCTTTCAGTGGGGAGACCTGAGGTCAACATACCTCCGCCCCATCTCTTACTTCTGAGTGGGAGACCTTTCCAGGCAGTAGCGTGTCTAGCTCACAAACTAGAATCAGGGCCTTCCACTGACAAGATTAATTGACCCACAGTCCCACAAGGTGACATGAAATTATTGACGTGACGTGACGTGCAAATCAGTGATAGAAAACCATTCGCGGAAATGTCACCATTCCAAAACAAAATGTGTGGGAGC
The DNA here is from genome assembly GCF_057628025.1 of Oncorhynchus mykiss. Lineage (NCBI taxonomy): Eukaryota > Metazoa > Chordata > Actinopteri > Salmoniformes > Salmonidae > Oncorhynchus > Oncorhynchus mykiss. The sequence goes on along the minus strand of NC_143033.1, from coordinate 44,478,153 downwards.
CCCGTGCAGCCCCTGGCAAGATGCCGCCCTGGGCAGCTGCCCATGTCATCTACACCTAAATCCGCCACTGGATTTCCATGAGCCTCCTTTTGCCATTGAAATGCTCAGTCTACCATATTTGAATATATTTACATACAAAGACTTTATTTGCTGATAGGATCGTCTTGACTCTCTAGAGCCCACCCCTTTAAAAAAGCATGTTTTCAGGCTGGCACATGGTATTCATCTTTATCAGTTCGAGCCCTTTCCTGCCCGAGCAGAATGGTATTTTTTTTACTGGATCATGCCCTTTGTGTGCATTAATGAGCATAATTTGCTGGTATTAAACTATTATGAAATCATGATATACACTGCCGTTCAAATGTTCGGAGTCACTTAGAAATGTCACATTTCGCAACCTTGTGGGGCCCCAGTGTTGAGGATCAGAGGAGATATTGTTTCCTACCTTCACCACCTGGGGGCGGCCCATCAGGAAGTCCAGGACCCAGTTGCACAGGGCGGGGTCGAAACCCAGGGTCTCAAGCTTAATGATGAGTTTGGAGGGTACTATGGTGTTGAATGCTGAACTGTAATAAAGGAACATCATTCTTACATAGGTTTTCCTCTTGTCCAGATTAGAGGTCGACTGATTATGATTTTTCAACGCCGATACCGATACCAATTATTGGAGGACCAAAAAAAGCCGATACTGATTATCGGCCGATTTTTAAAAATGTATTTGTAATAATGACAATTACAACACTACTGAATGAACATTTATTTTAACTTAATACAATACATCAATAAAAATCTATTTAGCCTCAAATAAATAATGAAACATGGTGGTTCCTTTTAACATGAGACTTCAATATTCCAAGGTAAGAGGTTTTAGGTTGGAGTTAATATAGTATTTATAGGACTATTTCTCTCTATACCATTTGTATTTCATATACCTTTGACTATTGGATGCTCTAATAGGCACTATAGTATTGCCAGTGTAACAGTATAGCTTCCGTCCCTCTCCTCGCCCCTACCTGGGCTCGAACCAGGAACACATTGACAACAGCCACACTCGAAGCAGCGTTACCCATCGCTCCACAAAAGCCGCGGCCCTTGCAGAGCAAGGGGAATAACTACACCAAGTCTCAGAGCGAGTGACGTTTGAAACGCACACCGCTAACTAGCTAGCCATTTCAAATCGGTTACACCAGCCATTAGGCTGATAGGCTTGAAGTCATAAACAGCGCTGTGCTTGCGAAGAGCTGCTGGCAAAACGCACGAAAGTGCTGTTTGGATGCATGCTTACGAGCCTGCTGCTGCCTACCATCGCTCAGTCAGACTGCTCTATCAAATCATAGACTTAGTTATAACACACAGAAATACGAGCATTTGGTCATTAATATGGTCAAATCCGGAAACTATCATTTCGAAAAACAAAACATTTATTATTTCAGTGAAATACGGAACCGTTCGGTATTTGATCTAACGGGTGGCATCCCTAAGTCTAAATATTCTTGTTACATTGCACAACCTTCAATGTTATGTCATAATTACGTAAAATTCTGGCAAATTAGTTCGCAATGAGCCAGGCTGCCCAAACTATGGAAATACCCTGACTCTGCGTGCTATGAACGCAAGAAAAGTGACACAATTTCACCTGGTTAATATTGCCTGCTAACCTGGATTTATTTTAGCTAAATATGCAGGTTTAAAAATATATACTTCTGTGTATTGTTTTTAAGAAAGGCATTGGTGTCTATGGTTAGGTACAGTCGTCCAACGATTGTGCTTTTTTCGCAAATGCGCTTTTGTTAAATCATCCCCCAGCGTTGCATCGATTATATGCAACGCAGGACACGCTAGATAAACTAGTAAGATCATCAACCATGTGTAGTTTATAACTAGTGATTATGATTGTTTTTTATAAGATAAGTTTAATGCTAGCTAGCAACTTACCTTGGCTTCTACGGCATTCGTGTAATAGGCAGTCTCCTTGTGGAGTGCAACGAGAGGCAGGTGGTTATAGCATTGTACTAGTTAACTGTAAGGATGCAAGATTGGATCCCCTGAGCTGACAAGGTGAAAATCTGTTATTCTGCCCCTAAACAAGGCAGTTAACCCACCGTTCCTAGGCCGTCATTGAAAATAAGAATGTGTTCTTAACTGACTTGCCTAGTTAAATAAAGGTATAAAAAATAAAAAATAAATAGATTTCCGATTGTTATGAAAACCTGAAATCGGCCTTAATTAATCGGCCATTCCGATTAATCGGTCAACCTCTAATCTGGAGAGCGACTGGGTGTGCAGGCTTTTGATCCAGCCCTGAAACACACCCGAGTCTGCATTATCAAGGTCCTGTTGAGTAGCTGATGTTTAGGCTACAATTCTACTGGGCACAGATGTCAGTTTAACTTCTATTCCACGTCTGTTCAACATCATTTAATTGAAAGGACGTGGAAACAATGTTAATTCAAGTGTGTGCCAAGTGGGAATGTAGTGTGTTAGAGCAGGGATCAAACACAAGACTGCACACCCAGTAGCTCTCCAGGAGTATGGTTGACCACCCTTGATATAAAATATTGCAGAATTACAACCAAATACTTGAATGTCTTTATACAATTATTCCCTCATTCAATGAATCAGGGATAAAATAGATAAGCTAGGCTACTCCAAAGCAAGGTAGCTAAGACATGTTTATCGATAACCTTACAAGGTCAAAATTTTCATGTTTCAGTGGAGATCTATGCACAGCATGGAAGTTATTCGTCAATTAGGCTATTCAATATTTGTTTACGTTGTCGGAATTACATAGCTAGCCTACTGTTTAAAAGAGGGGAATCCCAGCTTTCCAAAAACAGTGTCAGATGTATTTATCAACAGTGCCGGTGCAAAGGTGACAATTACATTAATGCTTGTAACTAAATAGTGAACTAGTCGAGATAACTAGCCATTCTATAAGCTATGTTTTGAATTGGCAATATAGTCTATCATTATTTTATAGGTTACCTGTTGTTGAAATGTCTCTTTCCTCTGGCAACGGTCTACTCTCGCACTGGCACAAATGCAGATGATGCACAGAACACAGAGACACGCTAAAGGTTATCGGCCTAGTTCTAATCACTGCAGATATGTCGATTTTTAAAGCGGCAATCAGCAGAAGAAATAACAAAGCTTAACAAAGCGGCCTGGAGCTGGATAAATGTAATCACTCTCAAATTCATAAACAGAGCAATGGATGCAAGGATTGACCATCAATGATATCCAAATTATAGATTTAATCATGTTTTGAGGCTATATTGTGTTTGTTTACATTGGAGTAAAACATGCTTAGTCTTGCAAATCCCCCTTGGCATTTTTCCTATATTGTTGCATTAAAACCTGTAATGTAATTTTATTTTTATTTTTATTTTATGTAATGGACATACACAAAATAGTCCAAATTGGTGAAGTGAAATGAAAAAAAAGTATATGGAAAAGTGGTGCGTGCATCACCCCCTTTGATTTGAAGCCCCTAAATAAGATCTGGTGGAACCAATTACCTTCAGAAGTCACATTATTAGTGAAATAAAGTCCATCTGTGTGCAATCTAAGTGTCATATGATCTGTCACATGATCTCAGGAAATATACACCTGTTCTGAAAGGCCCCAGAGTCTGTAACACCACTAAGCAAGGGGCACCACCAAGCAAGTGACACCATGAAGACCAAGGAGTTCTCCAAACAGTTCAGGGACAAAGTTGTGAAGTACAGATCAGGTTTGGGTTATAAAAAAATATCCAAAACTTTGAACATCCCACGGAGCACCATTAAATCCTTTATTAAAACATGTAAAGAATATGTTACCACAACAAACCTGCCATGAGAGGGCCGCCCACCAAAACCTACGTACCAGGCAAGGAGGACATTAATCAGAGAGGCAAAAAGAGACCACAGATAACCATGAAGGAGTTGCAAAGTTCCACAGCGGAGATTGGAGTATCTGTCCAAAGGACCACTTTAAGCCGTACACTCCACAGAGCTGGGCTTTACGGAAGAGTGGCCAGAAAAAAGCTATCGCTTAAAGAAAAAAATAAGCAAACACCAAAAGGAGTGTGGGAGACTCCCCAAACATATGAAAGAAGGTACTCTGGTCAGATGAGACTAAAATTTAGCTTTTTGGTCAAAAAGGAAAACGCTATGCCTGGAGCAAACTCAACACCCCTCATCACCCCGAGAACCTCATCCCCACAGTGACGCATGGTGGTGGCAGCATCATGCTGTGGGGATGTTTTTCATCGGCAGGGACTGGGAAACTGGTCAGAATTGAAGGAATGATGGATGTCGCTAAATACGGAGAAATTCTTGGCGGAAACCTGTTTCAGTCTTCCAGAGATTTGAGACTGGGACAGATGTTCACCTTCCAGCAGGACAATGACCCTAAGCATACTGCTAAAGCAACACTTGAGTGGTTTAAGGGGAAACATTTACATGTCTTGGAATGGCCTAGTTAAAGCCCAGACCTCAATCCAATTGAGAATCTGTGGTATGACTTAAAGATTGCTGTACACCAGTGGAACCCATCCAACTTCAAGGAGCTGTAGCAGTTTTGCCTTGAAGAATGGGCAAAAATCCCAGTGGCTAGATGTGCCAAGCTTATAGAGACATACCGCAAGAGACTTGCATGCTGTAATTGCTGCAAAAGGTGTCTAAAAAAAGTATTGAATTTGGGGGGGTGAATAGTTATTCACGCTCAAGTTCTGTATTTTTGTCTTATTTCTTGTTTGTTTCACAATAAAACATATTTAGTATCTTCAAAGTTACACAAAGCATGTTGCGTTAATCAAATGATACAACTCCCCCAAAAATCTAATATAATTCCAGGTTATAAGGCAACAAAATTGGAAAAATGCCAAGGGGGATGAATACTTTCGTAAGTCACTGTATTTTGGGTTCTGTTGGGGTACAACAGTTGAGCTAAGGTCATGAGGATTTTAGCAACTGCTGATTGCCCCTTTAAGTGATTGCAAATATATTAAAAAAGGAAAACACAATATAAAAATTTTCTATGATGTTCATGACCATCAGAAACCTCATTTGACAACTTGGAACAGCGCATCCTGGGCATTCAGTTTTGCGCATTCTTAATCTGAGCATTATCAAACTCGAAAAGTCTAGCTGGCATGCATAGGCTACACCTGATTCACAGACTAGCAGCAAATAAACTTGAACAAAGCGGAATCAGAAAATGAATACCAAATCTCCATTGCTTTTCAATGCCGATCCCACGCAGCCTTCTTCCACTTTGATCATCCTTTTTTTTTATCAACCTAATTTTGACGGTGTGTGTGAATCTGGCTAGGCCAATCAAGAACATTCGGGGACTTGTCCCGAAGCAACTCCTGCATTGACTAGGCTGTGTGCTTTGGGTCATTGTCCTGTTCGAAGGTGAGCGCTCTGGTGCAAGTTTTAATCAAAGATCTCTCTGTACTTTGCTCCATTCATCTTTCCCTCGATCCTGACTAGTCTCCCAGTCCATGACGCTAAAAAACATCCCCACAGCATGATGCTGCCACCACCATGCATCACCGTAGGGATGGTGCCAGGTCTGGCATTCAGGCCAAAGAAAATCTGATCTGAGAGTCCTTTAGGTTCCTTGCGTTAAACTCCAAACGGGCTGTCATGTGCCTTTTACTGAGGAGTGGCTTCCTTCTGGCCACTCTACCATGAAGGCCTGATTGGTGGAGTGCTGCAGAGATGGTTGTCCTTCTGGAATGTTCTCCCATCTTCACAGAGGAACTCTGGAGCTCTGTCAGAGTGACCATCAGGTTCTTGGTCACCTTCTCCCCCGATTGCTCAATTTGGCCAGGGGCCAGCTCTAGGAAGAGTCTTTGTGGTTCCAAACTTCTTCCATTTAAGAATGATGGATGCCACTGTGTTCTTAGGAACCTTCTATGCTGCAGAATTGTTTTTGCTACCCTTCCCCAGATATGTGCCTCAACCTATCCTGCCTAGGAGCTCTAAGGATAATTCCTTCGATCTCAGGGCTTGGTTTTTGCTCTGACATGCACTGTCAACATGCACTGTCAAGTTTGTCATGTTCACAGTTTTCTAGGCAAATTGGACTATGAAAACAATGTCACGGGTGAAAATATATTGGTCGCGGGTAGCGGGTTTATGGCTGCTTCTAAATTGCAACTTCATGATACAGTGCCTTGCGAAAGTATTCGGCCCCCTTGAACTTTGCGACATTTCAGGCTTCAAACATAAAGATATAAAACTGTATTTTTTTGTGAAGAATCAACAACAAGTGGGACACAATCATGAAGTGGAACGACATTTATTGGATATTTCAAACTTTTTTAACAAATCAAAAACTGAAAAATTGGGCGTGCAAAATTATTCAGCCCCTTTACTTTCAGTGCAGCAAACTCTCTCCAGAAGTTCAGTGAGGATCTCTGAATGATCCAATGTTGACCTAAATGACTAATGATGATAAATACAATCCACCTGTGTGTAATCAAGTCTCCATATAAATGCACCTGCACTGTGATAGTCTCAGAGGTCCGTTAAAAGCGCAGAGAGCATCACGAAGAACAAGGAACACACCAGGCAGGTCCGAGATACTGTTGTGAAGAAGTTTAAAGCCGGATTTGGATACAAAAAGATTTCCCAAGCTTTAAACATCCCAAGGAGCACTGTGCAAGCGATAATATTGAAATGGAAGGAGTATCAGACCACTGCAAATCTACCAAGACCTGGCCGTCCCTCTAAACTTTCAGCTCATACAAGGAGAAGACTGATCAGAGATGCAGCCAAGAGGCCCATGATCACTCTGGATGAACTGCAGAGATCTACAGCTGAGGTGGGAGACTCTGTCCATAGGACAACAATCAGTCGTAAATTGCACAAATCTGGCCTTTATGGAAGAGTGGCAAGAAGAAAGCCATTTCTTAAAGATATCCATAAAAAGTGTTGTTTAAAGTTTGCCACAAGCCACCTGGGAGACACACCAAACATGTGGAAGAAGGTGCTCTGGTCAGATGAAACCAAAATTGAACTTTTTGGCAACAATGCAAAACGTTATGTTTGGCGTAAAAGCAACACAGCTGAACACACCATCCCCACTGTCAAACATGGTGGTGGCAGCATCATGGTTTGGGCCTGCTTTTCTTCAGCAGGGACAGGGAAGATGGTTAAAATTGATAGGAAGATGGATGGAGCCAAATACAGGACCATTCTGGAAGAAAACCTGATGGAGTCTGCAAAAGACCTGAGACTGGGATGGAGATTTGTCTTCCAACAAGACAATGACCCAAAACATAAAGCAAAATCTACAATGGAATGGTTCAAAAATAAACATATCCAGGTGTTAGAATGGCCAAGTCAAAGTCCAGACCTGAATCCAATCGAGAATCTGTGGAAAGAACTGAAAACTGCTGTTCACAAATGCTCTCCATCCAACCTCACTGAGCTCGAGCTGTTTTGCAAGGAGGAATGGGAAAAAATGTCAGTCTCTCGATGTGCAAAACTGATAGAGACATACCCCAAGCGACTTACAGCTGTAATCGCAGCAAAAGGTGGCGCTACAAAGTATTAACTTAAGGGGGCTGAATAATTTTGCACGCCCAATTTTTCAGTTTTTGATTTGTTAAAAAAGTTTGAAATATCCAATAAATGTCGTTCCACTTCATGATTGTGTCCCACTTGTTGTTGATTCTTCACAAAAAAATACAGTGTTATATCTTTATGTTTGAAGCCTGAAATGTGGCAAAAGGTCGCAAAGTTCAAGGGGGCCGAATACTTTTGCAAGGCACTGTATTTCTCTTTATTTTTTTCATATTTCAAAGTGACCTGCTGCTGACTATCAGGCAGTGAAGATGCTGCTACTAAGTGAGTGAGTGGGGAGGGGGAGGGCCGGAGGGAAGTGTGTGTGTGTGTGTGTGTTCAGAGCAGTGGTTGAAAGAGCTCTGCAGCAGGCAGCTGAGTCACGGAGACAGAGCAGCACATGTACACCTTGTGACATCTGTGCTATCGGACCACCATTTTATTCTGTTTGCAATCGTAAACAAATACTCTGCTCAGACTCCAACAAAGAAATATCAAAAACAACGCTATAAATTCTCAGACAACCCAAAGATTCCTAGATGGCCTTCTAGACTCTCTCCACCTATCCAAGGATGCCAGAGTACAAAAATCCGTTAATCAACGAGGATCTACATGTAACCTTGCATAATACCCCTAAATGCAGTTGCACCTCTAAAAACATTTGTCACAAAAAATGTGCTCCCTGTTATACAGTAAATACCCGAGCCTTGAAGCAAGCTTCCAGAAAATTGGAAAGGAAATGGCGCTCCACCAAACTGGAAGTCTTCTGACTATCTTGGAAAGACAGTACCGTGCAATATCGAAGAGCCTTCACTTCAGCCTACTTTTACAACTAAATTGAGAAAATAAAAACAATCCTAAATGTATTTTTGATTGTGTCCCAAAGCTAACTAAAAAGCAGCATTCCCCAAGAGAGAATGGCAACTTTAGCATGTGGAAACAGTGCCAGGGAAACTAAACCAAAAGCACGTATTTGCTGTCATACCTTGTCCATAGATTGCTTACAGGGTAAGGAAACCAATGTGCCATTTTGTAATTTGGGTGAATTTAATCAATTATAGTCCATGAGCTAGACTCCCAAATTTGAGTCATCGGGCTCAGTTTTTGTGAAGATCCTAGAGTCCTAGAGATGTCCCTAGCGTTACAAAGATTGAAGGAAATACGTTTTTTGCTTTGTCATTATGGGGTATTGTGTGTAGATTGATGAGGGGGAAAAAAACATTTAATCAATTTTAGAATAAGGCTGTAACGTAACAAAATGTGGAAAAAGTCAAGGGTCTGAATACCTTCTGAAATGCACTGTTTACTGTACGAGCATATCAAAGTTCCAGAGTGGAATCTCTGCTAGTTTTAAAGTTATGGCCCATTTTATACAGAGAAATTGTCATAGGGGAAAGTGGGGTAAATTCAGCCACCCTTATTTCCTGGATACCATACACAAAATGTGTAATTTGACAACATTTTTAGGAAGAGCTCATAATTTCAAAGAGTCTGTGAAGAAGAAACCACATGGAAAAACCGGTAAGCAAGTCAAATTAATGTATTGTGCTAGAGGTTTCATGATGCTTGTATCTAAACCAAAGTAGATACTTTTAAGATTGTTCTATACATCAGTTTGGGTCTCTAAAAGCTTCAATATGAGGTCCTAAACCTAGCATGCATCCTTGTAGCTATGTGGGCTAATATAGTCAGAATGTTTGCCTTGGGGTAAGTTGAGCCAATGGCCTTGAAAGGAGTTGAGCAAATGTAAGTATTTTCTTTTCGAAATGCAAGGCATTATCGCTGGTATATGAAGTAGCAACAGGGCCTGGATATTATTAAAACAGTAAAAAGTGTTTGTTAGCTGTAAGTCTATGCTAAAAGATGCTTCAAATGATTAAAACACAAAAACGTGATTATGATTGTGTCGAATTGTGTTTGTGAAATAAAGATAAGCCTAGACATGGTTTTAAAAAGGTAATGTTGATATTTCATTCAGTACAACATTTGTAGGTGGCTTAACTTACCCTGTCTCGTAAATTATGCCAAGAGACCACTTTTTTTGGACAAGCTGTGTTTTTATAACTGTAATGTTTACGTTAATTATTGAATTATTATTATTAATTATATGAATACACAACGTCCTGAAATATACGTAGATATCTTTGTTAGAAAGAATACTATATTTGCCTTGACGGAGTGATGCTGAATGTAAAAAAAAATCTACCCCTCTCCCCTAGTATGCAATGTAACCAATCACAGCCCTCCTTTTACTTGTATCATTGCACTTCCTGCAAATCACCAGAAGAGGGCGACCTTTTGAATCCATTTTCACGTTCACTTTGTTGGTAATGCTTACAAATTGGATCATAACTCTAAAAGTAGCAGAGATCCCACTCTATGACTTTGCTATGTCCATAGAGTATATTATGTTCAACAATATATAGAAAAAATTGCCAAATCAAAAATGTTATATTTTCAATATTCATGTTTATATTTTTTTATATTCACAAATGAATATAAAAAATATGTTTTTTTCAAATCCAAATACTACTCATATTACAGAGGAAGCAGTAAAGCTTCATATGACATCAATGTTCACTTTGTAGCACCTAAAAGGAGGCCTGGGTAATGCCAACAATTCATAAATATGCCAACTTTGATAAATTATTTCTCAATTATACTTTTAGATTCAAATGTCAAATATATGTCAACAATCTTTCCTCCAAATTACTTTTCTATGGATTGCATTTCGTGAAAACCTCTAAAATCAGGATGAGGAATCACTCTTCTTTCATCCCTCCTATTATCGTGATGGACAAAACTTAAAAAGTTACAATTTGGCAACACGTGCAACAAATTACCTACAGTCAGATAGTAGTCCTTTGTTCTTTGCAAGGTTTTAAACAAAGTGCATTGAATTAACATTAGCTGGCAAGCTTATTCTCCACAATTAAAGTTGAAGGCCATGTCAGCTGTTGACAGCTAACATTAGCAGCTAAGCCTAATATTCTGTTCTTCCCTGAATATGTCATTTGTCTTTTTGATACAGAGGTTTTGCAAGAGGACAAGTAGCCATCAGTGCAGAAAACATATGTTCACACCTATTGTGATGAAATCAGCACACTGACAGGGACAGTTCAACAACAACAAAGCTTTCAACTTTTTCCTCAGCACAGCAGCACAAAATGGAAGGTAAGAAGAGACATGAGAATGGAAAGACTTATGTCAGGTTGAAGGATGAACACAGGAAACCCTCCCCAACAAAACCAGATGTTGGTTTAAGCCTGTGGGACTCCACTGAATCAGACACAGAGAGCTTGGTCCGGGAGAGGGCCTACCAGCATGAGCTTCAGAGGCGAATTGGTGGCGAGTCTGGCGACAAAAACATAACATAACCCCAAGAGGAAGATACAGACAGCTCATGTCTGAAAGAGGAGGATGAGGAAGAAGAGGAGGAGCAGGATGAGGGGGAACATTCATGTCTATGATAGTCTCGAGGTATCAGCACTTGGGCAGGACAAAAAGAACGCAAGTCCGAGGCCCATTGAAATCCAGCAGCAGAGCAGAGACAAAGAGTTGTCCAGGTAGGCCCTAAAACTTTGTTTTTTTAGCACTGCTCTATGGGTTAGGCTATACCAGGGGTATTCAAATCTTACCCTACAAGGTCCGGAGCACTGCAGGTTTTGTTTCCTTGTCTTATGTGTATGTGACCAATAAAACCTTTGATTTGATTACCTGATATTCATTGCACTTGCCTTGTGTCCCAGGTCTAAATCAGTCCCTGATAAGAGGGGAAGAATGAAAAAATGCAATGGAACTGGCTTCGAGGTCCATATTTGAATTTGAGGTTGCAACACTATAATCATAACCTAAAGGAACTGAACAAATTGTGCCCTGTACTGTTGCATGGAAGCAGGCTTATAAATGGTATCGCAGTGTCTGTCAACAGACTGAAATGTGACGACTAAGAAGGAAATTAGTTCCGGTGGCTCCATCACTGATCTCTCATATTTCTCTCTCTCTCTCTCTCTCTCTCTCTGTCACGGTGAGTGAATGAGGACCCAAAAGCGAACTAACTTAAACAGAGCTTCTTTAATAACCAAACATAGGTAGGCTCAGATAGACCGGCAGATTCCGACAGGACAGGACAAGGTTACAGCAAACATGACGATAGTCTGGCTCAGGCATGAAACACAACAAACAAGAATCCGACAAGGACAGGAACAAAAACAGAGAGAGATATAGGGACCTAATCAGAGGGAAAAAGGGAACAGGTGGGAAACGGGGTGAATGGGTAGTTAGGAGGAGACAAGGCACAGCTGGGGAAAAGAGGGGGAGAAAAGGTAACCTAACAACGACCAGCAGAGGGAGACAGGGTGAAGGGAAAGGACAGAAACACACAACATGACAATACAGTGCCTTGCGAAAGTATTCGGCCCCCTTGAACTTTGCGACCTTTTGCCACATTTCAGGCTTCAAACATAAAGATATAAAACTGTATTTTTTTGTGAAGACTCAACAACAAGTGGGACACAATCATGAAGTGGAATGACATTTATTGGATATTTCAAACTTTTTTAACAAATCAAAAACTGAAAAATTGGGCGTGCAAAATTATTCAGCCCCTTTACTTTCAGTGCAGCAAACTCTCTTCAGAAGTTCAGTGAGGATCTCTGAATGATCCAATGTTGACCTAAATGACTAATGATGATAAATACAATCCACCTGTGTGTAATCAAGTCTCTGTATAAATGCACCTGCACTGTGATAGTCTCAGAGGTCCGTTAAAAGCGCAGAGAGCATCACGAAGAACAAGGAACACACCAGGCAGGTCCGAGATACTGTTGTGAAGAAGTTTAAAGCCGGATTTGGATACAAAAAGATTTCCCAAGCTTTAAACATCCCAAGGAGCACTGTGCAAGCGATAATATTGAAATGGAAGGAGTATCAGACCACTGCAAATCTACCAAGACCTGGCCGTCCCTCTAAACTTTCAGCTCATACAATGAGAAGACTGATCAGAGATGCAGCCAAGAGGCCCATGATCACTCTGGATGAACTGCAGAGATCTACAGCTGAGGTGGGAGACTCTGTCCATAGGACAACAATCAGTCGTATATTGCACAAATCTGGCCTTTATGGAAGAGTGGCAAGAAGAAAGCCATTTCTTAAAGATATCCATAAAAAGTGTCATTTAAAGTTTGCCACAAGCCACCTGGGAGACACACAAAACATGTGGAAGAAGGTGCTCTGGTCAGATGAAACCAAAATTGAACTTTTTGGCAACAATGCAAGACGTTATGTTTGGCGTAAAAGCAACACAGCTGAACACACCATCCCCACTGTCAAACATGGTGGTGGCAGCATCATGGTTTGGGCCTGCTTTTCTTCAGCAGGGACAGGGAAGATGGTTAAAATTGATGGGAAGATGGATGGAGCCAAATACAGGACCATTCTGGAAGAAAACCTGATGGAGTCTGCAAAAGACCTGAGACTGGGACGGAGATTTGTCTTCCAACAAGACAATGATCCAAAACATAAAGCAAAATGTACAATGGAATGGTTTGAAAATAAACATATCCAGGTGTTAGAATGGCCAAGTCAAAGTCCAGACCTGAATCCAATCGAGAATCTGTGGAAAGAACTGAAAACTGCTGTTCACAAATGCTCTCCATCCTACCTCACTGAGCTCGAGCTGTTTTGCAAGGAGGAATGGGAAAAATGTCAGTCTCTCGATGTGCAAAACTGATAGACATACCACAAGCGACTTACAGCTGTAATCGCAGCAAAAGGTGGCGCTACAAAGTATTAACTTAAGGGGGCTGAATAATTTTGCACACCCAATTTTTCAGTTTTTGATTTGTTAAAAAAGTTTGAAATATCCAATAAATGTCGTTCCACTTCATGATTGTGTCCCACTTGTTGTTGATTCTTCACAAAAAAATACAGTTTTATATCTTTATGTTTGAAGCCTGAAATGTGGCAAAAGGTTGCAAAGTTCAAGGGGGCCGAATACTTTCGCAAGGCACTGTACATGACAGTACCCCCCCACTCACCGAGCGCCTCCTGGCGCACTCGAGGAGGAAACCTGGCGGCAACGGAGGAAATCCTCGATCAGCGCACGGTCCAGCACGTCCCGAGAGGGAACCCAACTCCTCTCCTCAGGACCGTACCCCTCCCAATCAACGAGGTACTGGTGACCACGGCCCCGAGGACGCATGTCCAAAATCCTGCGGACCCTGTAGATGGGTGCGCCCTCGACAAGGATGGGGGGGGGGGGGGAAGACGAGCGGGGGCGCGAAGAACGGGCTTAATACAGGAGACATGGAAGACCGGGTGGACGCGACGAAGGTATCGCGGAAGAAGAAGTCGAACTGCGACAGGATTAATGACCCGAGAAATACGGAACGGACCAATGAACCGCGGGGTCAACTTGCGAGAAGCCGTCTTAAGGGGAAGGTTCTGAGTGGAGAGCCAAACTCTCTGACCGCGACAATATCTAGGACTCTTAGTTCTACGCTTATTAGCAGCCCTCACAGTCTGCGTCCTATAACGGCAAAGTGCAGACCTGACCCTCTTCCAGGTGCGCTCGCAACGTTGGACAAAAGCCTGAGCGGAGGGGACGCTGGACTCGGCGAACTGAGATGAGAACAGCGGAGGCTGGTACCCGAGGCTACTCTGAAAAGGAGATAGCCCGGTCGCAGACGAAGGAAGCGAGTTGTGGGCGTATTCTGCCCAGGGGAGCTGTTCTGACCAAGACGCAGGGTTGCGAAAAGAAAGACTGCGTAAGATGCGACCAATAGTCTGATTGGCCCGTTCTGCTTGACCGTTAGACTGGGGGTGAAAGCCGGAAGAGAGACTGACGGAAGCCCCAATCAAACGGCAAAACTCCCTCCAAAATTGAGACGTGAATTGCGGACCTCTGTCCGAAACGACGTCTGACGGAAGGCCATGAATTCTGAAAACATTCTCGATGATGATTTGTGCCGTCTCTTTAGCAGAAGGAAGCTTAGCAAGGGGAATGAAATGAGCCGCCTTAGAGAACCTATCGACAACCGTAAGAATAACAGTCTTCCCCGCTGACGAAGGCAGTCCGGTGACAAAATCTAAGGCGATGTGAGACCACGGTCGAGAGGGAATGGGAAGCGGCCTGAGACGGCCGGCAGGAGGGGAGTTACCGGACTTAGTCTGCGCGCAGACCGAACAAGCAGCCACGAAACGACGCGTGTCATGCTCCCGGGTGGGCCACCAAAAACGCTGGCGAATGGAAGCGAGCGTACCCCGAACGCCAGGGTGGCCGGCTAACTTGGCAGAGTGAGCCCACTGAAGAACGGCCAGACGAGTAGGAACGGGAACGAAAAGAAGGTTCCTAGGACAAGCGCGCGGCGACGGAGTGTGAGTGAGCGCTTGCTTTACCTGCCTCTCAATTCCCCAGACAGTCAACCCGACAACACGCCCCTCAGGGAGAATCCCCTCGGGGTCAGTGGAGGCTACTGAAGAACTGAAGAGACGAGATAAAGCATCAGGCTTGGTGTTCTTAGAGCCCGGACGATAAGAAATCACGAACTCGAAACGAGCGAAAAACAGCGCCCAACGCGCCTGACGCGCATTAAGTCGTTTGGCAGAACGGATGTACTCAAGGTTCCTATGGTCAGTCCAAACGACAAAAGGAACGGTCGCCCCCTCCAACCACTGTCGCCATTCGCCTAGGGCTAACCGGATGGCGAGCAGTTCGCGGTTTCCCACATCATAGTTACGTTCCGACGGGGACAGGCGATGAGAAAAATACGCGCATGGGTGGACCTTGTCGTCAGAGAGGGAGCGCTGAGAAAGAATGGCTCCCACGCCCACCTCTGACGCGTCAACCTCGACAACGAACTGTCTAGAGACGTCAGGTGTAACAAGGATAGGAGCGGATGTAAAACGATTCTTGAGGAGATCAAAAGCTCCCTGGGCGGAAACGGACCACTTAAAGCACGTCTTGACAGAAGTAAGGGCTGTGAGAGGAGCTGCCACCTGACCGAAATTACGGATGAAACGACGATAGAAGTTCGCGAAGCCGAGAAAGCGCTGCAGCTCGACGCGTGACTTAGGGGCGGGCCAATCAATGACAGCTTGGACCTTAGCGGGATCCATCTTAATGCCTTCAGCGGAAATAACAGAACCGAGAAATGTGACGGAGGAGGCATGAAAAGTGCACTTCTCAGCCTTCACAAAAAGACAATTCTCTAAAAGGCGCTGGAGGACACGTCGAACGTGCTGAAGATGAATCTGGAGTGACGGTGAAAAAATCAGGATATCGTCAAGGTAAACGAAAACAAAGATGTTCAGCATGTCTCTCAGGACATCATTGACTAATGCCTGAAAGACAGCTGGAGCGTTAGCGAGGCCGAAAGGAAGAACCCGGTATTCAAAGTGCCCTAACGGAGTGTTAAACGCCGTCTTCCACTCGTCCCCCTCCCTGATGCGCACGAGATGGTAAGCGTTACGAAGGTCCAACTTAGTGAAAAACCTGGCTCCCTGCAGGATCTCGAAGGCTGAAGACATAAGAGGAAGCGGATAACGATTCTTAACTGTTATGTCATTCAGCCCTCGATAATCTATGCAGGGGCGCAGAGACCCGTCCTTCTTCTTGACAAAAAAAAACCCTGCTCCGGCGGGAGAGGAGGAGGGGACTATGGTACCGGCGTCAAGAGCTACAGACAAATAATCCTCGAGAGCCTTACATTCGGGAGCCGACAGAGAGTATAGTCTACCCCGGGGGGGAGTGGTTCCCGGAAGGAGATCAATACTACAATCATACGACCGGTGTGGAGGAAGAGAGGTGGCCCTGGACCGACTGAACACCGTGCGCAGATCGTGATATTCCTCCGGCACCCCTGTCAAATCACCAGGCTCCTCCTGTGAAGAAGAGACAGAGGAAACAGGAGGGATAGCAGACATTAAACATTTCACATGACAAGAGACGTTCCAGGAGAGGATAGAATTACTAGACCAATTAATGGAAGGATTATGACAAACTAGCCAGGGATGGCCCAAAACAACAGGTGTAAAAGGTGAACGAAAAATCAAAAAAGAAATGGTTTCGCTATGATTACCAGAAACAGTGAGGGTTAAAGGTAGCGTCTCACGCTGAATCCTGGGGAGAGGACTACCATCCAGGGCGAACAAGGCCGTGGACTCCCTTAACTGTCTGAGAGGAATGTCATGTTCCCGAGCCCAGGTCTCGTCCATAAAACAGCCCTCCGCCCCAGAGTCTATTAAGGCACTGCAGGAAGCTGACGAACCGGTCCAGCGTAGATGGACCGACAAGGTAGTGCAGGATCTTGAAGGAGAGACAGGAGTAGTAGCGCTCACCAGTAGCCCTCCGCTTACTGATGAGCTCTGGCTTTTACTGGACATGAAGTGACAAAATGACCAGCAGAACCGCAATAGAGACAGAGGCGGTTGGTGATTCTCCGTTCCCTCTCCTTAGTCGAGATGCGGATACCTCCCAGCTGCATAGGCTCAGCTCCCGAGCCGGCAGAGGAAGTTGGTAGTGATGCGGAGAGGGGGGCAACGGAGAACGCAAGCTCCTCTCGACGAGCTCGGTGACGAAGATCAACCCGTCGCTCAATGCGAATAGCGAGTTCAATCAGGGAATCCACGCTGGAAGGGACCTCCCGGGAGAGAATCTCATCCTTTACCTCTGCGCGGAGACCCTCCAGAAAACGAGCGAGCAAAGCCGGCTCGTTCCAGCCACTGGAGGCAGCAAGAGTGCGAAACTCAATAGAGTAGTCTGTTATGGATCGATTGCCTTGACATAGGGAAGACAGGGCCCTGGAAGCCTCCTCCCCAAAAACAGATCGATCAAAAACCCGTATCATCTCCTCCTTAAAGTCCTGATACTGGTTAGTACACTCAGCCCTTGCCTCCCAGATTGCCGTGCCCCACTCACGAGCCCGTCCAGTAAGGAGAGATATGACGTAGGCGACACGAGCAGTGCTCCTGGCGTAAGTGTTGGGCTGGAGAGAAAACACAATATCACACTGGGTGAGGAACGAGCGGCATTCAGTGGGCTCCCCAGAGTAACACGGCGGGTTATTGATTCTGGGCTCCGGAGATTCGAAAGCCCTGGAAGTGGCCGGTGGATCGAGGCGGAGATGGTGAACCTGTTCTGTGAGGTTGGAGACTTGGGTGGCCAGGGTCTCAACGGCATGTCGAGCAGCAGACAATTCCTGCTCGTGTCTGCCTAGCATCGCTCCCTGGATCTCGACGGCTGAGTGGAGAGGATCCGAAGTCGCTGGGTCCATTCTAGGTCGGATTCTTCTGTTACGGTGAGTGAATGAGGACCCAAAAGCGAACTAACTTAAACAGAGCTTCTTTAATAACCAAACATAGGTAGGCTCAGATAGACCGGCAGATTCCGACAGGACAGGACAAGGTTACAGCAAACATGACGATAGTCTGGCTCAGGCATGAAACACAACAAACAAGAATCCGACAAGGACAGGAACAAAAACAGAGAGAGATATAGGGACCTAATCAGAGGGAAAAAGGGAACAGGTGGGAAACGGGGTGAATGGGTAGTTAGGAGGAGACAAGGCACAGCTGGGGAAAAGAGGGGGAGAAAAGGTAACCTAACAACGACCAGCAGAGGGAGACAGGGTGAAGGGAAAGGACAGAAACACACAACATGACAATACATGACACTCTCTCTCTTAGTCTATATATAACAACAACCATAGTAGGCCTAGACAATACACATGCAACTACAATGTAATAGCTTTGTCAGGACCATTTTCATCTCCCATACCAAACATTAGTGTAGAGATCATGTCTTGAACCATGTTGTTAAAATTGGCATGATACTTAATAACCACATGTGTAAGTGCATGGAAAGTAATGAGGTTTGAGATCCAGAAGGGGGGAAATAATAGATTTCCTCTAAGACATTTTGCTGAATATCGATGTAACTCTTCAACAAATCTGTTTACCTTTTATCAGACACTCTTATCCAGAGCAACTTACGGTAGTGAGTGCATACATTTTCATATATTCATTTTTCCGTAGTGGTCCCACGTGGGAACCAAACAAACACACGTTGCAAGCACCATGGTCTACTGAGCTACATTCGACTATTAGTCTAATGTTCCAAATGTATTTGCAAAGCAGCACATACACCATTTAATTGTAAAATATTTTATTAGTCTCGTGATGCAGATACAATGAGGCAAAGACCACTCATGGTCTGACTAAGAGATTTAGTCAATCTGCCAAGTTCATACAAGTTCTATTATGTATTCTGACAGATTCTCAGCCACTGGAAATAGGCCAACGGTTAATGTGACCTGTCTAGATGCATGGTATCACTGGCATTAGGCATTAACATTGTTATCTTATCTTTTCCCAAACTAAACTTCAAGACATATTCAGTTTGGTCAGTAGGTGGCAGTAGTAGATCATGCAAAGTGGCACCTCAAATGTATTTCTTCTTCAACCCTTTGTGCATCTCAAAGGCTTGTGTAGCCTATAACGTTGGTGTATCTTTTTGCCCTTTGTAATGTATGAAGAAGCTGATCATATTTGGGTTTAGCTTAGCTAGATATGCAAAGTATTTATTACAATTTTGCCTGGAACATGTTATGTTGTACACTAAATCAGTGTTTCCCAAACCAGGTCCTTGTGTATCCCCAACAGTACACATTTCTATTGTAACCCTGGACAAGCACACCTGATTCAACTTGTCAACTAATCATCAAGCCCTCAATGAGGTGCGTTTGTCCAGGGCTACAACAAAAATTTGTATTGTAGAGGATACTCGAGGACCAGGGTTGGGAAGCACTGCACTAAATCATAATCAGAAGTGTCCAAAATACAAAAAGGCTACAGGGGATGTACAGGACATAATTTATTGATAATTATGTTACAACCAAATGTGATTGTTTTAAAATGAGCCAAGGAATTCCCTTGAATTAAAAAAAAACAAAAAAAAACATTACAACATTTTAATTAGGCCTAATCTGATTATTGCATTGGAAACTGACTATTTTTCAATTACACAAATTAATAAAAAATTAAGAAGATAATACAGTGCTTATGTAAATTTAGACAAGGAAAACTCCTTTCCCTCACTTACAAGCACAAAAAACGAATCTGTGTTCATTCTTCACTCAACAATGGTACAAGGCAGGTAATTGAGCCTTATTCACATATTGGAAAATGAATTGTGCTGTCAGCAGACGACTAGGCTAATTTTGGTGCTTTCCGAGTAACTGCCGTCGTAAGTCAAATTTGATTTCATTTTGTTGGAGGTTATCACAATAACCGGTCACTCTCCTGTCCATTAACTGGCTGAATTGTCAACACGCCAGAGACCTCCCCGATGCAGGAATCTGAAGAGAGGACCCCCACATCTGTTTCTCACTCTCCCCATCTACTCAAATTGTTTCCTCACTTGCCTCACAATAATAATTTCACCCTAAACAGTGACAGGCTATCCTCTCATTGTTGTTTCAGGGTAGATTGATGCCTGCCAAGTGATCCCCTTCACCATGTATGCCCACATTGTTTCAGTGAAAATGACCATGACAGATCCTCACAAAAGGGTCCATTTCAGATTGTCTGGCCTGAGAACAGTCCCTATTTCCCAGCGTCATAGTCTCACAATTGTCCGGCTCTGTCCTCAAAGCCGGGCTTCCCCTTTGACAGTGGGCATTTTACACCCATGTATAGCCTACTTGTCATTCAATCAAAAGCCTCCCCAATGTCCCCATTCAAGCACCTCTATTCATTAAGTGCAATATGCTTGTATGTTTACCTTGCAATTTCTTTAGAATTCTGATGAAGAAACACATCATCTCTTTTTACTTCCCACACAGTTCAGTTTTTAGTCTAAACTGTTTCATGAAAGCAACCGAGTACCTATTGTGCATGGTGGTAGTGGTTGTGTGGCTGGTCTGTATCTCGGCTGCCATATAATAGCCAATGGGTGTTGTTTTGTGCACGGTAAAGAAGGTGTCGCCCAGCTGTGTTGCATCCATAAAACATTCTCCAGCTTGTTGCAGTTGAGTCATTACTGAGCCATCCCTTACCCTTTTGGCCTCATTGAGTGAAGTGCCCTACACCTAGGAAGCCCCACGCAGGGGCATCATGAGATGAGGAGTATGATTCCCCTCATCTGCAAAGCAGCACAACAAAGAGGCACTCTGCTAATTATTTTAATGAGATCTTTTCATCACCGTTAGAAGGGGCACATTAGGTAGCAATTCCAGTCCATTTTATCAGCTGAAAATGTCCATTTGTGAACCATTCACCAGTAGTAGTCTTCAGACACTCCCTCATTAGTGGATAAGGAGGTGAAAATACGGAGATTAGGTAGAAATACAGGCAGATAATGTGCTGATGTCAAATTCAATTTGAAACAGCGGCTTGTCTGTTCAAAGTAGGACTCACTCGCATTGCTTAAGGACACCATCAGCATCATTGCGGTGTACAGTAACACCTCTTGTACTTCTGACCTTTCAAAGCTTGTTGTGTTCTAGTTTTCCCAAAATCTTTATTTCAGGGATGGTGGCCTACATGGTCCCAATACTTTTGAATTCAATGACAATAATAGGATCTTCCATTTCTATTTTATTTTAACATAGGCCAGCCTATTGTACCTTTGATGATGTTTTAATCAGTCACATTGAGCTTTGACATTATAGTGTTCTGATTGAGGTTGGTAACTAAAGAAAATTCAAATTCCTCTAGTTCTACTATTTATAGAAAGTATGTGGACACACAGCCATGCAATCTCCATAGACAAACATTGACAGTAGAATGGCCTTACTGAAGAGCTCAGTGACTTTCACCTTGACACTGTCACAGGATGCCACCTTTCCAACAAGTCAGTTCGTCAAATTTCTGCCCTGCTTCCCCAGTCAACTGTAAGTGCTGTTATTGTGAAGTAGAAACGTCTTGGAGCAACAACGGCTCAGCCAAAAAGTGGTAGGCCACACAAGCTCACAGAATGGGACCAGTGGGTGCTGAAGCACGTAGCACGTAAAAAAATCTCCTGTCCCTGGTTGCAACTGGGGCTGTGGCAGTCACTCAATTTTGTCAGCCGTTGATTGTCAAGCAAATAACTGTCAGTCTCATGGTAATTGACCGTTAATTAACATAAACGCATTTGGCATCTCCTGGTTTCCACACATAGCCTAAAAGCTATAATACCATTGGAACATCGACATTTTAAAAAGTCCAATAAATCCATGTACTATAGCTTACACCTTCACAATAAATCCATTATTTATTTTAGACAGTTCTAACGAAGCTTGATTTGAAGAAAATGTAGTCTATTTCAGAAGAAAAGAATAGCATACTCTGAGTTGTTCTTATGTTAGGTCCTGACGTGGCTAAGCCAAATGGCTGTGGCCTACACTAGTTAATTTACCAGACAAGATTTGCTTAGAATTCCATGGCATTATTTTATATTATTTTATAGTATGAAGAATACAAATTGAACAAAGCTGAATATAATATAAATATTTTCTCCAAACGATTTGAGGGAGTGCGCACATGCGGCTAACAAAGAAATAGCTACTCCTATATGCTTAATTTAGATATATTAATATAACTTTAATTGTTCTACAAACGTTGGGCTATATGTTTTGATTTTAAATACATTGGAAGACTGCATGATAAGACTAATGATGATTTGAAAAAAAGTCACTTGAAGTCACTTATTTTTTACGCAGGCTGTACACACTTCAATAGTCGAATTTCCCAGTGACATCCCCTTTGTGGCCGTAATGCAAACTAAAAAAATCCATGTCTTTTGTGGCTCGGAGTGCTGGGTTGTGCCTTTCTCTCTGAGTGCCCTTCTCTCTGAATCCAAAGCGCCTCTCACTCACATGGCTCTCCATCAGGTGATCAGGTCTTTCTCACAGGCTACAAGTGAAGACAGACACATCAGGGACGCAACTGCGCGTGTCCTTATAGATCCCAAATTAATTAAAAAAAAATGTTTTATGCAATGTGGCTGACGCAACAGATCAGAACGTTTAGCTTAAAATGTTGATAAACTATTAGGCTATTTCTTCACATTATAAGCACAGCAATGCACACATGGCAATAGGCTATAAGCGTGAATGTTCCATTAGAGGGAAAACACCATAATCAAAAGTGACTGCACTTGAAACTCACCACTGCTTATGTATACCAGTTAGGCTCTAAACCCCTTGTAAAGTGGATTAATGTCCTTCAATTTAAGAAGTTATTTGTCCACTTTAGTTGCGATACAAACCTTGTCAAAACATATAGGCCAATGGGCTAGGCTACATGAGGTGTGTGACTACGATTAGAAAAAGTCGCAAAAAAAGGCAGTTCCTTATGCTGGGCATCATTCACAAATTATAATCTAGAATTCACAAGTGATTGGCTAATATTGTCACCGAACAGACTATTCTTGATTTAATCTTGTCTTTACATATACTAAATAATATGTGTGAAATTTGTTTTGATTTAGAATGGACCATTATCATGCACCTGTCTAGAAACAGGGGCAGCGGGAAAAAATACATGTCATCTATGCACTTAAATAGCAAATGGAGGACATTTTTCCTGTGGTTCATTATCATGCCAGCCAGGTAGGCTATACTCCTGTTGTAAAGATAAGCAATGTACTTAATATTAGGAAAGTTGAGAAATAAATATAGTAAACCTAGTCTATAGAAATCTAATGGGATCCTCCTATTTTTAGTTGAGGTCATCACTCTGTTTTCTCACTCAATTGCATAGCCTATAGAAATGTTGCGCAACATGAGCTCATGGGCTCTCATGAAGTGTTTGATTAGATTTTCGATTACATTTGCATTGATGTCAGAGTGATTAGAGGGACAATAGAGTGCTGAGTACCAGGCAGTTAGCAAGTTTTGTAGGCTACTAACGACCATGAGCAGCATTTTCATGACTAAACGGTCACGTGGAATTTGACTGCCTTCATGACTCGTGACCTCCGGTGTAGTGGTAATACGGTCACCGCAACAGCCCTAGTTGCAACAGTCACTACCGAGTTCCAAACTGACACTGGAAGCAACGTCAGCAGAATAACTGTTCATTGGGAGCTTCATGAAATGGGTTTCCATGGCCGAGCAGCCACACACAAGTCTAAGATCACCATGCGCAATGCCAAGCGTCAAGTAGTGTAAAGCTTGCCGCCATTGGACTCTGGGGCAGTGGAAACGCGTTCTCTGGAGTGATGAATCACGCTTCACCATCTGGCAATCCAACGGAAGAATCTGGTTATGGCGGATGCCTGCCCCAATGCAGTGCCAACTGTAAAGTTTGGTGGAGGAAGAATAATGGTCTGTGGCTGTTTTTCATGGTTCGTTCTAGGCCCCTTACTTCCAGTGAAGGGATATCTTAACGCTACAGCATACAATAACATTCTAGACGATTCTGTGCTTCCAACTTTGTGGCAACAGTTTGCAAAAGGCCCTTTCCTGTTTCACCATGACAATGTCCCCGTGCACAAAGTGAGGTCCATACACAAATGGTTTGTCGAGATCGGTGACATCATTGAATGCAACAGAGTGACACTGGGGATCAACTCAGCTAGAAGGAGGTGAAATCAGATAGCTCAAATCAGTTAGATTTATTTGGTGAGGTAAGCTTTTCATTACAAGGTTTCTGAATTGGTGGTTTGGTAAGCAGTTATTCTAGGTTGAAGAGAAATAAGACCACATGTGGGCTCTCCTGCTGTTCACTCACTCCCTTCACTCCCTTGCTCCATTATGTTTGCCTCTCTCTCCTTGAATAGGTTGCAGTTATAAAATCTGTCACTAGGAGCTGCACAAACATAGTGATAAATTCACGTCCTTTCACCTAATCTCTACTAAACCCACTCACTACCTGATGTGTGTGTAGTGTAAATCAACAGGATGTTTAATTCTTTGTTCTGTACTAAATGGGCTGAGAGGGATTAACCAACAGACATTTACATGTGAAATGTACATTTTTTTCCTCAAAGATATACACATGGCGAATGGAAAAAGAAAGTCTCCCATGTCTTTCATTTTACAAGCTTCCAGTTCCAATTAGATGTAGCAGCAGAAAATGGCGTTGTCCTCAAAGGGAGTTTTTGTTTTTGCACAAGACATGATTATTTACAAAATAAATACCACTTACACAAGAATAGACAATTATTTAAATTTCTTTAATAAAATGACAATTTCAATAAATCACACAATCTCACCAGTATAGTGAAAAACAAGTCATATTCTACTCATAGACCTACAGAATGAAGAGATTCTACTGTTGAAAATTAGTGAGAAAATGTTAGTTATAAATCCCCACTGTTCACTGTAACCTATTACATGCCATTACGGACTTAGGCTATTTGCTATTGGATAATGATCATTTCCAATGGTTAGGATAGTTCACACTCTCACTGGATTAGTGAAGGCCATGTCCCATACCACTCATACACTAAGGCATTTTGTATTGTGGAAATTAACATTTGGGCTAGTCGTTTTGAAATTCTTGTTGTAAGGTGCTGTGTCTCTGTATAGGGCAATGGCGAAAGTGTGGTATAGATATTGGGGTGGACAAACAATAGACATGGATAAAAAATTGCAGTTTTATAGCTCATCTCGTACTATTCTTCACATTTTGCTATAAAGATCAAAGATAATTCTGCCGTTTTAAAGCACATTTCTTACCACTCTACACATTTTGCCATGAGGCTGAGAGAAAATATTGCACTTTTAAAGTAACTATCCAGTGAATATCTCACTTTTAAAAGTACATATTCTGTTAACTCATACACAGATAATGTTGCTGACTCATCCTATACTCGCATTTGTGGCCAAAGCATAAATTGTATAAAAAAACACTTAAAAAACACTAAGGAGGATGAGCTGGCCAATCAGCGGTCTAGTCGCATTAATATTTTTAATGACCGGTATACACCCACACCATTCTGTTGTTGGGGTACGCCCATTCCAACACAGGAAGCTGCTTTTTAACATACTTAATTAAAAACTTTTGGAAGGAAAAATATTTCACTCATATTGTAATTAATTATAAGTCATATTTAATAGTACTCTGGAAACACTGGGTTTAAAGGTTGACTTTGGGCAAAAATTCTAAAATAACGGCTTTAAACTGTATAACTGATCGATGCACCATAATAGCAGGTCATTTTAATGCTTAGACACAAAATAAAATATGAATACGATATTTGGCTACAGAAGTGCCATTCTTATCAATCTCTACAGCTTCCGTCCAAAAACAAATCCTGTGAAATTACATATTTGTATTTATTAAGGATCCCCATTAGCTGCTGGCAAGGTAGTTACATCCAATAAAAAATATTACATTTCATAACACTTTTCACAACACATTAAGTGTGTGCCGTCAGGCCACTAATCTACCACCACACTACTCATATTTTTTATTTATTGTAAAACATTTAAAAAATATTTTTTTAGATCAAACTATACTAAATATAATCACATCACCAAATAACTGATTAAAACACACTATTTTGCAATGAAGGTCTACA
The DNA here is from genome assembly GCF_057628025.1 of Oncorhynchus mykiss. NCBI lineage: Eukaryota > Metazoa > Chordata > Actinopteri > Salmoniformes > Salmonidae > Oncorhynchus > Oncorhynchus mykiss. The sequence goes on along the minus strand of NC_143033.1, from coordinate 44,452,080 downwards.
GTAGCCTCAACAGCACTCTGTAGGGTGGCACCATGGTGTAGCCGGAGGATATCTAGCTTCCATCCTCTGGGTACATTGACTTCAATACAGAACCTAGGAGGCTCATAGTTCTCATCCCTTTCCATAAACCTACACAGTAATTATGACAACTTCCGGAGGACGTCCTCCAGCCTATCAGAGCTCTTGCAGCATGAACTGACATGTTGTCCACCCAATCAATAGATCAGAGAATTAATCTAGTACTGAAAGCATAAGCAACAGCTAGCTAGCACTGCAGTGCATGGAATGTGGTGAGTAGTTGACTCAAAAAGAGAGAAAGACAATAGTTGAACAGTTTTGAACAAATACATTTCTCCCAAAATGAAGGAGAAGCAAGAGAGAAATAGAGGGAGCAAGAGATTGTCATTTTTTTCCAGTTTTACTTACTTATCTAGCAAATGCCATTGGCTAGTGTAGCCTACAGAAACACCCTGCTCAAACAGAGTGATGCTACGTTAGCTAGCTTACTATGACTTTCCAACACAACACAGGAACTCTTCCAAGTCAAGGTAAGCTTTTGGTAGTACTAATTTATTGCCAGCGGGGCCGGTGTAACTGCTTACTGACTGTACATTAACGTTACTGCATGATTGTAGCAGATGTACTAATGCGTTAGTTCGATTATCTATGCTGACTATGGCGTGACTTTAGCTAAAACGGTGACAACTATGTAGGCTGTGTGTAGTGGTTTGGCTTGGAAAGTTGTTTCACCTGGTCACATACAGCTGATGTGTTGTGCATTGAAGTCCTGCTATGAGAGTGAACGTGGCAGTTATGACAGTCAACTCTGTTTACGCGTGATCAGGGGTGTATTCATTCCGCCGATTCTGTTGAAAAACTTTTCTTTTAAAGAAAGCAAACAGAACAAAACGGGGATAAACATACCTGCATGTGTACAATATAAACTATTGTTTGCAACTGTTGGACTAATGATTACACCCAACATCAGCTAGATGCAGGCAAGAGTCTAGTGTGCAAGGCGGTATAGAATGTCACTGTCTGCCACCTCAAATTATTTTCTCGCCCTGTGTGCACCTACTTTGTAAACTTTAATTCATAGACTAGTTTGTAGCAACCTCATAATGAGTATAGGGGAAATTAGAGTATTATGTAGTAGCCTAAACCTAGCAGCCTAAATCGCTGTCACATTGAACTGGGTGAATGGAATATGAATGAATGAGAGTCATCCAATATGCTGTAATAGAAATAAGACCACTGACCGCCACTGGTGTACGTGTGTAGAGTGCATGTGTCATCATGTTTATGTGTATACATGTGTCTGTGCCTGTGTGTGTGTGTGTGTGTCTCTTCACAGTCCCCGTTGTTCAATAAGGTGTATTTTTATCATTTAAAAAAAAATCTGATTCAACTGCTTGCATCAGTTACTTGATGTGGAATAGAGTTCCACGTAGCCATGGCTCTATGTAACACCGTGTGCCTCCCATAGCCTGCTCTGGACTTGGGGATTGTGAAGAGTCCTCTGGTGGCATGTCTTGTGGGGTACCCTGTGGCAATTTCGCCTATGGAATAGGGGATGGGAGGGGGTTGTCTTGGTCTTGGGTCAATGTCTATTTTATTTAAATGTTATTGCACCGTAGTACACTGGTATTTGATACCTATGAGGATACCTGTTATGTGTTTTTTAATTCCATAGTACTGACTTTAAATGCTGCCCGGCGTCTCTGGAGAGAAGTCATTTACATGTGCTAGGTCTGTAAACGTATACTTTCCTGCTTAAAAAAATATATATATATTACGCCGAGTTTGGCATTTATGACGCAGACGGAGGCTTTGACATTGACCACTTATATTCCATTAGAAGGATTGCAGAGTAGACTGCATCTCACTGAAATATATAATATATTCAATTCTTTTTTGTCACTGGTTTTTAAATTGTTATGAGAATAGCAGAGACTCGTTCAGGCAACAACAACAATTGGCTGTTGAAGATAAAGGCTAAACAGTGTCTTAACATTACATGATCCAACACCTTAGTATTCACACTCTCCTGATGTGAAGATTGTCGGATTCTTTGGAAATAGCCTCTAAACGTATCCATTGCGTTCCTGAATATTAAACGTTGCCATTATCAATAGTCAGCTTCAAATTTCGATTATCTTTTGAATCCTCTCAATGGCAAATATGAGCAAAATTATAGACTGCCTTTCCTTAAACCAGAATATTTGAACACATCTCCCGAGTTTATCCTCATATCTTTTTAAATAAAAGAAAGCAAAAGGCAAAAACTTTTATCTAACCAGACTCACGCCCGTCCATTTCTATCATCCAAAACATGAATATGTAATTTCGGCTCACATGGAAACAAGAATATGCAGCAGCGGTCTCTGACCCAGTCTGGAAAATTAATTTGGCAGGAGCAATGCTGTTTTCAATTGCCATCCACTCTGAGAAGGGAAAGGGAGCCATGTCTGGCTATGTAGTGCCTATTATGAGTTGATCTGTACAACAGTAGCTATTAAGAACATCAGAGAGGCATGGTTACCAATAGCCTCTTAGATATCCCCCTGCACCTGGCACAGGGGCATAATTGGCTGAGGAGGGTAACCTGCTCCCTCTGTGCTGGGGTATATGCTTCTCTGGTTGCTATATCTCCGAACCCTTTTTCCCCATCTACCATCTATCCATCTGAGCCCCTAGGCCTGTCACAATGTCTTGTATCATCCAGATTAGCATAGTCAAGAGCCGTTAGCATTGTACAGCAAAAGGCCTTCTCCCTCCCCAAAACTGTCTGTTTTGCCAGTCTCCTCTGACTTAGCTTGTTAGTTTCAAATTGCTACTACTGACTACACAACATATTTTTCTCAAGGGCTGACATTGTGGATAAAAGTTTTGGTCAACCATTTGCATGTAGTGTAGACTAAATCCTATTTTAGTACATTCAAGAATGATCCAGCTTGTGGGTGTTACCGCCTCCTTGATGAAACTCAGCACCATGAAATGAAGCAGTCCAACATTCTTAGAACATTTGTAGAAGGATTTGTTGTTGTATAATTTGTATAAGGATAGCCATTCGGCGAAGATGGAGTTGCACTCTTCAAACAGCCAAAAGAGCAGAACAAACACAAGTCACAATTACCAGGCCTACTCATTCTGTTCTGATATCATTTAAGGTTTGGATACTTCTGCTGCACATTTTGCGCTTCCTTCTCTTTGTCCACAATGTCCTTCAAAAGAAGCCAATTCCCTAGCCAAATCGCATCAGTTTCACCACCATCATTATCCAAGCCCAGCTAAGCATGCTCCTTGGGCTCTCTTTAAAAGGCCCAATTTGGTATTTGACCGACGAGACCATTCGAAACCAACTTGCGATAATTAGCAGTGTTATTAAATGTACACAATCTTGTAATGCGCCAACTTTCTAGCCGGCGAGTGGCAGGAGCAACGATGGGCTCCAGCAGTGGCCCCCTTTGATAAAGACAGAAGTAGCAGCAGCAATCTTCAGCTATTGCACTCAGCCCGCCGAGTCCCTCGCCTGTCTCTCAGGCCCTCACTTCAAAGCCATGGGACATAATGTACAATCTCTTAATAGCTTTAGACCAAAGCCTCCCGGGGGCTCTCTGCCACTATATACCCTACCTCAGTGTAAACACCTAATCAAGATTGCCTGGGCCTGGCCACAATAGCAAGCAAATAGCAATCCAAGATCCGCAGCCCTTTGAAGTCTTCATTGCAAAAGCTGATATTTCCTGGGCGGCTCGAGGTAAAATGGCATGCCGCGATTGCCTGGACTTTGTTGTGGCCCATCTCGCCGAGAGGAGGACAATTACGACCCCAATTTAGCAGAATAGATATTACACAGCTTACGATGCTCAAAATGCAATTTGGCTTAGATCATTTGGCTCCAATTGATTGGGACTTTTATAATGGGTGACAAAAGGCAGTGGCAGGGGGCACGGGCAGAGGTTGTGGCCTGTCTTGCCATGGGAGAGCTGGGGAGAGAGAGGTGGGTGGGTGGGTGGGTGGGTGGATGGATGGTGTATGTGGTGGAATCATTGACACCTGTTACTGATCTATACACAAAACAAATGCTGCTCCAACAGTGTCACACCTGGACACTGTTAGGATCACCTTGAGTTTGACGTGCCAAATGACCAACAACTAACTTAGTTACAAAACCAATCTTTAAATATCAGCATTAAAAGAGACATGTTTTTCAAATATTTGCCATTGAAATGATACAATATAGGCCTAGTTTCCCCTCGTTTCACATTGAGAAGTTAGGCTACTACTCATAAAATGTATTTCTACTGATTTCTTTTGGTTCACCTAGATTATTAGCTGGCAGCCATTTTAGCACCAGTTTCTGTTAGAGGACCGGCCAAAACGTCACATGTATCCTGCACCAAATCCCACCATGATAGTAATACAAAAATGTCCCTCTTCAGACCAAAATAGAATATCATTCAGTTACTTTCATTTGCAACACCAGTTCTGCTTTTTCGCCGCTTAGCTATCATCTGTGTGCCTTCTTGCCCAGATAGGGAGGACACGGCATCGTGTTATCAGCCCAGCTCCCCGCATACCTGGCCTTTCAGCAGATAGACAGAACAGTTTGACGCCACACTTATTGATGGATATATTACAACTCCATCCACTCACTCTCTCTGACCTTCGCCTATTCACTCTCCCAGAATTAGTGGCATTCAACAAGGAACTCCTCAGTCTGTCAATACCATCGATCCTCTCAGATTGTCCTTGGGATGCCAAGGGAGGCCTCCAAGTTAACTAAATGATTTTCATTACGGCATTAGCTGAAGACATTCTCTCTCAAAAACGGTGCATTATAGGACAACATGAAGGAGAATGGATATAATGTGAGGGTTTGTGGAAGCTTAGGCCGAAACGTGAGGGAATTGATTGTTGTGCAGACTACTAAAAAAAATATATATATATATAGGTTAGGCCTATGCTACAGATTTGACAGAGTAGAGTGGGTTTGGTGGCTAGCGAAGCATCAATACTATGTTTTTGCCCAGTATTCTTGTAACACATTTTAAGCATGCAGTTTAGTGCCTCAAAATGCATTCTCTCAAAATAGTATTTGTCTTTGGAGTGTTTTTGTCATTATTTGGAGAAAATAAGGAATATATTGGGCGGTTTTGAGTATTATGCACCTGACTGGACTGTCATTGATTAACTCGCAGTTTATCGTGCCTTGAAATGTTTACCTCCAATTTGCTTTGCTCTTACGCAAACCATGTATTCATACAGTGTTACACAGCACAGACCAAAATGTTCCCATCTAGATACCTGATGTCTTTCAATATGTCCCATGAGGGGCTCTTTAATTTTGAATGACACTTTTTGCCCCACTCTCCTTAATCTTTTCTCCATTTCTATCCAAAGATTTCAGATACTACTGAGGAGATTACCATTGGTGGGAGCCAGGAGAAGGAAAGCCAAGAGGACAATTCAGACCCAGAGCTGAGGTGGCTCCAAAAAACCCAGCAACTCAAGGTGGGACCCTCTCCACTCCTTTTCACATTATGATCCCATTGATTTTCTCTCCTGTGTGTGTTTTTGGTGGGGGTTGCTTACGAAAACACCCTCATTGCCTTATAACGCATAACTTCCAGCATGGGGCTTTCTGCTCAAGATGAAAATGTCTGCACAGTGGGTGTACTACTGTCACCTGGGATTTTCATTTTACCCCCACGACAGACCCAATCTTCGTCTGATAGAGTTGTCGAGGCACAATAGGGCCTTCGCCCGAAAACACTCCTGAAACGGAGCCTCTACAGGCGGGAAAAAGCGAGGGGAATGGAGAAGCATCATTATTTTGAGCACTTGAGCGGTCACCCTAATGCCGCCTTGGCAGAGGAGAGGAGTGTAAATATTTTCCCATTAGAATGAGGGAAAGCTGGTGTTTGCTAAATCAGAGGCATTAGATGCTGAGGCACACAGCCTCGGAGCCCGGCAGAATAATTTGTGAGGGCCATGCTCAGAGGAGCTCCGACATTACATGAAAGGCCCTCTCTGTACATGGCCACGACAATAGCCACAAAGCATCAGTTACATAAGGAAAGAGGGGTATTTTTTCTGCATTTTGGGTGGAATCATCCATCCATCGTCCCACTGATACGTTGAGTTACGGAACAGATGATACCCCTCTTATGTTGTTCACAATTTGAAAATGTGATGGTTTAAAATAATAATTTTAAGTGCATTTTTTGTTTTTCTCAATCATGGGAAGCACATGATGAGGTTGTATTTTTCAAAATAATAATTTTAAGTACTTTTTGTTTTTTCTCCATCATGTGAAGTACATTGAGGTTGTTTATCAATTAAAGAAAGTGTCCAGTACATTGGAATCCTCCTGGTTCTTGAAATATTTGGTTATTATTACCATATTTTCCTTGGTCAGATAGGGTCCTTCTTAGATGCATTTCAGACTGTAAGACTCATTGATCAAGCGTTATTTCCATTTCCATTTCATTGATATTGACCTAACCCTGAACTAGTACTTTGTTTTTTCATTATTGTCGATGTTGAGCTGATCATATCGCTGTTAGCCTATTGGTTACTGTGATGTTATTCCACATGTGTTCTGTTTTTTTACAACCCCTACTCACAGGTTACTCAGATCTCCTAAGACAATAAAGCTCAGTGGACAGTCAATCCCATACTCAGGTGGGCAAAGCCAGACAGAGAGACTGCTACCTGAGCCCCCCCACTGACATCCCTAGACCCATAGCCAGGATCCAGGCTCACTCCCACTCCTACTCCCACCCCAACTCTTACTCTCACCACTAACCACAGCATTAACCCCGCCTCCAAGCACAGTGGCACAGACTTTCCAGTCTAGCATACTGGAGACTGGCCACACATGTGCCAACGCATATCCTTAAGACAGCCCCCCACCGTTCACCTCAACATCAACCTCAACACCTCTCCCTTTCCTGCAACAGTCACCAGGACGTGGTAATTACCATAACCTCACCCTGTAGCGGTCCTGGGCCCCAATGGAAGCCCCAGTCTACAGATGGATACAGGCCTAATGCTAACGTACCGCTTAGGAACGCCATCCTCGTCAAACCTGACTCCCACCCACCCAAGCACTCACTCCTTCCACCATGACGGTTGGGCACAGCTCGCTTTGGTTCCACAGGCTGATGTGTCTCCACCAAGCCCAGGTTGGGGCTCTCGCTGCAAGTAGGACTTCCAAGGGATGCACCTTTCTCCCAAGGCAGCAGAGAACCACTGCACCTCTGGCACCAAGAGAACGCCCCATGGCACAGTGAAAACCGCATTGTCATGCAGTATGATGATGAGGATGGTCACACGTCTACTTGCACCTCCTAGACGCAATGCTCCTCCGGCTCCTACACAGTGCTGCCCTCTATAGGTAAAACAATGATGGGAGCTGGGCAGTGACAGAACCGCAAAGAGATTTACCTCCATGCAGAGAAGCAGCTCTGAGGGCGACCTAGCACAGATGAGTAGAGAGAAACAATTGAAATGAGAGAGTCACTTACAAGGTGTGTGTGTGTTAATCTGTAATTGCCACACTAACTAGCCAGGCTATTGTTACATTTCTCAATATGGTTACTGGGCTAATTACAGTACACAACAGCCATTTGCCTAATCTCAAAGGGCATAATCAGTCACACAAGTCACACAAACAATGTGCTTTGACGATAGATGATATCCTCACATTCTCCTTTACAAACGGAACTACTAAAGGAGGGGCCCTTTAGTGGCAACGAATGCAAAACAGCAGGTTAATTGTCTAATTCCTGTAAGATGCACTTAAACCTTTTACTGCAGTGGAATAAATCAGGGACACGTAATGTTCTTGTAGTGTTTCAGTGCGCACTGAAAATGAGTTATATTTCTTTGCCGTCATAAAGATTTTCCACTATCCTTCCTTTTTGGTATTTTTGATACTCCCTGACTGTCTAGCTTTAATTTAGGTGATTATTAGCGAGCTGGACACAGTCGATTTGGTTTTAGTCATTTTAAAGTATATTGAGTTTGTCCTCCCCCCACAGTGGTTTAATTTTTTAAATCAAACCACCCGCTGTCCAGATTTAACCCCCTCACAGGCCGGAATCCAGTTGTTAGAAAATAAGGTGAATAAAAGAGAGCAAGTGAGGCAAAGACGTCCATTTGCATGTAATGACGGCCTCTTTGTCATTCACCAGCAGGTGTGTTCCACTGATGAACAGAGAAAGTCAGCCCCGTAAGGTAGTTTAGCACAGACTGCAGACATCCACATACAGTAGTAGATATTCACTTGAAGACAAAACACTCAGTTAATGTTATAACGTAACCTACTATTTTTTATTTAGTAGGTAGCTAACGTAAATAGATACTCTACTGATAGTTAAGGTACCAATTAGTTAGAGAAAATTTATTTTATCACATTACCATATTTTAAGCATAGATTGGAAACCCAGTGATAGTAGTACGGGCCAGTGTATGAAAGGATATCGATAGGTAATTGATGCTCTTACGATGGTTACGTTTGCCAAGTTTGGATCTGACTAGTTTTTTTTCTCTAACCCATCAGTGTATGTGTATTTAGAGGTCATTTTACACCACAATTGCCACTAGCCTCTCCGCCTGCCCCTTTTCTCTCCATGTATCCCCACTTTGCCATGTTCACCATCATCTGACAAGATTACAGGGTAGATTTGTAAAACACCCCAATGTGGAGGGTATCACAAAAGTGAAAGCGGATGAGGGTGGGGAGGGGGTTGAAAAGAAAGAAAGATAAAAACAAAACAAGAAGCCGTCCCACAGTGTCCATGACCAATGGCTAATTCCAAAGTGGCCTGAGCCCCTAAAAGGAGCCAGTCTGATCTGGAATGATTAGTCTCCTATTGTCTGGGGCAGCTTGTGGATTGCTTCTCGAGTGCACCTCAGACGTACATAGCGGATTAAGGCGCTTACCCTCTCTCTCTGCCTAAGAGAGAGAGCATCTCTGTCAACCTGTCCCTTGGACTCCACTCCCCAGGGTGCAATACACACTCCCTCTTTATACTAAAAGACCCAAACATACAGGCACTTAGGAGTGACCAGTGTAAAGGAAAAATGTTATATTTTTCTACTTAGGCAGGCATCTTTTCCGGAACCAAGTCTAATGTATGTGTGTGTTTCTCATCACCTGCCTGTATAATAACTATACTCTAGTAATATTGTCACAATCTTGGAAATGAGCGGACCAAGGCGCAGCGTGAGTATAATTCCACATATTTAAATGAAACTAACAAAACAAAATAACAAAACTTACAAAGACCGTGAGGATGTAGTGCCCAAACACACTAACACAAACAACATCCCACAAATGCAGGTGGGGAAAAAGCCTACCTAAATATGATCCCCAATTAGAGGCAACGATTACCATCTGCCTCTATTTGGGAACCACACAAACCACCAACTTAGAAATCTATAAACTAGATAACCCCCCCAGTCACGCTCTGATCTAAACACCATAGAGAACCGAGGGCTCTCTATGGTCAGGGTGTGACAGTATCCCCCCCAAAGGTGCGGACTCCGGCCCCAAAACCTGAAACCAAATGGGGAGGGTAGGGGGGGGTGACTAGTGTCGGTGGCGGCTCCGGTGCGGGTCTTTGCCCCCGGCCAGACCACGGGTCCGGCCATGGAGCCAGGTAGAACGCCGTGCCCGGACTGGGCATCGGCGCAGAGTAGAACCACGGCCATGGAGCTAGGTTGGACGCCGCACCCGGACTGGGCACCGGCGCCGAGGAAGGCTCCGGCCATGGAGCGAGGTTGGCCGCCGTGCCTGGATTGGGCATCAGCGCAGAGGAAGGCTCCCACCCTGGAACAGGACTGGACGCCTTGCCTGGAAGCTCCGGGACCGTCGCCGGGAGATTCCGGACTGTGGACCATCACCGGAAGGTTCTGGAACGTGGACAGTCGCCGGGAGGTTCAGGACCGGGAACCGTCGCCGGAAGCTCTGGACTGTAAACTGTCGCCGGAAGCTCTGGACTGTGAATGCGCACTGGAGGCCTAGTGCGTGGAGCCGGTACAGGTGGCACCGGACTGGTTACACGCACTTCAGGGCAAGTGCGAGGAGCAGGCACAGGACGTACCGGACTGGGGAGGCGCACTTCAGGGCGAGCGCAGGAAGCTGACACAGGACGTACCGGACTGGGAAGGCGCACTGGAGGCCAGATGCGTGAAACCGGTGCAGATGGTACCGGACTCGTGTCACGCTCTTCAGCACGCCTGTACGGCAGCATTCTCATCGCTACCACCTCTCTCCAGAATCTTTCATCAAATTCCTCCTCCGACTCCCAAACAGGCTCTGGCACCCTCCTCTGCTCGACCGCCAGCTCCATGTGCCCCCTCCCCCAAAACATCTTGGGGTTTCTGTGGCTGTGGTCCCCGGTGTCGTCGCTGTCCGTCCATGCTCCTTGGCGACTCCCGCCAAGGAAGGGTCTCATGTCCTCCCAAGTCCAAAACTTCCTTACCTCATTTTCACGCTGCTTGGTCCTTTGCTGGTGGGATATTCTGTCACGATCTTGGAAATGAGCGGACCAAGACGCAGCGTGAGTATAATTCCACATATTTAAGTGAAACGAACGAAACAAAATAACAAAACTTACAAAGACCGTGAGGACGTAGTGCCCATACACACTAACTCAAACAACATCCCACTAATGCAGATGGGGAAAAAGCCTACCTAAATATGATCCCCAATTAGAGGCTACGATTACCATCTGCCTCTAATTGGGAACCACACAAACCACCAACCTAGAAATCTATAAACTAGATAATCCCCCAGTCACATTCTGACCTAAACACCATAGAGAACCGATGGCTCTCTATGGTCAGGTCGTGACAAATATTTAGCATTTACCTGTGTGTGTGTGTGTGTGTGTGTGTGTGTGTACATGTATTGTCTTAGGCCTCCTCCCTAAAGGACTACAAGCAGCTGTTTCAGGACGTGAATCTTGGCTGCCTTGGGCCTGATTACACCGCCACAGAACTTACAATGTGCCTCTTCCCACCTTATATGCAGTAGCCATACCATCATAATAATATGGTCGTGTGGCTTCCAGCAATCCTGTACACTATGCTTTACTTCATTCAGCAATCTTAAATTGAACATTTGAAGAAATTATTACTTTTAACACGTATAACTTGAAACACATATTTAACTTTAACACTTCAACAATAAGTGTTTGTTTTAATAAAACAACAATGAAGGTAGTTATAAAACAGACAACAGCAATGACTACCCATAAATCCATTTACCCAGTTAATTTTATTTGGCTGATGATCTTCAATAGTCTCTTTGTGCTTCCATTATCCCCCGCCCCTCTGTCCCTGTTTCTCATTAATGACTTGCCTCATTCTGAACAGATTAAATTGGATTTACAAAGCAAATGAGAGTATCCCTGGAAGGTTGAGTGGTATTTGGGGTCTGATGTATCTTTTGTTAATCCCTGAGAGTAAAAAGTGAGCATGTATGGCCAATTTGCACTAGATTGAGGCTACCTCTGTCTCTAGGGCCGGCCCTATTAGTGAATGATATGTGTAAATGTTGATAGGCCCGCTGAATGGTTTGTTGTATTTGGTTTTGTCGGGCGGTGTGGAGAGGCTCCGCCAAGGTATACACAAAGAGAATAGGGCCTTAAGGGAGAAATGGCTCAGTTAATTAAACCCACTCTTTTGTAATCTCCCCCTCTGCTCTCGCTCTCTGTTCTTTCACAACATGGCCCAGGACAAGAAAATGAGACGACAGAAGCTGTATTCAAATGTGATCCGTGAGCAGAACAAGAAGATAAGTAGGATTACCTTTTGCCGGACGCCAAGAACCCATTGGGCAGTGACAACAAGGACAACATGGTTCCCAGAAGGAAGGTAACAGAGAGAGAGACCGAGAGAGAATCAGAGAGAGAGAGAGAGAGAGATAGAGAGTGGGGGTGAGAGAGAAAATGACTTAGAGGTGAAGAGACAGAGACAGACAGAGAGAGAGAGTTAAAGAAAGAAAAAACAAACAGAAAGAGAGAGTACATTGCTTCATAACAAGTTCATCCATCTCATCCCAGTTTCCTCAGTCAATTTGTCCATCATCTGTCAGCTTCAGTGTATTGCAACTCCAGTCCCCACTTTTAGTTATATACAGTACCAGTCAAAAGTTTGGACACACCTGCTCATTCAAGGGTTTTTCTTTATTTTTTTTTCTTATTTTCTACATTATGGAATAAAAGTGAAGACATCAAAACTATGAAATAACACATATGGAATCATGTAGTAACCAACATTACCCTTAATGATCGGCCCCTTTTTAAAAAATGTTCACCTAAAATGACGTACCCAAATCTAACTGCCTGTAGCTCAGGACCTGAAGCATGTATATACATATTCTTGATACCATTTGAAAGGAAACACTTTGAAGTTTGTGGAAATGTGAAATTAATGTAGGAGAATAAAACACATTAGATATCGTAAAAGATAACACAAACAAATAAACATGCTTTTTCAACAACAAAAAATCATCTTTGAAATGCAAGAGAAAGGCCATACATTCAGATAGGATTTTAGGTGTAATTTAGATGTTGTCCACAAGATAGCAGCAGTGTGTGTGCAAAGTTTCATACTAATCCAGTGAAGAATTACAACACTACACAACATTTTGTATCAGGTCTGCCAGGAGTTTGCCCAAATGTGAGAAATTGGTCAATTTATACATTTTCAAGTACATAAAAATATAAAAAATGTAACTAGGCAAGTCAGTTAAGAACGAAATATTATTTATAATGACGGCCTACCCCGGCCAAACCCTAACCCGGATGATGGTGGGCCAATTGTCAAATCAAATCATATTTTATTTGTCACATACACATGGTTAGCAGATGTTAATGCGAGTGTAGCGAAATACTTGTGCTTCTAGTGCCGACAATGCAGTAATAACCAACAAGTAATCTTCTACCAATTCCAAAACTACTGTCTTATACACACAAGTGTAAGGGGATAAAGAATATGTACATAAAGATATATGAATGAGTGATGGTACAGAGCGGCATAGGCAAGATACAGTAGATGGTATTGAGTACAGTATATACATATGAGATGAGTATGTAAACAAAGTGGCATAGTTCAAGTGGCTAGTGATACATGTGTTACATAAAAATGCAGTAGATGATATAGAGTACAGTATATATGAGTATATATACATATGAGATGAATAATGTATGGTATGTAAACATTATATTAGGTAGCATTGTTTAAAGTGGCTAGTGATATATTTTACATCATTTCCCATCAATTCCCATTATTAAAGTGGCTGGAGTTGAGTCAGTGTGTTGGCAGCAGCCACTCAATGTTAGTGGTGGCTGTTTAACAGTCTGATGGCCTTGAGATAGAAGCTGTTTTTCAGTCTCTCGGTCCCAGCTTTGATGCACCTGTACTGACCTCGCCTTCTGGATGATAGCGGGGTGAACAGGCAGTGGCTCGGGTGGTTGTTGTCCTTGATGATCTTTATGGCCTTCCTGTAACATCGGGTGGTGTAGGTGTCCTGGAGGGCAGGTAGTTTGCCCCCGGTGATACGTTGTGCAGACCTCACTACCCTCTGGAGAGCCTTACGGTTGTGGGCGGAGCAGTTGCCGTACCAGGCGGTGATACAGCCCGCCAGGATGCTCTCGATTGTGCATCTGTAGAAGTTTGTGAGTGCTTTTGGTGACAAGCCCGAATTTCTTCAGCCTCCTGAGGTAGAAGAGGCGCTGCTGCGCCTTCTTCACGATGCTGTCTGTGTGGGTGGACCAATTCAGTTTGTCTGTGATGTGTATGCCGAGGAACTTAAAACTTGCTACCCTCTCCACTACTGTTCCATCGATGTGGATAGGGGGGTGTTCCCTCTGCTGTTTCCTGAAGTCCACAATCATCTCCTTAGTTTTGTTGATGTTGAGTGTGAGGTTATTTTCCTGACACCACACTCCGAGGGCCCTCACCTCCTCCCTGTAGGCCGTCTCGTCGTTGTTGGTAATCAAGCCTACCACTGTTGTGTCGTCCGCAAACTTGATGATTGAGTTGGAGGCGTGCGTGGCCAAGCAGTCGTGGGTGAACAGGGAGTACTGGAGAGGGCTCAGAACGCACCCTTGTGGGGCCCCAGTTTTGAGGATCAGCGGGGTGGAGATGTTGTTGCCTACCCTCACCACCTGGGGGCGGCCCGTCAGGAAGTCCAGTACCCAGTTGCACAGGGCGGGGTCGAGACCCAGGGTCTCGAGCTTGATGACGAGCTTGGAGGATACTATGGTGTTAAATGCCGAGCTGTAGTCGATGAACAGCATTCTCACATAGGTATTCCTCTTGTCCAGATGGGTTAGGGCAGTGTGCAGTGTGGTTGAGATTGCATCGTCTGTGGACCTATTTGGGCGGTAAGCAAATTGGAGTGGGTCTAGAGTGTCAGGTAGGGTGGAGGTGATATGGTCCTTGACTAGTCTCTCAAAGCACTTCATGATGACGGAAGTGAGTGCTAGCTAGTCGTTTAGCTCAGTTACCTTAGCTTTCTTGGGAACAGAAACAATGGTGGCCCCCTTGAAGCATGTGGGAACAGCAGACTGGGATAGGGATTGATTGAATATGTCCGTAAACACACCAGCCAGCTGGTCTGCGCATGCTCTGAGGGCGCGGCTGGGGATGCCGTCTGGGCCTGCAGCCTTTCGAGGGTTAACACGTTTAAACGTTTTACTCACCTCGGCTGCAGTGAAGGAGAGGCCACATGTTTTGGTTGCAGGCCGTGTCAGTGGCACTGTATTGTCCTCAAATCGGGCAAAAAAGTTATTTAGTCTGCCTGGGAGCAAGACATCCTGGTCCGTGACGGGGCTGGTTTTCTTTTTGTAATCCGTGATTGACTGTAGACCCTGCCACATACCTCTTGTGTCTGAGCCGTTGAATTGAGATTCTACTTTGTCTCTATACTGACGCTTAGCTTGTTTGATTGCCTTGCGGAGGGAACAGCTACACTGTTTTTATTCGGTCATGTTTCCGGTCACCTTGCCCTGATTAAAAGCAGTGGTTTGCGCTTTCAGTTTCACGCGAATGCTGCCATCAATCCACAGTTTCTGGTTCGGGAATGTTTTAATCGTTGCTATGGGAACGACATCTTCAACGCACGTTCTAATGAACTCGCACACCGAATCAGCGTATTCGTCAATGTTGTTGTCTGACACAATACGAAACATATCCCAGTCCACGTGATGGAAGCAGTCTTGGAGTGTAGAATCAGATTGGTCGGACCAGCGTTGAACAGACCTCAGCGTGGGAGCTTCTTGTTTTAGTTTCTGTCTGTAGGCAGGGATCAACAAAATGGAGTCGTGGTCAGCTTTTCCAAAAGGGGGGCGGGGCAGGGCCTTATATGCGTCGCGGAAGTTAGAATAGCAGTGATCCAAGGTTTTGCCAGCCCTGGTTGCGCAATCGATATGCTGATACAATTTAGGGAGTCTTGTTTTCAGATTAGCCTTGTTAAAATCCCCAGCTACAATGAATGCAGCCTCAGGATGTATGGATTCCAGTTTGCAAAGAGTCAAATAAAGTTTGTTCAGAGCCATCGATGTGTCTGCTTGGGGGGGAATATATACGGCTGTGATAATAATCGAAGAGAATTCCCTTGGTAGATAATGCGGTCGACATTTGATTGTGAGGAATTCTAAATCAGGTGAACAGAAGGACTTGAGTTCCTGTATGCTTTTGTGACCACACCACGTCTCGTTAGCCATAAGGCATACGCCCCCGCCCCTCTTCTTACCAGAAAGATGTTTGTTTCTGTCGGCGCGATGTGTGGAGAAACCAACTGGCTGCACCGACTCCGATAGCGTCTCTCCAGTGAGTGTACCGCCCTATGGGACTCCCGCCCTATGGGACTCCCAATCACGACTAGTTGTGATACAGCCAAGAATCAAACCAGAGTCTGTAGTGACGACTCTAGCACTGAGATGCATTACCTTAGACTGCTGCGCCACTTAGGAGCCCAACTATAGAGAACATACAAAAATGCTATGGTAATAAAAAATGTACGTTTACACCTCCAGAAGTGTCATACATGATGGATCATTAGCTTTCCTACAGAAAAGACACTAACCTCCACACATCTAGATGGCGGGAGCGGGTGGAGCCAGCAGTGGGGTCAAACTGTAGAACCCAGTTCCAACATTTGAATATAAAACTAGATTTTTTTCAAACAAAACTATGCTACATTTTATCTCTGGGACCTCAGGATGATAAATCAGAGCAAGATTACTGAAAGTAAGTACATTATTTACCTTCAGAGGTAAATGTAGCAAACCAGTTGCCGTGATAAAAGCGTTTCGTTGTTGTGCACTCAAACAATAGCATGGTATTTTTTTGTTGTAACAGCTACTGTAAATTGGACACTGCAGTTAGATTAACAAGAATTTAAGCTTTTATTTTTTATTTTACTAGGAAAGTTAGTTAAGAACAAATTCTTATTTACAATGACAACCTACCCTAACCCGGACGACGCTGGGCCAATTGTGATTCCAGTTGTGGTACAGCCTGGAATTTAACCAGGGCCTGTAGTGACGCCTCTAGCGCTGAGATGCATTGCCTTAGAATGCTGCGCCTCTCGGGAGCTTTTTGCCCATATACGTTATGTCTATGTCCTGGAATTGTCTGTTGTTTACCACGTCATTCTAGTCACATTATCGCGTATTGAGCAACAACCGTCCCGGATTAGGGACACCGATCCCTTAGAGGTTTTAAACAAATCAAAATATATTTTATATTTGAGATTCTTCAAAGTAGCCACTCTTTGCCTTGAAATTCTCTCAACCAGCTTCATGAGGAATGCTTTTTTCAACAGTCCTGAAGGAGTTCCCACATATGCTGAGCACTTGTTAGCTGCTTTTTCTTCATTCTGCGGTCTAAGTCATCCCAAACCATCTCAATTCGGTTGAGGTCGGGTGATTGTGGAGGCCAGGTCATCTGTTGCAGCACTCCATCACTCTCCTTGGTCAAATAGCCCTTACACAGCCTGGAGGTGTTTTGGGGTCAGTGTCCTGTTGAAAAAAACAAATTGTAGTACCACTAAGCGCAAACTAGATGGGATGGCGTATCGCTGAAAATGCTGTGGTAGCTATGCTGGTTAAGTGTGCCTTGAAATCTAAATAAATCACTGACAGTGTCACTAGCAAAGCACTCCCACACCATAACACCTCCTCCATGCTTCAAGGTGGGAACCACTCATGCGGAGATCATCCGTTCACAAATAGTCTCACAAAGACACGGCAGTTGGAACCAAAAATCTAAAGTTTGGACTCATCAGACCAAAGGATAGATTTCCACCAGTCTAATGCCAATTGTTTGTGTTTCTTGGCCCACGCAAGTCACTTCTTGGGGCAGCAGGTAGCCTAGTGGTTAGAGCATTGGGTCAGTAACTAAAAGGTTGTCTGGATCAAATCCCAGAGATGACAAGGTAAAAGTCTGAACAACGCAGTTAACCCACTGTTCTCTGGTAGGCTATCATTGTAAATAAGAATTTGTTCTTAACTGACTTGCCTAGTTAAATAAAAATATTCTTATTGGTGTCCTTTAGTAGTAGTTTCTCTGCAGTAATTCGACCATGAATGCCTGATTCATTCAGTCTCCTCTGAACAGTTGATGTTGTGATGTGTATGTTACTTGAAGCATTTATTTGGGCTGCAATCTGAGGTGCAGTTAACTCTAATGAACTTATCCTTTGCAGCAGAGGTAACTCTGGGTCTTCCTTTCCTGTGGCAGTCCTCATGAGAGCCAGTTTCATCATAGCGCTTGATGGTTTTTGCGACTGCACTTGAAGAAACTTTCAAAGTTCTTGAAATGTTCCGTATTAACTGACCTTCATGTCTTAAAGTAATGATGGACTGTCGTTTGTCTTTGCTTATTTGAAGTGTTCTTGCCATAATATGGACTTAGTATTTTACCAAATAGGGCTATTTTCTGTAAACCATCCGTACTTTGTCATAACACAACTGATTGGCTCAAACACATTAAGAAATAAAGAAATTCCACAAATTAACAAGGCACACCTGCTAATTGGAATACATTCCAGGGGACTACCTCATGAAGCTGGTTGAGAGAATGCCAAGATTGGGAAAAGCTGTCAAGACAACGAGTGGCTACTTTGAATAATCTCAAATATAAAATATATTTTGATTTGTTTAACATGATTCCATGTGTTATTTCATAGTTTTGATGTCTTCACTATTATTCTACAATGTAAAAAAGTATTGAAAATAAACAAAAACCCTGGAATGAGTAGGTGTGTCCAGACTTTTGACTGGCACCTATAACAATTAAATCCCCATGCACTGAGATTGTGAGTCTGAGAACGATTACGGACACGTCAACATTCTGTCGCAAAGTTGAATCGTCAAGTTCACTCAGCCATATGAAAGCCTAGTTGTTTATCAGCTCTTGCAGCTCTTCATCTCCAAACTATTCTTCTGTAACACTTTACTTAAAGCCTACAGGTATAATGCTTTATTACTTGCTATAAGCATGAGCTTTTCTGTCATCTTAAGTCTTTATAGCAAATGTTCAATTGACTCAAGGTGGCTGTTATTTAGTCAATGGGCCTGATATAGGAAATTATAAGAGCACCATACAGTCTTACAATCAATTATAATGGTATTATACTGCATCGTCATTATACCTGTCAGTGATAAATCAAATGTTACCTTTATTTCCATTGTGTTTCAGGCCCTGGAGTATGCCAGGTGCATCCTGTGGCCCAAGGTGGCGCCCCTGCCTCAGCAGACCAAGACCAGAGAGCCAGAGTGGGCCCAGGAGGGCCCCAGGGGCCACACTCGCCTCCTGGAGGGCTTCGACATATCCCAGCTGGCCACACTGGAGGCCCTGAGGAAACGGCGAGAGCAGGAGAAACAGACCGTGGCCCACTTCAAGGTGGTGCACACCATCTGACACTACGCCGGCCCAGTTACTTTACAACACACTGGAGTCACGCAACAACAGGTTTCCCCTTACAGCTGACATGGCCATTTAACTTTTGGGGAAAGGCAGTATATGGACTATATATTAATATACCTTATTGAAGTTTGAATAATATGCAAATGTTTGTACACATTTCAGATAAATAATGCTCTTGCTATTGACAATGATTCCACAATTCCTTGAATATCTCTCTGCTAATATTCCTTACAATTGCTCATGAGTCATGACTTGAGTGCACATGACCTGAAAATGTTTAATACAGCTGCTCAAGTCAATTCAGGCATAACACATATGGTTTGTTGTTGTACAATACTACACATACAGTGTTAATAGTACAATACTATATACAATCTGAGAGAACATGTACACCTTCTAAAGCTTTGTGTAGGTTGTTTGATGACAAGGAATCGGCAACTGAGTACAAAGACCATGGCTAGACCATTGGTAGAGATCTAATGGTCAAATTGTTGTCATAATGACAAAGGACACTTATGGAAACACTAAAAACATGGTGCTCTCCGCCTTTTCTCTTTTTTTTGTTTGTTTTGATAGCACTCGACATTGAAACATCCTTTGTAAATTCAACAATACATCATTAAATTGGAAAGCTTTTGGTACTGCGGGCTATATTGTCTCATTTTTGGGGGGTACTAGTCGGTAATTCACACGTTGGCATTTTATCCACATTTCCAATTTGCCCCCTTTCACCCTCTCACGCACCTGGTTGCTGCTGTTAATCTGAAATAATCTGCTCTTTTTGTTCTGTGCCTGATTATTTTCTCCCTGTATCCCCCAGTCTCTACTTCCAGATACAAATGAGTCAAACAAAGATGACCCTTTGAAGCCCACCTGATTAGGGCTCCGTAAACTAGTGATAATTTTCCCACCAATAAAACAAATCTCAAGCACCCCCCATTTCTTTAATAGAACCGTCAGATCATTATAAAAGAGCTATTTACTCCTATGTAATATTTTAATTTGATTATAGTCTCTATTTAACCCATCATGGCGTCTTTGATGCACTGTGTTTTTAGTGTTTAAGCCTCAGATGCGTGGGGGTAATAATAAATACCGGACCTTTTGAATTAATGAGAAACACTGCCTATCCAGACCAACTCTCTTTGCATCTTTCCCCCCCACCCCTCTTTTGCCATAGAAATCCAGTTAATTGAAGGAGTCTCTCACCACCACACATGAAGGGGGCTAAATTAGCATCCCTTTCTGCCGATTGGAATAGCCGGGGCAGACGCGCACGCTTTGATGTGAGGACAGCGCCTAAGTAGGCGGCAGGCCCCTGAAAATGAGCTGATGGCCCCACTATTAGGCCCAAATGCAGATGCATCCATGTGTTGCAAAACGCTTAATCTTTTAATTGATCACCTTCCGCACAGCCTATTCTCTTCAACGCTTTTTATTTTCTCTGTAAATCTGCATCACGTTTTGAAAACGACATGATTTGCTTTTCAAAGGGCGGGAGAGTGCTGTGTATCCTGTTTGGATGAGCCTGTTAATGTAAACCTTCTAAATTGATGGGGAGCTGCCTCCTGGTGCACATTTAAATGACTGAATAAATTAAATAATAGCTGGTATTGATGATTTTGGCCTGTGTGCGTGTGAGTGCGTACGTGTGTGTGTGGGTATGGTGTGTACACATGTGCATGCTTTTAAAGGCTAAGGCCCAGAAGGCTAAGGCCGGCTCTGACTGCAAGTGTGGGTATAGATGTGGGTACACAGACCCGCTAGACACTGCGGCCCCTCATGATGAGTTCAGATTTTTGTGGCCATCAAAGTTGCCCATGCCTGCTATAGATGATCACAGTTCACTAATTGAGCTATGAACAATGACCATTGAAGTTCCATTACGTTCTGATCAAACCAATGTGTTCCCAGTGGTCCCCTGGCAGTGCTCTGGCCAGGTTCTCCATGATTAGGTTTTTGGTCTCAGGGATGACCTCTATGGATTGGAATCCACCCACTCACTCTTGTTACACTACTACTTTGGGTGTGCCAGGTCATCTAGAGGTTAGAGAGGCGGTGCAGCAACCGAAGGGTCGCCAGTTCAAATCCCAAGTCTGATAGGAAAATCTTGTGGCAAGTGGCATGCGGAAAGCCATTGCACACTTGAGCAAAGCACCTAACATAATCTGCTCCAGGGGCAGACCCTGGCATGCAACTCCTTGGTGTAGGTGTTTGTGCTTCTCTGGGGTTTGGGTTAAAAGGCAAATTGTCTGAAAAGAAAATGGATAAGAAAGTATGTTTCTACTAGAGGTGATACCTAAAGAAAAATGTAGCACTCATTGCCATAGCAGAAGAAATTGGTGTAGTTACTCAAATGTAAATCATTATATTTCTATGTTTACTCACCTGTAGGCCTAAAGGGTAGTGTTTGCATGCTATTAGTGATTATTATCTAAGGTGAGTATCTTCTAAGAATGTGTACAAACAACAAACCAATTCAATGGGCCAAAGGCCCTACTGATCCTTATCATATTCAGAGAAAATGAAAAATGGGTGTGTTACGAAGGAGTTACTTTCACCAAAACATGGACATTATTTTCAATATTGTGATTTAAAACTCCCAACAATTACTGTTGTGTTTTGATTAAAACATGCTATGTGTTATTACTGTAACATCTCTGTGTATCATTCATTATACAATGAAGCGCTATCAAATCCCTTAGCCTAATTTGTCCCAATCCTTTTCTGTTTAAGGTCCAACGCAGCCATTTTTTAAAATCTCAATATCAAATCCTTTCTGGGTAACAGTTAAGTACCTTACTGCGATTGTTTTAAATTAAAATGATCATGGCGGGGGTCAAGAATGGATGCATGACAGAATATGATGCATTTGAACAACAGCATAAATACAATGAATTCACTTGTTTATGTCAAAAACAGAATGACCCCCTCCTACACATGCTGCCACTGTTTGGAACAGATTGATTATAACATTTAGAATGAGCAGCCTGCTCACAAAGGAAAGAGTGCACCAGGGAGAATGCAACAAGCATGCAGATGCAAAAAGTGAAAACACATGATCTAACTGGGGATAGGTAGCTAATATAATGTCACAAAGCATGATGTGCTAGCCAGTTAACTTTCATTCTGAAATAGCTTAATATTTATGAGTTAGACAGATATTAGTTTAGATAGACTTGAAATTGGCATGGGAGCTAACATCAGCTAGCTGTAGTTTTCTAGCTGTTTATCAGTTAGATAACTGGTTATTTGACCAAAAAAATCGACCAAATTATTTCTCAATATTTCTCAAAATGATTGTAGCTGGCTAATTGATTTGATCATGCTTTGTGATTCACCCTGTTTTATGCTGTTTTAGTCCACACAAAATGTCACCCTGCCACCTACAGTACAATATAACCTAATGAACACCACGGGGGAAACCATCAAATTTACCAGCCACATTCATGCTTTTTTGTCCTACCAGATCCGCGATGAGAAGGTTCAAGCTAGTGTATCCCTCTGTCCTTTGACTCTTGTTGGATGTAGATGACGGTTATGACAGGCTTAAATGACTGTTATAATCGTTTATTTACAAGTTAATTACACCTTGCTTTTTGCTTTAGCGCCATCGGTACCTGATAGCGCAGATCTAGCCTCACGTGCAGAAGTAAGCCATCTGGCTCTAGAGACTCATTGCGAGGGAGACTAGATCAGACCCAAAAGTTCTGAATGAGCGCACATGTGAATGACCAAGGACCGTGCATTTACTTTGACTGTTACATTTTATGCTATGAAATCCGGCCAAACAATCCAAGCAATGTTCGCACAGCCTATGTGCTCGTGGAGCTGCTGTTGCTGGCAGTCACTGAGGGGCAGAGTAGTTAGTAACATAACAGCTTGTTGTGAACAATATATTTTGCAAACAAAAAAATGTACACATTTACTGCACTCTTGAGCATTTAAAACACAAGCCATGAATTATATATAGAGTTTTAATAATACAAAAATATCAAATCGACCTACTGGGCCACACTAAGATTTCATGAATCAATGCATATTGTTTTCAAGTGTGGCAGTGGTGTGCAAAAGCTGACAAAATTCCAGGACTGAAGGCTTCTGAATTACTTGCTTTTATCCTGAAATCTTTCCTTACTTCCAGAAAATAATTATGTTTTACAACATTCCTTAAATGTTCATAAAATTCTCTGAACAAATCAGCTGACTTGGGTGTCAAATGTTGTTTGTTTGGAGCTGGTGGCCTCAATTCATATTCTACCATGGAGAGGCAAAGACCAATGGTTGGTTTACTTGTAATTTCCCCAACATTGTGCACACAGTATTTGAGTTAAATATCTGTCCAAATGTCTCCATTTAGCTTAGCATTCCAATTTTCCAAATGTCCCAAATTAGCTTACATTGAGCGCAATGTTTTTGTGACAGACCCATGTTTTCTTGAGCCGGCTGCTTGAATCAGTGGGTGAATTCTATTATGCTGAGCCGCTGGGCATCGGTCTATGGCCCTTGACGTGAACGGGCAAAACCTGTGAGGGAGGAGCACCTTTCCCAAATCGAAAAGTAATCTGCACAGATTGATCATGTTGTCAACAAGGCAGCATTGGGTATCGTCCAGAAACATACATCTCTTTCCCATAAAACGATTGTTTTCATTTTCTGATTAGTTTTCGTTGGGAAGACAGATAAAGCGTTTTTATCAAAATCAATCACTTTCGCATGTGAAAACACAGAATCCTACTCATGAATCATTGTGCTTAATTACGTCACTTTTGTTTTGAGCCGATTACGCCGTGGGCTTTGAAGGGGGCACTTTCACGCCAGAGATGCAGCCCGTTCCGAAACGAAAGCAATCAACTTTCATCCGGTGCAAAACACGCCCGGGACAGATTATTCGAATCCCCTCACTGGTGCTGGTGTGCCTCATCAGCCTTTTGTGCGCGTCTTCTCTTACTGCTCCTTTCAAGACATGTGGTGATCCAGTAGGCCTAGCAGTAACCAATAATAGCCTAACTCAAGTTCAATAAAAGTCATGACAATGTTTATGAATAGCTACCGCTCTACGTTTACATGCAACAACTATTTGTTATTGTATGATTAAGTATTTATTTTATTCCACAGCGGGGTCCCAGCTACCAAGGCGTCTACCACAGCATGAGCACATTTAACAGATAGCCTCCGATTAACATCTCCTCCACTGCTAAGATCTTACGATGTATCTTTGGTAGCCGAGCTGTTTAACATAGCATTTGTTAGTAACGTGATCCAGACTATTCGTAGAGCAGCCAAAGTGCATCGTTAGATGCTGTTTTGCCCTTCTGCATCACTTTATCTACAGAAGATCTCCGCTAAACATTGAATGAAGATTATTATATCTGCCTGACTGACCGCAATAACCTCAGAACTAAGTTGGCTACAATTACAAAGCTCAGTGTTTGCACTTGTTACAAAAAAAGTGAAAGATTAAACGATGCTTCAAATTAAAACCGACATGACTTCGTTAAACGATAAATTGGCTACATGTGCCTATTTCAATCATATTGAGTTACATTTTGTCAATAGGCTACTGTCTGTAATTGTAGCTTCAATACGGTTCATGACGTGTGACAAGATGTGCGCAGTGATATGCCAATCTGTTAGTTAGTGCATTAGTATTGGGTAAGCATAATTAGCCACCTCAATATTTGCAGCAACAGGTGGTAATATTTCTCTAGGAGCTGATCCTTCGTCGGTAATTTTGAATAATTATAATGTTACGGTAGATTTGAATGGAGAAAGCTGATCTGAGAGCAGCGCTACTTTTCTTTCGAGCCTATCAATATCGACACATGGTCTAATGACGCACTTAGCGAACGGCTTCTCTACGTGCATGTTTGGGAAACACTGTTTGGCTCGTAAATAACGATGCCTTGGGTAGCCTACGATCATCGAAATTCTTAAATTACACCGAAACTGGGAAACGAGGCCCTGATTATTCAAGCAGGTGGGTTATTTTAGTAAAACGCTATTACAGCTGACCTCTCACGATACGGCCGGGGAATTTCCTGTAAGCCTAAGGTTGGCTATGTGAATGTCGAAAGGCCTATGCAAAAATAATAGGCTACTTAAAAATATTCGTATAACCATCATTCGTAGCTATTATTAATTAATGATCATTATTCGAAATATTATTAAAGTACAAAGAGGTCGTAGAATCGGACTGCCAGGAAATAATCATTGGCTATAATTGCTTTTCAAAAGTAGGGTTCGGCATACTTCCGAAATATAATGAGTTATGGATAGGTATTCCAAGAAACTATTTCAATGAAATACAAATATTCTATTCAAATAGTTAAATCTCTAGTGTCCTATAAAGATTGACTTATTGACTAATAACTAACTAATACTAAAGTATTAATGGCATTAAATTGAAACATTGGTCAGTTCATCCAAGTTTATAGGAAAATGCAACTGCAATCCCTTAGCCTAATAATAAAACGGCAAATGTACATGATAAATGGTACAGGCTAAACAATTAGTTATGTTTATCATGCACGTTTTAATAGTAAAGCAATAACACTTCAAAAGGCATATGCTGCAACATACTTCGATTACCAGAACGAAAGTGCAAAAAAAAGGGTAAAAATGTGACATGCTGAAATTAAGAGCTAAATTGTTTTTGTTTATCAAAGTAGGAACATACAAATGTATTTTCTCACAGATTGTCTCCCAAAATAATCAACTGGTCCTGCATGGGTAAACGTAAGTCGTCTGCATAACTGGTGGCTTCAAACATTCACCAAAAAACTATCTTCAGATGAAAATGACTGTTTTTTGTTTGATTCGAAAATGATATTAATAATAATGATAATAATATCCTAATAATGAACATGGCTTCAGATTATATTTTGTAGGCCTATGTACAATTGTTTGACATGATGCATTTTACACAGCCACGGAAAATATAAATATAGACAGCCTAAAGGGAATGTGTAGTGAGTGACATATTACGCATATACGCTTGAATAAATAATACTTTGCATTATTGTCATTGATTTGTTTAAAAAAGCAATATATTTCATATGTAGCCTAAAATACACGATTCAATATTGACATTTACACTGGGTTATGGCTATTTGTTTTTAAAACAACTTGCCACTTGCACTATAGTGAACGTTCTGGCGAGCAAATATCATCCTCGATATCAACATCGTCCTCATTTTCCTCTAACATGTATGAGTCTGGGTCGATTCCACTGTTAACATCATCTGTGTTTTTTTCGTTGAGTTCACTCTCACTTGAGTTCTCCATGGATCTATCTATGTCATTCGGATTTTTCTGGTCGTCTTGTGTTTTCCTCAGTTGCTTTTTATGCTTCATCCTTCTGTTTTGAAACCATGTTTTCACCTGTGTGACAAGGGTGGAATATTTCATAAACTTGCTTTGCAGCACAATGCGACCATCCCGAAAGGTATGATTAGTGTGATGTAGTTTAGGTTTCTTACCTGGGTTTCTGAGAGACTTAACGCTGTTGCCAACTCCACTCGTTCTGGTGTGGATAGGTACCGTTGTATCTCAAATCTCTTTTCCAGACCAGATAATTGCGAATCCGAGAAGACCGTTCTCGCCTTCCTTCGTCTGCAATGCTTGCCCGGTAACTCCGGATGATGCTGAAATAACCCCGGCATTTGCATCCCTGTGAAATATATAAGTCATTCAACATTGAAATTGCCACACAACTTTTGCAATTATATTAACAGTTTAATTGTTAAGTTAAATTCAATGTACTCCATGCAATTTCTCCACACTGTAGAATATTACTTTAGGGCCTCGTTATATTTAGCACAACATTATATAATAGAATATGATTTTTTTTCTGATTGAGTTGGATTTATTCGAACACGTTTTGCACTAACTTTTACGCATGAATTGGCCAATGTACCTGTTGCAAAACGCCCAAGACCACTCCATCGTTTTGTCAGGCTGTTAGGATTGGTAGACTACTAAAATGGAAATTATACATGCACCAACATTATGAAATAGCATCCTTTTGGAATTAAATTATTATAGGCCTAATGAAATGTCGACGTTGTCTTAGCTGTTCTTGCACTCTGTAACTGCCTTCGCTTCATTGAATGCATGAACCAATCCAGTGCCTTCCTACTTACCAGACGTGAAGAAATACTGGTGATGGTCCGGCTTGTGTAGATGATGGTGCGGGTGAGGCGCTAGTATCGGAGTGGGCATCAGTGGGTATCCATATTCTAGGAGAGGCATCCTGGAAGCCAGAGAGCTTGAGAACGGCAAGTGGAATACCTCTCTCAGGGGCTTTGGTTTGTGTAATAAAATATCTTCGATGAAGAACGACGTTGACCTCTGGGCTGGCATCTGAGGCACCGGGGACGTGTAGTTCAGATTCATCTTATATCTCTGAAAACACCTTCACAATTGAGTCCGTGTGGTGTTGATTTTCTGTGCACCCTAACAAACCAAGGAAGAGAAGCACTAAACTTCTTGCCTCCGTCTCCTCAGTCTCAAACGCTAGAATGGTCGTCAGTGTGGCAGCCAGTGAGTGGTGCCAGGTAGATTAGCCTACTATTTATTCAGAGGGAGGTAGATTACTATTTATCCAAGTGGAGCGACTGTGGCAAATTATAAAACTGATTTGTAATCAGCCAATAGCACGCCGGTGGGGCGGAGAATGGAATTAGTTGTGTATGGATTAATGATTGTGACGACGGAGAGGGAGGGTCGCTCGCCATGGTGCTGAAACAGCCTTCCCACCGGAGCCCTGCAGTCTTTCCCTCCTGCACCTCAGTCAAACTTGCTTTCATTTGTCCCCTTTCCAGTGAATATAAACTATAGACATATATCCTACTGTTTTAAGCCGTTAGACTATTATTTATATTGTCATATTACCAGTGTTTTTTTTTAAATAAACAACATCAACGTTTACAACAAGGCATATGCTACACAATTAGGCAACACGAATGATTAACAACTGGAGGTGATTTGTATAACGTTTCACGTTCTATATGTAGCATATCTTATCATGTTTAAATGACCTCAATAGGTGGGATTGCTGTTGGCATTCCCAAATATACGACAGAAAACTAACATTTACTGATCTGAATAGCATTTTATTTTTGTGCAACAGTTCCTACCTGTTGTTTCCCTAATACCTAGTAGGGTGTCTGTCTCCTACTATCTTTTCATAGTCATCCCCCGGATCACTGATGCGGGGGATGACAGGTGTATTTGCTAATTCCGCCATAAATTGGCTGTAATTGTTGGTATTAAAATCTGGGAGAGTACAAGTGGTGCTCCTTCGCCATTTAAGCGACGGAAGCCTTAATTTGTTGATATCGTGTTGTCATCACATTTCCAATCACGCTAGCTAATGTGAAAGTGTCTTAATGCAGGCAGTATTCTCGCTGCAATGCTATTAGGCAATTAGGGGAGATGTTAGAGCGGAAGTAGTAATCCTTGGGCGCGAGGACAGGATTTCCATTTGATCAGGTAGGCATAACAAATTAATTACTGAATTCAATTACTCACGAAAGTGCATTACTGCGCCAAATCTAAAACACGTCCTCCATATGCATGAGCTTATATAAGGAAAATGCGTGTAGACCTTGCAAATTACTCAAAATGTCAGTTTAAAGATTTTGGAAATGTGACAGATTTAGACACTGTTTTAGTTTGTGTTTCTTTCCCTGAGTCCATACATCACAGAGTACACTTTTATGGCTACCACACAATTAGACAGTTGAAGGAGTGAAATGGAAGAGTGAACAGAGACATTAAGTGATGTAAATATAACATGACTTGAAGAGCTTAGCTCACTTTGGTAATGCTCTCGATGCCTATTTTATTACATTTTTATATATGGCCTATCTGTAGAAGGCTATTTGGATAAACATCTGTTGAAGATAATTGGCATATAGGACAAATTATCTGTCTGAAAAAAACTTGCAAAGCATTTTAGGCCTATTATTTTAAATGTCAAAGTCTTTCCAGATAAATTGTGGACTAATACGCGAAGGCCTCGGATGCACGTGCATCTCCTCTATCCTTAAAGGTCCATCATGGTAGCTAGTTGCTTTTAGATGAAAATGAGAAAGTAATTGAACAAATGACAATTACATCGTCTTTGCACGGATAGTCAATAGGATCCGTTCCGTTCTTAAGGTGGGGTTAAGCTGCTTTAACAGCCAACTTCATCAAGTAAAATGTGGTGCCTGGGAGCCATTGCGTCACTCTAAAGTAAGTGGCGTATTATTTTCGTTCGATAAGAGGCTTGCAGCATTGCATTTTGGTAATACGTCGGTTAGCTTCAAAGACGACTGGTCATTCTTAGCAGTTACAATATTTATTGATCTGGTAACAAGAGAAATCAAATTCAATCTAGTGGAAATAAGTAGTTTTTGTTGTTGTTGCAATTCATCTTTGTTTCATGTCAGGGTTAACATCACGCACCAGTGGCTCGGGCGCATGGATAGGTTCTATTAGATCATTACGTTTCAGTGACTTTTTGGCATCAATAAGATGATTGATTGTGAAACACCAGAGGACATTGTTATGTCATATTAATTTAAATATGTGTCAATTTTTCCAACACCTTTATCTCAAAACATGGTCCTATAGGCCTAAACCAACATTTCCCAAACTCGGTCTGGGGACCCCAAAGGGTGCACATCATGTTTTTTTTGCCGTAGCACTACACAGCTGATTTAAATATTCAACTCATCCTCAAGCTTGAATATTTGAATCAGCTGTGTAGTGCTAGGGCGAAAAACTAAATGTGCACTCCTTGGGGTCCCCAGGTTTGAGTTTGAGAAACGCTGGCCTAAACATTTCTGACATCCATCAATTAACTCCGGTCAATGTTTAACCAATCGAAGTGACATCTTCACACAAATTTCACACACAATATGGCTGTGTTTTCACAGGCAGCCCAATTCTGATATTTTGCCTTAATTATTGACAAAAGAGCTGATCTGGTTGGTCAATAGAGCAATTAGTGGATAAACAATCAGAATTTGCCTGCCTGTGTAATCGCAGTATGTGTTTTGCGAATATGTATACCTGGCACCAGTACACCATCTTGCATGCAATATATTTGGTTTCCTTGTAAGCCTATATGACATCTGGGTCTTCCACTTAACCAATCCTGTTAGCCTGGACAAAATATAATTCATAATGTTGTACAAGAATGCCTGCCACAAGAGCACAACATTGGTGTATGATCCAAACACATACATGTTTTTTTTTACATAGTTCAACATAGCAACTTGTTGTGCATCCTCTACATACTATACTAAAATAATTAAAAAGATGTACACATGAAAAATACTATGTTTTTCTGCTGTAGGCTGACCCTGGACAGTAATGTTGTATAATTTCTTGATGCCTCCCAAACTCTGCTAAAGCGCTAACTAGGTTGTTATAGCTATTCCACAATATGGATTGTCATACCTGGAGACAGTGCATCTGTCACAATTTCTTTTAGGTACTTGGATCACTTAACTTGACCAGATATGGGATAGTTTGTCTGTATATATCATATCAGACCTGTAGAGTCAAAATGGGCAATATGTCTGACGTGTAAAAATGGGCCATGCAAATATAAAAGAACAAGCATTTAATCATTGAAAAGGTGACACGTTTACGCCCAACGTCCTTTATTCATATAATTTAAATTCTATAATCCATGTTCCAAAAGTAAATAGTGGGTTGATCCATCTTGACTCTCAAATACGGGGAACAGCCACAAGTCAGTGGCTCTCAAAATCATAAGATATTGATGATCATTTCTGAAGTCTTCTAGTGAGAGTTTGAGTTTCTGGGGCATTCGTGCATCCGATAGGCACACATATAGAATATACCTTTATAAAAAAAAGACAAAGACATCATGTTGTACTTTTGCGCACACACACATACATTGAAGGACCTAGACCAAAATGATATAAAACACAATTCAGCTGCCATTAAAGATTCTATATTCCAAAAAAGCAGATAGTCTGTAAGGAGATTGAAGCATGTTGAAGTAAATAGGAGCTGTACATATTCAATCTGGAATCGATGTAGCACACATTTGTTCTTAATGAATTACCTGGCTGAATAAAGGTTAAATAAATATAACAAAAATATATTATTCCTTGATAATACTCTTGGGTCCGTATTCACAAAGCGTCTCAGAGTAGGAATGCTGATTTAGGATCCCCCCCCCCCACACTTTATTAATTAGGATTAAAAGGCAAACTGATCCTAGATCAGCAGTCATTTGCTCTGAGACACTTTGTGAATATGGGCCCTGGATTGACCATTGACTATAATACATTTTCTTAAATAAAACATTTGTTCACAACTGAATGTTATGTGGGGAGTGTGACCAGTGATGTCTTGGTTTTACCTGAAAAGAAGGTTAGCACCACTGACACCCAGCCGATGATGTAGGACCAGGAGAACCTCCAGTTGCCATAGCGTTTACCATAGTAATTAATCGTCACACCAGTGTATACTGCCATTGCTAGCAACACGAAAAAGCCTGGAGAGAGAGAGGAGATCAAACTACTTAATGTAACATTACATCATTTAATGATGGCATCCACAGGCATCCATGTTTTTGCATTCTTTGATTCTTAAAAGAGTTTCATGTGTTATGTTTTAACATGGAAATGATTATGCACAATCATTTAGTGAACAGTTTGCATTGGGGGAGGCCCTGTGTTAAACTCACCTGCATGTAATTCTCACAGAAACCACTTTATGTCACCTCATATCCCTCCCAGCTGCCTCTACTTTTGCTCAACTAAATATTTCATCTGTCTCATTTCAACTTGGGAAGTCACTCCAACAAAACGAGGATGAGGTACATTGATCTTATATTTGTTATTTAGAAAAAGTTATATTTAATCTAATGAAGTTAAATCTGTAAACATTTGTGTGTATATATATATATATGTATATATATATATACATGATATATATATATATATATATCATGGGGGAGCCTAAAGATAAATCTTTCACTTGATTAGAGATACATTTTTAAATCAGTTTTTGATAAAGTAGTAACACTTAAAGTTAGCAAGTTAGCATGGGCAGTGACACGTTTTTTATTGTTTTGTACTTCTATACTTGATTTGAATGATACATACTGTCAGCTTTAATTTGAGGGTATGTTCATCCATAAAATGTGAACCGTTTAGAAAATTACAGCACTTTTTGTACATAGTCCTTCCATTTAATGGAACCAAAACTATTTTGACAAATTTACTTACAGTGCCTCTAGAAAGTATTCAAACCCCTTGACATTTTCCACATTTTGTCAAGTTACAGCCTGAATTTAAAATATATTAAATTTAGTTTTATTTTTTCACTTGCCTACACACAATACCACACAATGTCAAAGTGGAACTGTGTTAAAAAAAAAAATCTACAAATTAATAAAAGATGTTAAGCTGAAATGGCTTGAGTCAATAAGTATTCAACCCATTTGTTATGGCAAGCCTAAATAAGTTCAGGAGTAAACATTGGGGGAACACTTTATTTAACACCTAGCATCATAACACACCATGACATGGTCACAACCATGTCATAAAATGTCATAACAGCTGATATAACCTGTCATAACATTGTCATAACACTGTCATGACACAGACTTTTTGTGACAAATATTGCAATATTTTATGGCTGGTTATGAGAAAACCTACCACAAAAGGCAAACCATTCCAATCTACTTGTAAATAATATGTTATATAACATTTCCTAAAATTGGCAATTTTTTACCATTGTCATTGTACCAACATTTGCCTAGCCCAATGCTCTGTCGCTGATGACTGGGTTGAATGCAGGAGCAGGACAAAACACCCTCTTTGGGACTTATGACTGACATATGGTCATGTAAGTGATAGGCCTATCTGGCTTATATTATTAGCCTTACAGCAACAACACATTTTCTGTGATAGATTCTATAAATGTCCATATTTTGTAATCAAAGTTAGTTTGTTCACAACAATTTTATTGTAGTTCTCCATGGTGTTGCTTTAATATACATGTATAATTAGTGCTACCACTAGGGGGAGACATTCAAACTGTTAGCAGCAGGCACGCACCTCATTCATTGGAAGAAGAGAAACAGGATGAGAAGCCAAGTGGAAAATGTTTAATTGTCCATGTCTCATTCATCTTGTCTTCTGGTTTATAACATTTATAAACATTTATAGCGATAACATGTTTATTACAAAATTATGAGATTTCTTGTCATTTTGATGGATAATTTAAGTGTTTTGACAGTGGAAATGGAGTGAGATTTTCCACTTCATATGAGCTAGCTAACTTTGTATGTAAGTCAATGAGACAAGATGACATCTCGGGTTAAATGTGTTTTCGTTAAAACATTTTGGCTCTTAAATGGTTTTCTTTTTTGACAAAAGATGGCTTGTATTAAGTGTATTTACATGAGTACATATGAACCACGCGAATGATATGTATTTAAGAAGGTTACTTTTTAATGAAATGTGTGTCTAACGGGGGTGCTGTGAGCGTTATTTAAGAGGTAGGGTTCCAGAAGTTTTGGAAGATGGGCAGGGACTCAGCTGTCCTGACTTTAAGGGGAAGGTTGTTCCACCATTGGGGTGCCAGGACACAGAAGAGCTTTGACTGGGCTGAACTTGAGTTGCCCTCCCGTAAGGGTGGGAGAGCAAAGAGACCAGAGGTGGCAAAACGTGCTCGGGTTGGGATGTAGGGTTTGAGTATAGCCTTAAGGTAAGGTGGGGCAGTTCCCTTTGCTGCTCCGTAGGCAAGCACCAGGGTCTTGAAGATGATGGAAGCCAGTGGAGGAGCAGGTGACATGGGAGAACTTATGCAGGTTGAACTCCAGGCGGACTGAGGCATTCTGGATAAGTTGCAGGGGTTTGATGGCACAAGCGGGGAGCCCAGCTAACAGAGCGTTGCAGTAGTATAGATGGGAGATGACAAGTGCTTGGATTAGGACCGGCGCCGCTTCCTGTCTGAGGAAAGGTCGTACTCTATGGATGTTGTAGAGCATGAACCCGCAGAAGCGAGATACTGCTTTGATGTTTGCAGAGAATGACAGGGTGTTGTCCACGGTCACACCAAGGTTCTTTGCACTCTGAGTTGGACACTGTGGAGTTATCAACTGTGATGGAGAGATCTTGGAGCGAGCAGGCCTCCCCAAGGAGGAAGAGCAGCTCCGTTTTGTCGAGGTTGAGTTTAATGTGGTGAGCTGACGTCCAAGCTGAGATGTCTGCCAGGCACACAGAGATGCGTGTCGCCACCTGGGTGTTGCTGTTGTTTTTTTTGTCATCCTATTTTTTATAAATTGTATGACACTGTCACCATAAAGCATTATGACCATCCTGTGTCACTTTACTTGGACTAAGAAAATACACTTTATGACACTGTCATAAATGACCAGGGTTGGGAAGTAACAGATTACATGTAAACTCTAACTGTAATCTGTTACTTTACCCGCAAAAATATTGTAATCAGATTAGATACTTTTGAAAAACGAGTTGATTACTTTGAGGATTACTTTTGAATCCCGAAAGGGTGTTTGCATAAAAAAAATCTTTGACACTTCTCTGTTTTCTCAATGTGATTCAAATCAGCATTGAAAAAATGTGCACGTTTAAATTTGTTCAATGTGAGTGAGTCTGACCATAAGTCAGAGACCAATCGGCTTTTGTAGGCTACAGTCCAAGTTATGCCCTTCCAATGGTGGGACTGCTGTCGGCATCCAAAGATTATCCAACTTGAATAAACACTTGGAGGTAAGGAGGGCAGCAATGGTTTAGTCTACGGCGATACGCATATCACTTATTATTGACATCTATACAGAGCATTGATGTGAATCCCACTGCTGCTCTCTCATTTAGCTATTTGTGCCTTACGGCTTGTGATTGTTGTGGATGGCTGTTCACAAATCTAAATTTGCATTTGAACCCAATCATACAAGAAGTTTAAACTGCCTAACAATCCTTGTTTTTGAAACCAGTGTACAGCTAGTGAAAAATGCACTCTTTCAACAGTTGCATAGTGCGAATCCCAGCCTATGGAATAAAAATGAGGCTTTTGTTGCTTAATCTAATTCACGTTGATAAAAAAATCCATAGGCCTAATGGACACATGCTCAAACTCACACAGTTTTGATAGACTGAAAGGGGCAATCTGTAGTTGCTACATCCATTTTTGGACTTATACAGTGCCTTGCGAAAGTATTCGGCCCCCTTGAACTTTGCGACCTTTTGCCACATTTCAGGCTTCAAACATAAAGATATAAAACTGTATTTTTTTGTGAAGAATCAACAACAAGTGGGACACAATCATGAAGTGGAACGACATTTATTGGATATTTCAAACTTTTTTTAACAAATCAAAAACTGAAAGATTGGGCGTGCAAAATTATTCAGCCCCTTTACTTTCAGTGCCGCAAACTCTCTCCAGAAGTTCAGTGAGAATCTCTGAATGATCCAATGTTGACCTAAATGACTAATGATGATAAATACAATCCACCTGTGTGTAATCAAGTCTCCGTATAAATGCACCTACACTGTGATAGTCTCAGAGGTCCGTTAAAAGCGCAGAGAGCATCATGAAGAACAAGGAACACAACAGGCAGGTCCGAGATGCTGTTGTGAAGAAGTTTAAAGCCGGATTTGGATACAAAAAGATTTCCCAAGCTTTGAACATCCCAAGGAGCACTGTGCAAGCGATAATATTGAAATGGAAGGAGTATCAGACCACTGCAAATCTACCAAGACCTGGCCGTCCCTCTAAACTTTCAGCTCATACAAGGAGAAGACTGATCAGAGATACAGCCAAGAGGCCCATGATCACTCTGGATGAACTGCAGAGATCTACAGCTGAGGTGGGAGACTCTGTCCATAGGACAACAATCAGTCGTATATTGCACAAATCTGGCCTTTATGGAAGTGGCAAGAAGAAAGCCATTTCTTAAAGATATCCATAAAAAGTGTCGGTTAAAGTTTGCCACAAGCCACCTGGGAGACACACCAAACATGTGGAAGAAGGTGCTCTGGTCAGATGAAACCAAAATTGAACTTTTTGGCAACAATGCAAAACGTTATGTTTGGCGTAAAAGCAACACACCATCCCCACTGTCAAACATGGTGGTGGCAGCATCATGGTTTGGGCCTGCTTTTCTTCAGCAGGGACAGGGAAGATGGTTAAAATTGATGGGAAGATGGATGGAGCCAAATACAGGACCATTCTGGAAGAAAACCTGATGGAGTCTGCAAAAGACCTGAGACTGAGACGGAGATTTGTCTTCCAACAAGACAATGATCCAAAACATAAAGCAAAATCTACAATGGAATGGTTCAAAAATAAACATATCCAGGTGTTAGAATGGCCAAGTCAAAGTCCAGACCTGAATCCAATCGAGAATCTGTGGAAAGAACTGAAAACTGCTGTTCACAAATGCTCTCCATCCAACCTCACTGAGCTCGAGCTGTTTTGCAAGGAGAAAAGGGAAAAAAATTCAGTCTCTCGATGTGCAAAACTGATAGAGACATACCCCAAGCGACTTACAGCTGTAATCACAGCAAAAGGTGGCGCTACAAAGTATTAACTTAAGGGGGCTGAATAATTTTGCACGCCCAATTTTTCCGTTTTTGATTTGTTAAAAAAGTTTGAAATATCCAATAAATGTCATTCCACTTCATGATTGTGTCCCACTTGTTGTTGATTCTTCACAAAAAAATACAGTTTTATATCTTTATGTTTGAAGCCTGAAATGTGGCAAAAGGTCGCAAAGTTCAAGGGGGCCGAATACTTTCGCAAGGCACTGTAAATTATATATACTGTAGACTACCGTTCAAAGTTTGGGGCCACTTAGAAATGTCCTTGTTTTTGAAAGAAAAGCACATTGTTAATGTTGTAAATTACTTTTGTAGCTGGAAATGGCTGATTTTTAATGGAATATCTACATAGGCGTATAGAGGCCCATTATCAGCAACCATCACTCCTGTGTTCCAATGGCATGTTGTGTTAGCTAATCCAAGTTTATCATTTTAAAAGGCTAATTGATCATTGGAAAACCATTTTACAATTATGCTAACACAGCTGAAAACTGTTGTGCTGATTAACGAAGCAGTAAAACTGATCTTCTTTAGACTAGTTGAGTATCTGGAGCATCAGAATTCACTGGTTTGATTAGAGGCTCAAAATGGCCAGAAACAAATAACTTTCTTCTGAAACTCATCAATCTATTCTTGTTCTAAGAAATGAAGGCTATTCCATGCGAGAAACTGCCAAGAAACTGAAGATCCCGTACAATGCTGTGTACACCAGTCTCAATGTCAACAGTGAAGAGGTGACTCCCGGATGATGGCTTTCTTGGCAGTTGCAAAGAAAAATCCATATCTCAGACTGGCCAATAAAAATAAAAGATTAAGATTGTCAAAAGAACACAGACACTGGACAGAGGAACTCTGCCTAGAAGGCCAGCATCCTGAAGTCGCCTCTTCACTGTTGACGATGAGACTGGTGTTTTACGGGTACTATTTAATTAAGCTGACAGTTGAGGACTTGTAAGGCTTCTGTTTCTCAAACTAGGCACTCCAATGTACTTGTCCTCTTGCTTAGTTGTGCACCGGGGCCTCCCACTCCTCTTTCTATTCTGGTTAGAGACAGTTTGCGCTGTTCTGTGAAGGGAGTAGTACACAGCGTTGTACGAGATTTTCAATTTCTTGGCAATTTCTCGCATGGAATAGACTTAATTTCTCAAAACAATAGACTTGACGAGTTTCAGAAGAAAGTTATTTGTTTCTGGTCATTTTGAGCCTGTAATCGAACCCACAAATGCTGATGCTCCAGATATTCAACTAGTCTAAAGAAGGCCGGTTTAATTGCTTTGTTAATTAGAACAACAGTTTTCAGCTTTGCTAACATAATTGCAAAAGGGTTTTCTAATGATAAATTCGCTTTTAAAATGATAAATTTGGATTAGCTAACACAACGTGCCATTGGAATAATGGTGCCATTGGAATAATGGGCCTCTGTACCTATGTAGATATTCCATAAGCAAATCAGTTGTTTCCAGCTGCAATAGTCATTCACAATGTCTACACTGTATTTCTGATCAATTTTATGTTATTTGAATGGACGAAAAATGTGCTTTTCTTTCAAAAACAAGGACATTTCTCAGTGACCCCTTTTGAACGGTGGTGTATATCCATTGATTCTTGAAGAATATAACTTATAAATGCCTCATGAGCTTAGTTCAACTGTCACATTCCATGAGAACCCAAAATATGAGCTTGTTTTTCTCCAATGTTTGTAAACATTGTAAATGTAAACAAACATGGTATAGTCATAACATGGTTAAAACACAAATTTTGATGTCATGGAAGGTTGATTAATCTGAACAGAGTCAGCGGCAGCCATTTTGCCATTGTTTCATCTGTGGATTTACCCTTTAAACAGCTGCATATTATCAAGATATCAAAGTGTCACCAACAAAAAGGTAAGCGATCGGCCTATAGCAAATGCAGCATATGGCATTCATTTTTCACATGTAAATAACACGTTTCAGTAGTGCTCAAAGCAGGCCATTCCATGAGCGCAGCATTTCTTTTTCAAATCAATGAGCCCAATCAGTCCTCCATGACATCAAAATCATAAACAACAGAGTAGGGCTGGCTAATAAGTCCTTAGTTTTGGGGTTATGCTCAGGTAAAACAATTTTGCTAATCTATACTTCCATATTTCCAAGTCCTATTCTTGAAGATCAAGGGGTCGTTAATCAGAATGACTGAAATTCTGATAGACTTTGGTTTTGAATGTAAATATATAATTTCACTATTATATGTAGTAAAAAGAGATGAGTTAGAAGAAGCCTACATAACCAAACCATAAAGTAAAATTGAACATCCATATATGGCCAGCTATGTAAACTTAAACATTGATTTATCCTGCAATAGATGTCGTTCAATTGTTAACATACATTTTTGTCTTCTTCTAATGGGTCTTTAGGGGAAAGTAATCTGTAACTGAATGTAATCAGATTACGTTACTGAGTTTGGGTAATCCAAAAGTTACATTACTGATTACAATTTTGGACAGGTAACTAGTAACTGTAATCAATTACATTTAGAAAGTAACCTACCCAACCCTGATTATGACTATCTTGTGTCACTTTACTTGGACAAAGAAAATACACTTTATAGCACTGTCAAGAAGCATTATGACCATCATAATCCTATAAGCCAGATAGGTATATCATATACATGCCCTTATGTCAGGCATCAGTCACAAAGAGGGTGTCTTTTCCTGCTCCTGAAATCTGCTCCTGCATTCATCCCAGTCATCAGAAACAGAGCATTGGGATAGGTGCATGTCTGACATCAATGTGTGCACAATTACAATGATAATGTAATATGGTACATTTCTGAAAATGTTATATAACAATCATACTGTTTACAAGTAGGCTATGGTGTAATGGAAAGGTTTGCCTTGTGTGGTAGGTTTTATGAGTTTTGACACTCTTATGTAGGTGTCATAACCAGCCATAAAATAATGCAATATATGTCACAACAGGTCTAAATATATGTGTCATGACAGTGTTATTACAATATTGTGACAGGATATGTTAAGTTTTGTCAGCTGTTATGACATATTATGACATGGTTATGACCGTGGCATAACGTGTTGTGACGCTAGGAGCGAAATAAAGTGTTATCAACATTTGCTTAAGGCATAGGGGGCAGCATTTACACTTTTGGATAAATAGCGTGCCCAATTTCAACTTCCTGCTACTCATGCCAAGAATATAAGATATGCATATTATTAGTAGATTTGGATAGAAAACACTCTGAAGTTTCTAAAACTGTTTGAATCATGTCTGTGAGTATAACAGAACTTATGTAGCAGGCAAAACCCTGAGGACTAACCGTTCAGATTTCTTTTTTTTAGGTCTCTGTCTGTTCAGTTCTCATTGGCAAACGCTATTTCTTAGGCACTGGTTTTCAGTTCCTACCGCTTCCACTGGATGT
Organism: Oncorhynchus mykiss; assembly: GCF_057628025.1. NCBI lineage: Eukaryota > Metazoa > Chordata > Actinopteri > Salmoniformes > Salmonidae > Oncorhynchus > Oncorhynchus mykiss. The sequence goes on along the minus strand of NC_143033.1, from coordinate 44,412,100 downwards.
CACCAGTCTTTGGAATTTGGTTGAGGTTATTCCTTTGTGCAATGAAGAAGTACGGCCATCTAGGAACTGCGTAACACTGTTGAGAGTTGCGCAAGACTTGAAAAGTAGCTTGGTTTGTTGTGTTCCTATATGAAACACAGATAGACCCGTCTTCAATTTGATTGATTATTAACGTTTAAAAATACCTAAAGTTGTATTACAAGAGTAGTTTGAAATATTTTGGCAAAGTTTATAGGCAACTTTTGAAATATTTTGTAGTGACGTTGCGCATTTTGGAAGCAGTTTTTTTCTGGATCAAACGCGCCGAATAAATTGACATTTTGGATATATATGGACGGAATTAATCGAACAAAAGGACCAATTGTGATGTTTATGGGACATATTGGAGTGCCAACAAAAGAAGCTTGTCAAAGGTAAGGCATGTTTTATATTTTATTTCTGCGTTTTGTGTAGCGCCTGCAGGGTTGAAATGTGCTACCCTCTTTGTTTATTGTTGTGCTATCATCAGATAATAGCTTCTTATGCTTTCGCCGAAAAGCGTTTTAAAAATCTGACATGTCGTCTGGATTCACAACGAGTGTAGCTTTAATTGAGTATCTTATATGTGTGATTTAATGAAAGTTTGATTTTTATATAATTAAAAAATGTTTTTGCAGCGCTGCATTTTCCCTGGCTTTTGCCAAAGTGGGACGCAAGCGTTCCCTATACCATAAGAAGTTTTAACAAGTCACATAAGTTGCATGGACTCACTCTGTGTGCAACAATAGTGTATCACTACCTCATTTCTGTACCCCACACATACAATTATCTGTAAGGTCCCTCAGTCGGGCAGTGAATTTCAAACACAGATTCAACCACAAAGACCAGGGCACCCCAAAAAAAAAGAATGGTCGATGGGTAAAAAAATAAAATAAATTGAATATCCCATTGAGTATGGTTAAGTTATTAATTACACTTTGGATGGTGTATCAATACACCCAGTCACTACAAAGATGCAGGCGTCCTTCCTAACTCAATTGCCGGAGAGGAAGGAAACCGTTCAGGGATTTCACAATGAGGCCAATGGTGACTTTAAAACAGTTACAGACTTTAATGGCTGTGATAGGAGAAAATGGAGAATGGATCAACAACATTGTAGTTACTCCACTATACTAACCTATTTGATAGAGTGAGAATAAGGAAGCTTGTACAGAATAAAATATATTTCAAAACATGCCTCCTGTTTGCAACAAGGCACTAAAGTAATACTGCAAAAAATGTGGCAACGCAATTCACTTTTTGTCCTGAATAAAAGGGTTATGTTTGGGCAAAATAGAGTACAACACATTACGGAGTATCACTCTCCATATTTTCAAACATAGTAGTGGCTGAATCATGTTATCAGTATACTTGTAATCATTAAGGACTGAGGTGTTTTTCAGGAGAAAAAAAGATGGGATGGAATGCAGCTAAGCATAGGCAAAATCCTAGGGGAAAACCTGGTTCAGTCTGCTTTCCACCAGACACTGGGAGATGAATTCACCTTTCAGCAGGACAATAACCTAAAACACAAGGTCAAATCTACACTGAAGTGTCTTACCAAGAAGACAGTGAATGTTCCTGAGTGGCCAAGTTACAGTTTTGACTTAAATGTACTTGAAAATATTGCTAGACCTGCCTGAAAATGGTTGTCTATCAATGTTCAACAACCAATTTGACAGAGCTTGAAGAATTTTGAAAAGAATAATGACAAATGTTGCCCAATCCAGGTGTGGAAAGTGCAACATTGCCAGAGGTGCTTCTACAAAGTGTTCACTCAGGGGTATGAATACTTATGTGAATTAGATGTGTGCAGTTCATTTTCAATATATTTGGAACAATTTCTAAAAACCTGTTTTCACTTTGTCATTATGGGGTATTGTGTGTAGATGGGTGATAAATAAAATGAAGTGAATCCATTTTTAATTCAGACTGTAACACAATAAAAGTTAAGAGGTTTGAATACTTTCTGAAGGCACTCTGTATGTGTATTAAAGTAGTCAAAAGTTTAGTATTTGGTCCCATTTTCCTAATGCGCAATGATTACATAAAACTTGTGACTACAAACTTGTTGGATGCATTTGCAGTTGGTTTTAGTTGTGTTTCAGATTATTTTGTGCCAATAGAAATGAATGGTAAATAATATATTGTCATTTTGGAGTCACTTTTATTGTAAATAACAATATAATATATTTTGGAGCACTTCACTACATTAATGTGGCTGCTACCATAATTATTGATAATCCTGAATGAATCGTGAATAATTATGAGTGAGAAAGTTAGAGGCATAAATATCATACACCCAACTAAAAGTTGAGTTCATCATCCAATAAAGTGTATAGATCATCAAATAAGGACAACAACATTACATCACTTCTCATACAGTTACAACAGTGACATGGAAAGAAAATCAAGCAGTAAAATGTGTAAAATAAGTGAAAATAACTCAATTAACCAAACTTACATGAGATGAAGAACAATACGCCTGCAGCAAAGGTTTTGTCAAACCTGTCGAAGGACGAGTAGTGGATGAAGGCCATGATGCCGATGATGATGCCCATGAAACATGCCAAGAGGGAGAGGATCATGAGTGCTCGGGTGGCATCCATGTGGGCTGCAGGGGTCAAAGGTTAACAGGGGTCGTCAGGGTACAAGAGTGGCTGACCCTGGCCTGTTATGACCTGACAAACTACCCATATTGGTAAAACATTTGGATTGTGCTTGGCAAATGATAATCTTATTATGGAAAGCATGCCTTGATGCTTATGCTGTGACTAGGATAATGACTCTTTTGTGTCAAAATCACCGATTCAAATGCAATTGTTCACTGATGGATAAGGCGTAAATGCAGTTTAGATACAAAGCGTGATATAAGAATAGTTTTAGTCAATGGAAGTTCAAATCAATCCTTTGGGGGTTTTCGGGTTACACTTTGCTTCCTGGACTTTGTCTTTTTATAAACAGATGTGGTGTGATTGACATAGCTTCAATCACAACATATCGGGATTCTTAAGTGACAAGCCGTACCAATGACATGGCACAAAAAAATTGAAATAGCACCTCTCATTTGTAATGGCTTGTTATGAACAGTTATGACATGTGTTGGGTGCTATCACAGTGTTATGACATCATTGTGTGCACTGGCCGTAGTCCTCACCAATACTTTCATTGTGCGTGAAGCATTTCCCCGGCATGCAGTACCGCCACAGGCCCTGATGCATGTAGTTGTTGGAGTGCCGGTACTGAATCCAATAATCGGTTGCCGTGGAAACAATCAGGAGGATGTTCCCCACGCCTGCACAGAACAGCCCTCCGCCCATGAAGCTGTACATCCTGCACCTGCAGACTGACACACACACACACACACACACACACACGAGAATGAGGTCACTTAGCATACGGGGGTCAGCTGCGGCCCCCTCTCAACATACACACACACTTCAGGGAGAGAGGGCCAAAGTGTCTGTAATTGCATTGTAATGAACACATCATTTCCACTGGATTGAATCGAGGGGTCACAGGCATGGGTCTACTCTGAGGTCCACTTTGTTCTCTGGGAGATCAGTGGGAAAGGATGGGCCCTCACAGGCACCTTTTATATTATCGAGCTTCACTCAGGGCATCTGCCCAGGATAACTTTGATATTTGATACATGGATTGTCTACTTGTTCCACCTGAAAACAATATTGTCTACCAAACCCTAGTTGTTCTCATTTAAATTTCCCCATTTATTTCAAATTCAATAGATTTACATGGCAGGTTATGTCTGGTAAAATATTGTTAATAAACGTTACAAATATAGTATATCCACATTTTAATGCAGATTTTTTTTTGGCTCTATGTGTTGTTGTTCTAATAGCAGAATTAGTAAAATACATTAACATTAAATCTGTCATCTCTCTCAAATTCAGCTCCACTTTTCCTCTTACTGTGAGAACAGACACTAATTTGCCATAGATACTCCTATCAATCAGCTATCGGTTTTACACTTGCCAGAAGAGGGCAACCTAGTTGTTTTTGGTGTCACCCATATGGATTAAATCCATATTACCCTAATATTCCATCCATACCCTATTTACACCAACAAAATGGCTGTTTGTGATTTGGTGGGATTTTACAAAGGTCTATAACTGATTTTACAGGGTAAATATTTGGTCAATATTTCTCACAGTGGTTCAATAACCAGAGTATTCCCAAACGCAAATAATGGTATTGCTATTTTTCCAATATAGCATGTGCCGATATTATCAATGCAAGTTGGTGATATCAACATGTACATCTATATTCTCATGAATTTATGTAGTATAGTCATTAATTTTTAGAATATAAATCTACATTTATACTGGAAAGAATCAGAGCTTGACTGTCACACACAAACACACAAAATAATTATTTCCAAGATGTCATTATTGCATAAATTCAACCACACGCTGACGAGCTTACCTTTATTGACCCCTTTTATGAAGACTAAGTGACTCTGTATTGAAGTCGGGTTGCCTGACAAAATACAACAAGGCCCCTATAATGCCAAGACAGGCAGATTTCCAGCAGGCTAATAGCGCTAACGTTTGAGTCGGTGAATAGGGAAACCGGGGATAGAACAAACGGAGAGGGCAGACAAAGGGACCGCGGAGAGCTAGCCAATCAGCGCGAACTAGTTTTGTCGTTTGGGAATCTGCTGAAAAAACAGAAATGTCTAAAGCTGGCAGGTTGAAGTTAATACTGATGACTGGGTGGTTTCTATTGAAAGTGGAGGGCTGAAGCAGCTATAGTGGAGAGCAGGCCAGGCGTTAAATCAGAGACTCTGCCTCAACCAGTAGTGCTTATTTTAATTTCCAAAACAAACAAAAGTCACAGAAAATTCAGCAAATATTCCCCCAATTAGACTTTCCTTGTCCCATTTTTGATTCAAAGATATTTGTTTATAGATGCAAGCTGTAAGAGGTACTCATATCATTTTGTGAGGCATACTCACAATTTCCAGAGATACTCTATATGAGAGTTTACCATGATTGGTTCTATATACAGTCAGGACCATCATTATTTTCATCCTTGATTAAGATGAGCCAAAAAGACTGTATAAAATAAATAATACAAATACTGAGCAATATTCTATGCATTTTTTTGTTTAAATTCTATTATTTTATACAAATATAATTGCTTAGAGAAAGAGATTTTGTTTAACAAGTAATACAAACATATCAAGGGGGGGGGGGGGGGTAAAAATGATTGTGATCCCTGTTTTCAATACTCTAGCGCCTTTCCCTTGCGAGGTAACGATGCTGAACCTTTTCCTAAAATGTTTTACGAGATTGGATAACACATTGGGAGGGATCTTGGTCCATTCTTCCATACAGAATCTTTCCAGATCCTTGATATCCTTCGTCTGTGCTTATGGACTGCCCTCTTCAATTCAAACCCATTTTGATTAGTGTTTGGGGTTATTGCCTTGCTGGAAGCTCCACTTGTGGCCAAGTGTCAGCCTCCTGGCAGAGGTAACAAGGTTTTTGGCAAACATTTCCTGGTGCATGGTAAAGTTCATGATGCCGTTGACCGTAACAAGGGCCCCAGGTCCAGTGGAAGCAAATTAGCTCCATAACATCAAAGATCCACCACCATATTTCACTGTAGGTATGAGGTACTTTTCTGCATATGCTTTTGTTTTTCATGTCCAAACCCACCACTGGTGTGCGTGGCCTGGGAGCTCTATTTTCATGTCATCTGACCATAGCACCATTTTCAATCCAAGTGCCAATGCCGTTTATAAAACTCCAGGAAGTGCTATGGTCAGATGACATGAAGATAGAGCTCTTTTATCCTCTCAAGGGGAGGGTGCTGTAGTATTGAAAACACAGGTGCCACTCATGTTGACCACTATCAAAAAAATGTATATAATAGTACTTTCTCTGAGCAATTGTATTAGTATAAAATATTAAATCATATAATTTCCTTTTTTTAGCATACAATATAGCTATTTATATATAGCAGTTAATTGTATACAGTCTTTATTGCTCATCTTTATCAACTGTGCCAATAAGAATTAATGTTCGACAAAGTTGCACCACTAATAGGTTTGTCAACCAGACAGAGCACTAAAATGTCAAGATATGTTGAACTAAAATGGTGCAGAATATGTCCAAAGTGAACCAATATGTATGAGAACCATGGTCCCCTAACCCCCTTCTTCTGGAAATTCACCAATAATTTGGCACCCAACATCCTTTTATCATCTATAGAGGGCCCTGGGGCACCCTCAACACAAAAAGGTATTTCCTGAAAGAAAGAAATAAAAATTGATGTTTTAATTTGCACACTCAAATGTTATGAATATCTGTGGCTGTAATAAAAACAGGATTCAAAACTTTTGTTTGATTTTAATTGGCCTTACTTTAAAGTTGTAATGTAACCGTTTTTTCTCAATATCAAATAATTTCTGGGTAACAATGAAGTACCTTACTGTGATTGTTTTCTTAGCAAAGAGCAATTTCTAAAGCAAGAATTTTGCTAAGACTGTCTGGGAGTGGTCTGCGTGGGGAGGAGAAAACTGATAACTAGCTGTTATTCGCAGAGAGGTTTGGAACTGTCTTTCTTATTGATCTATTAATTAAGTAATTTACTGCTTGATGATGGCAACATGAAAGGCCAAAACTCCACATCACCAAAACAGGCTGACATTTCAGGTGGTCTTTTCAAGTAGCTCTTACACTAAAAGACCATGATCATAATTTTCACATTTTCACAGTATTATTCCAAGCTCAGTGTGGAAATATATATCAAACACAGAAAAATCTTAGTTTTGAGTGCACTGTGCCTTTAATGCACATTTCTTTAAATTGTACTCTTAAAAACAAGAGAAAAAGCATCAGACTGCTATATCGCTCTCCTCAACCACTGAAGCTCTCCCCAACTGAGAGAATCAATCATTCGGTAACTCTGCATCGAAAAGATACAAACTGCCCCCAGCGTCAAAGCACATTTCCTCTGTATCATTCACCATCATGAGAGATTACAAACAAACACAAACTAGCTAGGCTAGTTGATTGCTCTTTTTAGAATAAGGGTTTGTTTTTCCCTCATATATCCATGCATGTCCGTTACGACTGATCTGCCTCTCCTGTTGGGCCTTCCCTCGTCTCAGCACACACTCACCCTGAAGATGAAAGGAGAAGAGTAGCTCCATTACCTGCATTACAGCAAGTTGCACAGACCAATTGACGACTACAAAATGTCCTGGGAAAAGGATTTCTCCTCCTCATAGATGTGAGTGGCGTACTTACTTCCAACTTCATTTTTATAGACCCCCGCCTATTTTTCTTTCATTTCAACTCAGCAGCCAGGAGGGTATTTGATATCATCCTGCACCATCAAAGTGGACAATATACCTCTGTGCTGGAAGAGAAAATCCATCTTCTACAAATCCATCTAGCTTTTGACAGATGAATGTTGTTATGGAAAGCACACATTTATGCAAGCTGGGGAACGATCAAACAAAATGTTTTAAGAGAGGTTCATAACATGAATGGTTTCATGAGCAATTAGAAATTATAATTTTGGCAAGCTTTGACTGAGAGTTACATGCATGTGTCCATTACGATGCCATTGGCTTGTATCTCCGCTTGTTGCGCAGTCTTTTGGCTTGCCTCCCTCTGCCTAACATCACCAGCCATATACTTCCCTGGTCTGACCAGTCTGTCTGTAAATCACCAGTGGCCATTCTACTGGTACGTGACATAGAGCTTCCTGGCCGCTGTGTTCATACAGGACTGGGCCCAGATTCACAAAACACTTCTTAAGAAAAAAAAAGGTGAATAAGATAGTTTGTAAGTGCAATTCCTCAACAATAATGTTAATGTTTTTCTTATTAACTTCTCAAATAGCTTCTTACCAACTTCTTAACTATCTTCTTAGACGATTGTCGCTAGGCAACCAACTTAGTTAGCTATCTAGCTAGTAATGGCAATAATGCTTGCATATTTATTATTGAGATGACTGTTCTAAAACTTGTTCTTGGGTTTAAAACAACCAGTACTGAAACTTTCAGATTAAGTTTGTTAGTGAATGAAACATGTTCAATGTATTTCATTGTCTTTCACTGCCCTGAGTTTAAGACCGGCTATCTTTGAATTACGAACATTTCCAAGAAGAAATCCAAGAACATGATCAATAATCACATTTCTATGTAACTTTTGAGGAATAGTAATTTTTCATAAGTCTCTTCTTAAGTATAAACTTAAGGAAAAATAAGGTTTTGTGAATCCGGGCCTAGGGTCAACATCACTCCCATCTTTCGAGCGCCTTCTTTTTTATACCGAAGTTAGATTTAGTGTAAACTGGGATCATTTAACATTTTAAGTTGACTAAACTGATGCAGAAAAAAACATGAACTAGTTATTTGAGACTACAAATCATTTTGCAGTGTACTTCGCATATATATGATTTTCTTGGCCTTTTTTCCCCATTCTGGATCATGACAATTATGGGTAAACATATTGCAGCCTTTATCACAACAATATTATGCACTGCTTATTGACGAGAAAACGTAGGACGTGACACACAGGCACTGTTGATTACAAAATTGGATGATGTTACATTGTTGTCAAACGAAAATCTATTCAGTGTAGGCCTATACAATAACCAGGGAATAAAGCCTAATATTCTATTGTTATCAAATATATTTTAAAGGCTATGATGATATTATATTTACCTTATTATACAGAGGTGGGAATACATATTAAATCATTTGACCTCACTCTATATTCACTATCCTCACTTTGCATTGCATGATAACAAACCATCATGCTAGCCATGACATGTAAAAGTTGTTGAATGCAGCTGGGAAAATGTTTCTGAATCCTTTAAGTTGCTAGCCGTATTCTGCTTAAATGCTTAAATCAACTCTTTCTAATTGGATTTTGAAGCCTTCGGATGGCTAATTTGGATGGCAAGTGCTTTCAGCGTTTCCCTCAGCATTTAAGTGGTGGCTTTAATCAAAAGAGCATGCAGACGATGCTCCCCCCCATCCTGCTAGACAGCACCGTGGATGGGGAGATAAACCCTTCCACTTAACCACTTAAATGAATATATCAAGAAACTAATTTGCCATTTTAATTGCGTGATTTAAGGAGACGCTGCTTCACTCTCCCTCTTCCATTTTGGTTGATTTCCAATATGAGCGCACATTAGATTGATCTAGGAAAGACTGCAGAAATCACAACACTTAAGTCTTTTCATTTCCCCCCTAATGAAATAATTGAAATTCCTGTCACTGTCTGCACTTTAGCGGCACACATACACACACATACACACACCGGAGGCAAATGGATCGTGAAAGGTTTTTGTTTTTCCTTTTTTCCCCCGTTGCTTGTTTCCCTTTCTTTTCTCTGTCTCTATCTATTTTCGCCCTTGCAAGAGCAAAAGATTCATTCCCTCTGTCAAACCCCAAAATAGCTCAGTGCATGTCCATTTTGTCAACATTTGCTGGTCCCATTAAGTGATTGCTTGCAGAAATTACAGGGGACATTTCTCCTGATATTTTCCCTGAAACACCGCTGTGAACATTAAGGAGACATTATTGGGTCCCATTTTCTCCCGACTACAAGGTTATCCATTAGGGTGGCACACAGCCCTACATTTTTCAATTTTCTCCCTCACCAAACTTGACTTCGCACATTTTTACTGCCTCAAATTATATCAGAAAAAAGCTATCTTGCTCCATGTTGCTCCTCTTCCTTGGGCTATTTGCCCACACTGATTCTGAAGTGTCAAAATGGGGACATCATTAGGCCTAATAATGATTAATAGGTGGATGCTTTAAAGGGTAGGAAGCATGAGTTTTTACTCACCAATGTAACAACACAGTGTGGTCAAACACTTAGTTGTAGTCACAATCTTGTTACCTATACTACAAACATAGTTATGTTTTTGGGTTATTATATATTTGTTAACTTATTTCTGGATATTTTCTAAACTACCCACAATGCACTATTTCTCAACGTCATATGGAGGATCTACTCTGTACTACTGAGTTTGTATGCTAGCTTGGTAGCTAGCTCAAGCTGGCTAACGTTATCCACTAGCCATGCTAGCATGTAATTACATTCCAGACCAAGCATACTCTTCACATACTTTGTGGCTGTGTTATCTAGTGGGAACCTGTTAGCACAACAGGCTCTGGTGACTTCTTCCCATGGGCTCAAAACAAAAGAGAAAATCATACCTGCTTGCTCTAAGTTGGTACTATCTCATCTCATCTTGGCTTTGTGCTAGTGCGCTAGCTGATGGACATCTGGACTCTATCTATTTGTGATTTCCCTGACCCTCCATCGGCCGGTGAAGCAACCACCTCCCCCTGGGTTTGGTAGCCAACTCAGCCTGCATGCTTTTACAAGTTTTAGTTGTGTTGTGTTAGTTGTGTTCAAACTGTTCTCCTTTAGTTGGGCTCTAGCTTGCTGACCATAACTGTGGTTGTTGGCTAGGCAGGCTAGGCTAATAGCTAGTTGGCTAAATAGCAAACGTTAGCTGGCTGGCTAGCTTGCTGGCTAAGATAATTGCACATAACTAACATGATTAAATAACTGGTTAGATGGCATTATGCATTTCCAAATCTTTGGTTTACTTTAACCCCCTAAGGTCAATGTCCGCACACCCGTGGAAATCTAATTAGCATTACAAAAAATCCCCATAAAAATCTGCCAGTTTAAGATAGAGATATTTGTTTTCTTTGCATTGGAGGCGTCTCAATCCACCGCATCCGCCTGTCACACTTCTGTATCTGCAGTGAAAGGTGACAGAGCTAGAGCGGTGTTTGTCAGTCCATGAGACATCCCGAATATTGGTCTTCTCACAAAATTGTCTGTGGCCTCTAAAGGGTTTGTCCTACAAACTATTATGGAAAGGCAACAAATAAATACTTTGCCTGAACTAACCCTTTAATTAAATGTGTGTAAACCTTTGGGCTGTGAATTAAAAAACCTTGAGTATAGGAGTGATCAGAGTTCAAGTGATGGCTTGATGGTTTTATTGTAGAATAAAGTAATTTCCGCTTACCTTTTGCTGCTCCCACAAGTGATCTTTTCATAAAGCTTTTAGTGAGACAATTTTGACCGACAGTCTGTATTTCTATCTCACTAAAAGCTCTATTTTAAGATCCATTGTGAGAATGGCAGACAGTAAATGAACATTACTTTATTCTACAGTTCCTTTATGTTCAGATCCTGTGCTAAGATGGCTGTACATAAAACACTCTCCTTTCATTTATAGTTTATTACCTCTGAGTCATTTCAAAAAAATATTAGCATAAGAATGTACTTTGTTTGGAACAAATGTTTTTGTCGTCTTCATACATCATATGTTAGACACCCTTTTTCTTAAATGGTTTTACTCCCTTCTACCTTTTGAATGCATAATGGCCTTCCAACATGCATCTATTTGCATACGTGGTGCCCTTTTTTTACGGCACATTCCCACAGAGTGAGCAAATGACATATTACAGTAGTAAACATCTTGATACACTGTGGGTGTGTTCCTTGGACAGACTGAATAAAGATAAATAATACATAGAGATACATTTAAAGGGCTTAATCTTGGATTATGGAACTAAACCAATGAGAATTAAACCAATGAGGAACAAGGTTTATGTTATGTACATATTCCTATAGACCTGGAGTTATTTTTAATAATAATACAAAAAAATACATTTTCAAAGACTGGGAATGTGTTCATGCAACCACTTTCAGTAGTTTGGTTTCGATCAGTTTAGGCCAGGAGGGTGTGTAATCTACCTAGAAATGATGTACAATTTGGAAGATCACTTGGTCAGATAAACATTTTAATAATGTATTTATTGTTTTACGATCAGCAAGCACATAGTTTCAATATGGTGTTCTTATTATAGCAAGTCAAATCAATGATATGCCGAATATTTAACTACATTTGATAAAATACTCTGCCCCAATATTTTATTATTCAAAAGATGACCTTGATGTGCAGGTCACTGGGTAAGCGACCAAATAACCCAAACTGAGAGGAATTGTAAACCCAATACAGAGACTTACGCATTCAAAACAAACAAGTAAAACACATAAACAAACAGGTCAAGCCTCGTCAAAGCGCTTTGGGAGAGCGCCATCGTATTGGTGGTGGAGGCAGGCTCAAAGGCCACACACGCCCCCTGTGGAGCTGACATTCTCATCGTGCCTTGCCCATTAATTCTGCCATTGTTGATGCCCCGGTCTCATGGGGTCCTATCAAGGACTCAATAACCACTGCTTATCCAAAGTCCACTGGCAATTCCCCTCTCTCTGTGTGTCTGTCTCTGGCTAACCCGGGCCAGCTGACAACACATGGGAGTACATTGCAAAGCCCGGGCTGCAAGCCTTTCACTGGCACTATTCAAAAGGCATTATTACCCTTTAATTGTAAGAGTCAAACTCAATTAAGCAAATCTGTTTTGGGGCAGATGCCACTCTCTGTATTTCCCTGTCGCTCTGCATGACCAAGCTGATCTCCGAGGCCTCCTGAAACAAGCCTCTGCATCGACCGCCGGCCGGGGGGGAGACATGTTGCTAATTGAGTTATCGCTGGTCATTTGCTCCCCTTAAGTGAGCAAGAAGAAAAAGGAGTTCGCTGCCTCCTCTGGGGAAGTGAGGAGTTTCCCAGCCCTGGAAAGGGAGGGAGCGAGCACCACTTAATCCATGGGGATGGGACGAAGGAGAGAGGGGTGAGGGGATTTAGGGCAGCTCACCGGCAGCCCCGTTTCAGCAGGGCTCCAGACAGCCATGGATCACCTTTCTTTCTGCTCACACGACGGGACCCGCAGGCCCACTGCTCCTCAAGCACTCTCTGTGTGAAACAAAGAGCTCCCATCTACTGTAAATTTATTGTATACGTGAAACAAAAACTCTTGTGGTTTGACATTATAGTCATGTGATTGTTAATGCTATAATGCACAATTCAATACCAATGTTCATTAGGCTGTCCAAATTGTATATGGTAGCCTAAGTATTATGATTGCCTTCAATGAAAACAACCACAGAAATTGATGACAGTGATACGACTAGCAACACGTATCTTAATCACTTGTTATATATCCGTCACTATATCCTCCCCATCACTTTATAATAGTGGCAGGCACACAACTGGCATATTGTCAGTATTCACCCCGGTGGGGATTGAGTGAATGAGAGCACCCACCCAGTTGATTTAAATGTGTGTGATATCATGCCTCTTTCACTCCCACCTTTGTTGCCGTCAGAATGGTGAGGTCGTCACGGGTCAGCAGAGACACATTCATTGACAGGGGGGCTGTTTTGTGTGTGACTCTGCCCCTACTGAGGGGATGGATGGGGTTTGATCTTCCCCAGAATGTACAATTGTTTAAGCAGCCACGCAAACATGCCCCCCTCCCGACCCCTTCCATATTCACAACCAGAACAACCAGGATGACCAAGACCCAGGGAAGTACAAGGGCTCATGTTGGGAGGATTACCCCTGAATTGGTGAGAGAATCTGGGGGGAAAAGCCTGACAACGCCACTCCTTCCTGCCTCCCGCCAGCACCTTTAGCTTAGCCTAAAGCCCCCTCACTCTATCCCGTCTGGCCGTTAAGCAGAGGAGCAAACAGGCTAGACAAATGGTGGTGGAGGAGGGGTTAAGTGAAACAAGTGTTTTGTCACCTTCAACATGTGGGCTGAGGCTGCTCCAGTTGGGGCCCACCACATGGTACATCTACAGGTAACTTCCAAAATAATGGAAACACCAACATAAAGTGTGTTAATAGGGTGTTGGAGCATCACGAGCCAGAACAGTTTCAATGCACCTTGGCATAGATTCTACAAGTGTCTGGAACTCAATCGGAGGGATGCGGCACCCTTCTTCCATGAGAAATTATATCATTTGGTGATTGTTGATGGTGGTGGAAAGCGCTGTCTCAGGCACGCACTCCAGAATCTCCCATAAGTGTTCAATTGGGTTGAGATCTGGCGACTGAGACAGCCATGGCATATAGTTTACATCGGTTTCATTCTCATCAAACCATTCAGTGACAACGTGTCATGTGGATGGGGACATTGTCATCCTATTGGGGCATAGCAATGATTGCCAAAATAATGGCCTACCCAGCATTTTTATACATGACTCTAAGCAACGGCGATGGGATGTTAATTGTTTAATAACCACACCTGTGTGGAACCACCTGCTTTCAATATAGCCTACTTTGTATCCCTCATTTTCTCAAGTGTTTCCATTATTATAATAGTTACCTGTGTATTGCCATTGAAATGTTGCATATGGCTTCAGAAAAAAAACACTTTCAAAATGTGAAAGGTTACCGTTATGTCTGAAGGTATTATGCAAAATAATTTAAAATAATTACAGATGTAGTGTAATGAAACAATACAGTAAGTTACCATGTACTAATGTTTAACACATACGACATGATTAAAAACATTTCCCAAGAAAGAACATTTAATTGAACCTTTTTTTCCATGCCAAATACATAGCATTTAATTTCAAAACTACTATCAACGCTTTATGAAGCGGTTACAGAAGTAGCTTTTAGAGGCTCACTTTTTGTCAAGAACTGAAATGACGACTAATTCAGAGAGACCTCCATGTTGTTTTTGCAGTCCTCGATATAAGTGGCTTGTTAGTGCCACTGCACTCTGACTTTCCCTTGTAAAACAGCTTAATCATCACCCACATTAATTAACAACTTGTTTTGCGTTAGTAAATGGAACCCACAGTTAGTGCATAATTGAGTGTGCATTTACGTTTTTTTTCCCTTCCCCAGCCCCCCTCTCCTGGTTCCTCCTCCGTCAATCACGAAATGATGGCGGCTAAAGAACAAATGTGCCACTTTAGGGAGAATCGGGGCCAACAGTCAGCAAAGTAATTAACTAGATCATAAGGCAATCTTTTTAATTATCCCCTTCAGTGGCGATGGCAAACTCTGGACTTCCTGATTACATGCCTATTGACTCTGAATCCTATAACGAAATGTTCAGCTCGTCGCTCAACTTCCTAATGGAGTCTAAAAGAGGAGTCATTTACAAATGTTGGGCGGCTATATTAAAGCAGAGTGCCTGCATAGGACCTTTAAAATGTTACCGCCAATGCAATTTAGCCTGTCAAGTAGGCTTTCATGTACTTAAGCTGGGGTTACCCAAGCATCAATGCAATTAGCGAACCCACATTTTTTGCCCATGTACAGTTGGTTGATTTTAAACATATTACACACCTGTTCTGCATACTCCTTTAAATCATTAGGCAATTATTTTTCTGAGGTGGGATTTATGGCTATGAAAGACATGTTATTCATGTTGGTGTTGTATTGTGGACACTGCATTGGTCTCTTTCTTTGAGTGTTTTTGTTTGCCGTGGACATCATGGCAGGGAAATAGGAAGTAGTGTGGCTAGTCTAACACCCAGATGGTTTAGTTCAGATTGATTGGCAGCCTTCGCTAGACAGCATGCCAATGATCATTCCAACTCACCTATTTTGTTTTATAGTAGGATTTCTCTGTAGCCCAGCCTTCCCAGGTTCACAATGTGTGGCTTGATATGAGCAAAAAGCTCATCGCTTCCTTCATGTGTTGCTTTTCCTCATGAAATATGTTTAGCAGTGGAACAAAGGGGAATCAGTTGGCATGATTATAAGCACAGAACCAGGTAGAATTTCTCCATTAATTTGGACACCATAGTACAAGTATAGGATGTGGTTATTTAAGACAAAATATTGGTTGAATCCACAGCCACAATATCCACATTCTCAGTTTCCCCTCTTACAACATTGCCAAATCGCTCAATATTACCACTTTAAGTATGGTCATTTATCAGTAATGGGCATATAGTATTCCAATAACTAGTCGTAATACTAGTAAGTATAAGTACATGTCCTCCTGTAAATATCAAAAATATCTAAGCAAACTCTAAACACAGAAAGCCATTGAATGAGCTTCCATTGGTTTTTAAACAATAAGTGCCTTCGGGCACAGTAGCAACCTGCATGAACCTCCCCTATCGTCTATTGCACTATCAAAAGCAATTAAAAACAACTTACTAGTCCATTGTGAAGCAGCTAGATGAAATGGTAAATGCAGGCAGGGCTGAAGTTTCTTGAAACCCCATCGAGACTCTCAGTGTGACTCTAAATGCAGATAATGAAGAAATGGAAAATTGAGGCCAAATTGACCCTTTCACAGCATGTTAAGTCTGTTTGTATGGGTACCTGTGGAGGCCATCCCCTTTCCCATCAATAAAATAATTTAAGAACACATTATACTTCTTTGAAAAGGCCCCATTTGTCTGACCAGGTGACTCCTAAAAGACCTGTTGGATTAGAGACACCCTGCTTCAGGTACTTTTAAATCGACACACAATCAATGACTTAGCAAACCATTGTGTTCGAGTGAATATTAAAGAAAAACAAACAGAATATGCTGGTTGAAATGTTTTTAATTTGGATAAGAACTAGGTCAATGGACGGATAGGGGCTTGTTAATGCTGTGTGCAACAAACAATCAGACTAACTGACTACATGGTCAGGAAACAGATGCCATAATAACAAACAAAAAAAATATACCTTAGGTTAGTAAATGAAGCACGAAAGGCTGAGGTGGTTCACACATTTCTTACTGTTACACAGAAGCTAGATCAATTACACCAAATGTTCAAATAAAGATAGTCAGTTCTAAAATAGACATCCTTGATAAAGATCAGCAAAAATTCCTAAAATAATGTAAATACTGAGCCATATTGTATGCTCAACATTTCTCAAAAAGGTAGGGGTCAAAATGATTGACATCCCTGTTTACAATACCTCACCCTGTGAGGATAAAGGCACTGAGTCTCTCTAAAACGTTTGAGTTGGAGAACACATTGGGAGGGATCTTCGACCCTTCCTCCGTACGTGGCCAAAGAACTCTACTTTCATGTCATTCTACAAATGTAAACACCTGGAATTTGTCTAAATGGCATGGGCATCGATGCTTTAATCATATGACATTAAAATAACGCTCTTTGGTCACGCTCACTAGTTGTGGTTTTGGAGATGAAATTAGAATGCATAAGCAGGTAACCCATACCTAGTGTAAAATATAGTGGTGGATCTTTGATGTTATGCCTTGTTAAAAAAGTCAACGGTGTCATAAACTTCACCCATACCAGGACATTTTAGCCAAAAAACATGGTTGCCTCTGCCAGAAGGCTGATACTTGGCCACAAGTGGATCTTCTAGTAAATCAACCCAAAGCGCACATCAAAATGTTTAATTGGTTACAAAAGTGTACATTTTGTAATGGCCATCTCAGTCACCAGACTAAAAGCCCATGGTTTAAATTGAAGAGGGCAGTCCATAAGCGCAGATGAAGGACACAAGGATCTGGAAGGATTATGTATGGAAGAATGGTCTAAGATCCCCCCCAATGTGTTCAAGTCATAAAACATTTTTTGAAAAATGCTCAGTGCCATTACCCTCTGAAGGTGAGGCATCTTTCTCTTAGCAAATGTATTAGTGTAAAAAAAAAAATATCATGTTGCATACAACATAGCTCAGGATATGAATTATTTAAGAACCCCTGGTTTATAGAGTAATCTTTGCTCATCTTTATCAAGGATTTCAATCATTTCAGACCCCACTATAACACAGCACTCAGGTTGGGCTTAATGAATACACAGCAAACTAGCCCAGGACACGTGAGGATGCCACAAACTACAATACATTTAAAACTAATAAAAGCTACCAATGAATCAGACTGAAGTCAAAAAACAAAATGGCAGCCTTGCCCTGTAAAAGGTAAAACTACAATACAAACATTAAATATAATCTTGTTGGGCTCCAAGCTGCAATACCTAGTTACAAACAATACACTTTACTTCACCAAAACGTCCAACAACAATTCACTAACGCTCAACCATCATTGGGGCCGCTACCTCTCCCTGGTCTGGCTTGCACCTGGAATACACCATGTGCTCCTCATCTCTAAGAAGGGGCACAGGTGTGCTCAATCACCTCCTTACCTGGATGCAAGCACACACAAATAATCAATCCCAGAGCACATTCAATACAATAGCAACAATGCAGATGATGTAGACGTTCCAAAGTCATATTGTTTGTGCCGAGGCCTATCTATCTATCTGACTAAAATGTGCATATTTATTTCTTACCCTGTAAGGACAATTTCAGACAGCTTTGTTTTTGTTTACCTGCCTGCTGTCACCCTTTAAATTACCTACACAAATTCTTAAAGCAGGGCTGCCCAAACCTCTTCTTGGAGATCTACCTTCCTGTGGGTTTTCAGTCCAACCCTAATTTAACACACCTGATTCTACTAATTAGCTGCTCAACAAGACCTTAACTAGCTGAATCAGATACGCTAAATTAGGGTTGGACTGAAAACCTACAGGACAGTAGATCTCCAGGAAGAGGGTTGGGCAGTCCTGTCTTAAAGTAATCCTTGAGCTAAAGACTACATTTTCCAAAAATGTGGGCTGTGTGTGCTGCTCAATATGCTTTATGGGGGTTATTGACTTGTCCTTTTTTGTTTCATTTGCAAATTTTGGAGAAGCATAGTATTTTAGTGTATATTAGGATTGGTCGTGTTATTTGCACATATCACAAGTTAGCTCATTTTGACTATTTCCAAGCAAATACTTATCAACGACATGCAGCACTTGTCATGGCACATCTCCATGTCTCCACCTGTCTGGCGTCAAGTAGAACCCTGTGTTACCTTGCCTGTCTTCTCCGATTGGAGCTCTCGGTGGCCAAACAAAGCAGTGATTTGGCATGTTAGCGTGGGTGTTGAGGCTAATAAGACAGAGGGGCCGCCGTAATGGACAGAATCTGGGCGGAATCACAGCTAGCCTTGTCGCAGCAGGGAACCAGTAATACAACTAATTTCTCCTCTGCCTCAGTAACCGCACAGACTGAAACGGGGTCAGCAAAGGTGCAGGCAGCACCAAATGAACAGCTGTTGCCTTCACGGAGCAGAAGAAGCGACACATACCAAAGCATAGAGACAAGACAATACCCCTCCCTTTCCCTCTCCCCCTTTTTCTATAAATGCTGAAGTTTGTATGTTCAAATTAAGGTCAGGACCTGTGCATATTTCTTTCATACTTCGGTAATCATTTTACAAAGCCTTCCCTATCACCCACACGGTGTTTTTGAAACACTCAATATGGGGATGTGCAATGAAATGTAGGCAGGGGTCATGGTAAATTGCTTGGCCAAGGTTCGGATTGTTTGTTGGGATGTGGAAGCAATTGGTTATTACATAGATGGCTCTCGTAGGGAAATAAGGGACAAGAGTCTACATGGGAAAGCCTTAAGGTGGCTACATGGAGCAAAAGCCATGGTGGTAAGAAGCCGTATATACACTAATGAAACAATATACAGGTAAATTTGTAGGGTTCTGAGTGAATACAGTGTCCATCTTGTTGTTTGATTGGAATGTATTACAAAGAACATGAAGATATGAATTTCTATTTTACATGGTGATTGCTACAGTATGTCATTCGAATACTGGCAGCTGTATGCTTGAATGTGTTGTATATACAATTCTAATGCTGTTGTACTAGAGCAGGGGTTGCCAAACTTTTTCACTCAGCTCCCCCCTGCGCTCACCACATTTATTTATATTGGCACAACCAATGTTCATGACACAGACTGTTCACACCCCTCTTGCGGGTGAAGAGAAGATGTTGCAGGTTTAAAGCTTATTTCCTGCAATTATACACATTTTGTCATGGGATGCAGATCATTTTTTTCAGTTTAACAGCTAATTTTCTTGCTATTTTATACTTTTTCCCCCATGTCTGATGTGTATTCATGTGATATTTGAGTGACTCAAGCATTACAACAAAATCTATTGGCTATAAAACCAAGCTAAAACACATTATAAATAGCTGTCTAAGGTATGCAATGACTGACATGATAAGAGAAAAACTGGTGATGCACTACCCTACTTCGAAATTGCACCTTGTGCATCCTACCGTTACAACTTTCAAGAGTAAGTTTAAAGCCGGACCACACCCCACCCCCTGCCAACCCCACATTTTGGGAACCACTGTACTAGAGTATTAGTGCTTTAAAAAACGAATTCAACACTAACTAAAGGTATTGATCAGAATCACACTGCCAAGCTTGGTGGTACGTATCATTCAACACTAGCTACATCATCATACATACAATGCCTTGCAAAAGTATTCATTCCCCTTGGCGTTTTTCCTATTTGTTGCATTACAACCTGTAATTTAAATGGATTTGTATTTCATGTAATGGACATACACAAAATAGTCCAAATTGGTGAAGTGAAATTAAAAAAAAAACTTTTTTTAAGAAATGGAAAAGTGGTGCGTGCATACATTTTCACCCCTTTTGCTATGAAGCCCCTAAATAAGATCTGGTGCAACCAATTACCTTCAGAAGTCACATTATTTGTGAAATAAAGTTCACCTGTGTGCAATCTAAGTGTCTCATGATCTGTCACATGATCTCAGTATATATACACATGTTCTGAATAGCCCCAGAGTCTGCAACACCACTAAGCAAAGGGCACCACCAAGTAAGCGGCATTATGAAGACCAAGGAGCTCTCCAAACAAGTCAGGGACAAAGTTGTGGAGAAGTACAGATCACAGTTGGGTTATAAAAAAATATCAGAAACTTTGAACATCCCACGCTGCACCATTAAATGGAAAGAATGTAGCACCACAACAAACCTGCTAACAGAAGGACGCCCACCAAAACTCACAGACCAGGCAAGGAGAGGATCAGGCATTAATCGGCAAGGCAACAAAGAGACCAAAAATAACCTGGAAGGAGCTGCAAAGCTCCACAGCAGAGATTGGAGTATCTGTCTACAGGAACACTTTAAGCTGTACACTCCACAGAGCTGGGCTTTATGGAAGAGTGGCCAGAAAAAAAGCCATTGCTTGAAGAAAAAAATAAGCAAACAGATTGTGTTCACCAAAATGCATATGGGAGACTCCCCAAACATATGGAAGAAGGTACTCTGGTCAGATGAGACTAAAATTGAGCTTTTTGGCAATCAAGGGAAACGCTATGTCTGGCGCAAACCCAACACCTCTCATCACCCCGAGAACACTGTCCCCACAGTGAAGCATGTTTTTCATCGGCAGGGACTGGGAAACTGGTCAGAATTGGAGGAATGATGGATGTCGCTAAATACAGGGAAATTCTTGAGGGAAACCTGTTTCAGTCCTCCAGACATTTGAGACTGGGACAGAGGTTCAACTTTATAGTGGCTTGCGAAAGTATTCAACCACCTTGGTATTTTAACTATTTTGTTGCCTTACAACCTGGAATTAAAATAGATTTTTTGGGGGTTTGTATCATTTGATTTACACAACATGCCTATCACTTTAAATATTATGTATTGTGAAACAAACAACAAATATGACAAAGTAGAACTTGAGTGTGCATAAATATTCACCCCCCCCAAAGTCAATACTTTGTAGACCCACCTTTGTAGCAATTACAGCTGCTATCTTGGGGTGTGTCTCTATAAGCTTGGCACAACTAGCCACAGTGTCACGACTCCTACCGAAGGTGGCTCCTCTTCCTGTTCGGGCGGCGCTCGGCGCTCGTCGTCACCGGTCTACTAGCTACCACCGATCCCATTTCTGTTGGTTTTGTCTTAAAGAAGTACATTCTTCCATATGTTTGGGGAGTCTCCCATATGCATGTTGGTGAACACAATCTGTTTGCTTATTTTTTTCTTCAAGCAATGGCTTTTTTTCTGGCCACTCTTCCATAAAGCCCAGCTCTGTGGAGTGTACAGCTTAAAGTGTTCCTGTAGACAGATACTCCAATCTCTGCTGTGGAGCTTTGCAGCTCCTTCCAGGTTATTTTTGGTCTCTTTGGGGCGGCAGGGTAGCCTAGTGGTTAGAGCATTGGACTAGTAACTGGAAGGTTGCAAGTTCAAACCCCCAAGCTGACAAGGTAGAAATCTGTCGTTCTGCCCCTGAACAGGCAGTTAACCCACTGTTCCTAGGCCGTCATTGAAAATAAGAAGGGTAACTGACTTGCCTGGTTAAATAAAGGTAAAAAATAAATACAAATCCTTAAAAATTATGGTATCATAACAGCACAGAATGTTATAAGATGGCATGACATCTTGTGCCAACTGTTATGTCATCATATAATATGTCACCTGTCATATCTGTTTCCGATGCATGCACCATGACACGATCTTGTCACTTCAGACATTCAGTGAAATAAGATGTGTTTTCTTGTTCCTTGACATTTGGTGACATTTACAACATTGTTTTTGTCTTGTTTATGTCAGTTAAAATAAAGTCCAAACTATTTATGTCATACATTTCCTGCAGCTTAACACAAATGTATCCACTTAGGGCTGGAAAACCAGGTGAACACGACAGGAATCAATTAAAGCCTGTTCGTTCAGCACTTAATGCTGATGCAGCGCTCTCATAGCAACCAACCACCAGTTCAGCCCGAGAGCAAGGGAGAAAGGGGGATGAAGGAGGTAGAGAGGGACTGAAATGCAAATACAATCTACACTGGTGACGCATTAGGCCCTCCCCGTTAGGAGCTGTAATGTATTAAAGGCCGCAGTCGCTCCACAGTTTGCCAGTCAATGTTCTTTACTTTCTTTATTTTCCATATCGTCCCCCATCTCATCCCCTTCCCCATTCGTTCGGATGCCGTTGGAAAGAGTCGATTTGCCGTCAATCGCCATCTCGGCCAGCGGCATTAATGCGAGCCCACAAAAGGATGACACGCCGCATTATCACCTCACTTGCTTTCAAATTAGAGGGGCGAGCAGCGCTCCGGCGCAGCTTGTGACTGGTTAACACTATCAGCTATTTGTTGGGGATTGGCCCTAATACAGCACCGTCTAAAGATTTCATCAGGCATTTGATGACGGAAATAAACCACTGCCCAGAGGGAAATTGCTCTGATTAATGGAATTAGGAGTTGGAGGGGAATCAATAAGGACAGGGCCCACTCACATGGGGGACGAGCCTAGCTGCAAATCATGGCAGAGGGAGACGAGTGTGGCTGCTCCAGTCCAAGGAGCTCCGCCCAAGGCCCACGGCAGCACACGGTGGCCCACCGGCACACGGCCCCCTCGGCTCTAATAGGGTCGGGGCACCACCGTGTGCGCCTCGAAAAGCCAGGGATTAGCGCCGGGCCCCTCGCCATGGTGGCCACTAGCAGCCGGTTCCCTTCAAATGGCCGACCATATGGGTCCTTCTAGATGCGGAGAATTTCAATACAATGCAATTCATCTCCTGAGGAAAAAAATATACTGTAAAGCTTTTAAAGCAGGATACAAACAAGCATAAAAACCGTGTGCCTATTACCAAGGCATTGTACTCGCGGGGTACCGGGGCCCATCTCCACCCCTCTCTCGTCCGAGCATTCTTAGCCAGTTAAGTGCTCTCATGGTGGAGCCTTCCCCTTAATGCACCTCTGCCCCTCACCCTGACTCCCCACCAACCCCCTCACCCCGAACGGCTTTGTGTCCAATTCCGGTCCTTTGCATGAACTGCTGCTGGCGGGTGACTAGGTGCAGATAGGGGTGGAGGGCTGGGGGACTCTTTCTTCCCTACCCCCGTTTGTCCATATGATTCTCCCATTACTGAGTGACAATCAGATGAGAGGCATCATGCCCATTGAAGGCCATACACTTGTAGCTAGACATTAGAATATTAGAATAGTTTGTGTTATGTCAGTCACAAAGAGGGTTGTTTTTGAAACTGCTGCAGTAAATTTACCACCACACCGGTCTTTTGAAAACTGTTCTGGAAATTCACACAGATTGGGTTGATGCATGGGCTGTTCTCAGAAAACCACTTTTCACATACCAGAGTTTATTATATAGTTTGTATCTAAATAAATAGTATAGTAAAGAGTTGCTATTTTAAATAATTAGACTACATATTCTGTAGTTCAAGTCTGATGAATAACTGAAAAACAAGATTGTTTGCACCCCTAGAAATTAGGAAGATCCTGTATGTGTGTGTGAGCGTGTGTGTGTGATCGCAGATCATTGATATCGTTCAATTGGCTTGCTTCTTTCTCTTTCAAAATGATTGAGACAGACCTCTTACCGCTCCCACCCCTTACCACTCAAACGCTGGCAAGTTTTTTGTTCGAGGTCACTTTCCTATTCCAGGTAGCTAACCACGTTTGACAGGTGTGCTAAGACTTGTGTGAATGTCTGTAAAGATCTTTCACCATAAACTATGCATCTTACCTAAAAGTTATAGAAGTAACAAATAACTTTGGATGACTGACATGTTATTCGCTGTCTACTGGGTTCACATAATACTAGTTTGGTTACAAGACTGCAACTACAGACAGCGACTCTCGGCTGTACCTGACTGACACCATATAAGCTTTCGAGAGACTTTTCCATGATAGTGAATGCAGTTATACCCTTGTCATTGTCTGCCAGGCAATTCCTGCTCTTGTAAACTTACAAAGGCCATTTGAGCCAGTGGTGTATTTGTATTTATTGAATGAGGTGTATTGGTGTTAATGATGTTTGATGAACTAATAACTACTGTGACTTTTCTATGTTGGTGAACTGAACACCTCAGTTCAGGAGATCCACAGACATCCACCCACTAACACAACTGATCAACAAATCATCAAGCTCTTGGTTTGTTAAGTCTGGTGTGTTAGTACCCACAAAGCCTACACTCCATGTCTCTCCAGGCTCAGGTAGAAAAACACTAGTTAAATGGTTTGTTTAATCATTCTCAAAACTGCAGCAGTAGTGACCCCTGCTGTCTACTGTTTGTTTTCACACTGTTTAATCAATGTATTTTATTACATTGGCTCAAAAAGGTTGACATAGGATTACCTACTGTACAACAAGCAGGTCTGTGTTGACATCAACAGGTATGTAAAATAGAAACAGAATGGACCCCAGAGGTTACAAATCCGCACCCATAGGCCGGGTATTTGGTAAGAGCATGGGCTGGATAATTTAGAATCATCCGTGGTTGATGTTGCTGAATGATGGTGATACAATAACCTAGTGGAATACTGTTAGTACCAAGAACACCCCTCATATACTACAAAACAATTTAGTGGAAAACTTTAGGAAATCTTAATTGATCAAATTAGTATGGTTACAACTTACAAATGTCTTTAAAATAACTAGCTAATAGCATACTTACCTAACTGTACATTATCCAATACAGTAACTAGCCTAATAGATGCAAAACATCTTAGGACCCTAGAGATCTGCAGCTGATCACACTACATGGAAAAAATGCTTTGCTTATTAAAATGTTTAACGAACAACCAATTGTAGCAGAAGGATAAGATATATCTATCTCTAAATCCCTTTAGTCAAGGTTACTCCAGAGTGATCTGCTTTGCTGCAGGATCCGGCTGAGCCTGAGGTCCAGCATCTCCAGTTCGCAGTCAACAGGACCTTTCTCCCATGTAAACCCCAACCGCCCTGCTCTTTTTCAACAGGGGTGTATTTACTAGGAACCAAACGGAAGCAAATGGGCAGGAACGGGGAGGGACTAACCTGAACTTGGCGTGTACTAATGAATACACCCCAGCATACTGTACCCAAGTTTTCCAGAAGCCTCAGAGAGAAGAGATGGGGCTGAGGGTATCCACCAACGCTTGCTAATCTGGAATTAATGGTGAAAACCTGCAGGGAACAGAGGACTGCATTGTGGGAGTTTCTGGCAGGTGCTTTGAAATGGCTGAAGGGGAAGAAAGGGACTACGAGGTAATCACTGCAGATTTGTTCCTCCTGGTTTCATCCCTCCCTATGAAGATTAGACCCGTACGCTCAAATGAGTCCTACCAGCAACCTGACACACAGACATGTTGCACATGGACTTGACAAGAGGAATAAAAGAGTCTTAGCTTTTGGCCTGTAGTGGTTAAAGTGAGACAATGTGAGAAATAATATCACTGACTGGGATAGCCCCATGGCATTGTGTCTAAGCCCCTCATGGTGTATTCATCAAATGCATTAAAGTAATCCCATTGCCAATAGCGTCTCCATAATGAGCTTACACAGAGGCTCTTTGGAGATTGAAACGAGCAAAACAACACCACAATTTGTCATGCTCAAAAATATAAATGATGTCAAAGAGAAGTAGAAGACCCGGGTTTGATCATGTTTCAACATCAAAGAAGACTAAAGCATGTCACCAACAAAGGACCAAATGAATGCAATCATATGAATACCCAAAAACATTGAAACTGTAAATGTAAACTCTTGGACTAACGAATGTTGTTGAATATGATATGTCGACAAACTGTCCACTCAATTGCAACAAAAATAAATCTGACCAGTGAGGATTTTTACTAAGTATAGCTACAGATGTAGAAATAACCGGCCAATATCTCCTGAAATGTAATTGATAGATGAAGGCTCTTTAAGATATTACTCTCCTGGGAAATTAGTGTCATATCTGAGCATAGCGATAGTCTGCTGTCACAAAAGATCTTTCGCTTTTTGCCTTGAAAAGGCCTTCCCATGACTCCCCTCAGGAACAGAGACGACACCCCACTGTTTAAGAGAGATGAAGCAAGCAGGATATCACACTAAACACACAGAGACCTCCTCAAAAGCTTGTTTGATTCAATTCTCCCAATTCTCCAAAAAATGGCTTGACAGGATTTCTAAATCGCTAACCACTGTTGAGGAGCTTGCGACTCAACTCCACTTTATTTCTCTTCCATAGCTTGTAGTTTAAAGAGGCAATCTGGGATTTGTACATCCATTCATGAAGAATCCTTTAAGGAAGAGGAACAGGCAGAATAAGGGTTGAGGAGGGACATATTTTAGTCGTTTCTTTTTGTTTTACTTCATGTGAAATAATACACTGCCTGCTAATTGAACCTTAGAATTGAGAGGGCCATACGTTTATGGTGAGGAATATACAGGGCTGAAGCACAATGACATGCTCTCCAAAGGAAGGGGATTTTGTACTAGTGACATTAACCCAACATCTAGCAAGCTGAAGAGGTTTGGGTCATTTGGCATTACGGCTAAGTTGGTTGACATTCGCAAGGTCCTGGGTTCAAGCCCCACTTCGGACTGCCTCCTGACTTCGCTACAGTATTGACAAATACAGTAGGCAATATATAAACTATTTCCCATACGTCATCTCCTTTAGTAAATTCTTATAGCATCCCACTGAAGAACATTGCTGCCACCTATTGTACAAATGTGTAATATTCTCCATGTTCTAAAACACAAAATAATGGTAAATCCAGCATCTGTTTGTATGCTTACCATTCCCCATGTTATGTCAGGGACTCCCTATCTCTTCCAGAAACAACCCCTAGCCTCTTATCCCCTAGCCTATCCACTTGACTAGTAGATCTGAAAATATTGGATAGGTATGGCCAAATGGCTCTAGGTATGGCAAACATTTAAACTGGTTTAGGCCTATCAGGGGAGAAAAATAGAGCTATTACCTATCCAAATCGAATTCTTTCAGATCTACACAAGGGGCTAGTGGTTGCTTCTGGACATGGTCCTCATGAATAGTCCCTTGATCTTGCATCATAAACCACCTTGATTCAAATACAATAACAACTTACCACCAGCAATTTTTTTTATTGAGAACATTGGGCTTCATGGAATTAGACTATTGAGACACAAAATAAGTATAGGCTATTCAACAATATATTAAAAATACCACACAACCTACTTACAGATAGCCGTTTTAACGTACTGTATATTCATATCGCAGGTAGATGACACCTTAATTGAGGAGAACGTGCTTGTGGTAATGACTGGAGTGGAACCGTTCTGACCATTATTATGAGCCATTTTCCCCTAAGCAGCCTCCACTGATTCATCATTTTTTAAATATTAATAATTTAATTATTTGATATAAATAATTTTAATGTTTGATATAAGAAGGAAATATTTATATAAAACATTTTACAGCTCTTAGGGCAACATATCCATTGTTTTTGTCAAAATTACACAAGCTCAGGAAATTTGGTTGTGAATCATTGATGGACAACAATATTCTATGCTTGTCACTTATTTTCAAGCAGATTTAGCAGACTATGCCAGGTTTTCCTCAAACCTTTTACCTCTCCTTTGCTCCTTTCATATTTCTTTTGATCATAGTATACTCCCAAGCCCCTGCCGGTAACAAGCATACCCATAACATGGTGCTGCCGCCACAATACTCATATTATTCAAAATTATTCACACCTGTAATGACTGCCAATGGTGCTTCCACCAAGTTCCCCTATGCACCCCAACAACGACGTGGTTAAGTTCTTGGACACACCACTGTCCTCAGGCTCTTAAACAGGAGCTCTGACACCAACGGCTACAGTGCAGAGATTGAAGGATTTATCAGATGGTGTAATGAACATCACCTATAACTGAATGTGGAGAAAAAAAACAGAGGATGTGGGGGAAAAAACTGAGGAGATGATCCTTGACCCTAAGTCCATTGGGGACCACAGCCCCATAGTGGTACATGGAGAGAACGTTGAGCAACACCATAGTACCCTCCAAGCTCATCATCAAGCTGGAGGCCCTGGGTCTCAACCCCTCACTGTGCAACTGGGTCCTGGACTTTCTGACGGGCCACCCCAGGTGGTGAAGGTAGGAAACAACATCTCCACTTCACTGACACTCAACACTGGGGCCCCACAAGGGTGTGTGCTCAGCCCTCTCCTGTACTCTCTGTTCACCCACGATTGCATGGCCATGCATGCCTCCAACTCAATCATCAAGTTTTCAGACGACACAACAGTAGTGGGCTTGATCACAGCAGTGGAGAAGGTGGAAAGTTAAGTTCCTGGGCATACACATCACAGACAAACTGAAATGGTCCACCCACACAGACAGTGTGGTGAAGAATCCGCAACAGTGCCTCTTCAACCTCAGGAGGCTGAAGAAATCTCTAAACCCTGACACACTTTTACAGATGCACAATTGAGAGCATCCTGTCAGGTTGTATCACAGCCTGGTACGGCAACTGCACAGCCCTCAACCACAAGGCTCTCCAGAGGGTGGTGCAGTATGCACAACGCATCACCGGGTGCAAACTACCTGCCCTCCATGACACCTACAGCACTCGATGTCACAGGCAGGCCAAAAAGATCATCAGGGACAACAATCACCTGAGCCACTGCCTGTTCACACCACTATCATCCAGAAGGCGAGGTCAGTACAGGTGCATCAAAACTGGGACCGAGAGATTGAGAAACAGCTTCCATCTCAAGTCCATCAGACTGCTGAATAGCAATCACTAACTCAGAGAGGCTGCTTCCCACATTGAGACCCAATCACTGGACACTTTAATAAATGGATCACTAGTCACGTTAAACAATGTCACTTTAATAATGTTTACATATCTTACATTACTCATATCACATGTATTTTATACCATCTACTGCACCTTGCCTATGCCGCTCGGCTATCGCTCATCCATATATTTATATGTACATATTCTCATTCACCCCTTTAGATTTGTGTGTATTAGGTAGTTGTTGGGGAATTGTTAGATTACTTGTTAGATGTGTGTATTAGGTAGTTGTTGGGAATTGTTTGATTATTTGTTAGATATTAATGCACTGCTGGAACTAGACGCACAAGCATTTCCACTACACTCACATTAACATCTGCTAACCATGTGTATGTGACCAATAAAATATGATTTGACTTGATTTGAAGTGAACTCATAAGTACCTGGGGGTCCACATTGACAGTGGGCTGTGATGGCACACCCATGTGGAGAGCATGTGCCACAGGAGGTTGGTGGCACCTTAAATGGGGAGAGCGGAATGGTATCAAATACATCAAACACATGTTTTCTAGGTGTTTGATACCATTTCATTTTCTCCGTTCCGGCAATTATGATACATTCTCCCCTCAGCAGCCTCCACTGGCGTGTGCTCATGCATACGACAGCTTGTGCACTTATTGCATTGACTCAGGGTCTATGGAGTCAACCAGAAGATAATGCTCCTCTTGTATAGATCCACCATTGAGTCAATCACGGCATTGTTACATGGATGGGTAACCTGACAGTGCAGCTCAATGCCCAAATCTTGAGACTGACGAAGACATCAGGGAAGATTATAGGCATGACACTTTTCAGACAGGCCAGAAAGGTAATATCGGACCCCACACATGCATTGAACACAGAGTTCCAGCTGATGCCATCAAGGAGGCATTACAGGGTTCCTATATGCAGGCTGAACAGATAAACATTAGTTTGCACCACTGTCAATAAAACTGCTTAACAGCAGGGGGATCCTTAGTAAAAATTAAATACATACTGTACAGTCACAGGACAGTTTATAAGGTACACGACCCCATTCCCGAAAATGGATCGCTATATAATGCAGGCAGACAGGCATCGAGGCATTCAGTTACTGTTCGATTGAAAGCTAGTATGGATCCAGTATATCAGAGACGGCAACCCTCCTGGGCTTTTCACGCATGACTGTCTAGGGTTTACCGAGAATGGTGAGACAAACAAAAAACATCCAGTCAGCCTTAGTCCTGTGGGCGAAAAACATTGTTGATGAGAGCAGTCGAAGGAGAATGTCAAGAATCGTGGAAGCTAACAGGCAGCTCTCACAAATAATGGCACAGTTTAACAGTGGTGTGCAGAACAACATCGCAGAACGCATAACTCATCAATCCTTGTCACGGATGGGCTTTTGCCACAGACGACCACACCGGCTCCACTCCTACCAGCTCAAAACAAGAAGAAGCTCAGGCGGGTACGCGGCCACCAACACTCGACAATTAAGGAATGGAAAAACATTGCCTGGAACATGACAGCGAGTTCAGTTTACTTGAGTGGCCTACGCAGTCTCCAGACCTCAACCCAATAGAGCATCTTTGGGATGAGATGGAACGGGCTGTTCGCAACTTGAATGTAACGCCGTCCAATCTGCAGCAACTGTGTGATGCCATTGCGTCAGCATGGACCAACATCCCTGTGGAACGTTTACGACACCTTTTAAAATGCCACAACTAATTCAGGTTGTTCTGGTGGCAAGATTGGTGTACTTAATAAACTGGCTGTTTTTTCACCTAGTCAGTCCAGGGATTCAAACCAGCAACCTTTCTGTTACTGGCCCAAAGCTCTTTACCTCTAGGCTACCTGCCGACAGACATGTACTTAACCTTTTGTGTGGGGAGGGAGGTGAATGATGGGGTGTTATTCTCAGTTGATTCTATAATTGTATGTATTTATGTGGAAGCAGCAGCACTTTCTATTGTCCAAGGCAAATATCATATTAACTATGGGGTGATATGACAGTACTTAATCAAGACACGTATGTATTTTTTTTAAAATTAATTTTGAAAATGTTTTATAATTTTTCTTTCACTTTAGAAATTTGCAGTAGGTTGTATAAATATATATAAATATATATAAATATATATTTAAATAAATAAATAAATAAAATATATAGTTGCGTACAGCAGGTCAGCCACCGGGGGAGACTCGGTGGCCTGGTGACAGATGAAGTATACATCGAGGCGATGGCGCCCTCTGCTGGACATGCCAGGACTCGACGGGATCTCCGGCTGGGGCTGATTGGGGATTGGTGAGTAATCAAGGGCTGATTGCTCACCAGCTGTACAAGTCCCATAAAGCTGCCAGAAGTGCAGCATACTTGGGAGAGACTGGGGGAGGAAAGGACTTCCGAAAAGTTGGGGACGGTACCAGAGGTAACAGGAGGGAGTTCAGTTTTGATCACCACAGGATACAGTACGACCCGGAGCCCAGAAGACGGTTTCCCGGAGAGGGTCTCTTGGCGAGACCTATTCTTTTGAACTATTATTTTAATAAACACCTTTGAAACTGAGATAATCCTACTCTGTCAGTGTCTGATCTGTGTAAACATTGACCCAACCCCCTGGTCTGCCATATATACATATATACACAGTTGGAGTCATTCAAACTAGTTTTTCAACCACTCCACACATTTCTTGTTAACAAATATAGTTTTGGCAAGTTGGTTAGGACATTTACTTTGTGAATGACAAGTCATTTCCCCAACAATTGTTAACAGACAGATTATTTCACTATATCACAATTCCAGTGGGTCAGAAGTTTACATACACTAAGTTGATTGTGCCTTTAAACAGCTTGGAAAATTCCAGAAAATGACGACATGGCTTTAGAAGCTTCTGATAGGCTAAATTACACTTTAATCAATTGGAAGTGTACCTGTGGATGTATTTCAAGGCCTACCTTCAAACTCAGTGCCTCTTTGCTTGACATCATGGGAAAATCAAAAGAAATCAGCCAAGACCTCAAAAAAAATGTGTAGGCCTCCACAAGTTTGGTTCATCCTTGTGAGCAATTTCGAAATGCCTGAAGGTGCCACATTCATCTGTACAAACAATAGTACGCAAGTATAAACACCATGGGACCACGCAACCATCATGCCACTAAGGTAGGAGAAACGTTCTATCTCCTTGAGATGAACGTGCTTTGGTGCGACAAGTGCAAATCAATCCCAGAACAACAGCAAATTACCTTGTGAAGATGCTGGAGGAAGCAGGTACAAAAGTATCAATATCCACAGTAAAACGAGTCCTATATCAACAATCTGAAAGGCCGCTCAGCAAGGAAGAAGCCACTGCTCCAAAACCACCACAAAAAAGCCAGACTACGGTTGCAACTGCCCATGGGTACAAAGACCATACATTTTGGAGAAATGTCTTCTGGACTGTTTGGTCATAATGACCATTGTTTGGAGGAAAAAGGGGGAGGTTTGCAAGCTGGAGAACACCATCCCAACCGTGAAGCATGGGGTGGCAGCATCATGTTGTTGGGGTGCTTTGCTGCAGGAGGGACTGGTGCACTTCACAAAATAGATGGCATAATGAGGTAGGAAAATGATGTGGCTATATTGAAGCAAGATATCAAGACATCAGTCAGGAAGTTAAAGCTTGGTCGCAAATGGGTCTTCCAAATGGACAACGACCCCAAGCATACTTCCAAAGTTGTGGCAAAATAGCTTAAGGACAACAAAGTCAAGGTATTGGCGTGGCTATCACAAAGCCTTGACCTCAATCCTATAGAATATTTGTGGGCAGAACTGAAAAGTGTGTGCGAGCAAGGAGGCATATAAACTTGACTCAGTTACACCAGCTCTGTCAGGAGGAATGGGACAAAATTCACCCAACTCATTGTGGGAAGCTTATGGAAGGCTACCTGAAACGTTTGACCCAAGTTAAACAATTTAAAGGCAATGCTACCAAATACAAATTGAGTGTATGAAAACTGACCCACTGGGAATGTGATGAAATAAATAAAAGCTGAAATAAATCATTCTCTACTAATATTCTGACATTTCACATGCTAAAAATAAAGCGTTGATCCTAACTGATCTAAGACAGGGATATTATTTTAGATTAAATGTCAGGAATTGTGAAAACTGAGGTTAAATGTATTTCGCTATGGTGTATGTAAACTTCAGACTCCAACTGTATTTATTCAAAAAATGTTTTTGCCGACATCAATAATACGTATATTATCAATATACTTTTCTACATCGGAAATATTTTTTATAGATATTCTTCCTATTTTTGATTTCAATAAAAAATGCATATGATGATTTCAATTTTGGATATATAAAAAAAAAAATTTTTAGCATCCCGGAGTTGCCTCACTGTTCACAGTTGACGTTAAGACTGGTGTTTTGCAGGTACTATTTAATGAAGCTAAGAGTTGAGGACTTGTGAGGCGACTGTTTCTCAAACTAGAAACTCTTATGTACTTGTCCTCTTGCTCAGTTGTGCACCGGGGCCTCCCACTCTTTCTATTCTGGTTAGAGACAGTTTGCGCTGTTCTGTGAAGGGAGTAGTACACAGCGTTGTATGAGATCTTCAGTTTCTTGGCAATTTCTCGCATGGAATAGCCTTCATTTATCAGAACAAGAATAGACTGATGAGTTTCAGAAGAAAGTTATTTGTTTCTGGCCATTTTGAGCCTGTAATCGAACCCACAAATACGGATGCTCCAGATACTCAACCAGTCTAAGAAGATCAGTTTTATTGCTTCTGTAATCAGCACAACAGTTTTCAGCTGTGCTAACAATTGCAAAAGGTTTTTCTAATGATCAATTCGCCTTTTAAAATAATAAACTTGGATTAGCTTACACAACGTGCCATTGGAACACAGGAGTGATGGTTGCTGATAATAGGCCTCTGTACACCTATGTAAATATTCCAAATAAAATATGCCATTTACAACATTAACAATGTCTACACTGTATTTCTGATCAATTTGATGTTATTTTAATGGACAAAAAAAAAAAAAAAAAAAAAAAAATTGCTTTTCTTTAAAAAACGACATTTAAGTGACCCCAAACTTTTGATTGGTATTGTATATTTTTAAATGATTGATATCATAAATATATTGATATAAAAAATTCCAATTAAAAAATAAATATATGTTAAAACACCTTTCCATTGCGTACAAGGCTACTCATACCCTAACCCATTCATAGATGCTGTCTACATCTAGATGCATCACTTGAGGTACGGTTCTGGAAACATGAGGAATGTATTTTTCATATCATTGCGAAATAATAATAAAAAAAAGGTTAAATGTCTACACACCTTTATAGTGTTCCTACATGGCCATATTTCCATGTTACAGTGCTTCTTCACGGAAAACAGATGAAAACAGACACCTGTATTAATCAGCTGGAAGACGGACGCCAAAAATGTGTTGGCACTGAAAAATACTGTTGACTGCAACTGTGTTAAAACTGGTTAAAATACTGTACAGTAAGAGTATATTTTTAATTTGTGAAATTATTCTGTGATATGAAAGTTCAGGGCTTTATGTTTCTAGGACCGTACCGCAATCGATTCACGTTTAGATAGAGAGCTTTCAGTACTAGATTCATTCTCTGATCCTTTGAATGGGTGAACATGTCAGTTCTTGCTGCAAGAGCTCTGATAACTTCCGGAGGATGTCCTCCAACCTATCATAATTACTGTGAAAGTCTATGGCAGGGGGTGAGAACCATGAGCCTCCTAGGTTTTGTATTGAAGTCAATGTAATCAGAGTAGTACGGAAGCTAGCTGTCCTCTGGCTACACCCTGGTGCTACTCTACAGAGTGCTGTTAAGGCTAGTGTAGACCTTCCTTGCAAAACAGTGTATTTGAATCAATTATTTGGTGACGTGAATATATTTAGTATAGTTTTGTCAGTGATTCTTTGCTGATAGGAATACGATTCAAAGAAATAGAAAGGTACTGTATGGGGATTTGTCTGACCTGTATATTTGTCTGACCTGTATGAGGTGTCAATGTAACAGTTTAGCTTCCGTCCCGCTCCTCGCCCCTACCTGGGCTCGAACCAGGGACCCTCTGCACACATCAACAACTGCCTCCCACGAAGCATTGTTACCCATCGCTCCACAAAAGCCGCAGCCCTTGCAGGGCAAGGGGAATAACTACTTCAAGGTCTCAGAGCAAGTGACCTCACTGATTGAAGCGCTATTAGCACGCACCCCGCTAACCATTTCACATCGGTTACACTCCGCCCCCTTTTGACCTTCTCCTTTTCCGCAGCAACCAGTGATCCGGGTCAACAGCATCAATGTAACAGTTTAGCTTCCGTCCCTCTCCTCGCCCTTACCTGGGCTCAAACCAGGGACCCAATGCACACACCAACAACTGCCTTCCATGAAGCATCATTACCCATCACTCCGCCCTTGCATGCGGCCCAAGGGGAACAACCACTTCAAGGTCTCAGAGAGTGACGTCACCGATTGAAACGCTATTAGCGCGCACCCCGCTAACTAGCCAGCCATTTCACATCGGTTACATCAAGGTAGGGTGAATGTAGGCTAGGGAAAGTGCAGTCTATCAAGAGTGATTATTTGCTGATAGGAGTATGATTAAAATAAAAAAAATCAAGAATGGGGATTTGTCTGACCTGTATGAGGTATCGGTATGATTTAAAAAAAAGTCAAGCATGGGTATTTGTCTGACCCTTATGAGGTGTCGAGGTGGGTTTGAAGTAGGCTAGAGAAAGTGCAGTCTATCCAGGAAGCAGATTCATTATGATAGGGTGTATCTTTATCATGAAGAGGGACTGAGCATTGCATTTGGTTTCGACTGGGGGCACAAGAGGTAACATGTTTTAGCCTGAGGAAAAGGGCTCCTCTCAATAGGGTGATAACAGTGCCGTTAAGTATAAAGATTGAGCATTTTAAGAGGAAGGTTTCTGGTGTGTGTGAGGCCAGACTGCTTAGCCACAATGAAGATTGAGTGAAGGAAGAGAGCATGGCTGTGTTGTTGTACTTTAAGTTGGAGGTTCTCCCTGATAGGGTGTTAGAATATTGTAGCTACCCGGTTAGAGCCTTCGTACCTACAGCATTAACAGTGGTTTCTCGGCCAGAAGTTTGGTCATGCAACGTCAGTGTGTAAGGCAGGAGCAACTGAGATGTGTTAGATGTGGGGGTTTTCATTTAACGGAAACACGTCTGGAGGACAAGGCCCACCAGTGTAGCAATTGTGGAGGTAGTCATGAAGCAAGGTCTACAGAATGCATGGAAAAAGTGAAACAGATAGCTAAAGTCAGAGTAGGACAGGGTGTTACATATGCAAAAGCAGTGAGAAGGGTTGACGGTAGAGAATGCGCCCTCAGCCTCTGTTACAGAAGGGCAAAGGGCAACAGTGAGTTTTCCCATTTCAGCGTGTGGACCTCAGAAACTGTGCGTTGACAAATAGCTTAATCGCGATGGTCGTGAACTGTGCAAGTAGAACACACCTAGTCATTCAATGGTTTTTCTTAATTTCTTACTATTTTCTACATTGTAGAATAATAGTGAAGACATCAAAACTATGAAATAACACATATGGAATAATGTAGTAACCAAAAAAGTGTTAAACAAATCAAAATATATTTTAGATTCTTCAAAGTAGCCACCAGTCACCTGCCTTGATGACAGCTTTGCACACTATTTCTGGGGTCCCACTATCACTTGACTCGTATGGAGAAGGGGAAAAAGGAGCTACGTTTATCTGTGTCATTGATGTTTGATGAGCATTTAACACCCTATGTAAAGTTGGGATTTATAAGATACGCTGTAAGAGCGTTCATGCAAAACCCGATGCAATGCAAGAAGTGTAAAAAGTTTGGCCATGTGTCAAGTGTTTGCAGACTGAAGGAATATGTTAGTGAGGAGTCTGAATGTAAAATGTTGCCACTGTGGTGGGGATCATATTTCCTGATATTCCCTGAGTGCCATGTTAGGGTGAAAGAGGTTGAGTTGTCAAGGATCAGGGCTGTACAACAAATCTCCTATTTGGAGGTTGTGAAGAGCGTTGAAGGAGCAAGAGGCCACAGTTCTGAAGAACATATGGTGGTGGATGCACCACAACTAGTTGCAATTGTTTTTCTTCAATCAAGTGATCTGGATACACTTATTGTGAAAAAGGTTGATTTTGTAACATTTATAGCCACCGTTATTAATTATACTGCACACGTGTCCAAGAAGTCAAAGAAGCTGGACTTAATTATATATGCACCAGAGAAGTTTTGGGCCTCCAAGACTTAACAGCAGGGTCGGGACAAGGTAAAATGTCCAGTGAACAGGTCAGGGTTCCATAGCTGCAGGCAGAATAGTTCAAACTGGAGCAGCAGCATGACCAGGTGGACTGGGGACAGCCAGGAGTCATCAGGCCAGGTAGTCCTGAGACATGTTCCTAGGGCTCAGGTCCTCCGGTTGGGGAAGGAGAGCATACTTAAATTCACACAGGACACCAGATAAGACAGGAGAATTTCACCAAAAACTTTATAACAGACTGACCCTAGCCCCATGGCACATAAACTATTGCAGCATAGATACTGGAATCAGAGACGGGGGGACACTGTAGCCTCATCCTAAATACCCCCGGACAAGGCCAACCATGCAGGATATAACCCTACCCACTTTGAAGAAGCACAGCCCCCACACCACTAGAAAGGATATCAGACCACCAACTTACTACCCTGAGACAAGGCTGAGTATAAGCCAAATAGATCTCCACACACGAGTCAGAGGGGGCGCAAAACCGGACAGGAAGATCACGTCATTGACTCAACCCACTCAAGTGACACACCCCTTCTAGGGACAGGATGAAAGAGCCCTACTAAGCCAGAGACTCAACCCCCGTAATAGGGTCAGA
Organism: Oncorhynchus mykiss; assembly: GCF_057628025.1. Taxonomy (NCBI): domain Eukaryota; kingdom Metazoa; phylum Chordata; class Actinopteri; order Salmoniformes; family Salmonidae; genus Oncorhynchus; species Oncorhynchus mykiss. The sequence continues at coordinate 44,373,910 of NC_143033.1, read as the reverse complement.
GGCAGAGAATCCCAGTGAAGAGAGGGGAGACGGCCAGGCAGAGACAGTAAGGGCGGTTCGTTGCTCCAGTGCCTTGCCGTTCACCTTCGCACCCCTGGACCAGACTACACTCAATCATAGGACTTAGACTTAAGTCTCAATCTATTGCCAGAGGGCTGAGGACACACAACTGAGGAGGCGCTGTTATGAGAGTGTGGAGGAGGTGTTGTTGCCAATACTCACAGCCTGTGTTCTGCCCGTCAGGAAGTCCGGCATCCAGTTGCAGAGGGTGGTGTCCAGATCTAGGGCTCTGAACTTGGTGTTGAGCTTGGAGGGAACAATAGTGTTGAATGCTGAACTGCAGTCAATAAACAGCATTCTCACATAGGTGTTCTTGTCCAAATGTGGAGATGATTGTGGACTACAGGAAAAGGTGGACCGAGCACGCCCCCATTCTAATCGACGGGGCTGAAGTGGAGCAGGTTGAGAGCTTCAAGTTCCTTGGTGTCCACATCAATAACAAACTAGAATGGTCCAAACACACCAAGACAGTTGTGAAGAGGGCACGACAAAGCCTATTCCCCCTCAGGAAACTAAAAAGATTTGGCATCGGTCCTCAGATCCTCAAAAGGTTCTACAGCTGCAACATCGAGAGCATCCTGACTGGTTGCATCACTGCCTGCTACGGCAATTGTTCGGCCTGCGGCCGCAAGGCACTTCAGCGGGTAGTGCATACGGCCCAGTACATCACTGGGACTAAGCTGCCTGCCACCCAGTCATAGGCTGTTCTCTCTACTACCGCATGTCAAGCGGTGCCGGAGTGCCAAGTCTAGGACAAAAAGGCTTCTCAACAGTTTACCCCCAAGCCATAAGACTCCTGAACAGGTAACCAAATGGCTACCCAGACTATTTGCATTGTGTGCCTCCCCAATCCCTCTTTTACACTACTGCTACTCTGTTTATCATATATTATTTTACACTACTGCTACTCTCTGTTTATCATATATGCATAGTCACTTTGACCATATCTACATGTACATACTACCTCAATCAGCCTGACTAACCAGTTTCCTGTATGTAGCCTTGTTACTGTAAATAGCATCGCTACTGTTATTTTTCACTGTCTTTAATGTTGTTTTTATTTCTGGACTTAACAATTGTTTATTTTTTTGTATTTCACCTTTATTTAACCAGGTAGGCTAGTTTGAGAACAAGTTCTCATTTACACTTGCAACCTGGCCAAAATAAAGCAAAGCAGTTCAACACATACACAGGTACACATGGAACAAACAAACAGACTTTTTCTACTGTATTATTGACTATATACAGTGTGTGCAAATGAGGTAAGATAAGGGAGGTATGGCAATAAATAGGCCATGGTGGCAAAGTAATTACAATATACCAATTAAACACTGGAGTGATAAATGTGCAGAAGATGAATGTGCAAGTAGAGATGCTGGGGTCCAAAGGGGCAAGATAAATAAATACAGTATGGGGATGAGGTAGTTGGAAGGGCTATTTACAGATGGGCTATGTTGAGGTGCAGTGATCTGTGAGCTGCTCTGTCAGCTGGTGCTTAAATCTAGTGAGGGAGATGAGTCTCCAGCTTCAGTGATTGTTGCAGTTCGTTCCAGTCATTGGCAGCAGAGAACTGGTTGTCGGCCAAAGGAGGAATTGGCTTTGGGGGTGACCTGTGAGATATACCTGCTGGAGGGCGTGCTACGGGTGGGTGCTGCTATGTGAGCTGAGATAGGGTCGAGCTTTACCTAGCAAAGACTTGTAGATGACCTGGAGCCAGTGGGTTTTGGCGATGAGTATGAAGCGAGGACCAGCCAACGAGAGCGTACAGGTCGCAGTGGTGGGTAGTATATGGGGCTTTGGTGACAAAACAGATGGCACTGTGATAGACTGCATCCAATTTGTTGAGTAGAGTGTTGGAGGCTATTTTGTAGATGACATTGCCAAAGTCGAGGATCGGTAGGATGGTCAGTTTTACGAGGGTATGTTTGGCAGCATGAGTGAAGGATGCTTTTTTGCAAAATAGGAAGCTGATTCTAGATTTAATTTTGGATCAGTGAGTCTGGAAGGAGAGTTTACAGTCTAGCCAGACACCTAGGTATTTGGAGTTGTCCACGTATTCTAAGTCAGAACCGTCCAGAGTAGTGATGCTGGATGGGCGGGCAGGTGCAGGCAGCAATCGGTTGAAGCGCATGCATTTAGTTTTACTTGCATTTAAGAGCAGTTGGAGGGCAAGGAAGGAGAAGTTAGTTAACAGTGTCCAAAGAAGGGCCAGAGGTATACAGAATGTTGTCATCTGCATAGAGGTGGATCAGAGAATCACCAGCAGCAAGAGCGACATCATTGATGAACACAGAAGAGAGTCGGCCCAAAAAATGAACCCTGTGGCACCCCCATAGAGACTGCCAGAAGTCCAGACAACAGGCCCTCCGATTTGACACACTGAACTCTATCAGAGAAGTAGTTGGTGAACCAGGCGAGGCAGTCATTTGAGAAACCAAGGCTGTTGAGTCTGCTGATAAGAATGTGATGATTCACAGAGTCGAAGCCTTGGCCAGGTCGATGAAAATGGCTGAACAGTAATGTCTCTTATCAATGGCGGTTATGATATAATTTAGGACCTTGAGCGTGGCTGAGGTGCACCCATGACCAGCTCTGAAACCAGATTGCATAGCAGAGAAGGTACGGTGGGATTTGAAATGGTTGGTAATCTGTTTGTTAACTTGGCTTTAGAAGACCACAGAACGGCAGGGTAGGATAAATATAGGTCTGTAGCAGTTTGGGTCTAGAATGTCTCCACCTTTGAAGAGGGGGGATGATTGTGGTTGCTTTCCAATCTTTGGGAATCTCAGATGATACGAAAGAGAGATTGAACAGGCTAGTAGTAAGGGTTGCACCAATTTTGGCAGATAATTTTAGAACGAGAGGGTCCAGATTGTCTAGCCCGGCTGATTTGTAGGGGTCCAGAATTTGCAGCTCTTTCAGAACATCAGCTATCTGGATTTGGGTGAAGGAGAAATGGGGGAGGCTTGGGCGATGTTACGAATCCCTTTTGGCCCGACAGTCTAGGGGGGGATGGTAATGAGACCGGTAACATAACTCAAGCAAATTATAATAGTGACAAAGCAAAAGTGTGAACGAAATAACCAGGACAACTGAAATCTACCGTCAAACTCAAGGTTTATTTGAAAACACACGGTAATGGGGGGAAGCAGGAAAAGGGGCTGAGCTGGACCCAAGAAAATAAACAATAAGTATTCAAAAACACCCCTAAGCTAGACTAGCCTACTTTAACAACAGCTAACTAACTAACAATACAGTGGGTGGTCCGCCCAGTTCTAACTAGTGTATTTAACAAAGTCTACCTACGGGTAGTGTATGCCCATGGGCGACTTGTCTTGGTTTCCCCTTTTCCCACCAGCAAACAAACACCATAACCAAAACTCACAGGTGATGACAAAGTGCTATGGAGGTGCTCAAACAAAAGAGAGGTTAATACACAAAGAGCGAGTGAAACACAGAGACCTACAGACATGGCATTTACAGAGAGATTGAGCTTTAGAGCATACTACTGACAGGGTTTTTAAACCAAGGGAAAGGAACTGTGATTGGGTAGGAAACAGGACGAGGTGTGTCTCCTGATTGATGATTGGATTGGTGACTGATTGGGGAGTGATGATTTTCACCTGTGAGGGGAGAAGGAGAGAAAACAACACAGTATACATACACACACAGACACAGGATACCTGTATCCGTAACAGGCGAGTTGCTGTGTGGGGTGCAGGGCAGTTGACCGGGGTAGGGTTAGCCAGGTGGAAAGCATGGCCAGCCGTAGAAAAATGCTTTTTGAAATTCTCAATTATAGTGAATTTATCAGTGGTGACAATGTTTCCTAGACTCAGTGCAGTGGGCAGCTAGGAGGAGTTGCTCTTATTCTCCATGGACTTTACAGTGTCCCAGAACGTTTTGGAGTTTGTGCAACAGGATGCAAATTTCTGTTTGAAAAAGCTAGCCTTAGCTTTCCTAACTCCCTTTGCATATTGGTTCCTAGCTTCCCTGAAAAGTTACATATCACGGGGGCTATTCGATGCTAATGCAGTACACCACAGGATGTTTTTGTGCTGGTCAAGGGCAGTCAGATCTGGAGTGAACCAAGGGCTATATCTGTTCCCGGTTCTAAATTTTTTGAATGGGGCATGCTTATTTAAGATGGTGAGGAAGGCAATTTTAAAGAATAACCAAACATCCTCTACTGACGGGTTGAGGTCAATATCCTTCCAGGATACCCGGGCCAGGTCGATTTGAAAGGCCTGCTCGCTGAAGTGTTTTAGGGAGCATTTGACAGTGAGGAGGGGTGGTCGTTTGACCACAGACCCATTACAGATGCAGGCAATGATCGCTGAGATCTTGGTTGAAAAATGCAGAGGTGTATTTGGAGAGCAAGTTGGTTAGGATGATATCTATGAGGGTGCCCGTGTTTATGGATTTGGATTGTACCTGGTAGGCTCATTGATACTTTGTGTGAGATTGAGGGCATCAAGCTTAGATTGTAGGATGGCTGGGGTGTTAAGCATGTCCCAGTTTAGGTCACCAAGCAGCATGAGCTCTGAAGAAAGATGGGAGGCAATCAATTCACATATGGTGTCCAGGGCACAGCTGGGGGCAGAGGGAGGTCTATAGCAAGCAGCAATGGTGAGAGACTTGTTCCTGGAAAGGTGGATTTTTTAAAGTAGAAGCTCAAATTGTTTTGGTACAGACCTGGATAGTAAGACAGAACTCTGCAGGCTATCTCTGCAGTAGATTGCAACTTCGCCCCCTTTGGCAGTTCAATCTTGTCGGAAAATGTTATAGTTAGGGATGGAAATTTCAGGGTTTTTGGTGGTCTTCCTAAGCCAGGATTCAGACACGGGTAGGACATCCGGGTGTGCTAAAGCAGTGAATAAAACAAACTTAGGGAGGAGGCTTCTAATGTTAACATGCATAAATCCAAGACTTTTACAGTTACAGAAGTCAACAAATGAGACCACCTGGTGAATATGAGGGGAGCTAGGCACTGCAGGGCCTGGATTAACCTCAACATAACCAGAGGAACAGAGAAGGAGTAGGATAAGGGTACGGCTAAAGGCTATAAGAACTGGTCGTCTAGTACGTAAAACAGAGAGTAAAAGGAGCAGGTTTCTGGGCGCGATAGAATAAATTCAAGGCATATTGTACAGACAAAGGTATGGTAGGATGTGAATACATTGGAGGTAAACCTAGGCATTGTGTGATGATGAGAGAGATATAGTCTCTAGAGACATTTAAACCAGCTGATGTCACCGCATGTGTGGGAGGTGGAACTAAAGGGTTGGCTAAGGTATATTGAGCAGGGCTAGAGGCTCTACAGTGAAGTAAGACAATCACTAACCAGAACAGCAATGGACAAGGCATATTGACATTAGGGAGAGGCATGCGTAGCCTAGTTGTCATAGGAGTCCAGTGAGTAGTTAGGCTGGCTGGATACACAGTGATTCAGACAGTTAGCAGGCCGGGGCTAGCAAGTTAGCAGAAGAGCCTTAGAGGGACGTCGCGATGGAGAATATATGTTATAGCCTCAACGTACGGTTACGTCGAATAGATAAGTCGTGATGGAGTAGTAGGGTTCTGTGTAGCAAAGGGGTTCAGTTCAATTGGCAAAATAGGTATAGTGGCCCAAGAAATTGGCCGATGGATCTCTTTAGCTAACAGTCCAATATGCTCTAGGCAGCTAGTGGACGGGCATCCAGGGGACGTCGCGACGTAGGAGCCGGTTGAATAACCCCCTCGGGCAGATTACATCAGTAGTCCAGTCATGAAGGAGCTCCGTACCGGCAGTAAAAGGGGTCCGGGCCAATTGTCAAAATAGGTATTGTAGACCCGGAGTGGCTGATGGACCTCTTCAGCTAGCCGGGAGATGGGCCTAGCATGGGCTAGCTGCGATGATCCAGGTGAAAAGGTTCAGAGCTTGCGATAGGACTCCGGGGATATGGAGAGAAATAGGTCCGCTATGCTCTGGTTTGAATCTCGTTGTGCAAATTGGTGAGAGTTTTCCGAGCTAAAGGTTAGCTGACGACCACTAGCAGTGGTAAGTAACTAGTAACTAGTTAGCTGGCTAGCTTCTGTTGGGGGATTCCGGTTCTGAAGTAAAGAGAAATACTTTAGAAAAATGCAGATCCACACCACATTGGGTGAGGTGGGTTGCAGGAGAGTATTTTGAAGTTGAGGTTTAGAAAAATATTAAAAAGAAAGAAGAAAAATAAAATAAAATAAAAATATAGATATACATGGGACAGGACGAGGACAAAGAAGTCTGACTGCTACGCCATCTTGGGAGTGATGTAGTTGTTCACCTAATACTTTTTTTGCTCTGTTAGTTAGAGCCTGTAAGTAAGTATTTCACTGTATTCGGCGCACATGACAAATAAACTTTGATTTGATTTTGTTGGAGCGGTATGCAAATTGCAGTAGGTCCAGTGTGCCTGGCCTGCAGGCCTTGATGTGGGCCATGACTAGCCACTCAAAGCATTTTATGATGACCAGGGTTAGTGTGACGGGGTGATAGTCATTTGGGAATGTCACTTTGTTTTTCTTGGGCCCTGGCACGATGGTGGTCTCCTTGAAGTAGGTGGGGACTACAGCATGGGACAGGGACAGGTTGAAGATGTCCAAGAAGACGACCACCAGCTGGTCAGCACACACTCTGAGGACCTTGCCAGGGATTCCATCTGGGCCGGCGGCTTCGTGAGTATTCAGTCCTTTGAGAGTTTTCCTCACAGCATCCTTGGAGAGCGATTAGTACCTGTTTGTCCAGAGCAGCGAGTCTTCCTGGATGGCTCAGTATTGTCTGACTTGAAGCGAGCATTGCTCGTCTGGGAGAGAGGCTTGTATTAGATTTTTTATTTACCTTTCTGTTTAACCAAGGGATCCCATTGAGACCAGGTTCTCATTTTCAATGGTGCCTTGGGAACAACACTTCAAGCAATGTGAACAACACATTTAAGCATGATAACTACAAAATGTAATTTCAAATAAATCACGTTACATTCAAAATGAATATATACAATCAATCGAAACAAGTGGAGTTTCATTGGTCACATGTTTTATCAGAGCCCTAAATTCACCTTTTGTGACCAAAGAATCACATTTTAAAAGTGACCTGTAGGTCATTCCAGGACAGAGACTGAAAGCAGTTTGTCCTAACTCAGAGGAAACTCATGGAACCTCTAGTACCAGCCAGTCTTGAGAGCGAGTCTTATAGTTACTAGGTTTCCAATGTAGAACTTTGTAGACAGTGATGTAGTCCTTGCCACATGTGTTGTGAGTCTGAGTTGTCAAATAGTACCTGCTTGCTCGTACCTGTGTTGTACAGTGCCTTTGGAAAGTATTCAGACCCCTTGACATTTTCCACATTTTGTTACGTTACAGCCTTATTCTAAAATGTATTTAAATAGTTTTTCCCTCATCAATCTACACACAATACCCCATAATGACAAAACAAAAACAGCTTTTAAGAAATTGTTGCTAATTTACTCAGTACATTGTTGAAACACTGATTACAGCATTGAGTCTTCTTTAGAACCAGGAACAGATATACTCTTGGTTCACTCCAGACCTGACTGCCCTTGACCAGCACAAAAATATCCTGTGGCGTACTTTATTAGCTCCGAATAGCCCCCGTGATATGCAACTTTTCAGGAAAGTTAGGAGCGTGTTAGTGTTAACTAACCTCCAGACGAGCTTCAATGCCATACAACTCTCATTCCTTGCCCTCCAACTGCTCTTAAATGCAAGTAAAACTAAGTGCATGCTCTTCAACCGATCGCTGCCCGCACCTGCCCGTCCATCCAGCATCACTACTCTGGACGGTTCTGACTTAGAATATGTGGACAACTACAAATACCTAGGTGTCTGGCTAGACTGTAAACTCTCCTTCCAGACTCACATTAAGAATCTCCAATCCAAAATTAAATCTAGAATCGGCTTCCTATTTTGCAACAAAGCATCCTTCACTCATGCTGCCAAACATACCCTCGTAAAACTGACCATCCTACCGATCCTCGACTACGGCGATATCATCTACAAAATAGCCTCCAACACTCTACTCAACAAATTGGATGCAGTCTATCACAGTGCCATCCGTTTTGTCACCAAAGCTCCATATACTACCCACAACTGCGACCTGTACTCTCTCGTCGCTAAACCCGCTGGCTCCAGGTCATCTACAAGTCTTTGCTAGGTAAAGCCTCGCCTTATCTCAGCTCACTGGTCACCATAGCAGCACCCATACGTAGCATGCGCTCCAGCAGGTATATCTCACAGGTCACCCCCAAAACCAATTCCTCTTTTGGCTGCCTCTCCTTCCAGTTCTCTGCTGCCAATGACTGGAACGAACTGCAAAAATCACTGAAGCTGGAGACTCATCTCCCTCACTAGCTTTAAGCAGCTCACAGATCACTGCACCTGTACATAACCCATTTAACTACCTCATCCCCATACTGTATTTATCTTTCCCCAAGTATCTTTACTTGCACATTCATCTTCTGCACACATACCATTCCAGTGTTTAATTGGTATATTGTAATTACTTCGCCACCATGGCCTATTTATTGCCTTACCTCCCTTATCTTACTTCATTTGCACACACTGTATATATACTTTTTCTACTGTATTATTGACTGTATGTTTGTTTTACTCCATGTGTAACTCTGTGTTGTAGTATGTGTCGAACTGCTTTGCTTTATCTTGGCCAGGTCGCAGTTGTAAATGAGAACTTGTTCTCAACTAGCCTACCTGGTTAAATAAAGGAAAAATAAAATACAATTTAAAAAGTATGATGCTACAAGCTTGGCACACCTGTATTTGGGGAGTTTCTCCCCTGCAGATCCTCTCAAGCTCTGTCAGGTTGGATGGGGAGTGTTGCTGTACAGCTATTTTCAGGTCTCTCCAGAGATGTTCGATTGGGTCCGGGCTCAAGTCTGGGCTCTGGCTGGGCCACTCAAGGACATTCAGAGACTTGTCCCGAAGCCACTCCTGCATTGTCTTGGCTGTGTGCTTGGGGTCATTGTCCTGTTAGAAGCTGAACCTTTGCCCCAAGTCTGAGGTGCTGAGCTCTCTGGAGCAGTTTTTCATCAAGGATATCTCTGTACTTTAGTCTGTTCATCTTTGCCTCGATCCTGACTAATCTTCCATTAACGGGTGCTGAAAAACATCCCCACAGCCTGATGCTGCCACCACCATGCTTCACTGTAGGGATGGTGCCAGGTTTCCTCCAGACGTGACTCTTGGCATTCAGGCCGAAGTGTTCAATGTTAGTTTCAACAGACCAGAGAATCTTGTTTCTCATGGTCTGAGAGTCCTTTAGGTACATTTTGGTAAATTCCAAGCGGGCTGTCATGTGCCTTTTACTGTGGAGTGGCTTTCGTCTGGCCACTCTACATAAAGGTCTGATTGTTGGAGTGCTGCATAGATGGTTGTCCTTCTGGAAGGTTCTCTCATATCCAAAGAGGAACTCTGAGAGACCAGAGTGACCATTGGGTTCTTGGTCACCTCCTTGACTAAGGCCCTTCTCCCCCGATTGCTCAGTTTGGCCGGGCAGGCATCTCCTAGAGGAGTCTTGGTGGTTCCAAACTTCTTCCATTTAAGAATGACTGAGGCCACTGTGTTCTTGAGGACCTTCAATGCAGGTATTTTTTTTGTACCCTTCCCCAGATCTGTGCCTCAACACAATCCTGTCTTGGAGCTCTATGGACAATTCCTTCGACCTCATGGCTTAGTTTTTGCTCTGACATGCACTGTCAACTGTGGGACCTTATATAGACAGGTTTGTGCCTTTCCAAATCATGTCCAATCAATGGAAACAGGATGCACCTGAGCTCAAAGCAAAGGGTCTGAATACTTATGTAAATAAGGTGTTTCTGTTTGACATTTTTTAGACGTTTCAAAAAATCGGTTTTCGCTTTGTCATTATGGGGTATTGTGTGTAGATTGCATTTTTTATATTATTCAATCATTTTAAGAATAAGGCTGTAACATAACACAATATGGAAGAAGTCAATGGGTCTGAGTTCTTTCCGAAGGCACTGTATATGATCAAATTAGGCCTATTTGTGATTTCAGGTTATATAATGGAAATCTCTCAAGTAAGAGACATTTAAGCAACATTTTGAACACACAATATTCTCTTCTCTCATAAGCCCATGCAAAATATGCTGTGATCTATTGGCACATGCAGTCAACGTCCAGCAGAGAGCACCATGCAGCTGCATAAAATAATTTTGTTCAAAGTAGAAGTCTTATATTGACCTAAAGTATGACCCTCCATAATGTGACAGAGACGTTGTTGGCAATATATTGTTCATAGATAAGTTCTTAGTTGCTATGCTTAAATATCTGGTCGGTAAGCCTACTGTAGGTCAGTTCAGGGGTGCACAACTCTGGTCCTGTTGTATCACTTCCCTCCTGTTGGATTTCATCCTTGCTTTTTGACTAGACTTCATCCTTGCTTTTTGACTCGACTGATTTCTAGGTCTTCAGTTGACCAGTAACATGTATTGGTCAATGAAGTGCTATGGGGAGGAAAACTGTCTGTATTCCGGAACTGGAGTTGTGCATCTCTGCTGTTGGTCGTGATAAAGCTTTAGCATGGCCAGTCTATTCTACTGCTGAATATTACCCATATTTCCATTTTTATCCCAGTCAGCAAAGGCTATTGTAATGCAGTGCTCATCTTTTGTTTCATGAATGTAGATGAATGTCCTCACATTAGGATTCAGCAGTACTACTATTATGCACATTGCAATACTCTGTTCCAACCAAAGCCTTTGTCTAGATTACTATTGAGTAGTACCGTGTTCAACTGGGAGAGGTAAGTTAATTATTGATGAGAACGGAATATGGTATAAGTGGGGCCACAGTTTAATGGTTATATGAATAGTGTAGTGCAACCCACAGATCTGCTATGGCATAGTTATTCCACATCAGTGGAAAAGAGTCACAGTCTTTAGGTGTCTCATTCTTAGCTTGGATGAACCTCCGTCTTAAGCCTTTTTTTCTCAAATTCTCTCTGTATTTGTGGTTATTTTCATAATATATGGTGGCTATTAGATTGCCCAAGCTGATTATCATGCCAAAGTCCAAAGAAAATAAATGCCATAAATGTCAGGCCATTCATCCATCTCTCTGGGACCGAAACGCTGTGTCATTTACCATAAAAATGATGAATTATGACTAGGACCGCCAGAGCGCGGAACCCATCGACAGCCCAAACGATAGCACACCTCGGCGATGCAATACAAACTCACTGTGTGATCAGCTTCTCAATTCCTTGTCCAATTCCATAACCCTCTCTTTCCCAGTACAGTACCACATTCCCCGCCCTCTCATCTTCCACTCTCGTCCTAGAGTCACTCCAACACACAGTACCAGTCAAAAGTTTGAACACACCTACTCATTCAAGTGTTTTTCTTTATTCTTACTATTTTCTACATTGTAGAATAATAGTGAAGACATAAAAACTATGAGAACACATATGGAATCATGTAATAACCCAAAAAGTGTTAAACAAATATATTTTATATATGAGATTCTTCAAAGTATCCACCCTTTGCCTTGATAACAACTTTGCACACTCTTGGCACACTCTTCAATGTAGAAAATAGTAAAAATAAAGAAAAACCCTGGAATGAGTAGGTGTGTCCAAACTTTTGACTGGTACTGTACATATCTACCTACATTTTTCTCGTACCACTGCACATCGACTTGGTACTGGTAACACCATGTATATAGCCAAGCTATCATTGTGTATTTAGTCCCCGTGTTACAATTTTGTTCCTATTACTATTATTATTTATTATTTGTATTGTTACGAAGGGCCAATAAATACGCATTTCACTGTTAGTCTCCACCTGTTGTTTACAATAAAAATTAGATTTAAATATGCAGTTTTTCTCCCCGCCGGCCCCTTGCCCAATATATCTGCTTTTTGTAGGGGATGCCCGTACTCATAACTCAGTAGGGAGAGTGGATGTCTACTTTTCCTTCTTTGCTTCAGCACACAAGATAATTTATCAACATCTGACTGTCTAATCGCAGATGGGGGCAAGATGAGGTATAAAATGCAAACTGGTGGAAGACAGCTTTAAATATGCATGAGGGACTGCGTGGTGTAGCCTAGTTGCCTGCCTGCCTGCCTAGCTCCTCATATTCCCCTCTTCATAAAGTATATGGACGAGTGGTGGAGCTCAGACCAGTGAATGTAGAAATTAAATGAAGGGATCACTGAGCCAAGCGGGCAGCTCAGGGATCCCTTCATTTAATCGGTACATGCACATTCATGCTGAGTAGGCATCTTAGAGCAACAGCAACAAGAAAACAGTCAGTGATTGTATTTGATTAACGCTTTATAAAAAAGTATGGATTTCAGCAAACAACGAAAGGCATGCAACAAGAGGACAAACATAGGTACACGGTAAGGGTGTAAGTAACTGAAAGGTGCACATTTTGAAGTATCGACTGAACAGCAACTCGAAAGAGTCGGAGGTTCACACCAAAAACTTTTCTCTTCACTCACCTCCGAGGACGTAGTGTCGTGGAGTTGAAATATACTTGGCTAGCCGCAGCATGATCCCGGCACCATCCTAGTTGACCTCCAAATCTGACTCCATCACATAACACCTGTAGTAGTAGAGATTGGAGCCCTATCCTTATCTCCTTTACTCTGAGTCCTTTCACATGGCGCAGGGCCTTCTCGGTTCTATCTCGACTGCCAGAGTATTTGTGTCAGCGAATGCCACTGAATACAATAATAATCCTTATGGCTTGCTTTGACGTGTGGTGCTAAGCAGGAGTGTCAAATAATCTATTTTTCCCACATGCCTTATTTTCTGCTGCAGCAGCCCTGCCATTCCTATTGGGATGTGGCTTCAGATTTTGACAATTGATCTTGTGGATTTCATTGACACTTGGACTTGACTGCAGTTGCACTTCGCTGAACCTGACTGGAGTTGCACTTGCCCGAGCTGGTTAATATATATTTTTTCCTTTTGCATCAAAAATAAATTTGTTGCTGCAAACGTTCTACAAGTTTGTGGCAAATTTGCTGCAATCTAAATAGTGTGGCACAAAATGTTGTCAGATGTTTGCAAACATTTTCCACTAGTGGCAACAATAATATGAGTGTCTAACTTATTAACTTAACTTCCTAAATGATGCCTATTTAGTAATGTCATGTTTTATGGGATAGAGTGAAACACATTTTGTTGATAACAGTTTTAAACTGTCTGCGCAACTGACTGCTTAGCGCTTAGCTAGCTAACGTTAACTATCATATTTTTGGCAGAGTTCAGGTGATTGGAAGCTAGCTAACTAAAGATTTGCCTAGACACTTATATTTTTAGGAAAATACGTTGCTTTAAATTAATACCAATATGCATGTCAATAGTATAGTGTCAAGGTTCAGTAGCATGTTAGCTAGCACGACAGCTAAGATAGGTAGCTAGCAACAATATGAGTTGATCTGGCATCAAAGCCAAACTTCACTTGCAGATGAATACCCTTCCCTTACCCGTGGTGATGGAAGAGGCTGTATTGGGAGGAGGATGCATAAACACCCTGGAAATATTTTGTGGTGGACTCACTTTTGACACTTTTTTGAATGTATAAATGAGCCTATCGTCTACAAGAATGATAAGGTACGGTTGAAGTCGGAAGTTTGCATATACTTAGATTTGGAGTCATTAAAATTCATTTTTCAACCACTCCACAAATTTCTTGTTCACAAACTATAGTTTTGGCAAGTCGGCTAGGACATCTACTTTGTGCATAACACAAGTAATTTTTCCAACAATTGTTTACAGACAGATTATTTCAGATTATTATCACAAATCCAGTGGGTCAGAGGTTTACATACACTAAATTTGACTGTGCCTTTAAACAGCTTGGAAAATTCCAGAAAACTATGTCATGGCTTTAGAAGCTTCTGATAGGGTAATTGAAATAATTTGAGTCAAGGTGTACCTGTGGATGTATTTCAAGGCCTACCTTCAAACTCAGTGCCTCTTTGCTTGACATCATGGCAAAATCAAAAGAAATCAGCCAAGACCTCAGAAAGTCTGGTTCATCCTTGGGAGCAATTTCCAAACGCCTGAAGGTACCATGTTCATCTGTACAAACAATAGTACGCAAGTATAAACACCATGGGACCAAGCAGCCATCATACCTCTCAGGAAGGAGATGCGTTCTGTCTCCTAGAGGTGAATGTACTTTGGTGCGAAAAGTGCAAATCAATCCTAGAACAACAGCAAAGGATCTTGTGAAGATGCTGGAGGAAACGGGTACAAAAGTATCTATATTCGCATTAAAACAAGTCCTATATTGACATAACCTGAAAGGCCGCTCAGCAAGGAAGAAGGCACTGCTCAAAAACCGCCATAAAAAAGCCAGACTACGGTTATAAACTGCCCATAGGGACAAAGATTGTACTTTTTGGAGAAATGTCCTCTGTTCTGATGAAACAAAAATAGAACTGTTTGGCCATAATGACCATTATGTTTGGAGGAAAAAGGGGGAGGCTTGCAACTTTGCTGCAGGAGGGACTGGTGCACTTCACAAAATAGATGGCTTCATGGGGTAGGAAAATTAGTGGATATATTGAAGCAACCTCTCAAGACATCATCAGTCAGCAAGTTAAAGTTTGGTTGCAAATGGGTCTTCCAATTGAACATTGACCCCAAGCATACTTCCAAAGTTGTGGCAAAATGGCTTAAGGACAATAAAGTCAAGGTATTGCAGTGGCCATCACAAAGCCCTGACCTAAATCCTATAGAAGATGTGTGGGCAGAACTGAAAAAGGCGTGTGCGAGCAATGAGGCCTACAAACCTGACTCAGTTACAACAGCTCTGTCAGGAGAAATGGGCCAAAATTCCCCCAACTTATTGTGGGAAGGTTGTGGAAGGCTACCCGAAACATTTGGCACAAGTTAAACAATTTAAAGAAAATCCTACCAAATATTTGTGTATGTAAACTTCTGACCCATTGGGAATGTGAGGAAAGAAATAAAAGCTGAAATAAATCATTCTCTATACTATTATTCTGACATTTCACATTCTTAAAATAAAGTGACAAGGAATTCTTACTTGGATTAAATGGTGAAAAACTGAGTTTAAATGTATTTGGCTAAGGTGTATGTAAACGTCCGACTTCAACTGCAAGTAAATGCATGTATTATTCTCATAAATGTAGCCCATACATTGATTCTTTGTAACAATTAAATATTTAACCTGTTTTGGAGACTGTTTTTTGTTCGGAATTTGACGTGCCCAAAGTAAACTGCCTGTTACTCAGGCCCAGAAGCAAGGATTCACATATACTTGGTAGCATTGGATAGAAAATACTCAGAAAATAATGTCTGTGAGTATAACTGAACTGATATGGCAGGCGAAAACCAGAGGAACATCCCCCCGGAATCTTTTTTTTTGTTGAGGTCACAGGCCATCTCAGTGCTAGCCTATGTGAAATACAAATAGATAGGACCCAAATTGCAGTTCCTATGGCTTCCACTAGATGTCAACAGTCTAGTTAGTAGTTGGAAAAACTACAACGTGTCTCTCATTAGAAAATTAGTCTTGTTGGCGCGTGAATGAGGTGCGCGCTCTTCGTTATTTATCTTCCCTATTAAACATACTATTCTCCATCTTAACTTTTGCGGATCAGTGGGACTTTGCGGAGAATTGATGAGCACCAAATTCAAATTACTATAAATATTAAACTTTCATGAAATCACAAGTGCAATACATCAAAATAAAGCTTAATTTCGTGTTAATCCAGCAGCCATGTCAGATTTCAATAAGGCTTTACGGCGAAAGCAAACCGATTATCTGAGGACAGCGCCCAGCAAACAAATGCATAACAAATCATTTTCAACCAGGGAGTTGTGACACGAAAGTCAGAAATAGCGATATAATATATGCCTTACCTTTGAAGATCTTCTTCTGTTGGCACTCCAAAAGGTCTCAGTTACATTACAAATGGTCCTTTTGTTCAATAATGTCCTTCTTTATATCCATAAAAACTCAGTTTAGCTGGTGCGCTTCAATCACTAATCCACTTGGTTTCCCTCCTTCAAAATGCATACAAAATGAATCTCAAACGTTACCAATAAACTTATCCAAACAAGTCAATCAATCGTTTATAATCAAACCTTAGGTACCCTAATACGCAAATAAATGATACAATTGAAGACAGAGAATCGTTATTGTCTCGACCGGAGAAAAATACCAAAGAACGCGCTCTCATTCACACGCTTGAAAACACTACAGCCAAAATGGGAGCCACATAGAAAAACTACAATTTCTGTCTTATTTTTCCAAAAACCAGCCTGAAACTCTTTCTAAAGACGGTTGACATCTAGTGGAAGCCCTAGGAACTGCATTCGGGCACGATTTTGCCCTATTATAAAAGTGCCAGCCATTGAAATCAGTGGTAGGATTATTTTTGTGGGGGGGGGGGGGGGGGATGGTTTGTCCTCAGTGTTTCGCCTGCCATTTCAGTTCTGTTATACTCAGACATTATTTTAACAGTTTTAGAAACTTTAGTGTTTTTTTCTATCCAAATCTACCAAATATGCATATCCTAGCTTCTGGGCCTGAGTAGCAGGTAGTTTACTTTAGGCCTGCTTTTCATCTAGGATGTCAAAATACCGCCCCCTATCCCAAAGAAGTTAACTATTATTGTTTATTTAGATATTACAGTACCTGAGGATTAATTAGAAATATTGTTTGGACGAACTTTACCTGTAACTGTTTGGATTTGTGTGTATGCTCGTTGAACGAGTGGATTACTGAGATCATTGGCGCCAACTAAACTGACTTTTTTGGATATAAGGAAAGACTTCATCGAACAAAACGACCATTCATTGTGTAGCTGGGACCCTTGGGATTGCAAACAGCGGAAGATCTTCAAAGGTAAGTGATTTATTTAATCGCTATTTGTGATACCTGTGCTGGTTGAAAAAGTATTTTGATGTGGGGCGCTATCCTCAGATCGCATGGTATGCTTTCACCATAAAGCCTTTTTGAAATCTGACAACGTGGTTGGATTAACAAGAAGTTAAACTTTTAAATGATGTGTGACACTTGTATTTTCATGAAAGTTTAATATTACGATTTTTGTATTTTGAATTTCGCGCTCTGCAATTTCACCGGATGTTGTCGTTGGTGTCCTGCTAGCGGTTCATGCACCCAAACAGGTTTTAATTGCTTTAAACTAGTAGATAGCTCATTTTTATCATGTGTTGTTCCTTCTCTCTTTCTAGAAGCAATCAGTTACAAGGCAAGCATACAGATTGAGGCCCTCAATCCAACTGAGGACAGAGAAATATGTGTGCACCAGACATATCAAGGCTTCTTACATGCATGGCTTTGAGATGTAAGTTTTGTAAGTTATACAAAAATGTGAGTTGTTTGGATGACCCAGTTGCTGGGTTGCAGGCATTGGGTCAATAGTTGGGTTGTTTTCTGTAAATACAGAAAGGTTGGGTTGTTGGTGCTGGGTTAATAAGGTTGGGCTATGGATATTCTCCCACAACCAGCATGTGAAGTCCACCAGAATACTTGCAGGTATTGTAGTTCTAGTACGACTGGAAAACAGCTAACGTTATTTTGACAGACTAAGCCTCCATTTCACCATACTTGCTTTATTGGTAATTTGCACAGATATTCTGTCATAGTGACCAACCTGACACAACACACACACACACACACACATCACAGGCAGGGAGCAGGTCATGGGCACTTTGGGGTAAAGTACCGTGCTTAAGGGTACAACAGAAGTAGGTATTATACCCTTTTCAAACGTTTGACTTCAGCCATATTATTTGTTCTATCGTTTCAGGCGGGATGAAATTGAAATTGTAGCCAGCTCTGCAATCCTTGTTTGAAAAAGAGGGATACTTTGAAAAAAGTATTATTTTCAATTAATCGAAAATGAAAAAAATAATTCAACAATGGATGAGCTTTTTTATTAATCTAATTGAGAACCATTTAGGGTTCCAGTAAATCCTTTGAATAAGCAGTTTAGTGCTTATATATATTTAATAATCTCAACCCACCCAATTCATATTACGTATTTATTATATTTAGCCATTATTTAACTAAAAGACCTGGACAATGCTGGGCCAATTGTGCACCGCCCTATGGGACACCCAAAGTGATGCAGTATGGATTTGAACCAGGGACTGCAGTGATACCTCTTGCACTGAGATGTAGTGCCTTAGACTGCTGCGCCACTCGGGATCCCTATTATATAGATGGGCACGCTTTATCTTGTCTGGTTTAGCGTCCTCCCAGGTAAAGCTAAATATGTTTTGCTCGTATGTTTTGAAAAACCAATCATCAGGAGTACAGTAGGCACCGCCATAAGTAAGTGATTAAACAGATATGACTAAGAATAGAATAATTTTCCATAAATAGACAGGTATTTACCTCTCCATGGTTGCAGGAGCTTGTCTATTTTCACAAGTTTTCTTTTGAAATTCTTTGTGGAGAGCTCATTTATATATTCTATGATATGAATACCAAGTATGTCTACTTCACCGTCAGCCCATTTTATAGGTAAACTGCAGGGTAATGTAAAAGTTGTATTTTTTTAAAGATCCAATACTTAATATTGTACACTTATCATAATTAGGTTTTAGTCCAGAGAGTACAAAAAAGGTATCTAGATCTTCCATGAGACATTGCAGGGATCTAGCTTGCAGACTTAATATAAAACTTGAGTCACCGGCATACATGGACCCCTTTTTTTAAGCCTTTCTAATCCTCTCATGTTGTTATTTGATCTGATTTTATTAGCTAGCATTTCAATGGTCATAACGAATAGATATGCAGACACCCCTGTTTAACTCCTCTTGACAATTCAAAACTCTCTGAGAAGTAACCGCTGTTTACTATTTTACACCTGGGGTTGCTATACATTACTTTTACCCATTTTATAAGAGAATCACCGAAATTGAAAAAATACAGACATTTACAAATAAAATACAGTCTTACTTTATCAAAGGTCTTCTTAGATGTTTCATGATGTTCTATTAGTTGTCGTATATTATCTCCAATGTATCGTCCATGTAAAAAAAAAAAATGTCTGATCAGGATGAACAATACCTGGTAAAACCTTTTTAATTCTGAGTGCTATGCATTTCGCTAGTATTTTTTCATCACAACATTGAAGTGTAAGAGGCCTCTAATTTTTAAGATAGACTGGATCTTTATATTTGCCATCTGGGTCTTGTTTTAATAATAGTGAAATCAGACCTTCCTGCTGAGTACCTGACAGACTAGCATTTCTATAGGAATAGTTAAAACACGCAAACAATGGAGCTTTGAGTATATAAGCAAAGGCTTGATATACATCTACTGGTATGCCATCAAGCCCTGTGGTTTTTCCAGACTGAAAGGATGTAATAGCCTCAAAGTTATTTCTGTACATTTCTTAATTTTCCATTTTTTTATTAGTTGGAAAGAATTCCTTTACAGTAATCGTCATTCAGTGGGTGAGGATGAGACAGAAAAGAGAACATCTGCTTATTAAAATATTTAGCTTCTTCTTATAAAAATATAAATCGGATAATCGTTGATGTCTCCCTCTTCAGTAACAAGTTTCTGCAAATTATTTTTGTTAGCCTTCCTGTGTTGGAGATTCAGGAAGAATTTGGTTAATTTTTCTTCATATTCCATCCAGTTTGCTTAATTTTTGTAATAAATTACATTAGATTGTTCGTGAATAATTTCCTCCAGTTATTTTTGTTTTTCCTCTAACTTATTTTGTGTCTCTGTAGTATAATTTTTATTGCTATCTACCTGCACTATTAGTTCACTAATTTCCCTTGTTAGTCTTGTACCTTTAGCCAGAAACTGCTTTTTTAAAAGTATTGATGAATATTGAATTGAATGACCCCTGAAGGTACATTTAAAGGTATCCCAAACAATAAGGGGATTTGCTGAACCTTTATCGTACTGGACAAATTCAGTTATAAATTATTTTGTCTTAGTTAAAAATAAATTGTCCTCCAGTAAATTTGCAATATCCCCGTCCACATGGAAATTCTATAAGAGTTATGTGAAGGCCAATTAGATGATGATACGGTCGCATTCTGTCTCCTGTTAAAGCTGTTTTTAAACTTCTTTAGGCTAGGGTCCTTTTTCTCAATTTCCCCCTGCCTGACATGCCCAAAGCAAACTGCCTGTTACTCAGGCCCAGAAGCCAGGGTATGCATATAATTGGTACCATTGTATAGAAAACACTTAAGTTTGTAGAAATCTTAAAATAATGTATGATACTATAACACAATAGATATGGTAGGAGAAAATCCAAAGAAAAACCAACCAGATTTTTTCTTTTTTGAGAGCCCATGATCTTACAATGGAAAGTATAGGGGAATATCAAAATCCAGCTCCCAGATTCCAAGTCCTATGGCTTCCACTAGATGTCAACAGTCTTTGATCAAGGTTTCAGGATTGTTTCCTCCAAAATGAGGAAGAATTATGAGTTTTAGTACTGGGACTCAGAGTTGGAAATCAGTCTGTGCGCGCACGATGAAGAGGATGCGCACCTGCTATTATCGTTTTTCTATTGAACATACTTCTTTCCGTATGAAATATTATAGTTTAATTACATTTTAGGGTACCTGACGGTTGATTAGAAACGTATTTTTACCTTTTTTAACAAAGTTTAGCAGTAGCTTTTTGGATTGCTTTCTCTGCATGTTGAACAGGTGGATTACTCAAATCGATGGCGCCAACTAAACAGACTATTTGGGATATTTAATTTTTTTTACATTTTTATTTAACCTTTATTTAACCAGGTAGGCTAGTTGCGAACAAGTTCTCATTTACAATTGCGACCTGGCCAAGATAAAGCAAAGTAATGACACAAACAACAACACAGAGTTACACATGGAATAAACAAATGTACAGTCAATAATACAGTAGAAAAAATATATATACCGTGTGTGCAAATGAGGTAGGATAACGGAGGTAAGGCAATAAATAGGCCATAGTGGTGAAAAAATTACAATATAGCAATTAAACAATAGAGTGATAGATGTGCAGAATATGAATGTGCAAGTAGAGATACTGTGGTGCAAAGGAGCAAAATAATAGAATAAATAACAGTATGGGGATGAGGTAGTTGGATGGGCTATGTACAGGTGCAGTGATCTCTGAGCTGCTCTGACAGCTGGTGCTTAAACTTCTTTGGGATAGGGGGCAGCATTTTCACTTTTGGATGAATAGCGTGCCCAGAGTAAACTACCTTCTACTCAGTCCCAGATCCAATAGTATTGGATAGAAAACACTCTGAATGATGTCTGTGAGTATAACAGAACTCATATGGCAGGCAAAAACCTGAGAAAAAAATCCAAACAGGAAGTGGGAAATCTGAGGTTTGTAGTTTTTGAACTCAGCCCCTATCGAATACGCATTGGGACATGGGTTATTTTGCACTTCCTAAGGCTTCCACTAGATGTCAACCGTATTTAGAATGTTGTTTCAGGCTTCTACTATGAAGTGGGAGCAAATGGCAGCTGTTTGATTAAGGGGTCCGGCAGCATCCTCGTTCTCAGTCACGTGCGTTCACAAGAGAGGTTTCTCTCGTTCTATTGCTTTTCTACAGACAATGGAATTCTCCAGTTGGAACATTTATGATAAAAACATCTTAAAGATTGATTCTATACTTAGTTTGACAAATTTCTTTGACCTGTAATATAACTTTTTGAACATTATAACTTTTGGAATTGTATCTTTAAAATGGTGTAAAATACTTGTATGTTTGAGAAATTTGATTTGAGATTTCTGTTGATTTGTATTTGGCGCCCTACAATTTCATTGGCTGCTAGCGGAGCCCCAGTCCTAGACAGGTTAAAGCTAGTGAGGGAGATATAAGTCTCCAGATTCAGTGACTTTTGCAGTTCGTTCCAGTCATTGGCAGCAGAGAACTGGAAGGAAAGGCAGCCAAAGGATGAATTGGCTTTGGGGGTGACCAGTGAGATATACCTGCTGGAGCGCGTGCTACGGGTGAGTGCTGCTATGGTGACCAGTGAGCTGAGATAAGGCGGGGCTTTACCTAGCAAAGACTTATAGATGAACTGGAGCCAGTGAGTTTGGTAACGAATATGAAGCGAGGGCCAGCCAGCGAGAGCATACAGGTCGCAGTGGTGGGTAGTATATGGGGCTTTGGTGACAAATGGATGGCACTGTGATAGACTGCATCCAATTTGTTGAGTAGAGTGTTGGAGGCTATTTTGTAAATGACGTCGCCAAAGTCAAGGATCGGTAGGAAAGTCAGTTTTACGAGGGTATGTTAGGCAGCATGAGTGAAGGACGCTTTGTTGCGAAATAGGAAGCCCCCATAGAGACTGCCAGAGGTCCGGACAACAGGCCCTCCGATTTGACACACTGAACTCTTTCTGAGAAGTATTTGGTCAACCAGGCGAGGCAGTCATTTGAGAAACCAAGGCTGTTGAGTCTGTCGATAAGAATGTGGTGATTGATAGAGTCGAAAGCCTTGGCCAGGTCGATGAATACAGCTGCACAGTGTTGTCTCTTATCGATGAAGGTTATGATATTGTTTAGGACCTTGAGCGTGGCTGAGATGCACCCATGACCAGCTCGGAAACCAGATTGCATAGCGGAGAAGGTACGGTGGGATTTTAAATGGTCAGTAATCTGTTTGTTAACTTGGCTTTCAAAGACCTTAGAAAGAAGGGTAGGATACAGTGCCTTGCGAAAGTATTCGGCCCCCTTGAACTTTGCGACCTTTTGCCACATTTCAGGCTTCAAACATAAAGATATAAAACTGTATTTTTTTGTGAAGAATCAACAACAAGTGGGACACAATCATGAAGTGGAAGGACATTTATTGGATATTTCAAACTTTTTTAACAAATCAAAAACTGAAAAATTGGGCGTGCAAAATTATTCAGCCCCTTTACTTTCAGTGCAGCAAACTCTCTCCAGAAGTTCAGTGAGGATCTCTAAATGATCCAATGTTGACCTAAATGACTAATGATGATAAATACAATCCACCTGTGTGTAATCAAGTCTCCGTATCAATGCACCTACACTGTGATAGTCTCAGAGGTCCGTTACAAGCGCAGAGAGCATTTCCCAAGCTTTGAACATCCCAAGGAGCACTGTGCAAGCGATAATATTGAAATGGAAGGAGTATCAGACCACTGCAAATCTACCAAGACCTGGCCGTCCCTCTAAACTTTCAGCTCATACAAGGAGAAGACTGATCAGAGATGCAGCCAAGAGGCCCATGATCACTCTGGATGAACTGCAGAGATCTACAGCTGAGGTGGGAGACTCTGTCCATAGGACAACAATCAGTCGTATATTGCACAAATCTGGCCTTTATGGAAGTGGCAAGAAGAAAGCCATTTCTTAAAGATATCCATAAAAAGTGTCGGTTAAAGTTTGCCACAAGCCACCTGGGAGACACACCAAACATGTGGAAGAAGGTGCTCTGGTCAGATGAAACCAAAATTGAACTTTTTGGCAACAATGCAAAACGTTATGTTTGGCGTAAAAGCAACACACCATCCCCACTGTCAAACATGGTGGTGGCAGCATCATGGTTTGGGCCTGCTTTTCTTCAGCAGGGACAGGGAAGATGGTTAAAATTGATGGGAAGATAGATGGAGCCAAATACAGGACCATTCTGGAAGAAAACCTGATGGAGTCTGCAAAAGACCTGAGACTGGGACTGAGATTTGTCTTCCAACAAGACAATGATCCAAAACATAAAGCAAAATCTACAATGGAATGGTTCAAAAATAAACATATCCAGGTTAGAATGGCCAAGTCAAAGTCCAGACCTGAATCTAATCGAGAATCTGTGGAAAGAACTGAAAACTGCTGTTCACAAATGCTCTCCATCCAACCTCACTGAGCTCGAGCTGTTTTGCAAGGAAGAATGGGAAAACAATTCAGTCTCTCGATGTGCAAAACTGATAGACATACCCCAAGCGACTTACAGCTGTAATCACAGCAAAAGGTGGCGCTACAAAGTATTAACTTAAGGGGGCTGAATAATTTTGCACGCCCAATTTTTCAGTTTTTGATTTGTTAAAAAAGTTTGAAATATCCAATAAATGTCGTTCCACTTCATGATTGTGTCCCACTTGTTGTTGATTCTTCACAAAAGAAGACAGTTTTATATCTTTATGTTTGAAGGCTGAAATGTGGCAAAAGGTCGCAAAGTTCAAGGGGGCCGAATACTTTCGCAAGGCACTGTAGATATAGGTCTATATCAACATCGAGAGTGACTCCCCTTTGAAGAGGAGGATGACCTTGGCAGCTTTCCAATCTTTGGGCATCTCAGACGATACGAAAGAGAGGTTGAACAGGCTAATAATAGGGGATGCAACAATTTCAACAGAGAATTTCAGAAAGAGAGGGTCCAGATTGTCTAGCCCGGCTGATATGTAGGGGTCCAGATTTTGCAGCTATTTCAGCACATCAGCTATCTGGATTTGGGTGAAGGAGAAAGGGGGAGGCTTGAGCAAGTTGCTGTGGGGGGTGCAGGGCTGTTGACTGGGGTAGAGGTAGCCAGATGGAAAGCATGGCCAGCCGTAGAAAAATGCTTATTGAAATCTATTATAGTGGATTTATCAGTAGTGACAATGTTTCCTAGCCTCAGTGCAGTGGGCAGCTGGGAGGAGGTGCTCTTATTATCCATGGACTTTACAGTGTCCCAGAACTTTTTTTGAGTTTGTGCTACAGGATGCAAATTTCTGTTTGAAAAAGCTAGCCTTAGCTTTCCTAACTGCCTGTGTATATTGGCTCCTAGCTTTCCTGAAAAGTTGCATATCACGGGGGCTATTCGGAGCTAATGAAGTACGCCACAGGATATTTTTGTGCTGGTCAAGGGCAGTCAGGTCTGGTTTAGGTCACCAAGCAGCACAAGCTTTGAAGATAGATGTGGGGTAGTCACTTCACATATGGTGTCCAGGGCACAGCTGGGAGCAGAAGGTGATCTATAGCAAGCAGCAACTGTGAGAGACTTGTTTCTGGAATGGTGGATTTTTTAAAGTAGAAGCTCAAATTGTTTGGGCACAGACCTGGATAGTAAAACAGAACTCTGCAGTAGATTGCAACTCCGTCCCCTTTGGCAGTTCTATCTTGTTGGAAAATGTTATAGATAGGGATGGAAATTTCAGGGTTTTTGGTGGTCTTCCTAAGCCAGGATTCAGACACGGGTAGGACATCCGGGTTGGCAGAGTGTGCTAAAGCAGTGAATAAAACAAACTTAGGGAGGAGGCTTCTAATGTTAACATGAATGAAACCAAGGCTTTTAAGGTTACAGAAGTCAACAAATGAGAGCACCTGGGGAATGGGAGTGGAGCTAGGCACTGCTAGGCAGAGCGTAAAAGGAGCAGATTTCTGGGCGCAGAAGAATAGATTCAAGGCATAATGTACAAAGGTATTTTAGGATGTGAATACAGTGGAGGTAAACATATGCATTGAGTGACGATGAGATAGATATTGTCTCTAGAAACATCATTTAAACCAGGTGAGGTCTCTGCATGTGTGGGAGGTGGAACTAAAGGGTTAACTAAGGCGTATTAAGCAGTGCTAGAGGCGCTACAGTGAAATAAGGCAATAATCACTAACCAAAACAGCAATTGACAAGGCGTATTGACATTAGGGAGAGGCATGCGTAGCCTAGTTGTCATAGGGTCCAGTGGCTCGGGCCGGAGACACGGCGATTCAGGCAGCGAGCGGGCCGGGGCTAGCAAGCTAGCAGAAGGGCCTTAGAGGGACGTCGTGACGGAAGATGTCTGTTGTAGCCCTCTCGTGCTGTTATGTCGGCAGACCAGTCGCCGTGGATCAACAGGGTGTGGAAAAGGGTCCAGGCCAATTGCCAAAATAGGTATAATGGCCAAAGAATTTGTCTGGTGGGACTCTTAAGCTAACAGTCCTATATGCTCTAGACAGCTAGCGGGCCTGCTAGCAGATGGGCATTCCGGGGACGTTGCGACAGAGGAGCCAGTTGATAAACCCCCTCGGGCGAATTACGTCGGTAGTCCAGTTGTGATGGGATGCCCGGGGTCCAGGCCAAAAGGAGTGGCTGATGGACCTCTTCGGCTAGCCAGGAGATGGGCCTAGCAAAGGCTAGCTCCAGGCTAATTGGTTCTTGCTTTGGGACAGAGACGTTAGCCAGGAGTGGCCACTCGGATAGCAGCTGCGATGGTCCAGGTGAAAAGGTTTAGAGCTTGCACATTTAATCGATATTTGGGATTTTATGAAGCCTGTGCCGGTGGAAAAATATGTTGATGTGGGGTGCCGTCCCCAAACAATCGCATGGCATGCTTTCACTGTAAAGCCTATTGTAAATAGGACAGTACAGTTAGATTAACAAGAATTTAAGCTTTTAACCGAAAGAAGACAGTTGTGTGTACCTCAATGTTTAATATCCATAATTTAAGATGATTTATTTGAATTGCGCACCCTCCAATTTCACCGGAGGTTGTATCCCGCTGGTGGGACGCCTAGCCCTAAGAAGCCTTTGATGCAAGAGAGAAAGAAACAAAAGTAGTCAAGACGACTAGCTTGATTAAGTCTCCTCCATGTATATCTCACTAGGTCGTTATTTTTAAGACTCCAAATAGGCACTATTTCTAATGTTTCCATACTATTTGTGATTTCTTTAGGGGCAGGGTGATGGTAGTTTGAGTGATTTCCTTTACAGTCCATTGAGGTACTGAACACTGTGTTATAGTCTCCCACCATAATGATTTGATAATTTTTAGCCTGTAAATTCAATAAATTGGTATAAATATTTTTGAAAAAAGGACTGATAATCCCGATTTGGACCATATAGATTAATGAGCCAAATCTGTTTTTCATCCACTATCACATTCAAAAACATCCACCTTCCTTGCGAATCAATCCTGACTATTTGCACATTCAGATCAACATTTTTGTTAATTAATATCATCACACCTTTTGAGTTCCTTTGTCCATGACAGAGAATTATTTTACCACCCTATTCCTTTATCCACACAACTTCATCTAAGGATGTAGAGTGAGTTTCCTGTAAACAGTATATGTTATATTCCTTTTCTTTTTGCCACGTAAAGTCTGATCATCTTTTTATAATCTGCTAAAACTGTTACAATTATAACTAGCTATGTTTATTTCACCCCTTACAGTGCCTTGCGAAAGTATTCGGCCCCCTTGAACTTTGCGACCTTTTGCCACATTTCAGGCTTCAAACATAAATATATAAAACTGTATTTTTTTTGTGAAGAATCAACAACAAGTGGGACACAATCATGAAGTGGAACGACATTTATTGGATATTTCAAACTTTTTTAACAAATCAAAAACTGAAAAATTGGGCGTGCAACCCCCCCCCCCCCCCCCCCCCCCCTAAGGTGCGGACTCCCAAACGCACCTCAAAACAATAGGGAGGGTCCGGGTGGGCGTCTGTCCATGGTGGCGGCTCCGGCGCGGGACGTGGACCCCACTCAGTCAATGTCTTAGTCCCCTCTCCTCGCGTCCCTGGATAGTACACCCTCGCCGCCCACCATGGCCTAGTAGTCCCCACCCAGAACCCCACTGGACTGAGGAGCAGATCGGGACTGAAGGACAGCTCGGGACTGAAGGAGCTCGGGAGTGAGGGGAAGCTCGGGAGTGAGAGAAAGCTCGGGAGTGAGAGAAAGCTCGGGAGTGAGAGGAAGCTCGGGAGTGAGAGGAAGCTCGGGAGTGAGAGGAAGCTCGGGAGTGAGAGGAAGCTCGGGAGTGAGAGGAAGCTCGGGAGTGAGAGGAAGCTCGGGAGTGAGAGGAAGCTCGGGAGTGAGAGGAAGCTCGGGAGTGAGAGGAAGCTCGGGAGTGAGAGGAAGCTCAGGCAGGTAGATAGATCTACCAGATCCTGGCTGGCTGGTGGTTTCAGCAGATCCTGGCTGACTGGCAGATCCTGGCCGACTGGCAGTTCTGGCAGATCCTGGCCGACTGGCAGTTCTGGCAGATCCCGGCCGACTGGCGGATCTGGAAGAGTCTGGTTGACTGGCGGATCTGGAAGAGTCTGGCTGACTGGCGGATCTGGAAGAGTCTGGCTGACTGGCGGATCTGGAAGAGTCTGGCTGACTGGCGGATCTGGAAGAGTCTGGCTGACCTGGAAGAGTCTGGCTGACTGGCGGATCCTGGCAGACTGAAAGATCTGGCTGCTCCATGCTGACTGGCGGCTCTGGCTGCTCCACGCTGACTGGCGGCTCTGGCTGCTCCACGCTGACTGGCGGCTCTGGCTGCTCCATGTAGGCTGACAGCTCTGGCGGCTTCTTACAGACTGGCAGCTCTGGCAGCTCCGTGTAGACTGGCCGCTCCTTGCAGACTGGCAGCTCCTTACAGACTGGCAGCTCCTTGCAGACTGGCAGCTCCTTGCAGACTGGCAGTTCGGGCTGCTTCATGCAGACTGACATCTCTGGCTGCTCCATGCAGACTGACAGCTCTGGCTGCTCCATGCAGACTGACAGCTCTGGCTGCTCCATGCAGACTGACAGCTCTGGCTGCTCCATGCAGACTGACAGCTCTGGCTGCTCCATGCAGACTGACAGCTCTGGCTGCTCCATGCAGGCTGACAGCTCTGGCTGCTCCATGCAGGCTGACAGCTCTGGCTGCTCCATGCAGACTGACAGCTCTGGCTGCTCCATGCAGGCTGGCAGCTCTGGCTGCGCTGAACAGGCGGGAGACTCCGGCAGCGCAGGAGAGGAGAAAGGCTCTGGCTGTGCTGAACAGGCGGGAGACTCCAGCAGCGCTGAAGAGGAGGAATGCTCGGGCAGCGCTGAACAGGCGACGCGCACTGTAGGCCTGATGCGTGGTGCTGGCACTGGTGGTACTGGGCCGAGGACACGCACAGGAAGCCTGGTGCGGGGAGCTGCTACCGGAGGGCTGGGGTGTGGAGGTGGTACTGGGTAGACCGGACCGTGCAGGCGCACTGGAGCTCTTGAGCACCGAACCTGCCCAACCTTACCTGGTTGAATGCTCACGGTCGCCCTGCCAGTGCGGCGAGGTGGAATAGCCCGCACTGGGCTATGCAGGCGAACCGGAGACACCGAGCGCAAGGCTGGTGCCATGTAAGCCGGCCCAAGGAGACGCACTGGGGACCAGATGCGTAGAGCCGGCTTCATGGCACTTGGCTCGATGCTCACTCTAGCCCGGCCGATACGCGGAGCTGGAATGTACCGCACCGGTAGCCATACTCCCTGTTAGCCCCCACCCCCAAGACATTTTTGGGGCTGACTCTCGGGCTTCCGTCCGCGCCGCCGTGCTTGCTTTGCCAACTCCATTCTCCGATAACCTTCCGCGCACTGCTCCATCGAATCCCAGGCGGGCTCCGGCACTCTCCCTGGGTCGACCGCCCACCTGTCTATCTCCTCCCAAGAAATATAGTCCATGCTGTCCTCCTCTTTGGGCTGCTCCTGTTGCCTCTTCTCCTGCTGCACCTTTGGGCGGCTACACTCCCCTGGTTTAGCCCAGGGTCCTCTCCCGTCGAGGATTTCCTCCCATGTCCAGAAATCCTTATTGCGCATCTCCTCTTTGGGCTGCTCCTGCCTGTTGACACGCTGCTTGGTCCTTTTGTGGTGGGTGATTCTGTAACGGCTTTCTTCTATCTCCTCCTCTGACGAAGAGGTGGAACAAGGATCGGACCAAAATGCAGCGTGTAGATTGCGATCCATGTTTAATGAACAAACGTAAACATGAATTAATACAAACACTACAAAACAAAAGAACGTAATGAACGAAACGAAAACCGAAACAGCCTATACTTGTGTGAACTAACAAAGACAGGAATAAGGACAATCACCCACGACAAACTCAAAGAATATGGCTGCCTAAATATGGTTCCCAATCAGAGACAACGATAAACACCTGCCTCTGATTGAGAACCACTCCAGACAGCCATAGACTTTGCTAGATCACCCCACTAGCTACAATCCCAATACATACACACCAAAACCCCAAGACAAAACAGACCACAATACAAAAACCCCATGCCACACCCTGGCCTGACCCAATACATGAAGATAAACACAAAATACTTTGACCAGGGAGTGACAAGTGGCAAGAAAAAGTATGTGAACCCTTTGGAATTATCTGGATTTCTGCATAAATTGGTCATAAATCTAAGTCACAACAACTGACAAGCACAGTCTGCTTAAACTAATAACACCAATTATTGTATTTATCTTGTCTATATTGAAAACATTTAAATATTCACAGTGTAGGTTGGGAAAAGTATGTGAACCTCTCAGCTAATGACTTCCCCAAAAGCTAATTGGAGTCAGGGTCAGCTAACCTGGAGTACAATCATTGAGACGAGATTAGAGATGTTGGTTAAAGCTGCCCCATAAAAAACACACAAAATTTGAATTTGCTATTCACAAGAAGCATTGCCTGATGTGACCCATGCCTAGAACAAAAGAGAACTCAGAAGACCCAAGATTAAGAATGGTTGACATACATAAAGCTGGAAAGGGTTACAAAAGTGTCTCTAAAAGCCTTGATGTTCATCAGTCCGCGGGTAAGACAAATTGTCTATGAACTCTCCCTAGGAGTGGCCGTCCTGCAAAGATGACTGCAAGAGCAAAGCCCAGAATGCTCAATGAGGTTAAGAATCCTAGAGTGTCAGCTAAAGACTTACTGTCACGGCTGTTTGAAGGAGAGGACCAAGGTGCAACGTGGTGAACGTACATTTTCCTTTAATAATCAAAATGACGGCGACAAAAACAAACCGTAAAGCTCAAAGCAAAGTGCCATAAAGAAAGTCAACTTTCCACCAAGACAGGTGGTAAAAAAGAGCGGGGACCCTCGCCGCCGACCCTGGACTGGGGACTGAAGGGCGCCTCTGGAAGCTCGGGACTGAAGGGCGCCTCTGGAAGCTCCGGACTGAAGGGCGCCTCTGGAAGCTCCGGACTGAAGGGCGCCTCTGGAAGCTCCGGACTGAAGGGTGACTCTGGAAGCACTGGACAGGAGGGCGACACTGGAGGCTCCGGACTGGACGCAGGGACAGGACTCACCAAGCTGGGGAGACACACAGGAGACCTGGTTCTGGGAACAGGCACAAGACTCACCAGGCTGGGGAGACATACAGGAGGCCTCTTCCCTGGCCTTGGCACCAGATACATTGGGTCGTGGAGGCTCACTGGCGGTCTCGAGCGCAGAGCTGGCACCACCCGTTCTGGCTGGATGCCCGCTTCCACCCGGCAAATGCGGGACGCTGGCACCGAGCACATCACCCCATAGCACGGGGCCTGACCAGTCACATGCTCGCCACGGTAAGCACGGGGAGTGGGCTCAAGGCTCCAACCTGACTCCACCACACTCCCCGTGTGCCTCCCCCTTTTTTGGGGGCTGCCTCTCGGGCTTCCTTGCCAGCCGTGTTCCCTCATAACTCTGCCTCTACCTGCTCCCAGGGCAGGCGATCCTTTCCGGCCAGGATCTCCTCCCACGTGTAGGATCCCTTGCCGTCCAGGATGTCCTCCCATGTCCATTTCTCCTTACCACGCTGCTTGGTCCCATGTGGGTGGGAAGTTCTGTCACGGCTGTTTGAAGGAGAGGACCAAGGTGCAACGTGGTGAGCGTGCATTTTCCTTTAATAATCAAAATGACGCAGACAAAAACAAACCGTGATGCTCAAAGGAAAAGTGCCATAAAGAAAGTCAACTTTCCACCAAGACAGGTGGAAAACAAGGCACCTAAGTATGGTTCCCAATCAGAGACAACTGTCCCTGATTGAGAACCATATCTGGCCAAAACATAGAGATAGAAAATCATAGACAACACATAGAAATGCCCCACCCAACTCACGCCCTGACCGAACCAAAATAGAGATAAAAAGGATCTCCAAGGTCAGGGCATGACACTTACAGAAATCTCTGGGAACATACTAACATCTCTGTTGACGAGTCTACAATACTTAAAACACTAAACAAGAATGGTGTTCATGGGAGAACACCACGGGAGAAGCCACTGCTGTCCAAAAAAGCATTGCTGCACATCTGAAGTTCGCAAAAGAGCATCTGGATGTTCCACAGTGCTACTGGCAAAATATTCTGTGGACAGATGAAGCTAAAGTTGATATATTTGGAAGGAACACACAACACTATGTGTGGAGAAAAAACGGCACAGCAGATCAACATCAAAACCTCATCCCAACTGTAAATTATGGTGAAGGGAGCATCATTGTTTTGACTTGCTTTGCTGCCTCAGGGCCTGGACAGCTTGCTATCATCGACGGAAAAATGAATTCCCAAGATTTTGCAAGAGAATGTAAAGCTATCTGTCCTCCAATTGAAGCTCAACAGAAGTTGGGTGATGCAACAGGACAGCGACCCAAAATACAGAAGTAAATTAACAACAGAAAATACACCTTCTGGAGTCCCGACTTCAACCCAATTGAGATGCTGTGGCATGACCTGGAGAGTGGTTCACACCAGACATCCCAAGAATATTGCTGAACTGAAATAGTTTTGTAAAGAGGAATGGTCCAAAATTCATCCTGACCGTTGTGCAGGTCTGATCAGCAACTACAGAACACTTTTGGTTGAGGTTATTGTTGTCAGAGGAGGGTCAACCAGTTATTAAATCCAAGGGTTCACATACATTTCCCACCCTGCACTGTGAATGTTTACACGGTGTGTTAAAAAAAAGACATGAAAACGTATAATTGTTTGTGTGTTATTAGTTTGAGCAGACTGTGCTTGTCTAATTTTGTGACTTAGATGAAGATCAGATCAAATTTGATGACCAATTTATGCAGAAGTCCAGGTAATTCCAAAGGGTTCACATACCTTTTCTTGCCACTGTAGATGCATAGATAATTCGACCGAGAAGTAACCGGCTGAAGTAATGGCGACAGTGGCGTTCCCTATGGGAGGACAAACTGAAACAATATCTGAAGAAGAAAATGAAGAAATGGTCCTTCACCACTTCTACCCGGAGACCTGAGTCCGAGCCAGCAACCTGTGCACAGCATCCAGTCGAAGCTGGTGTACTGGTATGAAAATGGACAAGACATAATGGACCGTAAAGGACAGTGGCGGCTCAGGTGAGACGTTCGTTTGCTTTGGAAAATCTGATTATTCCCCAGATATTCAAATCGGGACGTTATCAAGGGTCATCGACTTTGAACATATGCCATTGGGAGGACAAACTGAAACAATATCTGAAGAAGAAAATGAAGAAATGCCAGAAGAATGAGTGACGTGAGGGAGGGAGGTGGTCAACCGTGCCCATAATTGATTTAGAATTGTCCAAAATGGTTTATTTGGCATATCAGGTTGATTGTGGAGGTCTGTATACTGCGAAATTCGGAATAATTTAGAAACAAAATGCATTGAGATATCGATCTGCCATTAACATGCCACTTGGGAAGAAAGCTTCAGCTAAAATGTCATTGCCAGAATCCATAAACAAAATTGTGTAATGAAACATATGTGTAACTGTATGAAGCGAAGACTTAAGTTAAAACATTCTATTGCAATGGTTTTATAGGTAAGAGCTTTGGAAACAATCTACAGATCCTTTGTGTGTATTTTAGATTGTACAACCCAGAGTGAAGGGTTTGAAAAGATGAAGTGTCTGGTTTTATGTGTTGATTTCACTTACTTTAATAAAAGTATAGAAACTCCTTTTGATAGAACCTGTAATCTAATTCTTACCTTAACATTTAATGATTATTATCACAGAGTGATAAGAGGAGGGAATGGGAAGGAAAATATTAATTTTATAATGAACAATTCAACTGGGTTCATGCAAGTGACTGATTGATGGTGCCTGGGAGGAATCCTCAGTATCTGCAATTTGGCATTATGCCCAGAACATTGTTTTGAGTTTCAAGGTCTCAGGTTGGAGAGAAGAGGCCTCGTGACATATTTGTCGGTCACATGGATGAACAATGTAAATCATGCAAATATAACTTGTCTGTGTAACCAGTCTATGTTGACCGCCCCCCACCCCCCTAAAGGGACTGCCCTGGCGGAGCTCCTGACAGACGTGTACTACTTGGTGCAGTAAGCTTGTTGGAACCTCTTCAGCTTGCTGATAATTAATAATTATTAATTTAAGATTGACTTCAGCTGTCCCTGGTGGTAATTTCCACGACAGCCTTATTTCTGTCCACAACAGGGGCGCGGCTCTGTTGCGACCAGCAGTGTGTGTGACGTTTGATGTGGCGTTATTTTATGTTTTTAATTTGTACAGTTAGCTTACAAACAATCTGCCAACCATGGATTTACAGTGGTGGGGTGTTGGACTGATCTTGTTGATCGTGTATATACCTGCTATGAACAGACTAAATTATGAAAACTCTGCTGGCAGTGGAATCCAATACAGCAGGGAGTTCTTACTACAATGCAACTCAAATACAAACACGTTGGATATACCAATGGCCCATCTAATACCTGATTGTCTGCGAGTGGATTACAAACCCAAATGCAAATGTGGAAAACGTGGGGGAATCAGACAAAGACTTTAAAAATTACCCACAACCTTGCTGATTAATGCCCAGTCACTGCGGGGGAAAGCGGATGAGTTGTCAGCGAATCTGCGCTTACAACATGAATATCGGGAGGCCTGTTTGCTGGCATTTACTGAGACTTGGCTGGATGACAGAGTCCCGGACAGAGAAGTGGAGCCGGCCGGCACAAAGTCTTGTGCACATACCATCAGTATGTGAAATGTCACACTAGGAAAAATAGGACTCTTGATTTGTGCTATGGGACAATACCAAAGGCCTTCTCTGCCACCTCCAGACCTCCCCTGGGGACCTCAGGCCAACCTACTGCCGGCTCCTGGAGAGGGAGAAACCCACAGTTAAAACTGTCCAGATCTGGAATGACAACAGTATCACTTGTGTCCAGGGGTGTTTTGACTGTACAATGTGGGAGGTATTTGATGACAGCAGCTCTGATCTTGATGAACTCACAGATGTTATTTCAGACTATGTAAACTTCTGTGTTGAGTCAGTTGTGCCTCCTAAGACTTGTAAAAGCTTCCCTAACAACAAGCCTTGGGTATTAAAACATCTAAAGTCACTACTTGATAGGAAGAAGGCAGTTTATGCTGGGGGTGATAGACAGGCTTTAAGAGATGTACAACGTGAGCTCAAAAGACATACTGGTGGACAAGGAGGCACACAAGCAAAGGGTGGAGAGGACCCTCTCCTCAGGAAACGCAAGGGTGGCCTGGCAAGGGATTAAATCCATGGCTAGTACCCCCCATATAGGCAGGGGAAAAACCAGTGCTGACCTTGGGTGATATGAGGGCCAGAACATGGCTAATGAACTGAATGTTTTCTTCTCAAGATTTGAATCAGACAACTTCGTGTCGGAGGTAAAACAAATGGAAGCATCATTACAAATGTTTGAGAGAGTTGTTGTTCAACAGTCTGATGTTCTAAAGTTGTTCAGGGGATGTAACACATACAAAAGCCCAGGCCCAGACAAAATAAGTGGACATGTGTTAAAGCACTGTGCTGAACAACTGGCTGGTGTTTTTACAGACATTTTCCAATCCTCACTCAACCAGCAACACTTTCCAGTATTGTGGAAAAAATCAATAATTATTCCAATTCCTAAAGCATCTAATCCCTCTGTGCTGAATGACTACCGCCCTGTCGACTTGACATCCTTAGTAATGAAATGCCTTGAGAAAATTGTGAAAAGTCATATTCTTAGTGTCACCCAGAAGCTCCTCGACCCATTTCAGTTTGCCTATCAGCCTAGCAGAGGAGTTGATGATGCCATTCTTACCCTCCTTAACATGGTCTATAGACATCTAGAGGGTGCCAAATCCCATGTCAGGGTTCTGTTTGTTTACTTTTCTTCTGCCTTCAACACAATCCAGCCTTACATTCTGGCACAGAGACTCATTTGGGACTACTCCTTAGATGGGGGGGCTGGTTGTGTGGCTGTTGGACTTCCTGAGCCATCGCTCACAGCGAGTCAAAATTGGTCCCCACGTGTCGGATATACGCAATACCAACACAGGCTCTCCTCAGGGATGTGTTTTGCCCCCACTTCTGTACATCTTGTACACTAATAATTGTACTAGTTCCCATACTGACAGACACCTCGTTAAGTTCGCTGATGACACTGCCTTGATCAGCTTGTTGCATGATGACGAGGAACATCATGGCCCGGTCCTAGATGACTTTGTAGAGTGGTGTGAGGAATCACACTTGGTTCTCAATACCAACAAGACCAAAGAGATGTACATAGACTTCAGGAAGCGTACAACACCTACCTCTGCAACATCTATCAGAGGTCAGAATATAGAAATTGTAGAGGAATATAATTATCTGGGTGTCCTTTTGGACAATAAGCTTCAGTGGAGTAAATGTACAGACCTGATCTACAAAAAGAGCCAACAGAGACTGTACTTTCTCAAAAAGTTGGGATCTTTTAATGTAGACTACTATATTCACAAATTCTTTATTGCGAGTATTTTAACTTTTTTGTATTGTTTGTTGGTTTGGCAATGCCACTGTCAGCCAGAGAAATATGCTGAGAAGGATTATTACCACAGCAAGCAAGTCAAACAGACAGGCCTGGACGAGATCTTTAAGGTCAGGGCCCTCCGTAAGGCTCACAAAATAATTTTAGACCCAAGCCACCCCCTGTACCTGGACTTCGAATTACTCCCCTCTGGGCGCAGGTATAGGGCACCCTTCAGCAGGAAAAACAGAACGAGACAATAATTTGTCCTAGGTGTGATATCCCTCCTAAATAGCTCAACTCCATAAGGCCAGCAGGCTAGTCTTTTCTTTTTTTAAAATGTTTTATTTCTTATTTCTTCTTCTTCTTCTTTTTATTGGTACGTAACTGTTATGAAAGTTGTATTGTCAGTTTTGTTTTGTATTTAAACACCACTTTAAATGTGTACATGACACCGCAACAAAATTTCCCCATGGGGACAATAAAGTCAGTAAGTAAGTAAGTAATTTCTCTTACAGCATATTGGATGGCTGTCATTCATATTCCATTCACCCAGCTTAATGTAACATCAATATGTTTAGGCAACTACATGATACGTTAATTTTCCCTATACCCATTATGAGGTTGCTGCAATCTAGCTATGAATGAAAGTTTACAACATAGGTGCACAGGTCGATAAAATAAAAATGTAACTCATGCGCGTTCTGACTGAGTGACAGCAAACTTTGCTGCTCACTGCAAGTTGAGGACACACAGACACAGCCACACATAACCAGGTTTGCCAGGTCTAGCACAATGACCTCTGAAAACCTGCCCACAAGGCCTGAAAACTAGCCCAAGAGTTGCCACGTTTATCCATGAAACCCCTTTTTCATAACGCTATAGAGTGAATAAAGAAGGAATATCAACTGCAGTTTTAATGACGTAGTCTAAGAAGCTAAATTTGGTTTTCCATCAAAATAATAATTATTGCAAATTTAAGAATATATCTCAAGGGACATTTAAACTCTCCAGATAGTTTTCCATCAATGGATGTCGATTTAACTTGTTTTGACTGTTATGATTAAACAATAATGCCAGAGGTGTGATATATGGCCAAAATACCACGGCTAAGGGCTGTTCTTTAGCCATGGTATATGGGCCATATACCACAACCGCCTGAGGTGCCTTATTGTTGTTGTGAACTTGTTAACAATATAATTAGAATAGTAATTTTAAAAAAAAAGTCATTCCATTGGTACACAGTCTGAGCCATCACATTTAACCATGGAAACTTGACTGGGAATATGGCCTAATATAGTAGTTGTTCCCTCTGCAAGGCAATCAAACAAGCGTAATGTCGGGACAAAGTGGAATCGCAATTCAACGGCTCAGACAAGAGACGTACAGTATGTAGCAGGGTCTACAGGCAATTTCTGACTACAAAAAGAAAACCAGCCACGTAACGGAAAACAACATCCTGCTTCCAGACAAACTAAACACCTTTGCCCGCTTTCAGGACAATACAGTGCCACTGACGTTGCCCGCTACCAAGGACTGCGGGGACGTGAGTAAAACATTTAAACGTGTTAACCCTCGCAAGGCTTCTGGCCCAGACGGCATCCCTAGCCGAGTCCTCAGAGCATGCGCAGACCAGCTTGCTGGTGTGTTTACGGACATATTCAATCGCTCCCTATCCCAGTCTGCTATCCCCACATGCTTCAAGATGGCCACCATTGTTCCTGTACCCAAGAAGGCAAAGATAACTTAACTAAATTGCTATCGCTCCGTAGCACTCATTTCTGTCATAATGAAGTGCTTTTAGAGACTAGTCAAGGATCATATCACCTCCACCTTACCTGCCACCCTAGACCCACTTCAGTTTGCACATCGCCCCAACAGGTCTACAGATAACGCCATCGCCATCACACTGCACACTGCCCTATCCCATCTGAATACCTATGTAAGAAGGCTGTTCATTGACTACAGCTTTAGCATTTAACATCATAGTACCCTCCAAGCTCATCATTAAGCTTGAGGCCTTGGGTCTCAACCTTGCCCTGTGCAATTGGGTCCAGGACTTTCTGACGGGCCGCCCTCAGGTGGTGAAGGTAGGAAACAACATCTCCACTTCGCTGATCCTCAACACTGTGGCCCCACAAGGATGTGTGCTCAGCCCCCTCTTGTACTCCCTGTTAATCCATGACTGCGTGGCCATGCATGCCTCCAACTCAATCATCAATTTTGCAGACGATACAACAGTAGTGGGCTTCATTACCAACAATGACGAGACAGCCTACAGGGAGGAGGTGAGGGCCCTCGGAGTGTGGTGTCAGGAAAACAACCTCTCTCTCAATGTCAACAAAACAAAAGAGATGATTGTGGAGTTCAGGAACAGCAGAGGGAGCACCCCCCTATCCACATCGAAGAGACAGCAGTGGAGAAGGTGGAAAGTTCCACGGTGTACACATCAGGGACAAACTGAAATGGTCCACGCACACAGACAGTGTGGTGAAGAAGGCGCAACAGCGCCTCTTCAACCTCAGGAGGCTTAAGAAATTTGGCTTGTCACCAAAAACCCTCACAATATTTTACCGATGCACAATTGAGAACATCCTGTCTGGCTGTATCATCACCTGGTACGGCAACTGCACCGCCCTCAACCGCAAGGCTCTACAGAGGGTGGTGCGGTCTGCACAACGCATCACCAGGGGCAAAATACCTGCCCTCCAGGACACCTACAGCACCCGATGTCACAGGAAGGCCAAAAAGATCATCAAGAACAACAGAGAGCACAGAGAGAATGAAAAACAGCTTCTATCTCAAGGCCATCAGACTGGTCAACAGCCATCACTAACACAGAGAGGCTGCTGCCTACATACAGACTCGAATCATTGGCCACTATATAAATGGAGTACTCGTCACTTTAAATAATGCCACTTTAATAATGTTTACATATCTTACATTACTCATCTCATATGTATATACTGTATTTATACCATCTATTGCATATTGCCTATGCCGCTCGGTCATCGCGCATCCATATATTTATATGTACATATTCTTATTCCATCCCTTTAGATTTGTGTGTATTAGTTAGTTCATGTGGAATTGTTAGATTATTTGTTAGATATTACTGCACTGTCGGAACTAGAAGCACAAGCATTTCGCTACACTCGCATTAACATCTCCTAACCATGTCACCAATCAAATTTGATTTGTTGAAAGCCATGGTAAATCAAAATCAGCATTCAGGGCTCAAACCACCCAGTTTATAATTGTAAATAAATCCTGTTTGCACTTGTGCATAACTATAGATAAATCCGACAGAAGAGTTTGAGTGATAAAAGTTGGACAGAGGATCTCAATCTCTGTGCAAGAAACACTTGGACGGACTTCAAAAAACGAATGTTGGGCTATTTTCTGGCAATTGTGCCGTTATTGGCTTATGGCTTATTTACCAGATTGACTAGTTATTTAACAGGCATTGGCTATTGACTAAAATCGTTTTTTTTTAATTGCAATTCAACTTTGCCATGGTTTGCTGATCTAGATGCAGTTAGCGTATAGGCCAACATCTCATTTGAGGGAAAGCGCTACAATGAAACTGACATTTAAATGTGGAGAATGATACATTCACGATAGAGCGGTGACCACAATCACAATTGATTACCTTCCAATTTATTTAACTTAACATGGCCATTAACAATTGCATAATAATATAAGGCTACAACAACAAACTGAAGTTATAGGCTATTTATTAAATCCAGCTCCAGGTAGGCTACACAATTGGACCAAATTGATTTACAATGACTCCAGTGATATCGTAATTTCAACATATTTATTGTACTGTATCAAATGGTAGGCTACAATGTCAGTTGCCTGCAATGGCATAGAAATTAATAGCCTACTTGATGGCCAACAAATGCAAATGTAGCCTATCATTCTCCAAAGTTTGGGCGGCAGTTAACCCACTGTTCCTAGGCCTTCATTGAAAATAAGAATTTGTTCTTAACTGACTTGCCTAGTTAAATAAAGGTAAAATAAAATAAAAAGTTAACGTGATTTTCATTACACTCGCGCAGCACTCCAGACCCTAGAACTGAGCATGAGTAAAACCTTTCGCTTCATACAGTTATCCATAAGAAAAGTTGACATTAGAATGCAGTTTATTTTAAACCACCTCTGAGCGAATGTATCTAAAGAGCTCTAGAGCACCTTAAGTGTTTTTCCATTGCTTTGTCACCGTTATTTATGTTCCAGTGTGTTAATATGTTTTATTGAAAAAGGGTGTCTCCACAATGACCAATCGATTTCCTCCCACCACTCAAATGTTTTCATATTAAATGTAGGTAGTAATATTATATTAAATGTAAGGTAGTAATTTTGCAGCTATCAGCAGAACGAATGACATAAACATAAAAAGTTCTCATTTTAAAACAAAAATACATACGCAACATGCAACAATTTCATAGATTTTGCTGAGTTACAGTTCATATGAAGAAATCAGTCAATTGAAATTCATTAGGCCCTAATCTATGGATTTCACATGACTGGAATACAGATATGCATCTGTTGGTCACAGAAACCTTTAAAACATGGGCCTCACAATGGGCCTCAGGATCTCATCACAGTATTTGTTTGCATTTAAATTTCCATCACTAAAATGCAATTGGGTTTGTTGTCCGTAGCTTATGCCTGTCTATACCATAACCCCACCGCCACCATGGGGCACTCTTCATGACATTGACATCAGCAAACCACTCGTCCACACAACGCCATACACGTGGTCTGCGGTTGTGAGGCTGGATGGACATACTGCCTAATTCTCTAAAACTACATTGGAGGGAGCTTATGGTAGCGAAATGAACATCCAATTATCAGGCAACAGCTCTGGTGGGCATTCCTGCAGTCAACATGCTAACTGCACTCTCCCGCAAAACTTGAGACATCTGTGGCATTGTGTTGTATGACAAAACTGCACAATTAAGAGTTGCCTTTTATTGTCCTCAGCACAAGGTGCACCTGTGTAATGTTCATGCTGTTTAATCAGCTTCTTGGTATGCTACACCTGTCAGGTGGATGGATAATCTTGGCAAAGGAGAAATACTCACTACCAGGAATGTAAACAAATTATCTGGAAGTAATAAACTTGGGTAGTACCAAGTCGTCCGTTATTTCCAGACAATGTACAGTGTTTGTTTTCAGTTAAACATGCCTATGTTTGTTTTGATGGGGAAGAACAGTTAAACTAAGTTCAACAAGCATTTCTAATTTATTTTCTTCAAGAATCAATGGATATACAGAACCTAGTGAACACACCCTTGAACAGTTTTCATATCTGAGATTGACTCCTTTATTGTCCAGCCACACCATCTCAAGCTCAGGGTGCCAGCCTTCAGATTCACAGTTTGAGTATATTGAGCACGGTGGTGGAAGGTGGAGACAGTCCATCAGAGAGGCTGAAGGTGGAGAGACGGAGTCTGCTGTTAGGGAGACAAACAAGAAGACATGTATTGAAGAGCACATCACTTTACATGGGGTTCAAGTGAGGAATGGGGTCAGCTGGAAACATTCATCTTTCAACCTATAGAATGTTGTTTTACATTATACTTATAGTTATTATTAGTGGAAGGTTCAAATGGATTGATAACCAGAATGGATGGCCTTTAGTTGTTGTTCAACAAACAATACGTTATTATGAGTGATAACTGTTGTGCCACATACGTTTCTGGCTGTGAACTGTCTGAGTATTTGGCGCATGGTGCTGTAAGGTAGAGACAGTTCGTCAGAGAAGCTGAGGGTGGAGAGAGAGTCTGCTGGCAGGAAGACAAACAAGCAGAGGTGTGGACTCGAGTCACATAACTTGGACTAGAGTCAGACTTAAGTCACAAATATGATGATTTGCAACTCGACCTTGACTTTAATACCAATGACTCGTGACTTGACTTGGACTTGAGCCTTATGACTCACCCTGACTTGATTCCTTCCCCAAGCCCAAATATAAAAAAAATATGCTATTAAAAAAAGTGTGCAGCGCATCAACCCTTCATTTAACGGATTAGTCAACAAAAAATGGATTGCAACTTGCAAAACATGCAGGAAGAAAATTACAGATGGAGGCGCAACAACTTCCAACTTTGTTCGACATTTGAAGCTGAACAAAGAACAGTAAGTCGTGGCTAATATAGCCAACAGCTACAGTGCCTTGCGAAAGTATTCGGCCCCCTTGAACTTTGCGACCTTTTGCCACATTTCAGGCTTCAAACATAAAGATATAAAACTGTATTTTTTTGTGAAGAATCAACAACAAGTGGGACACAATCATGAAGTGGAACGACATTTATTGGATATTTAAAACGTTTTTAACAAATCAAAAACTGAAAAATTCGGCGTGCAAAATGATTCAGCCCCTTTACTTTCAGTGCAGCAAACTCTCTCCAGAAGTTCAGTGAGGATCTCTGAATGATCCAATGTTGACCTAAATGACTAATGAGGATAAATACAATCCACCTGTGTAATCAAGTCTCCGTATAAATGCACCTGCACTGTGATAGTCTCAGAGGTCCGTTAAAAGCGCAGAGAGCATCATGAAGAACAAGGAACACACCAGGCAGGTCCGAGATACTGTTGTGAAGAAGTTTAAAGCCGGATTTGGATACAAAAAGATTTCCCAAGCTTTAAACATCCCAAGGAGCACTGTGCAAGCGATAATATTGAAATGGAAGGAGTATCAGACCACTGCAAATCTAACAAGACCTGGCCGTCCCTCTAAACTTTCAGCTCATACAAGGAGAAGACTGATCAGAGATGCAGCCAAGAGGCCCATGATCACTCTGGATGAACTGCAGAGATCTACAGCTGAGGTGGGAGACTCTGTCCATAGGACAACAATCAGTCGTATATTGCACAAATCTGGCCTTTATGGAAGAGTGGCAAGAAGAAAGCCATTTCTTAAAGATATCCATAAAAAGTGTTGTTTAAAGTTTGCCACAAGCCACCTGGGAGACACACCAAACATGTGGAAGAAGGTGCTCTGGTCAGATGAAACCAAAATTGAACTTTTTGGCAACAATGCAAAACGTTATGTTTGGCGTAAAAGCAACACAGCTCATCACCCTGAACACACCATCCCCACTGTCAAACATGGTGGTGGCAGCATCATGGTTTGGGCCTGCTTTTCTTCAGCAGGGACAGGGAAGATGGTTAAAATTGATGGGAAGATGGATGGAGCCAAATACAGGACCATTCTGGAAGAAAACCTGATGGAGTCTGCAAAAGACCTGAGACTGGGACGGAGATTTGTCTTCCAACAAGACAATGATACAAAACATAAAGCAAAATCTACAATGGAATGGTTCAAAAATCGACCTATCCAGGTGTTAGAATGGCCAAGTCAAAGTCCAGACCTGAATCCAATCGAGAATCTGTGGAAAGAACTGAAAACTGCTGTTCACAAATGCTCTCCATCCAACCTCACTGAGCTCGAGCTGTTTTGCAAGGAGGAATGGGAAAAAATGTCAGTCTCTCGATGTGCAAAACTGATAGAGACATACCCCAAGCGACTTACAGCTGTAATCTCAGCAAAAGGTGGCGCTACAAAGTATTAACTTAAGGGGGCTGAATAATTTTGCACGCCCAATTTTTCAGTTTTTGATTTGTTAAAAAAGTTTGAAATATCCAATAAATGTCGTTACACTTCATGATTGTGTCCCACTTGTTGTTGATTCTTCACAAAAAAATACAGTTTTATATCTTTATGTTTGAAGCCTGAAATGTGGCAAAAGGTCGCAAAGTTCAAGGGGGCCGAATACTTTCGCAAGGCACTGTATATATAACTTTGCTAGTATAGCATGTAGGCTAACATAACGTTAAATCAATGAGCCTCCACACAGTCAGCCAGTGCGGGAACGTGATCATTGCACCCAAGATTGAGACCACGCAAGATTGTGCTACTGCCCCGCTCAATTATTTTTTTTATATGCTTACAGATTTCAACAATACCAGACGAACAAAAGTGTCACAAGAACCACGACAGTCTCCAATCTCACAGTTCATGGAGACCCGTTTTATGGCAGTACAGCATGAATAATCCACAGCAGAAAGCCATCAACAATGCAATACTGTCCAACCTGGTTATCGATTGCAACTTGCCTCTGTCTATTGTGGAAAACAAGCGCTTTCGTCAC
Organism: Oncorhynchus mykiss; assembly: GCF_057628025.1. Lineage (NCBI taxonomy): Eukaryota > Metazoa > Chordata > Actinopteri > Salmoniformes > Salmonidae > Oncorhynchus > Oncorhynchus mykiss. The sequence goes on along the minus strand of NC_143033.1, from coordinate 44,329,233 downwards.
TTTAGTACAGCCCAGTGTGTCGTAGAACATTGACATCAAACGTAGAGAACCTCGCTACAGAGAGACGTTCAAAACTGAAAACTCAGTTGAGCAACACTGACCATGTTTCAGTCACAGTGTACATTTGGTCCGGCCGAAAGATGAGGGGGTTCCTTGGTGTCACTGTGCACTGTATGGAGAAAGATGGAGAGAGGATACAGCTCAAGTCCAATCTCATGGCTTGTGACCACTTCAAAGGCCCACACACGGCCAAAATAATCTGTGAGCAATTTGAGGCCATATGTGATGAGTTCAGCATTAAAGATAAATTGGACTATATCATTAGTGACAATGCTGCCAACATGAGAAAAGCATTCACAGTGTGCTTCCCCATTGAACAAGAAGAAGTACATGACGAAGATTGCCTTGATGACCCAGAGCTCTGGAATGACCTAACCCTGGAAGACCAGCAAACAGTGGATGCTGCTATTGCAAAAAAACAGCACTTTCAATGTTTTGCCCACACTCTCCAGCTGGTGGTGGGAGACGGCTTGAAAGAAACAAAAGTGATGACTCCTTCTCTTTCAAAGTTAGCAAAAATCAGCTCATACAAGCACAACATTCAAAGAGGTGTTTGAGGTTGAATTTGGGGAAAGAGGCATCCCTCCTGCTGTCAACAAGATGGAACTCAACACTAAGACAAGTGAAGGCAGTTATCCAATGTGACCATCTAAAGCTCAGTCATGTTCTAGTAAAGGCTGGGCACAAGGAGTTGTTGTTCACAGTACGGGAGTGTAATAAGTTGAAGCAGATGGTGGACATCCTGAAGCCATTTGGAGAAGCAACAGATATGACACAGGGGGTGAAGAGGGTCACAATCAGTTTGGTTGTTTCCTCGGTCCTGTCCCTGAATCACCACCTGGAGCAGCGGAAGCCTCAAGTCCATTCCCTGAGCGGCCTGGTCAGAAGTCTCCAGGCATGCCTGAACAAAAGATTTATTGGAATCTTCATCAATGTGAAAATGGCCAGGACACAAGATGGAATCACTGCCCCCTTTTCAGATCCAGCCTACCTCAAAGCACCTGCCTTGGATCCGGCTTTTTCTCTGATGTGGGTGGAGCACCATGTGCTGGTCAAGGAGGTGGCACAAAGAGTGAAAGGTAAATATTATTGAATTTAATGTAACTTTTTCTCATAATTTAATCCAATTGACTGCAACAATAATACTTTTTTAGTTTAACCCACTGCATCACCAATACTACCTTTTTGTTTCTGCTATGCTTTTACATGTTTTGCCAGAACTGATTCTGCAAGATGCTACAGGGACTGAGCAAGCTTGGCCTCTTGTTGATGAGGAAGAGCGAGAGGACCAAAGTCTTGGACAAGTAGAAGCGCTGTTTGCAGCATACTGTAAGAGGCAGAAGAAAGCTGTCGGGACCTCTCCAGCACTACAGCTAAGTCACTACCTTGACATATGCGAAGGACAGAATGCCCTCTTGTTCTGAGCAATGAACAGGAAGGCTCTTCCTTCACTGTCCCGAGTGGCCATCAGGGTCTTGGCAGTGCCGTCCTCCAGTGCTCCGGTGGAGCGTGTCTTCAGCCATGGTGGCATCATACTGCGGCCTGCACAAATGACTGACAGACTTTTATCGAATTTGGTCTTTTGCAAACGCAATGCATCATAGGGCGCTGAGATAAGAGAAAAATTGAAACTGTTTATGCATTACACACACACGTAGTCTCCATGTTCAGGTTTTATCTCCCATCTTTGGGATCTGTATTTTTTCTCAGACATTCAGGCCAGTGTTCAAATTGTAGGCCTACTTGAAGTTCAGTGTCAGTTGTTTTGATGTACCTTTTAATAAATGATTGGCAGGATTGTTTTAGGTGTCTAGAGTATATCTGGAGAGAGAGAGAGCACTACAATATTTTTGTGTTGTCATATGTCTTTCTCATGTCTACCCATGTATTTCCATGGAAATCTAAAGTTTATTTGGAAAGTAATAAATATATATATTTTTTAAAACATTCATGATTCACATAAATACTATTACTCTTGTTAAATATTTAATGGTATTACATTTGGTGAAGAGCACATTATGACTTGTTTAGGACTTGAAACTCAGTTTAAGACTTGAAACTTGACTTGAGACTTGACTCAAACTTGCCTGTCTTGACTTGGGACTTGAGTGCTAAGACTTGAGACTTACTTGTGACTTGTAAAACAATGACATGGTCCCACCTCTGCAAACAAGAAGACATGCATGTATTGTCAAGCACATCGCTTTAAATGGGGTTCAAGTGAGGAATGGGATCAGCTGGAAACACTAATCATTCAACCTATAGAATGTTGTTTTACATTTTCCTCATAGTTAATTTTCTTTTTTTTAAATATATTTTATTTTCAATGAAGAAGGCAGCAGCTGATTCACCATTGACTGTGTAGGGTCAACCATGAATAGTTTCGCAAAATTATTTATTATTTTGTGGTCGACCACTAACTATATCCAAATAATTTAGGTAGCTAACGTTACACAGAACCACCAGAACCATAAATATACAAACATATATATTTTATGTGTTACTGTAATTCAGCGTTTAGCTTCCATAGTACACATGAAACGAAATAAACCATTGTCATCATTATTGAATCTTGAAGCGCTCTTTGCCATCTCAGCTCGTGACCAGTTAGGGTCGCATGATTCCTTTGTGACTCACTGGACATAGCTAGCTAGCATAGCTAACTGTGACTGTTAGCTAGCTAGTTATGTTAACAGGGTGCTTTCTTGCCTAGTCTTAGCTAGACTACCGATGTTTTACAAACAAAAACACTAGCTAGCTAAATTAGCTACCTAATATCACATAGGCTAGACCCTAAACGTATTGACTTAGCTAGCTACCTTTGCTCTAACAGTTAGCTAAGATAGTTGCTGATAGCTGATGTTAATGTAGAAACTTTGACAACAACCATGACCAGTCCAGAAATGAAGCTAGCTACAGTGTCACAAACTAATTAGCGACTGCAACTACTACTACAAATATAACTACAAATATAAATATAATAGTTACAATGCCCTATTTTTTACTTTTTGGTATCTTCTCCAGCTGTCCTCGACTGTTAACCAACTGTTACAACCCCAACGACCTTTGGAAAGTCAGGCGCCGAGTCTGGCTCGAGCAGCAACTGCTGGATTGTGTGTTTTTGGTTCCTTTAGAGGTAATGTTAGGTACCTATTAAGGATACTTCAGAAAGTATCGATGTTGGCAATTGACGATACATGTATGCTGCTATTTGCTACGTTGAAAATTACAATCACAGATTTGTAAAACAGACAAGAAATAGTAGCATATTTTTGACTTGGTGTCAGGTCTCAATCCCAAATTAAGCTTTATCTATGTGTAGGTTCAGCAAAAATTTGGCATGCAACCTTGGGTTATGATAAAGAAACACTATAACAAAGTTACACAGTTGGGGATACAATACCTGACTTATCCGGTTTTCATACATTGTTTTATTTCATTTAGTCTTCTCAGAATGTGCAGGCAGCCCATATAGCCCAATGTTCGATGTCTCACAAATATGAGGTGTGCAAAAATAATACATGTGACATTAAGCAGATGCGGCCTCCCGGGTGGCGCAGTGGTTAAGGGCGCTGTACTGCAGCGCCAGCTGTGCCATCAGAGTCCCTAGGTTTGCGCCCAGGCTCTGTCGTAACCGGCCGCGACCGGGAGGTCCGTGGGGCGACGCACAATTGGCCTAGCGTCGTCCGGGTTAGGGAGGGATTGGTCGGTAGGGATCTCCTTGTCTCATCGCACACCAGCGACTCCTGTGGCGGGCCGGGCGCAGTGCGTGCTAGCCAAGGTTGCCAAGGTTGCCAGCCTCCGGCTGGCTTCCGGGTTGGATGCGTGCTGTGTTAAGAAGCAGTACGGCTGGTTGGGTTGTGTATCGGAGGACGCATGACATTCAGCCTTCGTCTCTCCCGAGCCCGTACGGGAGTTGTAGCAATGAGACAGTATACTACAGATAGTAGCTACAGATAGTAGCTACTACAACAATTGGATACCACGAAATTGGGGAGAAAAATCACTCCTTCAGCCTAGGTAGCAGATGATCAAATGAAAGATATAGGCCTATGCGTTCCCCTGGGCACCCTCCACTATTGATATCATTAAGCCTATGTTTTTCGAAAATAAAATTATTATACCACAACTGTCAGGTGGATGAATTACCTTGGCAAAGGAGAAATGCTCAAAATTAGAGAGAAATAAGCATGTTGTGCATATGTAAGGTTTTGGGGATCATTTATTTCAGCTCATGAAACATGGGACCCAGACTTTACATGTTGTGTTTATATTTTTGTTCAGTGTAGACACATTTTAATGTGTTTTTAACACACAGTAACCAAAAACGTTCGTCACAAGTTTCCCAGTATTGTTTTCCAGAAGTTCACAAGTTGCTGCAAATTAACCCCAACAGTTTGTCACAAAACTCATTTGCATGTGAAAATATGAGCTTGCTGCAAATTGGCTGAAGGTTTGCCACAACTGTTTGCCAGAAGCCTGTTTTTCCGGTTAGGGTACTGTGGCTCCCCTTTTGTAGAGGCTTACATGCTGACCAAACTGCGCGTGCGTCCGCCTGCGCTATTGTGTGCATGTTGATTTTGTTCACCTACATCAGGACATGCAGGTTGAAATATAAAAACAACTCTGGACCAATTCTATTAATTTGGGAACATGTCAACAAGCATTAAACATGTGTAGCAATTTGCTGTTGCTCGAAAATTTGTCCTGGTATATAAACATTGGGTTTTTATTGTACCTGAAATGCACAAGGTCCTCTACTCCGACAATTAATCAACAGATAAAACAGTAAACCGAATTTGTTTCTCGTCATCTCTCCTCCTTCCTTCAGGTTTCTTTTTCTTCTTTGGACTTCATATGGTAGTTGGCTACCAACTTTACAGCATTACTACAACTGACCGGAGTGTGGACCTTAGTTCATTTTTCAATCACCCACGTGGGTACATGCTCATAAAAACCAATGAGGAGATGTGTGTGGGTGTGTGTGGCATGTGGGTATATACTCCTAAAAAACAATGTTTATATACCAGGACAAATATGGGAGAGGTGCATTGCAGTGCATTGAGCATCACAAATAGAACCAATTTCTATTTTAGCGCATGGCCACGCAGACAATGATTGAATAACATGTATGTGTACATTTATTTTGCAATGGAGCGGTGTGGTCAGCATGTTAGATGAACAGGCGGGAAAAGAGAATGTATACAAGAAATGTCTGACAGACAATTCTGTTTTCTTTGCCAGGCCAAAAAAGGCAAGTTTTCCTTTATGCCCTTTTACCTGCTCTTAGTCCCTCAGGGACATAGCATGTAATGCTGGCCTTCTGCTTTTTCTATTCCCAGAAAATTGCCCTGCAAACGATGGTGAAAAAAATTACAATCAAAGTGAATATTTTGGACAGTAACCATAGTGTAGTGAAATGGCACAGTTTTTCAAAGCAAAAACATATAATTAGAGTGCATTAGCAATGCAATTGATGGCCTCTCGAGTGAACTGTTTGGTCGTCAAAGTGTTGGACCGGGCAGGTTTGTCAATATGGAATTATTTTAATGGATTTTTACAGGAAAGGGGCTCATTTAGGACAATTGTGTGTTCTGAGTGGGATCTGCTGAGTAGGTACTGATTTAATGCTTTACGTAATGTTGTGTTATTTTACAGTCTCACACACACAGTCCACCCACAAGGATATTGATGGGACTGCACAACATCTTCATTGGGCACATGTTTAACCCATTGCAAAGGAACTATACTTAAAGTAACTTTTCAGTGAAAATCTACTTTTAAAAGTTAATATTCTGATAATACATACAAAAATAATTTTGCTGACTCATCCTGCAGTGTATACTCGTATTTGTGCAAAAGCATACATTGGAGAAAAAAACATTTTAAAATCCCCAACTTGTCTCTCAAACAGACCGTTTAAAAAAATGCTTGCTATTTCCTTATAGGGGATTATGTCATCCTCCTGATGAGGATGAACTGGCCAATCAGCGGTCTACTTACATTAATATTTTTTATGACCGGTATACGCCCACGCCATTCTGTTGTTTGGGTACGCCCACACCATTCCAACACAGAAAAGCTGCTTTTCAACATACTTAATTAATGTTTTTACTGTTTTTTGGATGGAAAACTATTTCACTCATATTGCAATTAATTATAGGTCATATTTCATAGAAATCTGGAAACACTGGACAATTACTTTAATGCAATTGTCCCAACACTTGGTGCACCATAGAAAAGTGTACAGTAAGCATGGATATGTTAACACTATAAAGGGTCATTCTTGGGCTCGGGTAATATTTCAGTCCCCTGACTTTTTATATTATATTATATACATTGGGTCACCAAAATGAAAATATTTTCTATATAAATTGAAATGTCCAGTATAATGAATTGAAATAAATAAATACAGTGGGGCAAAAAAGTATTTAGTCAGCCACCAATTGTGCAAGTTCTCCCACTTAAAAAGACAAGAGAGGCCTGTAATTGTCATCATAGGTACACTTCAACTATGACAGACAAAATGAGAAAAAAAATCCAGAAAATCACATTGTAGGATTTTTTATGAATTTATTTGCAAATTATGGTGGAAAATAAGTATTTGGTCAATAACAAAAGTTTATCTCAATACTTTGTTATATACCCTTTGTTGGCAATGACAGAGGTCAAACGTTTTCTGTAAGTCTTCACAAGGTTTTCACACACTTTTGCTGGTATTTTGGCCCATTCCTCCATGCAGATCTCCTCTAGACCAGTGATGTTTTGGGGCTTTTGTTCTCATTTTGTCTGTCATAGTTAAAGTGTACCTATGATGATAATTACAGGCCTCTCTCATCTTTTTAAGTGGGAGAACTTGCACAATTGGTGGCTGACTAAATACTTTTTTGCCCCACTGTATATTATATGAAATAAATATAGCATTCATCCCCCATGCATTACAAAATGTTTACTTGGGAAATTAATATTGAAATTTGCACATAATTAATAACTTTTATCATTAATGCAAACATATATTTGTGTTCTTTTGTTGAAAGTATTTTTATCAAATAAATGCATGATTATTGATTAAAATCACACAATTCAGCTCTGTCTCAGTCTACACTCAACCCCATCATGCCAACAAAACTCTGAAAATAAAAATGGTCAGTCCACCCTTATGTGCCATCATTAACCATCATTAACAGGAAGTGACATCATTCAACCATTTTCAACTGCATGGTACTGCATAGTACAGAAACGGTCAAGTAATCACATTGTGTTGTATCTGTATTATGTTTTTTAAAGTCAGGTGGGAATCGTTGAGCTGACCAACTCAACCCTGTTACATGAAAATATTGTTACTTCAACACAGTCTGCACTTGAGTCTTACCTGAACCCTGATAGTACAAACTGGCCATGACTGACCCAGCAGACGTGGACCAGCTCCATAATGCCATCTCCTCCCAAGGAGCTCTCATTGGTAGATGTGAGGAGTTGCTTCGTGGTCTGATGGAAGGGTTCCAGGGCGTGGCCGAATGTCACAACCTAGCATTAGACGCTTTGCGGGAGCAATTCCGTGGGTTGCCTACTTGGCAGCCTACCACGACAGTAACCTCCCAGCCCCTCAGTAACCCAGCTGGTTGCAGCGCCGTCACCCCGGTTTCCCAGGAACCCTGCTTACCTCCCTCGGAGCACTACGATGGAGATTCCAGAACCTGCCGAGCCTGGGCAGCCCATTCAACCCCTCTCCATTCCCATGGATGTTAGAGCACTGGACAGGCGCTCTGTTGGCTGGGTTACCCCACCCCCCATACCACCCCCACCAAACCTACAAGTGTCGGGGAACCACAGTGAGACGATCCCCTTCCTGCTAATTGAGTCTCTGCAGGTTCCTGTGGTATTGGGATTATCAAATTATAAAGATTACATCAGCTGATATCTCAAAGTGCTGTACAGAAACCCAGCCTAAAACCCCAAACAGCAAGCAATGCAAGTGTAGAAGCACGGTGGCTAGGAAAAACTCCCATGAAAGACCAAAACCTAGGAAGAAACCTAGAGAGAAACCAGGCTATGTGGGGTGGCTAGTCCTCTTCTGGCTGTGCCAGGTGGAGATTATAACAGAACATGGCCAAGATGTTCAAATGTTCATAAATGACCAGCATGGTCAAATAATAATAATCACAGGCAGACCAGTTGAAACTGGAGCAGCAGCATGGCCAGGTGGACTGGGGACAGCAAGGAGTCGTCATGCCCGGTAGTCCTGAGGCATGGTCCTAGGGCTCAGGTCCTCCGAGAGAAGGAAAGAAAGAGAGAATTAGAGAGAGCATACTTAAATTCACACAGGACACCGGATAGGACAGGAGGAGTACTCCAGATATAACGAACTGACCCTAGCCCCCCGACACATAAACTACTGCAGCATAAATACTGGAAGGCTGAGACAGGAGGGGTCAGGAGACACTGTGGCCCCACCCAATGACACCCCCGGACAGGGCCAAACAGGAGGGATATAACCCCACTCACTTTCCCAAAGCACAGCCCCCACACCACTAGAGGGATATCTTCAACCACCAACTTACCATCCTGAGACAAGGCCGAGTATAGCCCACAAAGATCTCCACCACGGCACAACCCAAGGGGGGGCGCCTACCCAGACAGGAAGATCACATCAGTGACTCAACCTACTCAAGTGACGCACCCCTCCTAGGGACGGTATGAAAGAGCCCTAGTAAGCCAGTGACTCAGCCCCTGTAATAGGGTTAGAGGCAGAGAATCCCAGTGGAAAGAGGGGAACCGGCCAGGCAGAGACAGCAAGGGCGGTTCGTTGCTCCAGAGCCTTTCCGTTCACCTTCACACTCCTTGGCCAGACTACACTGAATCATTTGACCCACTGAAGAGATGAGTCTTCAGTAAAAACTTAAAGGTTGAGACCGAGTTTGCGTCTCTCACATGGGTAGGCAAACCATTCCATAAAAATGGAGCTCTATAGGAGAAAGCCCTGCCTCCAGTTGTTTGCTTAGAAATTCTAGGGAGAATTAGGAGGCCTGCGGCTTGTGACCGTGGCGTACGTGTAGGTATGTACGGCAGGACCAAATCAGAGAGATAGGTAGGAGCAAGCCCATGTAATGCTTTGTAGGTTAGCAGTAAAACCTTGAAATCAGCCCTTGCCTTGAAAGGAAGCTGGTGTAGGGAGGCTAGCACTGGAGTAATATGATCAAATGTTTTGGTTCTAGTCAGGATTCTAGCAGCTGTATTTAGCACTAACTGAAGATTATTTAGTGCTTTATCCGGGTAGCCGGAGAGTAGAGCATTGCAGTAGTCTAACCTAGAAGTGACAAAAGCATGGATACATTTTTCTGCGTCATTTTTGGACAGAAAGTTTCAGATTTTTGCAATGTTACGTAGATGGAAAAAAGCTGTCCTTGAAACAGTCTTATTATGTTCTTCAAAAGAGAGATCAGGCTCCAGAATATGCCGAGGTCCTTCACAGTTTTATTTGAGACGACTATACAACCATTAAGATTAATTGTCAGATTCAACAGAAGATCTCTTTGTTTCTTGGGACGTAGAACAAGCATCTCTGTTTTGTCCGAGTTTAAAAGTAGAAAGTTTGCATGCATCCACTTCCTTATGTCTGAAACACATGCTTCTAGCGAGGGCAATTTTGGGGCTTCCCCATGTTTCATTGAAATGTACATCTGTGTGTCATCCGCATAGCAGTGAAAGTTAACATTATGTTTTCGAATGACATCCACAAGAGGTAAAATATATAGTGAAAACAATAGTGGTCCTAAAACGTAACCTTGAGGAACACCGAAATTTACAGTTGATTTGTCAGAAGACAAACCATTCACAGAGACAAACTGATATCTTTCCGACAGATAAGATCTAAACCAGGCCAGAACTTGTCCGTGTAGACCAATTTGCGTTTCCAATCTCTCCAAAAGAATGTGGTGATCGATGGTATCAAAAGCAGCACTAAGGTCTAGCAGCCTCGGTCTGATGCCATTAACCTGTCTACGATACTGGTTCCCAATTGGGGATCAACCCTCCCACGTGCAGCTGAAACGGTGGCGCATGGAACGCAAAAATATTCTTTAAAATATTTAACCTCCACACATTAACAAGTCCAATAGCTCAAATGAAAGATAAACACCTTGTTCATCTAGCCAGCAAGTCAGATTTCTAAAATGTTTTACGGCGAAAACATAGCACATATATATGTAAAACCACCACCAGACACAGCTCATTTCAATAGCCAAAACATGCAATCAACAAACGCAGGATTAAAAAATAAATCGCTCACTAACCTTTTGAAAATCTTCATCAGATGACAGTAATATGACATATTACACAGTACATATTTTTTTTTTTCAATAATATGCCATTTATATCCATAAATGTCCATTTACAGTGAGTTCACCTTCAGAAATTACTCAAAAATGCCCGCAGGAAATCTATGTAGCGCGGCAAGATAACGTAAATAGACATCATAAACTTTGACTAAATATACATGTTCTACATATAGTTAGAAAGATACACTGCTTCTTTATGCAACCGCTGTGTTAGATTTATTTTTAACGTTACAGAAATCGCACACTATTCCATATGCTGAGACAGCGCTCAGTTCCAAGCTACATTTCCACGTAATGTTGGAGTCAACAGAAACACAGATTTAAGCATAAATATTCCCTTACCTTCGATGGTCTTCGTTCAGAATGTTCTGGAAGGCTTCATACTTACCCAATACATCGTTTGGTTTCAAGTCTTGCGTCTTTGTATTAGCTACTGCTAATAACATCAGCTGAAATGCACCCAAAACGTCCTCTGGTCCGGATAAGTTGCGCATCAAAACTTCAAAATTACACATTATATGTCGACTAAACAGGTCAAACTAAGTGCAGAAGCAAGCTTTATGATGTTTTAGACGTGCAAAACAAACTTCAATTCAATCGGCCATCGTCTGCCCTTCTCTTGAGTGCTGGAAACAAAGGAATGGCTGGGACCAATTCGCGCCCATACGCACAGCCTATTCTCTCGTGGCACGCACTAATTTCACTCCCATAGGGTCAATTCTCGCGGGATTTGAACGATTTGAAGCTCTAATGAAAGAGGACATCTAGCGGAAGAGACAGAAAGTGTCCCCAGAATCATAGCTCGTTGGGAAGGGTGGGGGCCATGACGTCAAAGTTGCTCCAACTTTCATGGCCACAAAAACTAGTTTGGAAGAATGCCTGCCCTGTGAGTTCTGCTATACTTACAGACATAATTCCAACGGTTTTAGAATCTTTAGAGTGTTTTCTATCCAATAATAATTTCTATTTGCATATATTAGCAATTTTTGACAGATTTTTTTTCCAGTTTACTAGGGGTACCCAATCTCTCCAAAGGGGGCGTATGTCTGCCATATCCTTAACAGGTTTTAAAAGGTCATTTACCACCTTCACAAGTGCAGTCTTAGTGCTATGATGGGGTCTAAAACCAGACTGAAGCATTTTGTATACATTGTTTGTCTTCAGGAAGGCAGTGAGTTGCTGCGCAACAGCCTTTTCTAAATTTTTTGAGAGGAATGGAAGATTCGATATAGGCCGATAGTTTTTTATATTTTCTCGGTCAAGGTTTGGCTTTTTCAAGAGAGGCTTTATTACTGCCACTTTTAGTGAGTTTGGTACACATCCGGTGGATAGAGATTATGTATACGTGTATTATGTTCAACATAAGAGGGCCAAGCATAGGAAGCAGCTCTTTCAGTTGTTTAGTTGTAATAGGGTCCAGTATGCAGCTTGAAGGTTTGGAGGCCATGATTATTTTCATCATTGTGTCAAGAGATATAGTACTAAAACACTTGAGTGTCTCTCTTGATCCTAGGTCCTGGCAGAGCTGTGCAGACTCAGGACAACTGAGCTTTGAAGGAACACGCAGATGTAAAGAGGAGTCCGTAATTTGCTTTCTAATAATCATAATCTTTTCTTCAAAGAAGTTCATGAATGTATTACTGCTGAAGTGAAAGCCATCCTCTCTTGGGGGATGCTGCTTTTTAGTTAGCTTTGCGACAGTATCAAAAAGGAATTTTGGATTGTTCTTATTTTCCTGACCAAAAGAAAGATGCCCAGAGTCCCTGCTCATCTGCGTGAATGTGCCTCAGGCATTCTGCAAGGAGGCATGAGGACTGCAAATGTGGCCAGGGCAATAAATTGCAATGTCCGTACTGTGAGACGCCAAAGACAGCGCTACAGGGAGACAGGACGGACAGCTGAATGTCCTCGGTGTGGCAGACCATGTGTAACAACACCTGCACAGGATTGGTACATCCGGACATTACACCTGCAGAACAGATACAGGATGGCAACAACAACTGCCCGAGTTACACCTGGAACGCACAATCCCTCCATCAGTGCTCAGACTGTCCGCAATAGGCTGAGAGAGGCTGGATTGAGGGCTTGTAGGCCGGTTGTAAAGCAGGTCCTCACCAGACATCACTGGCAACAACGTCGCCTATGGGCACAAACCCACCATTGCTGGACCAGACAGGACTGGCAAAAAGTGCTCTTCACTGACGAGTCGCAGTTTTGTCTCACCAGGGGTGATGGTCGGATTCGCATTTATTTTCGAAGGAATGAGCGTTACACCAAGGCCTGTACTGTGGAGCGGGATCGATTTGGAGGTGGAGGGTCCGTCATGGTCTGGTGCGGTGTGTCACAGCATCATCGAACTGAGCTCTTGTCATTGCAGGCAATCTCAACGCTATGTGTTACAGGGAAGACATCCTCCTTCCTCATGTGTTCCTGCAGGCTCATCCTGACATGACCCTCCAGCATGACAATGCCACCAGCCATACTGCTCGTTCTGTGCGTGATTTCCTGCGAGACAGGAATGTCAGTGTTCTGCCAAGACCAGCGAAGAGCCTGGATCTTGAAACCACCTCAGATTCTTGCCACCTTGCTGCCAGTGCCATTGTGACAATATGTGCTCCTTCTAGCCAGCCTCCTCCTAAGAGCAACACGTTCTCCTTGTTCTATTCTGCATATATTTTACTAAAGTTATTGTTAGAAATATTGTTCAGTAATCTTGTTTACATAAAGTGTGGCTTGGATTGTGTGGGTGGTGGTGTATCGCTGGGGGGGATTTGGTGGGCCGGTCTGAGTCAAAAAGTCCGGGGCCATTTTTCATTCTCAGTCCATCCCTGGGTAGGGGAGTCTGCATGACCCGACTCTGTCTCTTCCAACAGTGAGACAAACTGCCTGTGGTTTAGAGATTTTGCTCTTATGAATTGTACCACTTTAGTGACTGTATCCACAACATGGCTCATTTCCAGAACACATTTCCAGATTACCCCCTGATGAATAATGCAATGCAGAAAAATAATTTTCTGATCTGTGTTCAGCTCAGCTACTTGATCTTGTTTTCCTTTCAAAAGGCTAATGTATTTTCCTGTCAAGTTTGGGCACCCATCAGTGGTCCCACTGGATAACTTTTCAAAACTCAGTCCCAGTTTTGCCACGCACTTATTAAACTCCTCCAAAAAATATTTCCCTGTGGTTGTGCTCTTCATTGACTGCACTGAAGCAAGCTCCTCTGTAATTTCAAAGTCTGGGGTTATGTCTCGTAAGAATATCAACAATTGTGCTGTGTCACTGCTCTCATCCAGGGCCAAGGAGAAAAAGGTGAAATGTTTTTCAAAACTTTACTATCGCAAATTCTTTATGTGATCTGAGTATGATTCCGCGGGCCGTATTGAATCAGGTCGTGGCGGCATACGGCCCACGGGCCGGCCTTTGCTCAGGCCTGTTCTAGAGGATGATCGTGCCATGCTGACTCTGAAAATGAATTAGACAATGAAGAAATCCCTCATTTAGGTCAAAACATTTTCTTTAAACCAGACATTGTAGAGTCTTCTGATGAAAATGGTGGGGAAGGAACGGTGTCGTTATAACAGAAGAAGTTGACCGAGTTTCGAAATCAGTGGAATGCCTGTTGGAATCAGAGAGATGTTTGCCAAATTCGGAGAGAGTCTAAAAACAGAACACAGAAAGAAGGCTGTTATTTAAAACCGCCGTCTCCGGATTACATCTTCAAACTAAGGGCAACTATGGCATCCATGACAGAGGGAGAAGCGTTCATCCAAGTATTCTAGCTAAATTTTTAGATATTATAATTTTATAATTTTGTCATAAACTAGTTTTCATTGCAAGTTAAAAAACATACTATTAGCTAGCTAGCTAGTTATGGTTAACTAGTAAGTGTATGATTTGTGTAGGAGCTCTAGTAAGATGCCAGAGTTCCCGAGTTGGAATTCCGAGTTGGATGACCATTCAAAACGATTATTCAGTCTTGAGTTTTTTTTCCAGAGTTCCCAGTTGTTTGTCTAAACAAAAGACTCCACTAAGCAAGTAACCATTTCACTGTACAGTTTACACCTTCTGTATCCTGTACATGAGACAAATGTTATTTGATATAGTGGGTGTTACCCAGATACATTAATGTGAAGAACAACATGACCTGCACCAAAGTCAGATTGGGATATAAACCAAGGACTAGATTAAGTTATTTTTAGTACAACTTTTTGCTACTACTTTCACCACTTTTAGGCTTCAAATATTTGCTTGTTTACTACACTGTGATTCCTTAAAGAAATGGGTGGGGCTAAGGCTTAAGAGGGTGTGAAAGATGCAAAACGTCATTCATGGACCATTTTCTCAAAAGTGGGGTTACAAGTTTATCAACTTTGAAAGCAGAATTATTGTCTCATTGTTCCTCAACTGCAGTGTATGATATATTTTATTTTCTAGCTCGGAGTGTCTAGTTTTATCCAAAGTAAAAAACACAATTTCCAATTTCGCTAAATAGGACCGAATCCAGGTTGTGGTTCACAAATTAATACACAGGCCATGGTCATGATAAGGCCAGGGCAGCTTCAAAGGATACAGCACAAGCTAAAACTTCTCTGATGCCATTCACATTGTTTTACAGCGCTAATAGAATAATGTAGCTTGCTACATAAGCACAATTGAATATAACACCATCCATAAAGGTTATGAAATTAGTACCTTTCGTGTCCTCAGTTATAAAGGAAAACACACAGAATACATTATGCTCCATACATAGCTACATACGGTGTACAGTAGAAACGACAACACAATATACAGAAACTATTATGATAACATAATAAGGAATTTACTTTAATAGGAACACACACATGCCCAAAGTAATTATTAAAAAGAAAACAACAATGAAGGCAATGTGGGTACCAACTGAAAAATGTGCTATGGGAAAGATTTCAGGCAGGTGGTGTTCTGAATGGAGATGTGCAAATGTCTGGAAACGTGGGCTCTCATCGAAGAGAGAAGTTTGTCTGGCCCATCTAGCTAATTCTCACCTTACATTAGCGTAGCCTACAGCAAAGATCTTAATTGGTGAAATGGGCTACTTCTATGTCAGTTAATAAGGAGGTGGAATAGTTTATTTCAAAATATTGTTTGAAAATAAAACAGTTTTTTGAAATTATTTGAAATTGACCAGTTGAAACATAGCCTATAGATAATTAGCATGCAACATGCCTTGATTTAAGGACAGCTCTATGGAATGCTGTTTGGGTCTTTGCATGTCAAAAAAGATACACGCCAGATAACATTTCATAAAAATGGCACGTCACATAATAATTGATAAATAAATGTTTATCATTTTTTTACATAGTTATTACACATTGATTACACTATCACTTGTATTTCATATGTCACAGCGTTTCAACTATAAGTATAATATGAGGAATATATTTTGTTGTTAACTGTTCTTCTGAGGTAAAAAAAATCTAGCTAGTTAACAATGGCTGCCCAGTTTCTCAAAATAATATAATTTACCATCTTTGAATGCACCAGACAACTGCTCACGGACAGAAGAGAAGGACTTTAACCATCAATAGCCAGGTAACGTTAACTTAATGTGTTGAGTGAGAGTGGTGAACAGCTGTAAAGAAAGTAGCTAGATAATATAATGTTACCTAGCTACCAACGTTAGCTAGCTAGATCTGCCTGCCTTTGACATTAAAATAGTTGTCTATAAATCGTTAGCCAGCTATTGTAGCTAGCTAGCTAGCTATAGTGATGTTTGACTGAAGAATTTTTTTGTTTTTGTTGCTAGTTTGTTAAAGGTGCATCGCCTGTCAATGCACGATTGTTATCATACAGTAGGGCGGAGGCTCTGAGAGTTGGCACAGATTAAACAATCAAATACTTTAGGGGTTGTTAGCTACATAAAAATAAAATGTCACTGGAACAATCGGATTGGACGCTATATCTTCAGCGCCACTCTTTCCGACTCTCCAACGTGACTTACTACACCCCTGATACTCCCCTACTGGGACGAGGGATTGGACGCTATATCTTCAGCGCCACTCGTTCCTTTGAATCTGTTCATTTTTATAATACTGTTAGAAATGTTAACGACTCCTGTTTTTTCAGTCCTTGAATCAGTTCATTTTTATATCACCAATAATAACACCACCAATTAGGATGCCACCATCAGTGAACTTTTCATCAACCAAAGCTTTGGAAACCCCCTCCTCCTTGCACAGTACCCGAGGTAACACTCCCCCTCTTTCACACACTGTATGATTTGGTCTCTACAAAAGGTACTACAGACATCTTCAGTCCTTAAATAATAGTCTCAAGGTTTATGGCCCCTCACTACTGGAGTTGACAGTGCGCAGCGGTCCTGACACCGTTGAGGTAACTAGACAACTCGTACTGTAGCTGAACTGGAGCGGACCTTGACCAGAGTTGAAGGATGAGAGGAGACCTTCCCAAAAGCTAAGTACTTCTCCATTCAACATATACCCCGCCTCTCCATTTACCTTTGATTTTGAATTACTTTATCATGCTCTGTTGATTTCCCTATTGGGTTGTGGATTTATCTACCATTATTCATCATTGTTTTTTTCTTTGCCATTACTGTATTCCCTTCTTTTGGAAACACCTTCCACCCTCCCCCTATACACACTATATGATTTGGGTGTCTAGAAAGGAACGACAGACATCTTCAACTCTTAACGGACTGGGACCAGAGATTAGAAAGAGATGGCCATAACAAAAGTTAGGTACTTCCATTCCATCACTACTTTTAAAAATAAAATTTGGAGAGAGCCCGGTACTTTTAAGATATACCGCCTATGGTTGAGGTCTATTGTATTTTGCTCTATGGCTCTTTAGCACAACAGCGCCATCTGCTAACAGAATATTTGTCTTACGCTTAGTACAACACGACCCAGGAGAGCCTACTGCAAACACTGGATTGGAGCATTCAGAGCGTGCCTGGCTTGGGACGGCAACAGAACATTCTTAATGGAAATTAAAACAGGACTTTTATAAATTATTAAAATTAACACCCTACAGACCTCATTAAAAAAAAAAAAAAAAAGATAGGGATTCTAACGGACCGGTGTTTTGGCTCCCGTACGGCAGCCTATTACAGTTACCAACATAACTTGTTGACACATTGTGACAGCATGAATAATGTGGTTGAAGCTGGACTGGTATAGAGCTCTCCAACCCTGTTCCTGGAGAACTACTGTCCTGTAGGTTTTCACTCCAACCCTAATCTAGCGCACCTGATTTTAATAATTACTAGGTTAATATGTTAATCAGGTTAGTTACAACTGAGATTGGATCAAAATCCTAAAGGAGGGTAGCTCTCTTGGACTAGTAGATCTAGTTCTTATAGCAATGCATTTGGAATTTGATAAGTCACTACAAAGGTGCAATTCACAGAAGTGGAGCTGCCACTTAATGCAATGGATGGGAAGCTTTATCATTGCATATAGTTCTAATTCAAGGATAATGGTTTAATTTAATTTGTTATTAAAACCTCTTACGGACGTGGTTCCTGCACAGGAACACCTCAGCGGAAATTTCAGAGCGCCACCTATAGTACTATAATATAGTACTCGATAAATCTCAAACTTTCATTAAAACACACACACAAGATACTCAATTAAAGCTACACTCGTTGTGAATCTAGCCAACATGTCAGATTTGTAAAATGCTTTTCAGCGAAAGCATGAGAAGCTATTATCTGATAGCATGCACCCCCCCAAAATACCTGAACGAGACCTAAACAAAAGATTTTGCGGTAGCCAGCGCTACACAAAACGCAGAAATAAAATATAAAACATTCATTACCTTTGACGAGCTTCTTTGTTGGCACTCCTATATGTCCCATAAACATCACAATTGGGTCTTTTTCCCGATTAAATCCGTCAAAGTATGCCAAAAATGTCAATTTATGAAGGCCGTCTGATCCAAGGAAAATGCACCTTTACACGACGCAACGTCACTTTTTAAAATTAACAAAGTTGCCTATAAACTTTTACAAATCACTTCAAACTACATTTGTAAACCAACTTTAGGTATTAATAAACGTCAATAATCGATAAAATTGATCACGGGGCGATCTGTATTCGATAGCAGCAAGTCTTGAAATCATCGTCCATTTTTTTCACTTTCATAATTTCCTGGGTGCACCCCAAGACAGGAAGTGCCTATACGTCATCCCGCCAAGGATAAACGTGCAAAGAAATGCCAGTATTGGCGACATCGTGTGGAAGCTGTAGGCGTTGTAAACGGAACCTCATCTATTTTCTATCGCCTTAGACAATTCAAAGACTGGCGGATTAATTTATTTTTTGTGTTTTTGGTGAACAGTTTTCCCTGGGATTTTTACTCCTGAACACGTTCTGTTATAGCCATAGACATGATTTAACCAGTTTTAGAAACTTCAGAGTGTTTTCTATACACACATACTTATTATATGCATATACTATATTCCTGGCATGAGTAGCAGGACGTTGAAATGTTGCGCGATTTGTAAAAAAAAGCTGCAAAAATTCGCCGCATCCTTAACAGGTTTTAAATGTAGGACATCAAATTATCAGATTTGGATGAGTTGGCTGCAATACGGCAGCAGTACTTCAGTCAATATCAGCAAAGGATATTGGTTAATAGTGTTTCTGAAAAACAACTAAACCATGAATCACCAAGGCAAACACAACAATATGGACTATAATATACATTAAGATATTCAAAGAACAGGGTCGGAAATGTACAAGTCTTAGGACATAGCTTGTACATATATGAAACGGTGGAAGAGGAAAGGCAGACCAAGACTTGTGAATACAAGTTATTCACCCTTGTCGTGGAAATTACCTGTATTTCTAAATCATGAGGGAGAAAACCACACACAAGTCAGAGTTATCATAAAGTCCATCTTTAATTATATGAACTTCACCATAGCCCTGTGACTCTCAGATCAATTCAGTGTCTATAAATGAATTCTCTGAGAGTGTCAACATAATGGCAACTGAGATCCTTTGTAGCAAAGATCCAACCCCCTAGTCGACATGACAAATAACAGATCTTAAGAACATTATACAAAGAAAGATTTTACTTGAGAGAGGAGTATCCCATCGCCAGACAGTATTTAGCTATAAATTATCATTCAGTTTGGTCTCCTAAACGAAGCTCTTATCTCGTTCTTGGTACAAAATAGTACCAAGACATTACCTCATCCAATGGTATATATCAATTGTCATTTTACACACTCCCATCACAAATACAACCCATCCTGGACAAGCTCACGGAGAGGAGAGTGAGCCTCTAGGTCAAGATAAGGGCAACCTCAGAGTGAACATAGAATGGTTCCAGACACTGCCATCCTCCTCTCCCCGATGGGAAAAGTAGGGAGTGACTGGCACACAGACATTGTGGAGCCAAGAGGTAATTGGTTCCCCCTCAATCATCCCTTCACATGGTTTAAAATATATGTTTACATATGAAGACAAGCTTGACCTCTCCCCTTTCTGGGGCCCAAGTAACTGAGCCCTGACAGAGAATTGATAACTGCAAACGGCCAACACTATAGTACAAAAAGATACATTCTAAATGACAAGTATCTCACAAGCATATTATGAAAATAAAACATCTTATCTATAAATGTTATCTAAAGATGTCTGATTCTGCCCGACCCCCTCCAATGCTCTAACTATTATGTCACTCTCCACTAAGGTGTGTTTATGCAACACTGAGGTCATGAATTCCCTAAAGGTATTATAGTTGCTATGAAGAGGGAGCCTTAGTGTCACAGCACACGTGTATGCCTCTGGGTACTTTATCTTCTGCTGACCAGTGAGACTGCCTCTCGCTGTGTGGAGGAACTCTATGGTCTGGATTTCCGCAAACCCCAGGGGTGGCACCACCGTCGCACCGGTAGCAAACTCCAATGCCACTGTTGGAGGAGGACATTCTCCATCTACGAAGTACACAGTGAAACATTTAAAATACACATTCAAATCACAAATGGAATAATATGCAGTTGCCGATAAACTAACAATTGAACTGCTATCTTACCTTGCACTTCAGTCAGCCAGTTGAACCAGTTGGTATTTGGTGTTTTTATTAGGATCCCCATTAGCTGTTGCAAAAGCAGCGGCTACTCTTCCTGGGGTCCACACAAAACAACACAGAATGACATAATACATACCATCATTAGACAAGAACAGCTCAAGGACAGAACTACATACATTTTTAGAAAGTAGCCTACATATCAATGCATACACACAAACTATCTAGGTCAAATAGGGGAGAGGCATTGTACCGCGAGGTGTTGCTTTATCTGTTTTTTTTTAACCAGGCTTGCTGTTTATTTGAGCAATATGAGATGGAAGGAAGTTCCATGCAATAAGAACTCTATATAATAGTGTACATTTTCTTGAATTTGTTCTGGACTTGTGGACTACAGTGAGTCCTTCTTTAAAAGTTGAGTCATACTGTGGCACACCTTGCGTGCTGCTGCAGCATTCTTTGGCACGTCATTTAATTCTCAGCCATTTCTTCTGTTACTGCAAGTTATTGCTAGTTTGACCACCAGAGGGCATCTCTGAGAAGCATTTGATAGTATTCCATATTGGCATTACCAGAGAATTTAAAACCTTTTTTTGTAATAACATAGTATATGGGATTCATTTGATTAATATTATGCTGTTTCCATTCAGAGCAAAATTGTCAGTTTGTAAATTCAGACCTTTTCGCTCTTGACACACTGGACGTTCGGGCCGAGAAGTAGGATTGATTTGAGCGTTCTGGCCTTACAACGGCGTCAAGCACCTAAGCTAATGTTGGCTAGCTACTTCCAGACAAAAATGAGACCACTTTGACCATTTTACTCGCCCTAGCAGAGCTGGTAAGGCAATTTTAGTGTTAACCAGAGCGTTGTGCGTGGTGACTGTAAATGTGCTGCTGGAAACAATTTAATTACGCTTTTTTCCCGACGTTTACTGACACCGGCCATATTCAACGGGTGTTGAGCACTTGCACAGTAATTATTCTGTACTCTGGTACACTCAGGCGAGAGTGCTCTGAAATCCGTGTAGATAGTAGGCTTTTGTGGAGCGATGGGTAACGGTGCTTTGAGGGTGGCTGTTGTCTATGTGTGCAGAGGATCCCTGGTTTGAGCCCAGGTAGGGGCGAGGAGAGGGACAGAATCAAAACTGTTACATGGGTACCATTTTAAATCAGGAGAATCTCTTCTTTGTATTTATGTAAGTCTGGGCAGCGAGCTCGTTTGTCATCGATCGCTAGACCAGAAATATACGTTTTATTTTTTCCCTACTTTTTCATTACACAGACATAAACACAGTTGACACCATTGAGGTGCGGATGTTTACTTTCTACATCCACCGTGGAGCCCAGTTTCATAATATGACCATATTTCCCAGCTGATTGCCGTCGTTTTGAAGTAATCGCGAAAAAACAGACCTTATTTTAGTGCATTTTTCATCCTGCCAGCTCCTATTAGTTCTATTAAGCACCGTGGAACCAACTCGCCTTTCGAAAGTTCTATTCCCAGCTTATTGTTCAACGTCACACTGCCTGCTTCGCTATTGTTGGCAATGAGACCTGCTCACGTTGTTTTGTAGTTAAGATTTAAACAACAAAAATAATATTGGAACTCTGCGGTTTTCCCACTGTTTCCTATGGGGGAAATTTAGGCATGTCTGTCTATCTCGCCAAATATCTCGCAATGTGTATATTTATATATTTTTTCAAGTCGGGTGTAACCAATGTGAAATGGCTAGCTAGTTAGCGGGGTGAGCGCTAATCGTGTTTCAATCGGTGAGGTCACTCGCTCTGAGACATTGAAGTAGTTCTCCTTGCTCTGCAAGGGCAGCGGATTTTGTGGAGCGATGGGTAATGATGCTTCAAGGGTGGCTGTCTGTGTGCAGAGGGTCCCTGGTTTGAGCCCAGGTAGGGGCGAGGAGAGAAACGGAAGCAAAAATTTTACGCGGGCACCATTTTAATCAGGAGAGTCTAGTCTTTGTAATTATGTAGTCTGGGCAGCGAGCTCATTTGTCATCAATCGGTAGACCAGAAATAGTCAAAGTTATTATTTTTTTCGATACTTTTTCATTACGTAGACATAAGCACAGTTGACACCATCGAGGTGCAGATGTTTACTTTCTACACAAGTTTGTTTTTCCAGTTTTGTCTGAAGAACAGATTGCAGTGGTAAAATAAAAAGAGATACATTTTTTTTATGGAATTCTAAGCATCACTCCAGTCAAAATAGGTTCTGCGGGCGTTCGATTCCATGAATCTGCTAAGGGCTCACGCTAGTGTTCCAGTTTAGACAATGTTCATAAGCCGTTTTTCAGCCTTGGGTGAGTTTTGACCTGTTCTATTGTCCAGCCTATAGATAGCCAGAGCGAATTTACGAAAGCACCCGAATGTCCATTGAGAAAGCACAACGACTATACCATTTAGCTAAGCTAAGAATAATGAGAATAATCAAGTAAATGAATGTTGGGTAGTTAGTTAGCTTATAGTTAATATACTGGCAAGTTTGATTACTACTAACGTATAACTACTTTGTATAACTACTAACTTTAGGTAGCTACTGCTAGCTACTGCATACTGCTTTAATGATATGCTATGTGGTTCGTAAGGACAGCTGACAACAAATTGTCAGCCAACATAACGTGTAAGGTAACTTATTTGAAAAGTCATTACTTTATTACATTGAGTAGCAAGCTACCCCTTGGTCGATCTGTAATAGGAGGGGGTGTACACTCCTAGTTTGGCTATTAGACTATTCTTTAGTAAAGGTTGAATAGTCTATTGTTCAGCTATTAGCCCTCCTCCCCAACTTGCAACAAATTGCTGTTCCCATCACATTCCTTTCCCTCTTCCACACGTCAAAACCTTTTTTATTTTCAATCAAAAATAATTGTTCTGAAAGCAAATTTTTTTCCTAAACAAATTAAGTATTCACTGATTGGTATGAATATTAATTCAGAACCTAATGTTTTAGGGACCATACACAGATCGGCTACATACTGTAGCTAGCTACACATCCATAGGCAAACAGTTATGTTTATCCTCCACTACACAATAAGTAAATAGTTAACTAGCCATGTAACTTCAACTGCATTGCAAGGCAAGCGTACACAATTGTACATTCAATTTTCAGTAAATACTTTAGCTCACTAGATTCTTTTCATCCACTGTTTCACAAGACGACAACCTGGTTTGCTGGTTTTCTCAGGAGTCCCTAAAACATTATAGAACACATTCTCCTAACACTAGCTAGCTGGCTAATGTTAGCTAGTCAGATAACTTGCTAAATAGCTATTTTCGTAAATTAACTCTATGACAAAAAATATGCACAAATGTTTGTCTCTACATTAAGTAACATATTCCTCTCAATTGTAAATGTTTTGCTTGACTCGTTATGACGTTATAACAACTTACATCTGGTTCCACCGTAATGTTTTGTCAGCCATCTTTGTTGAAGAACGACACAAGGCAAGGGTGGCTCGCGTCAAAATTCGTCATTGGAACCACTCGATATGATTGGTCATATAAAAACTTTCGGACCCAAATACATAATGAGTGCTCTCACTCCCCCTTGTCGTGGTCTTTAGCAATGAAGCCGTGATGCTGGGTTCCTCTAAGTTCCGCGGTGCAAGCTCGCAACTTTTAAAGGAGGAACTACTGTATGAAAAGACCCCTGGTGGCATGTCTGGTGGGATAAGTGTATGTGTGTCAGAGCTGTGTGTTGACTATGCAAACAATTTGGGATTTTCAACACATTCATGTTTCTTATAAAAAATAGAAGTGATGGAGTCAAGTCTCTCCTCAACTCTTAGCCAAGAGAGACTGGCATGCATAGTATTTATATCAGCCCTCTGATTACAATGAAGAGCAAAATGTGCCGATGCAGATGGTGTTGTTGATTGGCTGAGATAATGGATGGGCTGGACATGCCGAGAGATGAGTTCGGATTGGTCTGCCATGTAGCATGCTTCTGTCTATGAGCTGCTACGTATGTGTGTATAATCCTGTCTGCTGCAGCTTTTTTTAAAGATATCATAAAGAACTGAAAATTAGCGCTATCGGCAAAGCTCAGTGGGAAACGTTGTGATGTCTAAGGTCCTGAGCGCTCTGGAGCAAGTTTTCATCAATGATCTGTACTTTGCTCCGTTCATCTTTCCCTCGAGCCTGACAAGTCTCCCAGTCCCTGCTGCTGAAAAAAATCCCACAGCATGATGCTGCCACCACCATGCTTCACCATAGGGATGGTGCCAGGTTTCCTCCATACATGACACTTGGCATTCAGGACAAAGAGTTCAATCTCGGTTTTATCAGATCATAGAATCTTGTTTAGGTGCCTTTTGGCAAACTCCAAGCAGGCTGTCATGTGCCTTTTACTCAGGAGTGGCTTCTGTCTGGTCACTCTACCATAAAGTTCTGATTGGTGGAGTGCTGCAGAGATGGTTGTCCTTCTGGAAGGGTCTTCCATCTCCACAGAGGAACTCTGGAGCTCTGTCAGAGTGACCATTGGGTTCTTGGTCACCTCCCTGACCAAGTCCCTTCTCCCCCAATTGCTCAGTTTGGCCGGGCGGAGGCCACTGTGTTCTTGGGGACCTTCAATAATGTAGACATCTTGTATCCAAATTGTATCCTGATGTCAACAGCAGATGAGTTGTATTCAAACATGAGTCACTTACAGTAGCTAGCTAACATACTGTACATTTTGAGTTATATTAACTGGCTAGCTAGCTAGTGTTAGCAATGTTGTGTGATCAATGAAACTGACTGGGAGCTAGCTAACCAGCTCAGCTGGCATCAACAGCATTTCAGGAACCACAAGAGCAAGCACCCCATTTAAACAATTTGATTTAGGATGAAAACTGTTTTTGCAGTACCCTCAATGGCTTCCATGCATTTAAAACCTGAGGTGTTGGAGGTGTCAGACTCAACAACAGTTGCTATCCATTGGAGCGCTGTGATTGGTTGCCCCAAATTCTGGGGCGGGGCTTAGTGAAGGGTCAATTTAATAGGATCTCTATGTATAAAACAGCACATTTTTCTCTATGTCACATGGCAAAAAATAAATAATCCCCCCACCCCCTTTAGGAACACCTGCTCTTTCTATGACAAAGACTGACCAGATGAATCCAAGTGAAAGCTATAATCCCTTATTGATGTCATCTGTTAAATCCACAGGGGAGGAGACAGATTAATGAAGGATTTTTAAGCCTTGAGATAATTGAGACATGGATTGTGTGTGTGCCATTCAGAGGGTGAATGGGTAGAACACAATATTTAAGTGCCTTTGAATGGGGTATGGTAGTAGGTGCCAGGTGCATCAAGAATGGTCCACCACCCAAAGGACATCCAGCCAACTTGACACAACTGTGTGAAGCATTGGAGTCAACCTGGGCCAGCATCCCTGTGGAATGCTTTCAACGTCTTGTATATTCCGTGCCCTGACAAATTGAGGCTGTTCCAAGGGCAAAAGGGGCACAATTCAATATTAGGAAGCTGTTCATAATGTCTGGTTCACTCAGTGTAAAGCCCAAACTTTACAGTTGGCACTATGCATTGGGGCAGGTAGTGTTCTCCTGGCATCCGCCAAACCCAGATATATCCATCGGGCTGCCAGATGGTAAAGTGTGATTCATCACTCCAGAGTGAGTCCAATGTTCCAGAGTCCAATGGAAGGGATCTTTACGGTGAGCTTTATTTGAACCAACTCTTGGCATTGTGCATGGGGATCTTATGCTTGTGTGCGGCTGCTCGGCCATGGAAATCCATTTCATAAAGCTCCCAACGAACAGTTCTGGTGCTGACATTGCTTCCAGAGGCAGTTTGGAACTCTGTAGTGAGTATTACAACCAAGGATTGTGGTTGTAATACAGACATTTTATGAACTGAATTGTTGGACAGGTGGCGTCCTGTGATGGTGCCATGTTGAAAGTCACTGAGCTCTTCAGTAAGGCCATTCTACTGCCAATGTTTGTCTATGTAGATTGCATGGCTGTGTGCTCGAGGGGGAATAGGTTTTGTCATGCCCTCTTCACGACTGTCTTGGTTTGCTGGTGATGTACATGCCAAGGAACTTGAATATTTCAACCTGCCCCACTACTACCCCGTCGATGACAATGGTGGCATGCTTGGTCCTCCTTTTTCTATAGTCCACATTCATCTCCTTTTTCTTGATCACATCGAGAGAGAGGTTGTTGTCCATGCACCACACGGTCAGGTCTTTGACCTCCTCCCTATAGGCTGTCTCGTCGTTGTCGGTGATCAGGCCTACCACTGTTGTGTCATCGGCAAACTTAATGACAGTGTTGGAGTCATACCTGGCCGTGCAGTCATGAGTGAACAGGGAGTACAGGAGGGAACTGAGCACGCACCCGTGAGGGGCCCTCGTGTTGAGGATAAGCGTGGCAAATGTGTTGTTACTTACCTTTACCATCTAGGGGCGGCCTGTCAGGAAGTCCAGGATCCAGTTGCAGAGGGAGGTGTTTAGTCCCAGGGTCCTTAACTTAGTGATGAGCTTTGAAGGCACTATGGAGTGGAACGCTGAGCTGTAGTCAATGAACAAGATCAGTTTAGTCCTGAACCCATATTTGAAAAAGTAAGTCCCTGTGATAAACTCTGCAGATTCTATTGACATAAATCTGATTTTGAAGTAAGAAAATAAATATTTTGACCAAATGTGTCTTTGTGATGACATGAACTGCTTCATAGTTCCATTCACAAAACTTATATCAAGTTAATAACTAGTCTGTGTAGAGATATTTCATGCAAGTTAGTAATGCTAACGGTTTTTGGTTGTAAGGGTCAGGGTTAGTTGTAATAACTTGCCAGTTGTATGGCATATGTCATGTGACTCTGTACAGATTCTGCAAAGAGAAAAAGAAGCTACTGGAGAAGGGGTCGAGAGAGCTTCCTTGTGTATAATTTATGCCCACTGTGCCCACTGCTCTTCAGCTGCCTCCCAGCTCACCTCTCCAGCTGCCTCCCAGGCCACCTCTCCAGCTGCCTCCCAGGTCACCTCTCCAACTGCCTTTCAGGCCACCTCTCCAGCCACTTCACAGGGCACCACCCCGCATGTACAGTATCAGGCTGTGGCTGGGAAACACCTGATTACTCTTCTGATTTTAACCCAGTTGATGTATGCCCCTTCCAAAAAGCAGGGCCTTGGAAAATTACAAGAAGGGGTTGGAAGAGGTGAACAACTGTGATTTTGGCGGATAAACCTATCAAACACGCATTGGAAGAAGTGCATCAAAAGTTAAGCACTCAACAACAACAAAAATTGCCCTGCCTTAAAAAGCATTTGGAAAGAAGCAAGCCAAGACAAACCACACTGAACAACAACAACGAAAAATGTCCTGCTCAAGAAAAAAAGCCAAAACAAAGCAGATTGAACCATAACATTCCGATTCCTCCAACGAGGAAAACTTACCACTGTCACAACTGTGGTACTGAATGTGAACATGTTCAACATTCAGTTACACACACAGACACACCACAAACTTTCATGTGTTTATTTTAGCCTAGTTGGTGTTTGGTTGAGAACGACCATTTAGTGGAGGGTAAAAATGTTTACATTTTATTATTTATATATATATTTTTATTTTTCTGCCAAACAAAATGTTAAACATGGCAATGATTCCCTCATGGTCTCAATAAAGGCTTCCAATAATTAGTTGAATATCATGATTTATGCACTTTGTCTTTATTTTACAATTCACCCCACTGTTACAACTAAGCCAGACCATGGGGTAAATTGTAACACTTCACTCCTTGTATTTAAGACAACACTATGCATTTACAGTTTGATTTACATATATAATAACCACACCAATTTGTAAAGGACATATGTCGATTGTTTGTATCAAGTTTTGAATACACTACCATAAATGATCTAAAAAGGTGAAAAGTGTTACCATCCCCAGTCTCCCCTAGTGGTGCAAGGGTCAGCTGCACCTGCAATTGCTAATAACCGATCTGCAACCGCCCAAATATATGTGATGAAGTGAAAATCTGAGGCCATCACCCGACCCTAACCGACAAATATAGAAAATGCGCTGTACTGTAGGCTACAGTTAGAGACAGCAGAACGATTTTTTTGACAAGGGGTGCAGGATATTCTTTTGCCTAATTTCGATATGTTTCTGTTAATAATTTCAGAAATGTTGGCAGGCTATTTGTTAGTCAACTTGTCTATAATTAAATACATGCAGCTTCTCTTCTGTCATTTTAAATGTTGCCACAGAAGGCTAAATAAACATTTTCTCACCAGAATAATGTTATAGAATGAATGCTTCAAATTAGTTGACATCGGTAATGTTTTCTCTGTCATCTCTGTTTATTTCTTGGAGCAAATACGATTAGGGACCAGGGAGAAAATACAATAGGTTATAGACATAGAGTCAGTGTCCAGATATCAGTTTCCATTTAACCAATCTAAATAGGAGGCTACAGTTCCCTTGACGTGCCATATGCCTATTTGAAGTCACATCTTGTGACAGTCGAATTTGTATAGCACCTCACAACCATCACAGGTATAGGCAATGCAATCATCATCCTCTTTTACCACTTCATCAAATCATTCTCAAACATTACTTTTCTGGGCCTCTCTTCTTTCTCTTTGTTTTCAGCTCTCCGTATCGCAGCTTTCCTCTTATTAAATGAAACTCCGACATTGTCCTTTTTGCCTCAGTGTAACTACGTACATTTTTTCTGCCTTTTTTCCAAAAGCGTTTGGATGTGGGCTATTTGGGGCTCGTAAAGTTAGGCCCCAAAGTTTAGGCTTACACACTAATGCCAAATAGCCTAAAAATAATGAAAGAAAAACCTCAATGTAGCCTATAGATATATTGATTTTGATGTATTGTTTTTTCTTTATTCAACTCTACGGATATATATCCGTGGGGACTGCAGGTTATGAATCAGTTATGAGATAGTTCCTAAAAAAAAAGCTAATAGCAAATTTGATCACATTTCTGTAGAGGTGTGGGAAGCATGTGGCAGTGACTTTTCCCCCAAAATAATGCATGCTGCCTTATTGTGCCAAACACTGGCCGCGCATTCTGCATGATTGATTGTCCTTTAGAACAATTTAAAGTAAATGCTACACTCTACACTTATATGCAAAATAAGAATTGTTGTTCAATATTTTATTTATCTATACATTATTGTGTTTCTATCTCCTGCCTTGGTAAGTATACTATAGGCTCTGAAATGAAATAGACTAGGCTATGATGTCGCGCTCCTAATATCGCACAGCAATTCTGTAGCCTACCCATATTGTCACATAGGCTACTGTCTAGGCTACCCGTCTATTTACTTTAGAGCATGCTTGGGTATTGAATGACCAATTAATCAATTTGTTGTGTATGCGGAATAATTTAAACCAATTATGTCAGCAAAGGAGAGACGTCCTGCAATATGATTATGATTTAGGCATATAGGCTGTAATATAAGAAAAATAAATATTAGACGACATCCTGCTATGCGATCTACCAATGTCGAATGCATCTGTTTAATCATTACGCCTACGTTTTAATGTTTTTGCCTAAAATTATTATAATTCCCTGTCCATCAAACACCTCCCATTTTCCCCAAACGAACAATAAGCATTTTGCTTGCAATACATCTGATAAACCTTCTAGAAGTTGTGCGCACGAATGGTGTGAGATTGGCGTGGAGATATGCACACTTCCCTTCAAGTTCAAAACGGATAAATACCAACCTTTGCGGGAAAACTGGCGCACACAAGATTTTGAGTATTTTTGTGCGCACGCACCTTTGATAAATGAGGCTCCTGGACAGCAGCGTCTTTGTAAGCCACTGGAAGCCTATCCAAGCAGCCTCTTACAAATCACGACCAATACATTAGTGAAGGAGGGACTTGGTACTGCTTGTGTTGGTGGCTGCTTTACAGTCAGAGGGACCGGGACTTAGTCTGGTACACTTCACTTTTCCCAGGATTTGCGTTTGTAGTAGCATATATCTGAGCGACAACACCATCTTCTACTACTACACAGATAAACGACCGGTCAAATCACCATGAAGAATCCTATGTTCTGGGTTTTGCTGACAGGAATGACCATTCTTCTGCTTCAACAAGGTAGGCTATTTTAATTTTGCTGGAGAAAGGTGCCATTAGTGTTATAGCTTATTGCATTATCATGTAGCATATATTAGGTGAGCGCGCACCTATTCTAGAGATGCGCGCGCTTTTTATATAGGCTATTGTAGACCCCTTACATATTGCGTGGATCCGAGATTTGACATCACATGCCAAAAAAGTGGCATCGTAGACCAAGCGATTAGTGTGAGACTTGACTGTCATGATATTGGTGGCCTTAGTTATCAATCAATTTCGAGGTTTGTCTCACTAGTATAGCTCCAAACGCTTGTAAACCCAATTAAGGCTACATTATGAATATGTCCCCTATCATTGCTTCTTTGATGCAGCAATTCGTCTGTGTCTCTTGATGCACCTTGTGACTCTAACCGCCTATTGACGCATTGTAAATCTCACTCTGACAGGAGGACTTTGCGTAAAGTTCATTAAGTATTAGTGGTTAATCCGCATCTACAACGTGTTCAGGCCATCGAAGTTAAGCCGTGTTAGCCCTCACAGGCTATTACATTTGCTCACATTTGCTATTAAGGGAGTATCCTAGCCTACTTTATTAGTGACATGTGGCATGCTTCTAATGTTTTCTCTGTAGGCCTAAGTGTTGTGGGCAGCTTCACTGAATGTTTTTCTATTAGCCAACAAGTTGTTTCTTCACATTGTCCATATGTTTTAATATTTTTGTAAATACAGTAGAATCTTTTTACCTGGGGCGGTTGGTAGCCTAGAGAGTGTTTGGCCAGTAACCGAAAGAACGCTGGTTCGAATCCCCAAGACGTCTAGGTAAAAGAAAATCTGTCGATATTCCCGTGAGCAAGGCACTTAACCCTAATCGGTCCTGCAAGTCCCTCTGGATAAGAGTATGGACTAAAATGGAAATGTTATAGACTCCATAAATCTAATTTAATCACCTGTCTTCTTATGCGCTATCATGAGAATGCCAAGGCAAGTGAGAATGGGATACATTAGACAATGTAGGCTAGTGGATGAGCAGTTTGGTAATCTGCTTTTTTGTGTAAGTGACATATGGTATGCCACTTACAAACAAAAGCAGATTACCAAACTACTCATCCACTAGCCTACATTGCCTAATGTATCCCATTCTCACTTGCCTTGGCATTCTCATGATGGCACATTAGAGAGTCACAACAATGTGTAGAGGACAGGGATGTCCTTTGTGGAAAACAGCCCTATGACAATTTCCCCCTCCAAGCACTCGGCTCTGTGTGTTGAGAATTGAGTGCATTAGATGAGCACAAGTGGCAAGGCTGTGCCTCGTTGTCTAGGAGGCTGAGCAGGCTTGTGTTTTCCTCCCCTCTACCCCCTCCCTCCTCTCCCTTGAGCCTCTCTGTGTGGCTCTGAGGCAGATCTGGCCGAGCGTTGCCAGGATGCAGCACATATTCCTGTGGCGCTCCGGCCAAGATCCTCGCAGGTCCTGTCTATTGTGTCCTCCAGTCCCTCCACCAGCCTGCCTCAGCCAAAGGCGAGAATTATTGGTTGTTAAATCGAAATTTGGAGCAACAGCTGTTGTTCGACTTCCAACCGAGAGTGCGGGGGGGGGGGGGGAGAGAGCATTGTTAGGGCGTTAAGCTTCCCATGTGAAAAGACATGAAGATCATTGCTGATGGGTAGAGTGTCCTTTTCTTATAACAAGGTTACTTAATAGAGATCCCCTCCCCTGGCAAAATCTGTTTTAGTGCCTCCCTGTGAAAAGTTTACATTTGCACATTTTAGCAGACACTTTTATCCAGAGCGACTTAGGGTTAAGTGCCTTGCTCAAGGGCACATCTACCAATTTTTCACATAGTTGGCTAAGGGATTTGAACCAGCGACCTTTCAGCCACTGTTCCAACGCTCTTATCCACTATAGGCTACCTGCCACCCTGTCAGTCTATGCCCACTGTGCCCATCTCTTTGTACACAATGCACATAATACCTTATAGTGCTTTTGAAAAATTAATCAATGAGCATATCACACAGATGGAACACTATTACCAGCCAAATCAGACCAATCTGTATTGAAAAGTGATGTTTAAAATTTGACGAGAAAGAGGAACATGACCAATTCACATTGAAAAGTGAGGACGTTATACTGTAGAACCCCAGAAATGACCTATTATTTTCCTTTGCTTTAAGTTGTGCGATTTTGTTGCAAGAAAGTGCCATCTTATTGGGTTCGCCCTCATTTTTCCAAAGTGACACTTCCCCTGTGCTTCCCAGCACAACATGTTATTAAGCAAATTAGGTGCATTAGGTGCAGATGAGGATCGTGAATAATTTACACCGGTTACTACCCAGATGTGAAATTGCCACTTTGCCCGTTTCATCAAAATAACAACAGGGCTTGCTCATTTCCTGAAGGCGCAAATTATAAGTGAGATGTTTTTAGAGGTCATAGTTATAATAGTGGCACATTTGTCACTGTTGTTTGGGACAATTTATCGCAGCATTACAGTATTATAGCACAGTATTTCAACACTCATACTTGATTGTAACTTGTTGATGTGTTGTGCTCTGTAGACACTTCCTTGTCATTTAAATCCAATCATATATAAATGTGTCTATTGAAACACCATCAGGTATGCATCAGAGATGGTCTGTAAACCCGATTGCATGATGAGCAACCTTGTCTGAGACCTGACTTGTGTTAGCTCCCCGAGTGAATGTTTAAGCTTTAGCTCAGGGGACTAACACAGTCTTGTGGCACGCAGGAGACAAACCCTGGTTGGTCACATATAGAATCTGATAATTATCAGGAAAAATATTCACAATTGTAACGGCAGATTTCCTCTTCGTTCGAAGAGGAGTAAGGATCGGACCAAGATGCAGCATGGTAAGTGTTCATGACGATTTATTAAAAATGAACTGAACACTGAAATACAAAACAATAAACGATGTGATGAAAACCAAAACCAAAACAGTACAGTGTGGCGACAAACACTCACACGGAAACAAACACCCACAAACCAACAGTGAAACCCAGGCTACCTAAGTATGACTAACTAACGACACCTGCCTCTGATTGAGAACCATACTAGGCTGAACACAAAAACCAACATAGAAAAATCAACAGACTGCCCACCCCAACTCACACCCTGACCATACTAAATAAAGACAAAACAAAGGAAATAAAGGTCAAAACGTGACAACAATGCTTAAGCCTACCCTTTGGCATGACATTGACAATGCTATTGACTGCCATAAAAGTATACTCACTATTCAAATGGGATGTCGATATTTTATCAGTAAATAGCTAAGAAATATGATGCGAAAAGATTCAAAATATTTGCTTCTTGCAGCTTTTCCAAACCAAAGACATTTAATTCATTAACATAAACCCTTCACATAAAATCCATATTAATTTACCGTGTGCACAAATTGCATTCAGAAGCCGTTAAATATATCTTCGAAGGATTATCAATGTGCTGAATTAGCCCCGTCCTCATTGCAATTGGCGCTGCACTTCCTTGAAAGAAAGAAATGCTGCACTGTCATTACGCCACATTATTACTGTTATTATTTTTTTGACTATTATTTTTTGTTATTGTTTTTCCACAGCGCCCCACAAACAACACAAAACAAAGACAAAAATCCCACTGTACAACACATTCCCCAAGGTGATCAACAAATGGTTTCCCAACTTTTGGGGTTGTGTTTAACTTTATAATATACACTGAACAAAAACTTAAACACAACATGTAAAGTATTGGTCCCATGTTTCATGTGCTGAATAAAAAATCCCAGAAATGTTCCATACACACAAAAAGCTTATTTAGATAAAAAAAAATTGCACAAATGTATATACATCCCTGTTAGTGAGCATTTCTCCTTCGCCAAGATACTCTATCCATTTGATTTATTTATTTATTTAACTAGGCAAGTCAGTTAAGAACAAATTCTTATTTTCAATGACGGCCTAGAACGGCCTTGTTCAGGGGCAGAACGACAGCTCGGGGAGTCGATTTTGCAACCTTTCGGTTACAAGTCTAATGCTCTAACCACTAGTCTACCTGCTGCCCCATTTGACAGGTGTGGCATATCAAGAAACTGATCAAACAGCATGATCATTACACATGTACACCTTGAGCTGGCCATGATAAAAGGCCACTCTAAAATGTGCAGTTTTGTCACACAACACAATTTTTGATTTTATTTTACCTTTATTTAATTAGGCAAGTCAGCCTAGAACAAATTCTTATTTTCAATGACAGCCTAGTGGGTTAACTGCCTGTTCAGGGGCAGAATGACAGATTTGTACCTTGTCAGCTCGGGGGGTTGAACTTGCAACCTTCCGGTTACTAGTCCAACGCTCTAACCACTAGGCTACCCTGCCGCCCCAAAGCCACAGCTGTCTCAAATTTTGAGAGTGTGTGCAATTGGC
This sequence comes from Oncorhynchus mykiss, assembly GCF_057628025.1. NCBI lineage: Eukaryota > Metazoa > Chordata > Actinopteri > Salmoniformes > Salmonidae > Oncorhynchus > Oncorhynchus mykiss. The sequence goes on along the minus strand of NC_143033.1, from coordinate 44,294,321 downwards.
ATGCTGAATGCAAGAATGTCCACCAAAGCTATTGCCAGAAAATGTAATGTTAATTTCTCTACCATAAGCCACCTCCAGCATCATTTTTTCATTTTAGAATTTGGCAGTACTTTCAATCGGCCTCTCAACCGTGCATGGCGTCTTGTGGGCGAGTGGTTTGCTGATGTCAACATGCCCCATGATGGCGGTGGGGTTATGGTATGGCAGGCATAAGCTACGGACAAAGAACACAATTGCATTTTATTGATGGCAATTTGAATACACAAAAATACTGTGACGAGATCCTGTTGCCCATTGTGAAGCCCATTTTTGAAAGATATCTGTGACCAACAGATGAATATATGTATTCTCAGTCATGTGAAATCCATAGATTAGTGCCTAATGAATTTATTTCAATTGACAAATTTCTTCATATGAACTGTAACTCAGTAAAATATTTGAAATTGTTGCTTGTTGCATTTATATTTTTGTTCAGAATACAAAATCTAACGGTATATAGCTAGATTGTTCATTTCAAATATAGTATCTGTGACCAATGATTCTCCTCAATTTCTTACTTTAGATCTGTATCCCATTTTTTCCTTATAGGTTCTGAACCATCAGGTAGAGTTTCAATCAACCCTTGATATAACTTGGAAATCATCTTCTTTTGGTAATTCAAAAATATTTCTGAGTTGTAAGATAAGACAGGTAAGATGACGCCGACAGATATGGCAGCTCTGCTTCCAGCTCTTAAGCAACTTTGCAGTATTTCGTTTTTGTGTGTGTTATTTCTTGCATTATTAGCCCAGAATTTGTTTTGTGTTATTACACACAGCGGGAAATAAGTTTTGGATATCAGAGCGTGTCACAGTCGTTATAATGAGGAGACCAAGGTGCAGCATGATAAGAATACATTCTTCTTTTAATTAAACGAAGGACACTTAACAAACTAACAAAACAAATGTGCCGCTATGCTAAACCGAGTGCTGACATGCAACTACACATAAACAATAACCCACAAAACCTAAATGGAAATGGCAACCTAAATAGGATCCCCAATCAGAGACAACGATAAACAGCTTTCTCTGATTAGGAACCAATTCAGGCCACCATAGACCTACATATACCTAGACATATTAAAACCCCATAGATATACAACACCCTAGACAGGACAAAAACACCTAGACAATACAAAAACTAAACCAGCCACCCTTGTCACACCCTGACCTAACCAAAATAATAAAGTAAACAAAGATAACTAAGGGGCGTGACAGAGCGCCAGTAACTAACCAGCATTACAACCAGATATACAACTTTCCCAAATTGGAAAGTTCATATCCCCCAGGGCAATTGAAATGATTCCAGAGGATGCTCCAAAACACCCCTGGCGGAGACAAGGTATTCGGAGTGGATTGTAGTCAAACTCAGGAGGCGTGCACACCATCCACCACTTCCGAGTATATGAATTATGGTGGAAAATAAGTATTTGGTCACCTACAAACAAGCAAGATTTCTGGCTCTCACAGACCTGTAACTTCTTCTTTAAGGGGCTCCTCTGTCCTCCACTCGTTACCTGTATTATTGGCACCTGTTTGAACTTGTTATCAGTATAAAAGACACCTGTCCGCAACCTCAAACAGTCACACTCCAAACTCCACTATTGCCAAGACAAAAGAGCTGTCAAAGGACACCAGAAACAAAATTGTAGACCTGCACCAGGCTGGGAAGACTGAATCTGCAATAGGTAAGCAACTTGGTTTGAAGAAATCAACTGTGGGAGCAATTATTAGGAAATACTTTTTTTTCCACCATAATTTGCAAATAATTGATAAAAAATCCTACAATGTGATTTTCTGGATTTTTTTTTTCTCATTTTGTCTGTCATAGTTGAAGTGTACCGATGATGAAAATTAACTCTCATCTTTTTAAGTGGGAGAACTTGCACAATTGGTGGCTGACTAAATACTTTTTTGGCCCCACTGCATATGGAAAAACCGCTGAGGTTGATTGAAGACATCCTCTTCCGTATAAACCTTGTTTGATCTGAGTAAATTGACTTTTGTATTACTGTTTCTATACTAAAAGCCAATACCATAGCAATGATTTTGTAATCCATATTCAAGAGGAATACTGGATGGAAGGATCCACATGACAATGGATCCTTATCTGTCTTTTAAAGTAGGGTGATTGTAGCCAAACATAGTGACTGGGGAAGTAAATTTTTCTGTCAAGCTGCTATGAGCATAAGTAACATAGGCTTTAGTAATTGGGGATGAAAGTGTCTATACAATTCCACTGTGAATCCATCAGTACCAGGAGATTTCCCATTATGTAGATTATTGATGGCCTCTGACAATTCACCTGGGGTTTCTATCAATAGATAGAATAGATAGATACATTTTCTCTTGTTCACTTATTGGTAAAATGGCCTTATTAAGGAAATTGTCTATATCCTCCTTTGAACTTCTGTTTTTTGGATTGACACAGTTTGTGATAAAATGTTTTATTAAAGACTGAGTTGATTTCAGAAGGATCCAAATCTGGGATTTAAATGCTATGGATGGTATGTTCCTCTTCCTCTTTTTTAATTTGCTAATAAATTAAAGGTGAATTTACACCGTGCTAAACGTATTGTTGCTTTGAACCTATGGCAGCAATCTCTGCAGATCAGGTGTTTATTGTATTATAAAGCTTCAAAGTATCAACTGTTGAAGTGTGCTAGCATTTCTATCTAACTGTGTTTTCTTTCTAAGTTGTGAATTTTCTGTTCTAGTATTTCTAATTCGTTATGGGTCTTTTTCTTTGGGGGAGAGTAAGACATCATACAACCTCTCACATATGCTTTGAGAGCTTCGCAGAGAACAGTTGGGCATACTTAATGATCAACAATTATTTCCAAAACCATCCCATCCCGGAGTCGCCTCTAAACTGTTGACATTGGGACTGGTGTTTTGCAGGTACTATTTAATGAAGCTGCCAGTTGAGGACTTGTGAGGCGTCTGTTTCTCAAACGAGACACTCCAATGTACTTGTCCTCTTGCTCAGTTGTGCACCAGGGCCTCCCACTCCTCTTTCTATTCTAGTTAGAGCCTGTTTGCGCTGTTCTGTGAAGGGAGTAGTACACAGCATTGTACGAGATCTTCAGTTTCTTGGCAATTTCTTGAATGGAATAGCCTTCATTTCTCAGAACAGGAATAGACTGATGAGTTTCAGAAGAAAGTTCTTTGTTTCTGGACATTTTGAGCCTATAATCGAACCCACAAATACTGATGCTCCAGATACTCAACCAGTCTAAGAAGATCAGTTTTATTGCTTCTGTAATCATCACAACAGTTTTCAGCTGTGCTAACATAATTGCAAAAGGGTTTTCTAATGATCAATTCGCCTTTTAAAATTATAAACTTGGATTAGCTAACACAACATGCCATTGGAACACAGGAGTGATGGTTGCTGATAAGGGGCCCCTGTACAGCTTTGTAGATATTCCATAAAAAAATCTGCCGTTTCCAGCTACAATAGTCATTTACAACATTAACAATGTCTACACTGTATTTCTAATCAATTTTGTTATTTTAATGCACAAAAAATTTGCTTTTCTTTCAAAAACAAGGAAATGTCTAAATGACCCCAAACTTTTGAACGGTAGTGTAAGTATTCAGACTTTGCTGAAGCACCGTTGGCAGCGATTACAGCCTTGAGTCTTCTTGGGTATGACGCTACAACCTTGGCACACCTGTATTTGGGGAGTTTCTCCCATTCTTCTCTGCAGATCCTCTCAAACTCTGTCAGATTGAATGGGGAGGGTCGCTGCACAGCTATTGTCAGGTCTCTCCAGGGATGTTCGATCGAGTTCAAGTCGGGGCTCTGGCTGGTTCACTCAAGGACATTCAGAGACTTGTCCTGAAGCCACTCCTGCGTTGTCTTGGCTGTGTGCTTAGGGTTGTTGTCCTGTTGGAAGGTGAACCTTCGCTCCAGTCTGAAGTCCTGAGCGCTACATAACAGATTCTCATCAAGGATCACTCTGTACTTTGCTCCATTCATCATTACCTCGATCCTGACAGGTCTCCCAGTCCCTGCCGCTGTAAAACATCTCCACACCATGATGCTGCCAGCACCATGCTTCACGGTAGGGATGGTGCCTGATTTCCTCCAGATGTGACGCTTGGCATTCAGGCCAAAGAGTTCAATCTTGGTTTCATCAGACCAGATAATCTTGTTTCTCATGGTCAGAGTCCTTTAGGTGCATTTTGGCAAATTCCAAGCAGGCTGTCATGTGCCGTTTACTGAGGAGTGGCTTCCATCTGGCCACTCTACCATAAAGGCCTGATTGGTGGAGTGCTACAGAAATGGTTGTCCTTCAATTGTAATTTACCACATGTGGACTCCAATCAAGTTATAGCTCCAATCAAGTTATAGTCTGGCTCAGAGCCTGGGGAACATGGGCCATGTGTGTGTGCCTGAGTCACCAGCACTATCTACCCCGTCGACCCCAACACCCTGCAGATTGATGAGGTGGACATACTGGCGCAACCCATTCAACAACCTCGATAGCCCACGGAAACTGGAGAGTTTATTGTCATGGGTACTGACGTCATCAGGAACCAGAAGCTGGAGAGGGAGAAGGCATAAAGTCCAGTAAGCACAGCCTAGCTGAGTTGTGAGTGCAGAAGACCTCAGAGATGGACACGGTTCAGCAGTACCACTGTCGCAACCACCTGAGTCACCTGCTCAACATGACTTTGCCAATCCCAATGTTACTGACAAGTTTCTGAAAAAGATGAACCCTAGTCATATTCCTGACGTGGTGCTGATCAAGAAGAGCTACAACTGCAGCAAGAGGGTGAATGGCTACTATATTGTAGTAGCTACTATATTGTGATCACTACATCCTATGGATTTGGATACTGCATTAAAGCAACTTTCTGCAGCATTAGTAAAGATGTGATCAATGCATGTTGATTTCATTCCTGTGCTGTTTGTAACTAACCCTAGTACAGTGGCTTGTGAAAGTATTCACCCCCTTGGAATTTTGACTATTTTGTTGCCTTACAAACTGGAATTAAAATTAATTTTTGGGAGGTTTGTATCATTTGATTTACACAACATGCCTACCACTTTGAAGAAGCAAAATATTTTGTATTGTGAAACAAACAAGAAATAAGACAAAAAAACTGAAAACTTGAGCATGCATAACTATTCTAACTATTTTAACTAACTAAAAATTAAAGCAGGAAACACCAGTGACTCGATCAATAATAAAGTGGTCAGATGAATCAGATGCTGAGCTACAGCACTGTTTTGCTAGCACAGACTGGAATATGTTCCGGGATTCCTCAGATGGCATTGAGGAGTACACCACATCAGTCATTGGTTTCATCAATAATTGCATTGATGATGTCATCCCCACAGTGACCGTACGTACAGTACATACCCCAACCAGAAACTATGGATTACAGGCAACATCCGCACTGAGGAAAAGGCTAGAGCTGCTGCTTTCAAGGAGTGGGACTCTAACCCGGAAGCTTATAAGAAATCCTGTATTGCCCTCCGACGAACCATCAAACAGGCAAAGCGTAAATACGTGTGCTCCCTCTTCGGCCTCTAGGTCATCAGGCCGCTCGTTAGGGTGCACACCTGTCACCAGCGTTAGGTGCATAATGACACTCACCTGTACTCCATAACCTCCTTGAATACATGCCCTATATATGTCACTCCCTTTGGTTTCTTCCCCAGTTGTCATTGCTCCTGTTCTATGTCGGTGCGCTGTTTGTGTTTCTTGTTTTGTTCATTTAATAATTAAATGTATTCACTCCCTGAACTTGCTTCCCGACTTTCAGCGTACATCATTACAACAGGACTAAGATCGAATCGTACTACACCAGCTCTAACGCTCGTAAGATGTGGCAGTGCTTGCAAACCATTAGACGACAAAGAGAAGCACAGCCGAAAGCTGCCCAGTGACACGAACCTACCAGACGAGCTAAACTACTTCTATGCTCGTTTCGAGGCAAATAACACTGAAACATGCATGAGAGCACCAGCTGTTCTGGGAAGACTGTGATCACGCTCTCCGCAGCCGATGTGAGTAAGACCTTTAAATAGGTTAACATTCACAAGGCTTCAGGGCCAGATGGATTACCAGGACGTGTGTCGTCACTGACATGTTCAACCTCTCCCTGTCCAAGTCTATAATACCAACATGTTTTAAGCAGACCAACATAATCTCTGTACCCAGGAACACTAAGGTAACCTGCCTAAATGACTACCAACTCGTAGCACTCACGCCGTTAGCAATGAGGTGCTTTGAAAGGCTGGTATTGGCTCACATCAACACCATTATCCCAGAAACCCTAGACCCACTGCAATTTGCATATCGCCGTAATAGATCCACAGATGATGCAATCTCTATTGCACTCCACACTGCCCTTTCCCACAAGGACAAAAGGAACACCTATGTGAGAATTCTATTCATTGACTACAGCTCAGCATTCAACACCATAATGCCTTCAAAGCTCATCAATAAGCTAAGGACCCTGGGACTAAACACCTCCCTCTGCAACTGGATCCTGGACTTCCTGACGGGCTGCCCCCAGGTAGTAAGGTTAGGTAACAACACATCCGCAACGCTAATCCTCAACACAGGGGCTCCTCAGGGGTGCGTGCTCAGTCTCCTCCTGTACTCCCTGTTCACTCATGACTGCACAGTCAGGCACGACTCCAACACCATCATTAAGTTTGCCAATGACACAACAGTGGTAGGCTTGATCACCGACAATGACAAGACAGCCTATAGAGAGGAGGTCAGAAACCTGGCTGTGTGGTGCCAGAATAAAGCTACCTACATGTACATATTACCTCAATAACCTCAACTAACTGGTGCTCTTGCACATGGACTCTTTACTGGTACCCCCCTGTATATAGTGTTACTATTGTTATTTTACTGCTGCTCTAATTACTTGTTACTTGTATTTCTTATTCTTTTTTTAACTGCTTTGTTGGTTAGGGTCTCGTAAGTTAGCATTTCACCTTTTGTATTTGGCACGTGACAATTTTTATTTTATTTTATTTGAAAATGACTGTAAAAACTGTTTATACCTCTTGGATTGATGAGGAATTGAATAATTGTATGGTTGAAAGGGATGAGGCAAAAGGTAGTGCAAATAAATCTGGCAGCACATTTGATTGGCAAACGTACTGCAAATTGAGAAAGCATGTGACTAAACCTAATAAAAAGAACAATAAATAATTTTTTGAAACAATAATAAAGGATATAAAGAATGATAGTAAAAAGCTTTGGAGCACTTTAAATAAAATCTTGGGCAGAAAAGCAAACTCCATCATTCATTGAATCAGATGAATCATTGGCAACATTAGCTAACTTAGGCATGACATGCCAGCAACAAAAGCTGACAATACACATCCAAGTATATCGGACCAAGTTATGAAAGACAAGCATTGTACTTTTGAATTCCGTAAAGTGAGTGTGGAAGAGGTGAAAAAATATTGTTGTCTAACAACAATGACAAGCCACCGGGGTCTGACAACTTGGATCGAAAAGGACTGAGGATAATAGTGGACGATATTGCCACTCCTATTTGCTATATCTTAAATTTAAGCCTACTAGAAAGTGTGTGCCCTCAGGCCTGGAGGGAAGTAAAAGTCATTCCCCTACCTAAGAATAGTAAAGCCCCCTTTACTGGCTCAAATAGCTGACCAATCAGCCCTTGGTAAACTTTTGGAAAAAATGTTGTTTATCTGGTCAATGCTATTTGGAAAATAAGTATTTGGTCACCTACAAACAAGCAAGATTTCTGGCTCTCACAGACCTGTAACTCCTTCTTTAAGAGGCTCCTCTGTCCTCCACTCGTTACCTGTATTAATGGCACCTGAATCTGCAATAGGTAAGCAGCTTGGTTTGAATAAATCAACTGTGGGAGCAGTTATTAGAAAATGGAAGACATACAAGACCACTGATAATCTCCCTCGATCTGGGGCTTCACGCAAGATCTCACCCTGTGGGGTCAAAATGATCACAAGAACGGTGAGCAAAAATCCCAGAACCACACGGGGGGTCCTAGTGAATGACCTGCAGAGAGCTGGGACCAAAGTAACAAAGCCTACCATCAGTAACACACTACGCCGCCAGGGACTCAAATCCTGCAGTGCCAGACGTGTCCCCTGCTTAAGCCAGTACATGTCCAGGCCCGTCTGAAGTTTGCTAGAGAGCATTTGGATGATCCAGAAGAAGATTGGGAGAATGTCATATGGTCAGATTAAACCAAAATAGATATTTTTGTTAAAAACTTGTCGTGTTTGGAGGACAAAGAATGCTGAGTTGCATCCAAAGAACACCTACTGTGAAGCATGGGGGGTGGAAACATCATGCTTTGGGGCTGTTTTTCTGCAAAGGGACCAGGATGACTGATCTGTGTAAAGGAAAGAATGAATGGGGCCATGTATCGTGAGATTTTGAGTGGGCAAGGGCATTGAAGATGAAACGTGGCTGGGTCTTTCAACATGACAATGATCCCAAACACACTGCCTGGGCAATGAAGGAGTGGCTTCGTAAGAAGCATTTCAAGGTCCTGGAGTGGCCTAGCCAGTTTCCAGATCTCAACCCCATAGAAAATCTTTGGAGGGAGTTGAAAGGCTGTGTTGCCCAGCAACAGCCCCAAATTATCATTGCTCTAGAGGAGATCTGCCTGGAGGAATGGGCCAAAATACCAGCAACAATGTGTGAAAACCTTGTGAAGACTTACAGAAAACATTTGACCTCTGTCATTGCCAACAAAGGGTATATAACAAAGTGTTGAGATAAACTTTTGTTATTGACCAAATATTTATTTTCCAACATCATTTGCTGATAAATTCACTAAAAATCCTATAATGTGATTTTATGGATTTTTTCCCCTCATTTTCTGTCATAGTTGAAGTGTACCTATGATGAAAATTACAGGCGTCTCTCATCTTTTTAAGTGGGAGAACTTGCACAATTGGTGGCTGACTAAATACTTTTTTGCCCCACTGTACATGTAGGAAAGAACTCGAATACAATAAATAACTGAAACGTTATGTTGGCAACTGTATGTTATGGCAAATATCAGATTGAGACAAACAAACATAGCGAAACAACGTGACCATGGACCAAGTAGCTGGCGACAATACTTTGAATCACACATTTCAGGCTGCTAATAGTGACGGGGGAAAAAATCGATACAGTTACATATCGGAATATTATTTTTTAACAATTTTAATATCGTATTGTTTTGATAATGTCGCAATATTATCTTGCGCTAGTTGGCTGTAACTGTTTGGAACATCAAATCACAATAAAATCACAGAGTCGAATCGCAACACATATCTTATCGGCACCTAAGTATCGTGATAATATTGTATTGTGAGGTCCCTGGCAATACCCAGCCCTACAGTAGTTGCTAACAAACATTGTCAAGTTCAGTGGTGTGGTCACTTGGCGTGTGGTATGTTTAGTAAAGCAGGAAGACTGATTAATAATCCGTGCAGGGGACGACTTCAGAGCAGGCCATTCATGGGTTGTCATGTCAAAGGAATGCTCAATGTAGTCCTGCCATCCAGGACCTCTACTCCAGGTGGTGACAGGGGAAGGCCCCACATTTCTTTCTTTCTCCAGCCACCCAAGCCATAGACTGTTCTCTCTGCTACTACACGGCAAGCGGTACCAGTGCACCAAGTCTGGAACCAACAGTACCCTGAACAGCTTCTATCCCCAAGCCATAAGACTGCTAAATAAGACTGCTGAATAACTAATCAAATGGCTACCCGGGCTACCTGCATTGACCCTTTTTTGCCCCAACTCTCTTGCACTGACTCTATGCACACACGCTGGACTCTACCCACACATACTTACACTGACACCCCAATACACACACACACACACACACACACACACTACATATACCCACACACACATAACATGTGCACACATGCATACTGACGACACACACTCACACACACATGCTTTCACACTCACCACATACGGTCTCTTATCTATCCTGTTGCCTATTCACTTTACCACTACCTATATGTACTGTACATACAGTGGTTCTTCCTGTAAAAGGTGTCATACTGCCGCAGAATCCTATGGCACGTTATTTAATTCTCAGCCATTGTTGCCATGCTAGTTAGTGCTAGTTTGACCACCAGAGGGAATCTTTGAGAAGCATTTGATAGTCTTCAATATTGGTGGTACAAGAGAATTTAAAACCTTTTTTGTAAGAACATAGTATATGGGATTGATTAACTTCTTGAGTGTAGGGGGTAGGATTTTCATTTTTGGCTAAAAAACGTACCCATTTGAAACTGCCTATTTCTCAGGCCCAGAAAGTAGAGTATGCATATAATTGTTAGGATAGAAAACACTCTAAAGTTTCCAAAACTGTCAAAATATTGTCTGTGAGTATAACAGAACTGATATTGCAGGTGAAAACCTGAGGAAAAATTGTGCGCTGCCCTAAGGGACAATCACGGCCAACCTAGCTAAGAAATACATTTGACGATATAAATTCTCCCCCTACCCCCCTTCTTGGAAAGAGTCTATTGTCCTGCTAATATCCTGTAATGGCGATTGTTCCTCGCCCTCTTCAACACATCATTCTCCGCCTGACTCTCTGCCAATGACGAGTGACTCTCCGCTAATACCGCCTGGCTCAGGACAATGCATCAGCTGTCACCCGTATCTCTGCCCACAGATAATGTTTCTCTTTCGGATGTTGAAGGGGGAGTTTGGGGTGGGGTGAGGAGTACTGGAAAGGTGTGACTTTCAGGTTACAATAGGCCATAAGTATGCAGCAGATCGCCGATTGTCCTCACTTTGATTATGCTGTAACAACATACTGTAGCACCAGGATGACCAGGATCTCTATTCATTTAATGTTTAAAAATACCTAAAGTTGTATTACAAAAGTAGTTCGAAATATTTTGGCAAAGTTCATAGGCAACTTTTGAAATATTTTGTAGTGACGTTGCGTTTTTTGTAAGCTGTTTTTTTCTGGATCAAACGTGCTTTATAAATGGACATTTTGGATATATATGGACGGAATTAATTGAACAAAAGGACCAATTGTGATGTTTATGGGACATATTGGAGTACCAACAAAAGAAGCTCGTCAAAGGTAATGCATATTTTATTACAGCGTTTTGTGTAGCGCCTGCAGGGTTGAAATATGCTAACCCCTTTGTAGCTGGTGCTATCATCAGATAATAGCTTCTTGTGCTTTCGCCGAAAAGTATTTTTAAAATCTGACATGTTGGCTGGATTCACAACAAGTGTAGCTTTAATTGAGTATCTTACATGTGTGATTTAATGAAAGTTTGAATTTTATAGTATTTTATTTGAATCTGGCGCTCTGCATTTTCCCTGGCAATTGGCCAGTTGAGACATTTGCGTCCCGCCTATCCCAAAGAGGTTTTAAGTGAGCAGACTAGGGCTTTCATGAGGAATGGGAAATCTACTGGAGACATTTCAAAAATACTGGTAGACTTGGGGATTTTGGTCTTGGACAGTGCTATTCGTAAACACTCTAATCAGATGCTTGTGTTACGCCGAACGCAAAGGCCTGGGAAAATGAACAGGTACAGTAGACTACAATACTGTAAAGTAGGCCTAATAGTGAAAAAAAAATGCTTAAATAAATCGACTGCTGGTATTTACTGTATGCTGCACGTTGTTACGTTGTATTCCATTTCCAGCAAGACTATTCAAGCAATCAACTCGCTAATGGATGAAGATGTGCTCTGCAAAGGCCATCAAAATTGCTACAGAAAAAAGGAAGAAGATCAAGCATGCTGAGTTTTTTGCCAGGGACCAGGCCCATAGTAGATTTTTTTATAGTAAGTTTAGCTATTTACAAAGCAAAATGTACATAAAATATTGTAGCCTACACCTCACGGACTGCAATTCACTGTTGCCTCCTTTTTCAGGTATCATGGCTCGAGATTTCTTTGAGGAAGAAATCATCAAGTGATATGCTGGACCTTATGTCAGAGAGGTATTTCTGGGACCACATTGTTTCTTTCAAGGTGGGATTCTAGCAATATTTGGTTATGTTTAGGCCTATTTACATGTATATTTCTAGTATTGTACCTAATGTTACCTGTTAGGCTAAATGTTTTTTTGTTCTCCTCCAAATGCAGACAATGACTCAAACCAAATTGTGAGATTTACACACCTACAGTAGCCGGGCTATGAAGAGTCTATTGTCCTGCTAATAGGAAACATTGTTTGCATGATGGGCTATACCTGCTACAGTACTACAGTGCACTTGTGAAAACCTGTTTTTAAATGCCTCCATCTGTCCATCACTACTGTAAATAAAAATAAACAGTGGTAATATTTTTCCTTTTAGACTGTAATACTGTACATGGCATCTAGGTCATTTTCATTTCTCTTAGGATAAAACCTTAATATAACAACAGTTTTAGTAAGTATTATACTACAGTTCAGTTACAGCTTGTTCTGATCAAGTAGAAACAAAAAGTGTATTTTTTCATTGTTTATTTAGTTGCACCACAAATGTGAATTAATATTTACAAAACAATTTACCAAACACATTACAAAATTGCAACATTTAAAAAATGTAACTAGGCAAGTCAGTTAAGAACAAATTCTTATTTACAATGACGGCCTACCCCGGCAAACCCAGATGACGCTGGGCCAATTGTGTGCCGACCTATGGACTCCCAATCACAGCTGGATGTGATACAGCCTGGATTCAAAGCAGGGACTATAGTGATGCCTCTTGCACTGAGATGCAGAGCCTTAGACCACTGCGCCACTCGGGGGCCATAACCAATATGACCTATATATACAGTGCCTTGCGAAAGTATTCGGCCCCCTTGAACTTTGCGACCTTTTGCCACATTTCAGGCTTCAAACATAAAGATATAAAACTGTATTTTTTGTGAAGAATCAACAACAAGTGGGACACAATCATGAAGTGGAATGACATTTATTGGATATTTCAAACTTTTTTAACAAATCAAAAACTGAGAAATTGGGCGTGCAAAATTATTCAGCCCCCTTAAGTTAAAACTTTGTAGCGCCACCTTTTGCTGCGATTGCAGCTGTAAGTCGCTTGGGGTATGTCTCTATCAGTTTTGCACATCGAGAGACTGACATTTTTTCTCATTCCTCCTTGCAAAACAGCTCGAGCTCAGTGAGGTTGGATGGAGAGCATTTGTGAACAGCAGTTTTCAGTTCTTTCCACAGATTCTCGATTGGATTCAGGTCTGGACTTTGACTTGGCCATTCTAACACCTGGATATGTTTATTTTTGAACCATTCCATTGTAGATTTTGCTTTATGTTTTGGATCATTGTCTTGTTGGAAGACAAATCTCCGTCCCAGTCTCAGGTCTTTTGCAGACTCCATCAGGTTTTCTTCCAGAATGGTCCTGTATTTGGCTCCATCCATCTTCCCATCAATTTTAACCATCTTCCCTGTCCCTGCTGAAGAAAAGCAGGCCCAAACCATGATGCTGCCACCACCATGTTTGACAGTGGGGATGGTGTGTTCAGCTGTGTTGCTTTTACGCCAAACATAACGTTTTGCATTGTTGCCAAAAAGTTCAATTTTGGTTTCATCTGACCAGAGCACCTGCTTCAACATGTTTGGTGTGTCTCCCAGGTGGCTTGTGGCAAACTTTAAACGACACTTTTTATGGATATCTTTAAGAAATGGCTTTCTTCTTGCCACTCTTCCATAAAGGCCAGATTTGTGCAATATACGACTGATTGTTGTCCTATGGACAGAGTCTCCCACCTCAGCTGTAGATCTCTGCAGTTCATCCAGAGTGATCATGGGCCTCTTGGCTGCATCTCTGATCACTCTTCTCCTTGTATGAGCTGAAAGTTTAGAGGGACGGCCAGGTCTTGGTAGATTTGCAGTGGTCTGATACTCCTTCCATTTCAATATTATCGCTTGCACAGTGCTCCTTGGGATGTTTAAAGCTTGGGAAATCTTTTTGTATCCAAATCCGGCTTTAAACTTCTTCACAACAGTATCTCGGACCTCCCTGGTGTGTTCCTTGTTCTTCATGATGCTCTCTGCGCTTTTGACGGACCTCTGAGACTATCACAGTGCAGGTGCATTTATACGGAGACTTGATTACACACAGGTGGATTGTATTTATCATCATTAGTCATTTAGGTCAACATTGGATCATTCAGAGATCCTCACTGAACTTCTGGAGAGTTTGCTGCACTGAAAGTAAAGGGGCTGAATAATTTTGCACGCCCAATTTTTCAGTTTTTGATTTGTTAAAAAAGTTTGAAATATCCAATAAATGTCCTTCCACTTCATGATTGTGTCCCACTTGTTGTTGATTCTTCACAAAAAAATACAGTTTTATATCTTTATGTTTGAAGCCTGAAATGTGGCAAAAGGTCGCAAAGTTCAAGGGGGCCGAATACTTTCGCAAGGCACTGTATATATATATATATATTTTTCAGGACATTAACCTTGTGTGTTCTCTTGTTTTCTACTGTTCTGTAGTTACGACCCAATGATTCGTCTGACAAACAAAGACATTTGTGTCCTGCAGGCCCAGGCATGGATCAAAGCTGGCGAGAGTATTTGTTTCATTATTTTATTTAAGAAAGCATAAAGATGTTGATGAAGAAGCCACATTTTTCTCCGGATCCATCCTCGTTGGTATTCTGTCGAACCATGCATTTTTTTCAGTGCGGCCCGATGTCCAGCCCTTTGTACACTGATCTCCACGGATGGTTGTTGGCATGGTTGTGTGCTCTCCAAAAACGCATTCACGATTTTTAGTACACAATTAGCGATTGTATTACACAGTATGCCTACACATTGATAGGCAATATAATATTTTTTTTATGAAAAATGCACTAAAAACAAAATATCTTTAATTTTGGTGATCCTCACAGCTCCGGGTCATAATGGGTGGATGGTTGGCTTATTTTGTATTCCGATGTATTGAACAAATGTATTAAATACAATCATTTATCATTCTCACTCTCAGACTGGAAACGTTGATTGCAGAGTTCACGATCTCATTTTAATTTTCCTTGTTAAAGAATAACGATATTTTTGAGAATATTTTGTTTTCAAATAACCAAAAGTGAGCGATTGAGGCCCCATCCACAAAGTTTTTAATGCTGATCAATTGCCTTGCACAAAGTATCAAAATACAAAGAGGTGTTGGCAAGAGTCTATTGTCCTGCTAATAGCCATAATGGCGCTGTACAATGTGACCGGTCGGAAGTAGGCTACAGTACGAGCAAAATAATCCTAACACTTCCACACCCTAATTGTAGTCTTACCAATACACAAACAGAGATTCAGTGAAAATAAAAAAAATCTTGTTGATTTATCAAGACCTGTCCCCATGCTCGTCTCAAAGCACCTCTGTCTTGGCCTCTGAATTCTGTCTTTTCCCCCATTCCACTTGCCTTTTCCATTAATTGTGAAAGAGTACTTTCCTGTAAGCAACAATTTGTTTACCTTCATTAACCTACTTTGTTCCAATATTTCTGTCATTCAGTGATATTTATTCCCATAATAATTCGGTATGGATCCATATGGAAAATGACATGCGCAAGAGACGGTGGTAATATTTTTCTTTTTAGAGACTATAATACATGTTGTCCAGGTCAGGATAACCAAAACATTGCTTTATTAAAGACTATCAGAAAGAATGTTGGCACTTCTTTATTTTGATCAAAAGCCATGAATACGTGAATCACTCAGCTTTATGTAGGTGCCGACGCTATATGACTGCGCCATAAACTTGGTTATTTAGTAGACACCACTTGCTTATATTCAGTCAACAAATACCCTATCGTTCAACATTGTGGGGTCACTTAGAAATGTCCTTGTTGTTTTTAAAGAAAATCACATTTGTTGTCCATTAAAATAACATCAAATTGTTCAGAAATACAGTGTAGCCATTGTTAATGTTGTAAATGACTATTGTAGCTAGAAACGGCTAATTTTTAATGGAGTATCTACATAGGCATACAGAGGCCCGTTATCAGCAACCATCACAGAGAATAGGTCAAAGCAATATGGTGGATGCCTATATTGAGCCATTGTTGTAATCTGTTCAGGTCATTCAGTATAGATGAAAGGGGGGAGATGAGCAGTTGGGCGTCTTCACTCAATACTTTTCTCTGTCAGCCGAACATCCCTAAAAGTGCCTTTTTTGCATTTGGATCTGTCCTAGTGAAGCGGGACTGAAGAGGTGAGCGTTATCGTGGACCAAATGGCAGAATTAGCCGTTTTCTAGCACATGGTCAGTGCAGTTAATCCCTATATGTCTGTGGTTGCTGGGAGCCTGCCCAGCGCTGGTCCATTTGGTTACAGGGAATGGGATAGGGCCGATATTTCAATTAGTGCTATCACTGATTGTGCTGGAAATCTCTTGGCAAATGCTTCGTCATTGGCAGTCTGCGAGAGTGTCATTAGGAGGCTTTTGAGGCACTGGAGACTGAGAGTAGTGTTTGGAAGTTGTGAGATGATGACACAAACCACGTTTCCATCTAGCCAATTCATGTGGATGAATTACCTGAAAGCATGAAAAAAAGTCACGACTGGGCTGATGGAAACATGAAATACCGGTACAAGATTATAAAGGCAGACAGACAATTAGTTCGTATGACATGGTGGGACCTTTTTCTGTCGGTAAAATTAATTATGCGAGAAAGGGCAGGTCTTATTCTGGTGACATGATGATTGATGCTTGGAATCGTTTGACAAATACAAAAAATATTGCTCTTATCCATAATAATCTCATAATGTAGATAGCCTACCCGCACTGTATCTACGAGCTGTTGGCTAGAGCGCATATGCCCAGACCTGAGTGGGCACATTTGCTTTATACTGCAAAAGTTTCTGTGACAAAACAATGAATAGAGTTAAAAATGCGTTGGAAACTCAATTTAATATTCGGTACAATGTGAATGTAAATATATTTTACGGCAAAGATAATTTTTTGTGCACTACATCTTAACGCACAGCCTTTTATCCTCAAAACTTCAAATTGTTTGATGCAGATTTTAAAATATTAGCATTAAACCCGTTGCAAGTCGGAAGTTTACATACACCTTAGCCAAATACATTTAAACTCAGTTTTTCAGAATTCCTGAATTTAAACCTGGGTAAAAATTGCATCTTAGCTCAGTTAGGATCACCAGTTTATTTTTCAGAATGTGAAATGTCAGAATAATAGTAGAGAGAATGATTTATTTCAGCTTTTATTTCTTTCATCACATTCCCAGTGGGTCAGAAGTTTACATACACTTAATTCGTATTTGGTAGCATTGCCTTTAAATTGCTTAACTTGGGTCAAACGTTTCAGGTAGCCTTCCACAAGCTTCCCACAATAAGTTGGGTGAATTTTGGCCCATTCCTCCTGACAGAGCTGGGGTAACTGAGTCAGGTTTATATGCCTCCTTGCTCGCACACGCCTTTTCAGTTCTGCCCACACATTTTCTGTAGGATTGAGGTCAGGGTTTTGTGATGGCCACTTCAATACCTCGACTTTGTTGTTCTTAAGCCATTTTGCCACAGCGTTGGAAGTACGCTTCTGGTCATTGTCCATCTGGAAGACCCATTTGCGACCAAGCTTTAACTTCCTGACTGATGTCTTGAGATGTTGCTTCAATATATGCACTTAATTTTCCTACCTCATGATGCCATCTATTTTGTGAAGTGCACCAGTCCCTCCTGCAGAAAAGCACCCCCACAACATGATGCTGCCACCCCCGTGCCTCACGGTTGGGATGGTGTTCTTCGGCTTGCAAGCGTTCCCATTTTTCCTCCAAACATAACGATGGTCATTATGGCCAACCAGTTCTATTTTTGATTCATCAGACCAGGGGATATTTCTCCAAAAAGTACGATCTTTGTCCCCATGTGCAGTTGCAAACGGTAGTCTGTTTTTTTTATGGAGGTTTTGGAGCAGTGGCTCCTTCCTTGCTGAGCGGCCTTTCAGGTTATGTCGATATAGGACTCGTTTTACTGTGGATATAGATACTTTTGTACCGGTTTCCTCCAGCATCTTCACAAGGTCCTTTGCTGTTGTTCTGGGATTGATTTGCACTTTTCGCACCAAAGTACGTTCATCTCTAGGAGACAGATGGCTGCATGGTCCCATGGTGTTTATACTTGCGTACTAATGTTTGTACAGATGAACATGTTACCTTCAGGCATTTGTAAATTGCTCCCAAGCATGAACCAGACTTGTGGAGGTCTACCATTTTTTTCTGAGGTCTTGGCTGATTTCTTTTGATTTTCCCATTATGTCAAGCAAAGAGTCACTGAGTTTGAAGGTAGGCCTTTAAATACATCCACAGGCACACCTCCAGTTGACTCAAATTATGTCAATAAGCCTTTCAGAATCTTCTAAAGCCATGACATCATTTTCTGGAATTTTCCAAGCTGTTTAAAGGCACAGTCAACTTAGTGCATGTAAACTTCTGACCCACTGAAATTGTGATACAGTTAATTATAAGTGAAATAATCTGCCTGTAAACAGCTGTTGGAACAATTACTTGTCATGCACAAAGTATAAGTCCTAACCAACTTGCCAAAACTATAGTTTGCGAACAATACATTTGTGGAGTGAACTTCTTTATTTCATTGCACTCTATGGCAGTTTTATTTTCACATTGATACTCCAATTAACTTGTCATCGTCCAAACATGCCTGAAGCTGACAGAGCAAACTTTGGAAATGTACAGTACCAGTCAAAAGTTTGGACACACCTACTCATTCTCATTTATTTGACTATTTTCTACATTGTAGTATAATAGTTAAGACATAAAAACTATGAAATAACACATGGAATCATGTAGGAACCAAAAAATGCTAAACAAATCAAAATATATTTTATAGTTGAGATTCTTCAAAGTAGCCAAACTTTTCCTTGATGACAGCTTCGCACACGCTTGGCATTCTCTCAACCAGCTTCATGAGGTAGTCACCTGGAATACATTTCAATTAACAGGTGTGCCTTGTTAAAAGTTAATTTGTGGAATTTATTTCCTTCTTAATGCGTTTGAGCCAATCCGTTGTGTTGTGACATGGTAGGGGTTGTTTACAGAAGATAGCCCTATTTGGTAAAAGACGAAGTCCATATTATGGCAAGAAACGAGAGTAAGCTAAACGAGAGTCCATCATTACATTAAGACATGAAGGTCAGTCAATTTCAAGAACTTTTAAAGTTTCTTCAAGTGCAGTCACAAAAACCATCAGGTGTTATGATGGAACTGGATCTCATGAGGACCGCCACAGGAAAGGAAGACCCAGATTGCAGCCCAAATAAATGCTTCACGGAGTTCAAGTAACAGACACATCTCAACAACAACTGTTCAGAGGAGACTACATGAATCAGGCCTTTGTGGTCAAATTACTGCGAAGAAACTACTAATAAAGGAGACCAATAATAAGAAGAGACTTGCTTTGGCCAAGAAACAAGAGCAATTAGACCGGTATAAATCTGTCCTTTGGTCTGATGAGTCCAAATTTTTATTTTTGCTTCCAAGTGCCATGTTTTTGAGAGATTCAGAGTAGGTGAAGCAACGGAGGAGGAGGTGTGATGGTGCTTTGCTGGTGACACTGTCGGTAATTTATTTAGAATTCAAGGCTCACTTAACCAGCATGGCTACCACAGAATTCAGCAGCAATATGCCATCCCATGGCATTAGTGGGACTATCATTTGATTTTCAACAGGACAATGACCCAAAACACACCTCCAGGTTGTGAAGGGCTATTTGACCAAGGAGCGTGATGGAGTGCTGCATCAGATGACCTGGCCTCCACAATCAACCGACCTCATCCCAATTGAGATGGTTTGGATGAGTTGGACTGCAGAGTGAAGGAAAAGCAGCCAACTATTGCTCAGTATATGTGGAAACTCCTTCAAGACTGTTGGAAAAGCATTCATGGTGAAGCTGGTTGAGAGAATGCCAAGAGTGTGCAAAGCTGTCAACAAGGGTGGCTACTTTGAAATATCTCAAATCTAAAATATACACTACCGTTTAAAAGTTTGTGGTCACTTAGAAAGGTCTTTAATTTTTGAAAGAAAAACACATTTTCTGTCCGTTAAAATAACATCAAATTGATCAGAAATACAGTGTAAACATTGTTAATGTTGTAAATGACTTTTGTAGCTGGAAACGAGGCCCATTATCAGCAACCATCCCTCCTGTGTTCCAATGGCACATTGTGTTAACTAATCCAAGTTTATAATTTTAAAAGCCCAATTGGTCATTAGAAAACCCTTTTGCAATTATGCTAGCACAGCTGAAAACTGTTATTCTGATTAAAGAAGCAATAAAACGGTCCTTTAGACTAGTTGAGTATCTGGAGCATCAGCATTTGAGGGTTCGATTACAGGCTCAAAATGGCCAGAAACAAAGAACTTTCTTCTGAAACTCGTCAGTCTATTCTTGTTCTGAGAAATTAAGACTATTCCATGTGAGAAATTGCCAAGAAACTGAAGATCTCATAAAACGATGTGTACTACTCCCTTCACAGGCTCTAACCAGAATAGAGAGGAGTGGGAGGCCCAGGTGCAAAAAAAAATCTGCGGTTTCCAGCTACAATAGTCATCTACAACATTAACAATGTCTACACTGTATTTCGGATCAATTTGATGTTATTTTAATGGACAAAAAATGGCTTTTCTTTCAAAAACAAGGACATTTCTAAGTGTCCCCAACCTTTTGAACGGTAGTTTATTTTGATTTGTTGAACACTTCTTTGGTTACTACATGATTCCATATGTGTTATTTCATCGTTTTGGTGTCTTCACTTATTCTACAATTTAGAAAATAGTAAAAATAAAGAAAATTCCTGAAATTAGTAGGTGTGTCCAAACTTTTGACTGGTACTGTATGTGTTGTATATGTTGTTCTTGGTAATGTATTTCTGACCTGTCAGGAAAATCAACATATTGTTTTGTAATATTGAGACTTAATTTTGTTAATGTGGTGTTGACATATGGATCTTCTGCATAATGCAAAATGTGAGTATATTGCTGAACAGAAATTAGTTACACGTGGAAGTTTACAGATTGTGTGTGTATTCGTATGTGCACACGTGGATACATACAGTGAGCACATTTTTTGTTATTTTGGCTCTGTACTCCAGCATGGATTTAAATGATATAAAGACTATGAGGTTAAAGTCAAGACTGTCAACTTTCGGGTGAACCATTTAGAAATTACTGCACTTTTTGTAAATACTCCTCCCATTCTATTGGGACAAATTCACTTACATGTGTATTTTTGTGACTAGGGGGCAGTATTTTCATTTTTGGAAAAATAACGTTCCTGTAGTAAACAGGATATTTTGCCAGGACAAGATGCTAGAATATGCATATAATTGACAGCTTAGGATAGAAAACACTCTAAAGTTTCCAAAACTGTAAAAATATAGTCTGTGACTATAACAGAACTGATGTTGCAGGCGAAAGCCTGAGAAAAATCCAATCAGGAAGGGACTCTTATTTAGAAAGCTCTGCGTTCCTATGCGTCCCTATTGAGCAGTGAATGAGATATCAACCAGAAGTAACCAGTAAAGGACAAATGCGGCCATTGTTTCTCTCTATCCTACCAAGAAGCCACCAGTCCCGGTTGATATATTATCGAATAGATATTTGAAAAACACCTTGAGGATTGATTATAAACAACGTTTGCCATGTTTCTGTCGATATTATGGAGCTAATTTTGAATATTTTTCAGCGTTTTCGTGACTGCAATTTCCGGGCGATTTCTCAGCCAAACGTGAAGAACAAACGGAGCTATTTCGCCTACAAAAATAATATTTTTGGAAAAAAGGAACATTGGCTATCTAACTGGGAGTCTCGTGAGTGAAAACATCCGAAGCTCATCAAAGGTAAACGATTTAATTTGATTGCTTTTCTGATTTCCGTGACCAAGTTACCTGCTGCTAGCTGGACAAAATGCTATGCTAGGCTATCGATAAACTTACACAAATGCTTGTCTAGCTTTGGCTGTAAAGCATATTTTGAAAATCTGAGATGACAGGGTGATTACCAAAAGGCTAAGCTGTGTCTCAATATATTTCACTTGTGATTTTCATGAATAGGAATATTTTCTAGGAATATTTATGTCAGTGTCAGTCGATGATTACGCTCCCTCATGCGGGATGGGGAGTCACTATTGTATTAAAGTAGTCAAAGCTTAGTATTTGGTCCCATATTCCTAGCACATAATCATTACATCAAGCTTGTAACTGTTTTTTTTGGTTGTGTTTCAGATTATTTTGAGCACAATAGAAATTAATGGTAAATAATGTATTGTGTCATTTTGGGGTCACTGTTTTTGTTAATAAGAATATAATATGTTTCTAAACACTTCTACATGAATGTGGATGCTACTATGATGACGGGTAGTGAATAGTGAATAATGATGAGTGAGAAAGTTACTGATGTACTAATATCATACCCCCAAGATACGTTAACCTCTCACCATTACAATAACATGGGAGGTTAGAGGTATGATATTCATCCCTCTAACTTTCTCCCTCATTATTGTATTCATTGTATAATTTCAAATTCAAAGTGCTGGAGTATAGAAACAAAACAATAAAAAATGTGTTACTGTCCCAATACTTTTGGAGCTGTATGTGTGTGTGGTGGAATCATGCAATGCTAGTGATTTGTGTCACACCCCCAAGAGTGGAGTGCCAGCATTACTCAGGCAAATCATGTTAATAATATTTTTTAGCACTATATCATCATATCAACAGCTGTCATAGATGAGCCCCAATGGCATTTACAAACATAATTAGGCTGTATGTGGGGATGCTTATATGGATGTGCTGTCAATCTGTATTGGTTGCCTCAGCAGGCATCCCTGAGCCCTTATTGTGTAGGAAGATCTCCTTAAGCTAACACTGTGATATTATGTTGTCAACTGATGGGTTTTACGTTCACTGGAAGAGGGACATTGTCCCAATATTGTTATAGCATGTATGGATAACAGATTTAATGCTGTGGTTGCGTGATATCTTGATATGAATAGGCCATTGTCAAAGGTGACCACACTCAATAATCAGCTCTAGTTAATGGTGGTCCTCCTGTGGTAAAAGGGTCATTGGCGGCATGCTCAATCAATACAGAGATTGGCTCATCGAGTTGTTGTCTATGGTTTTACATTAGTGAGATTCAACTAATCTGTATTCATTCCTTGGAAATATTTTTCAAGTTTCTCCATCTGTTTTGTTAGTAAAATTGCAATGTCTCTAGAGAAATATTAGACCTAATACTGAAAAATATATCATTAGTAGGTGTGCATATTGAAAACACACTAACAATGAAAGTTGAATGTGGATGTTGATTCAGCACCTCATTTGCATCGGATCTCTTTGGGTGACTTCAGACTGCAATGTCAAATCAAATCAAATGTTATTGGTCACATACACATAGTTAGCAGATGTTAATGCAAGTATAGAAAAATGCTTCTAGTTCCGACAATGCAGTAATATCTAACAAGTAATCTGACAAATTCACAAGAACTACCTTATACACACAAATGTAAAGGGATGAATAAGAATATGTACATATAAATGGCCGTGCGGCATAGGCAAGATGCAATAGATGGTATAGAATACAGTATATACATATGAGATGAGTAATATAGGTTATGTAAACATTATTAAAGTGTCGTTATTTAAAGTGACTAGTGATACCTTTATTAAAACCTGTTACGGCTAGACGTGCCGCTAGCGGGACACCGACATCATCCGGTGAAATTGCAGAGAACAAAATTCAAACTACAGTATTATAAATATTAAACATTCATGACAATATGTGTGCAATACATCAAAATAAAGCTTAACTTCTTGTTAATCCAGCCACAGTGTCAGATTTCAAAAAGGCTTTACAGCAAAAGCAGACCATGCGATTATCTGAGGACAGCGTCCCGCATAGAAATGGATGAAAATAATTTTTCAACCAGGGAGTTGCGAAACGAAAGTCAGAAATAGCAATATAATAAATGCATTACCTTTGAAGATCTTCTTCTGTTGGCACTCCAAAAGGTCCCAGTTACATCACAAATGGTCCTTTTGTCTATAAAGTCCTTCTTTATATCCATAAAAACTAAGTTTAGCTGGCGTGCAATAATCCACCGGTTTCCCTCCATCAAAATGCATTCAAAATGAATCCCAAACGTTACTAAAACTTATCTAAACAAGTCAAACAACGTTTATAATCAAACCTAATACGTAAATAAACAATAAAATTTAAGACGGAGAATCGTTGTCTTTACCAGAGATAAACAAAAAGAACGCGCTCTCCTCCATGCGCATGGAAACACTACAGCCAAAATGGGAGCCACTTAGAAAAACTACAACTTCTACCTCATTTTTGCAAAAGCCAGCCTGAAACTCTTTCTAAAGACTGTTGACATCTAGTGGAAGACTTAGGAACTGCAATCTGGGAGGATTTTGCCTTATAATAAAAGTGACAGTCATTGAAAATAGTGGTAGGCTGAAATTTTTGGGGGATGGTTTGTCCTCGGGGTTTTGCCTGCCATTTCAGTTCTGTTATACTCACAGACATCATTTTAACAGTTTTAGAAACTTTAGTGTTTTTTTTTTTCTTCTTTTTTTTTTTTTCTTTTTACAAATTTGACCAATTATATAGATATCCTAGCTTCTGGGCCTGAGTAACAGGCAGTTTACTTTGGGCACGCTTTTCATCCGGATCTCAAAATACTGCCCCCTAGCCCAAAGAGGTGTCCAGAGATTTGAGTCTGTATGTTGGCAGCAGCCTCTCAATGTTAGTGATGGCTGTTTAACAGTCTGATGGCCTTGAGGTAGAAACTGTCTTTCAGTCTCTCTGTCCCAGCTTTGATGCAGTGGTACTGACCTCACCTTCTGGATGCTAGCGGGGTGAACAGGCAGTGGTTTGGGTGGTTATTGTCCTTGATTATCTTTTTGGCCTTCCTGTGACATTGGGTGCTGTAGGTGTCCTGGAGGGCAGGTAGTGTGCTCCCGGTGATGCGCTGTGCAGACCGCACTACCCTCTGGAGAGCCTTGCGGTTGAGGGCGGTGCAATTGCCATACCAGGCGGTGATACAGCCTGACAGGGTGCTCTCGATTGTGTGTCTGTAGAAGTTTGTGAGTGTTTTAGGTGACAAGCCAAATTTATTTAGCCTCCTCAGGTTGAAGTCCACGATTATCTCCTTTGTTTTGTTGACGTTGAGTGAGGGGTACTTTTCCTGACACCACACTCTGAGGGCCCTCACCTCCTCCCTGTAGGCCATCTCGTCATTGTTGGTAATCAAGCCTACCACTGTAGTGTCATCTGCAAACTTGATGAGATGATTGAGTTGGAAGCGTGTATGGCCACGCAGTCATGGGTGAACAGGGAGTACAGGAGAGGGCTGAGAATGCACCCTTGTGGGGCCCCAGTGTTGAGGATCAGTGGGGTGGAGATGTTGTTTCCTACCTTCACCAGATGGTGGCCGTCAGAAAGTCCAGGACCCAGTTTCACAGGGTGGGGTCGAGACCCAGGGTTAATGACGAGTTTGGAGGGTATTATGGTGTTAAATGCTGAGCTGAAGTCAATGAACAGCATTCTTACATAGGTATTCCTATTGTCCAGATGGGATAGGGCAGTGTGCAGTGTGATGGCAATTGCATCATCAGTGGACCTATTTGGGCGGTAAGCAAATTGGAGTGGGTCTAGGGTATCAGGTAGGGTGGAGGTGATATGATCCTTGACTAGTCTCTCAAAGCACTTAATGATGACAGAAGTGAGTGCAACTGGGCGATAGTCATTTAGTACAGTTACCTTAGCTTTCTTTGGTACAGGAACAATGGTGGCCATCTTGAAGCATGTGGGCACAGCAGACTGGGATAGGGATTGATTGAATATGTCCGTAATCACACCAGCCAGCTGGTCTGCACATACTCTGAGGACGTGGCTAGGGATGCCGTCTGGGCTTGCAGCCTTGCGAAGATTAACACGTTTTAATGTTTTACTCACGTTGGCCACGGAGAAGGAGAGCCCATAGGCTTTGCTAGTGGGCCATGTCAGTGGCACTATATTGTCCTCAAAGCAAGAAAATAAGTTGTTTAATTTGTCTGGGAGCAAGACGTTGATGTCCACAACGGGGCTGGTTTTCTTTTTGTAATCCGTGATTGACTGTAGACCCTGCCACATACGTCTCGTGTTTGAGCCGTTGAATTGCGACTCTACTTTGTCTTTATACTGACGCTTTGCTTGTTTGATTGCCTTGCAGAGGGAATAGCTGCACTGTTTATATTCGGTCATGTTCCCAGTCGCCTTGCCATGATTAAAAGTGGGGGTTCGCACTTTCAGTTTTGCTTGAATGCTGCCATCAATCTACGGTTTCTGGTTAGGAAAGTTTTTAGTAGTCACAGTGGGTACGGCATCTCCGATGCACTTGTTAATAAACTTGCTCACCGAGTCAGCATATACATCAATATTATTGTCTGTGGCTATCCGGAACATATCCCAGTCCACGTGACCAAAGCAATCTTGAAGCATGGAATCTGATTGGTCAGACCAGCATTGGTTAGACCCGAGCACGTGCGTTTCCTGTTTTAGTTTCTGTATATAGGCTGGGAGCAACAAAATGGAGTCATGGTCAGATCTGCCGAAGGCAGGGTGGGGGAGGGCTTAATATTCATCGCGGAAATTAGAGTAGCAAGGATCCAGAATGCTACCAGCTCGTGTCGCGCATTTGATATGCTGATAGAATTTAGGAAGTCTTGTTCTCAGGTTAGCTTTGTTAAAATCCACAGCTACAATAAATGAATCCTCAGGATGTATGGTTTCCAGTTTACATAGAGTCCAGTGAAGTTCTTTCAGGGCCGACGAGGTATCTGCTTGGGGGGAGTACACGGCTGTGACTATAATCGAAGAGAATTCTCTTGGAAGATAATGCGGTCGGCATTTGATTGTAGGGATTTCTAGGTCAGGTGAACAAAAGGACTTGAGTTCCTGTATGTTGTTGTGATTACACCATGAGTCATTAATTTTAAGGCATACACTCAGTTGCGCTGGATGGGATGTACACCAGTTTTAAGGCCTAGTAAATAAGAAATATTAAATCTTCTTACCAGAGAGACATTTGTTTCTGTCATGAATAAACCGGGTGGCTGTACTGACTCTGACAACATATCCCGAGTGAGCTATGTTTCTGTGAAACAGAGAATGTTACAATCTCGGATGTCTCTCTGGAAGGCAACTTGTGTCCCAATTTCGCCCACCTTGTTATCTAGAGATTGAACATTGGCGAGTTATATGCTCGGAAGCGATGGATGGTGTCCTCGCCTTCTGAGTCTGACCAGGACATCTTGTATAAGATCCCATGTCCAGGATGGAGGATCGAACAAAGGATCCGCTTTGGGAAAGTCATATTTCTGCTCGGTATGTTGACATCGCTTTTATATCCAATAGTTCTTCCTGGCTGTATGTAAAAACACTTGAGATTTTCTGGGCTAACAGTGTAACAAATAATACATTAAAACAATAACTGTATAGTTTCCTAAGGACCTGTAAGGACCTGTAGCGAGGCGACCATCTCTGTCGGTGCCATCTTAAACTTTGTTCATTGAATTTCAAGCTTATGGGGGCCCTCATAATTAATGTTCAACGCTTGAGTGGCAATCTTAATGGCCTTTTGAGGTCAATATAAAAATGTATGTTTCTCATTAATCACAATCCCATTGTTGTGGTTTCTCCAAAATGGTTTTCTTCGGTAAGTAAAACACATCATTCAGTTAGGCCACAAAGAAATCGCCATGCATTGTGCAATCTGAAATTTTGTTTTCGTTTTTTTGAAACAGGTCTCATTTTGCATTTAAAAAAATTGTTGGTTTCATCAAAAGCACAAGACTGATTTTCATATGCAAATGTATTTTAATGATCAGCACTCACCAAAAGGGCTGGCAGCATGTTCCAGTTTTGCAGACTGAAGCCACTGGGATGTTAGCCATCCCAAGTGAGGGGGCAATTAAAGCCGTTACACATGTGTGGCTCTCTGCCATTATAGTGATGGCACTACAGTAGTACTGACACTAATTCTGAAGATGATATTAGCAAAATGCTCATTCCTCCACAACAACAGACATGTGTCTTTGAAAAACATACGTGAATGACAGCCCAAATTGAAGATTAGGGCTGTTAAAGTCCCTCTCTGTGGTTTTTACTCCTGATTATCCAAGATAATTGGACAAAATTAGCCAGTCAGTCAATCAGTTCACACTACAAAGGTTTGGATTTGAATAGATTTGACACCTTTCTCTAGCCATTAAATACAGTCAGTGGTAAGTAGTTATCCATCAAGTGAAGCAATTACACTTGGTCATTCTGTAGGCTACTCATCCACCAAGGTGCTTCCATTTGAGTCAGGAGGCAAAATTGAAAGATTCCCATGCAAGATTCTTGGTTGACCATTAAACAGGTGTCTGAGTTGAAAATGGGGGGCGAAAAAGCTGAAAATGGTAATGCTTTCAGAGTCTATTGGGAAATAAGAGCTTAGAGCTTGTTTGGTAAAAATACATTCATTCCATACCACGGTCAAGTTCCTATTGTTTGAACAAATAGATTAACTGTTCATTTTTTTCTGGCTCATCCTTATTAAACCAACACAGATTTGACTCGGGACTTTTGTCGATTGGTAAGAAAAAAATGCAAGTCATCATCAATTTAAAAAAGTGAAATGTACTGCATATCATCACTCCTGAAAGTTGGATATATATTATAATTTGATGATATCAGTCTACAATTGGGGGCCAGTCTATAATTCATATGTATAAAGTTTCCATGAGACCCTCGGTATGCTAAATATGTAATATATTCACCCATTCTTCTTAATCATAGCAGATTGTACTTGGCCTCATTCTAACTCGTCTCATTAAAAGTTGACACACAAGTGACAAACGTTTGAAACACACTCATTTTCATGTCCCCAATGGATTTTGCAGTGGTGGTTGAACATACATTAAACATTTGTATTTTTTCTTGTCCTCTGAACTGGTATTGCTCTGTTTTTTCTTTAAATACATGGATGTAAAAATTGTATTTAAAGGTTTGAGACCACTGAGACAGTAAGGGGAAATATGGTCTGTGTTTTTACCACAATCATCAGAAAATGAATCATTTTCCCTGTAGGTATTTCAAGAAAGGCTAGTTCTGTTCTGTGGTGGTATCTATTTTTAGTGACCAGGGTACAAGTGAGTTGAATGTCTCTTTCATCCAAGAGACATCAAACATACAGTTTATAGATAAGACTTGAATACAATGATAGCCGTAACAATGTACATTTGTCTTGAGTTGATTTGTCAGTTTAAACATCAGATTATATTGAACTTCCAACCTCACATATCAGCATCCAACTTCAAAACTTCAAACCTGTCGGCATACATGTTTAGCTTACCCATAAGCGATCTTGGGTTGTAGATGACACTTAGAGTAGTGTTTGTCGCTAGTCTTATCTTTCATCTAAACTGTACTGTAAGTTATGCGCAGAAATTGAATAGTATAAGCCTACTCTGGTGTTATGAAGCAAACGGTGGCAATAAAATAATATGACATTGGCACTGCTGCCAAACGTGTCAAAGCACTTTTTATTTTAAATCTCACTTCTCATCTACTAGATTTGAATATCTCATTACAGGCGCACAATGAGATTTGTGTAGAACAAGATTAATTGTGATATTATAAAGACTCCAGCATTAGGCTCATTGTACAATTTCAATAAACTAACGCCGCGCTAATGAAAGTGCCATGTGATGAACCTGTGTGCTGAGATTTGCTGGGGTTTCAAAAAGAGCTAGGGTTGGAAACATGAGGCACTGTCAAAACAGACTTTCAGACACTGGCGACCGCTGATTGGCTGAATAAACGGGTCGCGAAGTGGTTGGAGTTGTCAATAAAGCAGCAAACAGAAATATGATGCCAAGTTTTCTAACTACTGGTAGTTTCTTTGAGAAGCTATACAAAGAGATCTGTGGATTTGAACAACAGCATAAAAACACCTCTTCCACTTTAGCATGTCAAAAACTGAACGATCACTTCTGCACATGCTGACACCGTTTTGAACAGATTTGATTATACTATTAAGAACGAGCAGCCAGCTCACGAACGAGCGAGTGCACCGGAGAGAACGGTCGTCACTCGTTACCACAGCTACAAAGTCATAAAGCCCACCTATTTGTACAATTTCTCTTCTAAAACCTAACCCTAACCTTTACCACACTGCTTACCTTACGCCTTACCCTAACCTTAAATAAATGTTTGTTTTCATACATTTTTACAATATAGGAAATTTTGACATTGTGGCTGTGGTAACTAATGGAAAGCAAGGAGAACGCAAAAAGCATGGATGCAATAAGTGTAAACACATTATCTAACTGAGGATACCTATTTTAGCTAACAAAATGTCACAATGATGTGCTAGCCAGGTAACTTTCGTTCTGAAATAACTTTAGTTATAACTTTAAATAAGTTTAGAAGACTATGGAGCTAACTAGCAAGCTACCATATATGTGTAGCTCGCTAGCTAGCTGCTTATTTGACAAGCACTTAACCAACAATGGAGTTTGAGATAGAGTTGAGAAGATATTTACTAAATAAACTAAAGTAAAAATGTAATTAAAAAAGTAACAATAAAATAACAATAACGAGGCTATATACAGGGTGTACCAGTACCGAGTCAATGTACGGGGGTACAGGTTAGTCAAGGTAATTTTGTAACTGACAGTTAGACTTACAGGTTATGTCGTTGTCTTTTGTTTGAATTGTTTACGTGTCCGCTGTGCGGTGGAAATGATAATACAAGCGGAACTACGTAGCTAATACTGTTGTAACGGGGATCCTTTTTGTAGCAACACACTTTTGGAGGGAAGGCAATCCTGTGCTGCGTTAGCTAAGTTTTCATGTCATCGGGTGTAGTTCATAAAGGTTGAAGAATGTGCTTAACTGTATTTTTCATTTACTTTATAGTTCTCACGGAAGGTGATAATTCTGACTAAAACTACAGAATAAAGCCGCCAGTTAAAATCAAGGAACGGTTGTGCTCGTGGTTACTGAAGGGAGCTACAGTGAGAACTCAATGCTCTTCACGAGCAAGAGAGAAAGAAGAATCTCATCCAGCTGTAAAACGTCTACAAGATTCCCAAATCCTGGTAGACTCTGTCATCTGCCAGATAAGAGTTTTACACCTACCTGCAAACTAAGAAGAAAAGGACGTAAGGACTGGAGATAGTTGTGTATTTCAAGACGCTGGTATTATGCATTTGCTCTTTCTATCTTAATGTATCGTTGGTATGTGTATTACTGGAAAAATGTTCTTTAATACTTACTAAAATATATATATATATATATATATATATATATATATGTGTTACAAAACATTAAGGGTCAGTGTACACCTATTAATTCTATTTTCACCTGTAAGTTAATAGTGTAATTGTTTGGTAAGGTGTTTGTTCAAGCCTTTGTTACAAGCATTATACATGTTTATACCACGTACTAAGGTTTAAATGACAGTGAATTAGAGTATAAATTACCTACTCACTTATCCAAACCTTAGCTAGAATTGATTTGACTTGATTTAGAATGTCAGAAAGAGGTAGTTTCACTAAAGGTGATAGAGATGGGGTGGGTCAAGTTGAGCAGCTGCAGCAACACCTCACAAACTTCGAGCCTTCATCAGAACAAACAGAACAGCAGGAAGAGGCCCAGACTGGGGTGGAGTCACTTCGGCCAGTGAATGATGATACAGAGGCTGCTAATGAGATAGCACAACACCACAAAAAGGTGAGAGGGTCCGCAGGTTAACTGAAAAGGGCAGAGAACTGCTCGACGAAAGGTGGAGACAGCTCGAACATCGTTTCAGGGTCAGCTATGAGAAGTGGAAGGCTCTGGTAAAGGAAGCAAAACTGTCACTAACAGGCTGTTGCTCTGAAGACCTACTAGAAGACCTCTTAAACAAGATTAGGCATACCTCTACAGAGCTAAACCTTGTCTATGTAAATTTGCGTCAAATCGACATTCCCGACAACGATATACGACGCAGAGTTGATACTTGTAAAGCAGTTACAATGTCTAGTATCAAGACTGTAAGGTGTCATTTAAAAGGCAGGGAAGAAGGTCAAAGTAACCAGATAGAGTTGCAATGGAAGGACAGCAATTCCTTGTGCATGTCCGAACTCTCACATAAGTCAAGTCTCAACTATCAGCCCTCAAGTGCTTCCTCCCAGTCTCAAAGCAACTCAAAGGTCAACTCCAGATGCTCAAGCGTGTCATCTGTCAAGAGACAAGAGGCTGCGGCGGAAGTTGCTGCTAACCAAGCAGCTTTAGAAGTAATGGTTAAGCAAGAACGCCAACTAGAAGAGCTTCAGAGACTCGAAGACTCGAAGACGAAGATAAGAAGAGGACAGCGGAGGAAGAAGCTGAGGCTGTGAAACGCAGCTTAGAAGAAGCTAGGCTGCGAGTCAAGTTAGAGGTAGAAAATGCTGCCAGACGAAGGACGCTAGAAGACAAGCGTAGAGAGTTAGAGCGCCTAGAAGTGCTCAAGAAACTAAATGCTGCCAAGGCGCGAATGCAAGTGTATGAGCAAGATGAAAACTCAGAGGACGAGAAGAGAGAACTACTCTCTAACTGCAAATCTGTGAAAGAAGTCATGCACAGAAGTGGCTCATTTCACAGTCTCTCACCACAACATGTTGTGACAAGCACACAACAAGAAGATGGCACCAAGACCATGTTCAGGTTACTAGTGGAATCAATCAGTGAAAGCCGCCTCCCCATACCAGAACCAGTAACATTCAATGGAGAACCACTCTCGTTCACTGACTGGAAGGTCTCTTTTCAGACTCTGATAGACAGGAAGAACATACCAGCAACTGAGAAGATATATTACTTGAGAAAATATATCGGTGGGCCTGCCAAGAAAGCCATCGAAAGTTACTTTATGTTAGGAACAGAGTCAGCCTACTATGCTGCAAGGACCATTCTTGAAGAAAGGTACGGAAACAAATTCCTCATCGCCAAGTCCTTCAGAGATAAGCTCAATGCATGGCCTAAGATAGGATCCAAGGACAGTCTTGAACTTAGAGACCTTGTAGACTTTCTTCGCAGCTGTGAGGCTGCTATGTCTCAGAATAAGGGCCTGGAGGTGCTTAATGATTGTAATGAAAACCAAAAGATCCTCGCTAAACTTCCAGATTGGCTAACTTCAAGATGGAATAGAAAGGTCATAGACATCTTATAAGAAACTGAGATCTTTCCAAGCTTCAGTCAGTTTGTGAAGTTTCTCAGGAGAGAAGCAAAGATCGCTTGCAATCCGGTGACATCCCTTCATGCTTTGAAACCAAGCGAAGATGGAAAACCTAAGACGCCAAGGATTCAAAGCCCCGGAGCAAGGGTATTAGCAACTACAGTGCCTTGCGAAAGTATTCGGCCCCCTTGAACTTTGCGACCTTTTGCCACATTTCAGCCTTCAAACATAAAGATATAAAACTGTATTTTTTTGTGAAGAATCAACAACAAGTGGGACACAATCATGAAGTGGAACGACATTTATTGGATATTTCAAACTTTTTTAACAAATCAAAAACTGAAAAATTGGGCGTGCAAAATTATTCAGCCCCCTTAAGTTAATACTTTGTAGCGCCACCTTTTGCTGCGATTACAGCTGTAATTCGCTTGGGGTATGTCTCTATCAGTTTTGCATATCGAGAGACTGAAATTTTTTCCCATTCCTCCTTGCAAAACAGCTCAAGCTCAGTGAGGTTGGATGGAGAGCATTTGTGAACAGCAGTTTTCAGTTCTTTCCACAGATTCTCGATTGGATTCAGGTCTGGACTTTGACTTGGCCATTCTAACACCTGGATATGTTTATTTTTGAACCATTCCATTGTAGATTTTGCTTTATGTTTTGGATCATTGTCTTGTTGGAAGACAAATCTCCGTCCCAGTCTCAGGTCTTTTGCAGACTCCATAAGGTTTTCTTCCAGAATGGTCCTGTATTTGGCTCCATCCATCTTCCCATCAATTTTAACCATCTTCCCTGTCCCTGCTGAAGAAAAGCAGGCCCAAACCATGATGCTGCCACCACCATGTTTGACAGTGGGGATGGTGTGTTCAGCTGTGTTGCTTTTACGCCAAACATAACGTTTTGCATTGTTGCCAAAAAGTTCAATTTTGGTTTCATCTGACCAGAGCACCTTCTTCCACATGTTTGGTGTGTCTCCCAGGTGGCTTGTGGCAAACTTTAAACAACACTTTTTATGGATATCTTTAAGAAATGGCTTTCTTCTTGCCACTCTTCCATAAAGGCCAGATTTGTGCAAGATACGACTGATTGTTGTCCTATGGACAGAGTCTCCCACCTCAGCTGTAGATCTCTGCAGTTCATCCAGAGTGATCATGGGCCTCTTGGCTGCATCTCTGATCAGTCTTCTCCTTGTATGAGCTGAAAGTTTAGAGGGACGGCCAGGTCTTGGTAGATTTGCAGTGGTCTGATACTCCTTCCATTTCAATATTATCGCTTGCACAGTGCTCCTTGGGATGTTTAAAGCTTGGGAAATCTTTTTGTATCCAAATCCGGCTTTAAACTTCTTCACAACAGTATCTCGGACCTGCCTGGTGTGTTCCTTGTTCTTCATGATGCTCTCTGCGCTTTTAACGGACCTCTGAGACTATCACAATGCAGGTGCATTTATACGGAGACTTGATTACACACAGGTGGATTGTATTTATCATCATTAGTCATTTAGGTCAACATTGGATCATTCAGAGATCCTCACTGAACTTCTGGAGAGAGTTTGCTGCACTGAAAGTAAAGGGGCTGAATAATTTTGCACGCCCAATTTTTCAGTTTTTGATTTGTTAAAAAAGTTTGAAATATCCAATAAATGTCGTTCCACTTCATGATTGTGTCCCACAAGCCTGAAATGTGGCAAAAGGTCGCAAAAGTTCAAGGGGGCCGAATACTTTCGCAAGGCACTGTAACTCTGATGAGAAAGATACTGTTACTAGTTGTGTCTTCAGTGAGAAGTCAGGTCACAGTCTCCACAAATGCTGGAAGTTCATGGATAAGCCCACCGCAGAGCGACAGAAGTTTGTTCAAGAGAATAAATTGTGCTTTGACTGTTTAAGGCCTGGGCATCGCTCGAAAGATTGTGATAACAGGAACACCTGCGGCACGTGTCAGAGGAGGCATCCATCCTGCCTGCACAAAGATCATACTAAAGAAAGGTTAAGGGATAGGAAGACAGAGATAAGGGGACAAGAGCGTCAAGTGAGGCCATATCTAACAGAGTCGTAAGGGACATTACCAACACTCACACCTCCACAATCATTCCAGTATGGGTGTCAACCACAAGTGAGCCAGATCGTGAAGTTCTTGTGTATGCACTTCTTGACACCCAGAGCGACACCACTTTTATCCTTGAAGAGACAACAAAAGCTCTCAATACAAGGAAGGAGCCAGTCCAACTGAAACTCTCTACAATGGCTTCAAGGAATACCATTGTGCCCTGCCAGAAGCTGTCTGGTTTGCAGGTTAGAGGGCTTTACTTGGAGAAGAAAATCCCTCTGCCAACGGCCTACTCGAGAGAGTTTATTCCTGCAAACAGAGATCATATCCCTACTCCAGAGACTGCAAGGGCATGGTCTCATCTTGAACACATTGCAGAGGAGATTGCTCCTCAACAGAGCCGTGATGTTGGTCTCTTAATTGGCTACAACTGCTCCCAGGCTGTCCTTCCAAGAGAAATTGTGTCTGGTAAGGGAAATCAGCCTTTTGCTCAGAGAACAGATCTTGGCTGGAGCATAGTCGGCTATGGAAATCCATGTATCGACTATGGCGACCCTATTGGAGTAAGTCATCGGGTTATCGTTAGACAGGTGATGCCAAGCTTTCAATCTTCTTCTTCCAACCTCACAAATCAAGTACACTATGTTTGTAGAACACGTGTAAAAGAGGTAATCACAACACTGGACATTATCAAGACGCTTGAATCTGACTTCAACGAGAGAGCTGGAGAAGAGGACCTCATATCTCAAGAGGATATCCGGTTCCTGACAAAAATGAAAGAGGGCATCAGACGCAAGGACAATGGACATTATGAGATGCCGCTGCCGTTTAAGGAAGAAAGACCCAATCTGCCGAACAATAAAACATGTGCAGTTCACCAACTCAAGTGTCTGGAAAGGAGGCTAAGGAGAGACAAGCAGTACTACAAGGACTACACAGCATTCGTGGAAGAGACCATAGTTTGTGGAGATGCTGAGAAGGTCTCTAAAGAGGAAATTAACAAGCATCCAGCATGGTACATCCCGCACCATGGGGTTTATCACCCACAAAAGCCTGGGAAGATATGAGTCGTCTTTGACTGCACAGCTAAGTTTCGAGTGACCATCTCCTTACCGGTCCAGAGTTGACAAACACATTGCTGGGTGTCCTTTGTCGTTTTCGTAAGGGTCCAGTTGCAATCATGTGTGACGTAGAGCGCATGTTCCACCAGTTTCATGTGAAAGCAGAAGACCAAGATTCTCTACGGTTCCTTTCGTGGGAGAACGGAGATCTAGAGTCTCAACCCTCAGTGTATCGTATGAAGGTCCACTTGTTCGGCGCAGCTTCATCTCCTGGTTGCGCCAACTATGGTCTCAAACATCTTGCTGCCAAAGGTTGAGGAAGCTTTAGCGAGAAGTCTATCCAGTTCATAGAAAGGAACTTTTATGTTGATGATGGGTTGACGAGCGTATCGTCTGAAGCTGAAGCGGCCCAGCTGGTGAAAGAAGCAAGAGAGCTTTGCAGCATCGGGAAACTTCGGTTGCACAAGTTTATCTCTAACAGCAAGGAAATTATAGCCACAATTCCCAAGGAAGAACGTGCCGAGGGTGCCAAAGACCTCGATATGGCTCTGGGTGAACCACACATGGAGAGAGCGCTTGGTGTACTGTGGTGTGTTGCATCAGACGAGTTCCAGTTTAGAGTAGTTGTCAAGGAACGCCCACTCACAAGAAGAGGAGTGTTGTCTACAGTAGCCTCTGTATATGATCCGCTTGGGTTTGTGGCACCTTTTGTACTGGCAGGGAAGCAGATCTTGCAGCGGATGTGTCGTGACAAAATCGACTGGGATGACCCCCTTCCAGATGACCTACGTTCCCAGTGGGAATGCTGGCTCCAAGGTCTACAAAACTTGTCTGAAGTAAGGATCCAACGAAGCTACTTGCCATCAAGTTTCAAGGAGGTGCAGAGTTATGAGCTCCATCACTTCTCCGACGCTAGTACCTCAGGTTATGGAGAGTGCTCATACCTCAGAACAATCAGCACAGCAGGAGAAGTTCATTGCTCCCTAGTTATGGGGAAGTCGAGAGTCGCCCCTTCCAAGGTTACGACCATACCACGACTGTAACTTTCAGCAGCGGTGGTAGCTGTTCGAACAAGTGACATGCTCAAAAAGGAGCTAGAGATACAAGGTCTACAGGAATACTTCTGGACAGACTCAAAGGTAGTTCTTGGCTACATCAACAATGAAGCCAGAAGATTCCACGTCTTTGTAGCTAACCGTATTCAACGCATTAAGCAAAGCACAGATCCCGAACAATGGAGATATGTGACCTCTGAAGAGAATCCTGCGGATCATGCTTCCAGAGGACTCACATCAAAACAGTTCATGGCTTCCAACTGGTTCACAGGTCCAGACTTTCTTTGGCATGAAGAACTTCCCAAAGGACAAGTCAAGGGGGAAGAGTTCTCAGACAATGATCCAGAGCTGCAGAAATCCCTGGTCCATGATACCCAGGCAAAGGAAGAAAGATCATTACTAGATCACCTTCATAAGTTCTCAGACTGGGCAAGAGTGGTAAAAGCTATTGCCAGGCTCAAACGACGTGTCAAGGAAGCCATAGGCTTAAAATTGAGGTCCAGTGAAGCTACAAGCATAGAAGAAAGGAGAGAGGCAGAGCTCACCATTACAAAGATGGTTCAAGAAGCAGCCTTCTCCCATGAGATACACAACCTTAGGTACCAGAAAGACATCAAGACCAAAGATAAAGCAAGCAAGTTGCATAAATTGAGTCCATTTCTGGATGAGCAAGGTATCCTCAGGGTGGGAGGTCGCTTGGCTCATGCAACTCTTCATTCCCATGTGAAGCATCCTGCAATCCTGCCAAGAGATAGCCACTTGTCAGTGCTGCTCGTCAAGCACTATCATGAAAGAGTACGACACCAAGGACGTGGAATGAAGATCAATGAGCTGCGATCCAACGGTATATGGATCCTAGGATGCAGCAATGCAGTTTCCTCTCACATCTACAAATGTGTGAAATGCAGGAAATTCAGAAGATGTACAGAAGGGCAAAGGATGGCAGATCTTCCGAAGGAAGACCGTGCCTCCCTTCACATACTGCGGGATGGACTGCTTTGGACCTTTCTATGCCAAGGACGGAAGAAGAGAGTTAAAGCGTTATAGGCTCCTACTCACTAGCATGGGCTCCCAAGCAGTTCACAATGAAATGCTTGATGACTTAACCACCGACGCATTCCCTGCGTTCATTCATTGCCATACGTGGTAATGTTCGTCAAATCAGATGTGATCAAGGCAGCAACTTCATTGGCGCAAGACGCGAGTTTGTGGACGCCCTGAAAGAAATGGATCAAACACGACTGAAGGAACTTGGATGCGAGTTTATCATGAACACCCCATCTTCAAGTCACATGGGTGGTGTTTGGGAAAGGCAAATCCGCACGATACGAAGTGTCTTAACATCCACTCTTGATCAGTCAGACGGAAGACTCAACACCGCTTCTCTGCGTACCTTTCTCTATGAAGTCATGGCGATTTTAAATAGTAGGTCCCTAACTACGGAATATCTGAATGATCCATTAAGTCCAGAACCTCTCACGGCAAATCACATCTTAACAATTAAGTCCA
Source organism: Oncorhynchus mykiss (assembly GCF_057628025.1). Taxonomy (NCBI): domain Eukaryota; kingdom Metazoa; phylum Chordata; class Actinopteri; order Salmoniformes; family Salmonidae; genus Oncorhynchus; species Oncorhynchus mykiss. The sequence continues at coordinate 44,255,376 of NC_143033.1, read as the reverse complement.
CAGTTATCTTACCGCCACCTGGACAGTTCATCAAGGAAGATCTTTATCTCCGCAAGAGATGGCGCAGAGTACAATTCTTAGCCAATGAATTCTGGACAAGGTGGAAGAAAGAGTACCTCCTAAACATCCAACACAGACAGAAATGGAGTAAAGACAGAAGAAACGCAAGGATTAATGACATTGTCATCTTGCAAGATGATACTGCACCACGCAATCAGTGGAAATTGGCAAAGGTTACAGAAGTGTATCCGGGACAGGATGGCCGGGTGAGAAGATTCATGTTACTGATCAGCGACTCAACCCTAGATGAGAGAGGTAAACGCATCACCAAACCCACCTATCTGGAGAGGCCCATCCATAAGACAGTCACCCTCCTAGAAGCCGATCAAGAAACCTGCAGACCCCTTTCACAGAAATCACCGGTGATTGGTGGGAGTGTAACTGACAGTTAGACTTACAGGTTATGTCGTTGTCTTTTGTTTGAATTGTTTACGTGTCCGCTGTGCGGGGAAAATGATAATACAAGCGGAACTACGTAGCTAATACTGTTGTAACGTGGATCCTTATTGTAGCAACACACTTTTGGAGGGAAGTCAATCCTGCGCTGCGTTAGCTAAGTTTTCATATCATCGGGTGTAGTTCATAAAGGTTGAAGACTGTATGTTAGGATGAAGTGTGAATTCATGCCAGGAATAATAAGTGTGAAGTCTGATTTTCTCCCTTCTATAATAAGCAGCCAATTAGGTATTTTTTCCTTTATTCATGTGTTTAATCTGAACCCGTTATAATGCCGGTTAAACTGTTATGTATGTAAGCACTTCAGAGTTATACCAAGCTAATAAGTCACTCCTAAGATAAGGTTGTAAGAGTGTGCTTAACTGTATTTTTCATATACTTTATAGTTCTCACAGAAGGTGATAATTCTGACTAAAACTACAGAATAAAGCCGCCAGTTAAAATCAAGGAAAGGTTGTGCTCGTGGTTACTGAAGGGAGCTACAAATTTGTACATGTAGGTAGGGGTAAAGTGACTGCATCGATAATAAACAGCGAGTAGCAGCAGTATAAAACCATTTAAATAGTCCGTCCGGGTGGCCATTTGATTAATTGTTCAGCAGTCTTATGGCTTGGGGGTAGAAGCTGTAAAGGGGTCATTTGGACCTAAACTTGGCACTCCGGTACCACTTGCCTAGCGGTAGCAAAGAAAACAGTCTATGACTTGGGTGACTGGAGTCTTTGACAATTTTTGGGGCCTTCTTACACCGCTTAGTATATAGGTCCTGGATGGTAGGAAGCTTGGCCCCAGTGATGTACTGCACTGTACACACTACCCTCTGTAGCGCCTTAAGGTCGGATGCTGAGCAGTTGCCATACCAGACGGTCAGGATGCTCTCAATGGTGTAGCTGTAGAACTTTGAACTGGGGACCCATGACAAATCTTTTCAATCTTCTGGGGGGGGGGGGGGAGGCGTTGTTGTGCCCTCTTCACGACTGGTGTGTGTTTGGAACATGATAGTTTGTTGGTGATATGGACACCAAGAAACTTGAATCTCTCGACCCGCTCCACTACAGCCCTGTCGATGTGAATGGGGACGTGTTTGGCCCTCTTTTCCCTGTAGTACACGATCTGCTCCTTTGTCTTGCTCATGTTGAGGGAGAGGTTGTTGTCATGGCACCACACTGCCAGGTCTCTGACCTCCTCCCTATAAGCTGTCTCATTGTTGTCGGTGATCAGGCCTACTGTTGTGTCGTCAGCAGACTTAATGATGGTGTTGGAGTCAAGCTTGGCCATGCAGTTGTGGGTGAACAGGGAGTACAGGAGGGGATTAAGGAGGTTGTCTGCTTGAAACGTGTAGGTATTACAGACTTGGTCAGGGAGCGGTTGAAAATGTCAGTGAAGACACTTGCCAGTTGGTCCGCGCATGCTCTGAGTACACGTCCTGGTAATCTCTCTGGCCACGTGGCCTTGTGAATATTGACGTGTTTAAAGGTCTTACTCACATCGGCTACGGAGAGTGTGATCACACAGTTATCCGGAACAGCTGGTGCTCTCATGCATGCGTCAGCAATTAATTGTACTCATCTGGATTCAATCAACTGCTCTCATTACCTGCCCTATATCTGTCTATTCTCCAGTTCTGTTCCCCGCTTCAGTCGTTTTGTTCCCCCTGTTCTGACTCTGTTCCTGTCCTGTTCCATGTCCGTTCATTAAATGTTTAACTCCCTGTACCGTCTTCTCATCTCCAGCGTCGGTTCTTACACTAATAGACACACACCACAACCCCTCGTCTTACATGACGTAGCTGTTCTGTCCTGCCGATGCACGGAAAACCGAGCCAACTGTATTTTATCCGTGTCGTCGCTCAGCTACAACGCAGTGAAACATAAGATATTACAGTTTTTAATGTCCCGTTGGTAGGATATTCTCAAGCAGAGCTCATCCAGTTTATTCTCCAGTTATTGCACATTGGCCAATAGAACAGATGGTAGAGGCTGGTTACCCACTAACTGACAATTCTCACAAGGCACCCCGATCTCCTCCCCCTGTACCTCCATCCTTTCTTCAAGCAAATAACAGGGATTTGGGTCTGGTCTCGCAGAAAGAGTATATCCTTCGCGTCGGACACATTAAATATAACACCTTTGTTCAGTTCGAGTTGTGTAATCGCTGTTCTGATATTGTCACGCTGGTATGTACAGTTGAAGATACAGTTGAAGTTGGAAGTTTACATACACCTTAATCAAATACATTTTAACTAATTTATTCACAATTCCTGACATTTATTCAGAGTAAAAATTCCCTGTTTTAGGTAAGTTAGGATCACCACTTTATTTTAAGAATATGAAATGTCAGAATAATAGTAGAGAACTCCCTTAGGGCGGCGCACAGTTGGCCCAGCGTCATCCAGGTTTGGCTGGTGTAGCCGTCATTGTACATAGAATTTGTTCTTAACTGACTTGCCTAGTTAAATAAAGGTCAGTTTGGGTATTGGTTAGACTACAATTAGGGTGTGGAAATGTTATGCTCTTAGTACTGTAGCCTACTTCCGTCCGTCAGATTGTACAGCTCCACATTTTCCTAACAGATTTTCGCTTTTCTTGGAATAGAAACACCAAAATATGAATCAAACGAATTAAGCTACATTTCTTAAAATCAATCCCATATATGTTCTTACAAAAAGGTTTTAAAATCTCTAGTACAGCCAATATTGAAGACTATCAAATGCTTCCCAAAGATGCCCTCTGGTGGTCAAACTAGCACTAACTAGCATGGCAACAATGGCAACAATGGCTGACAATTAAATAACATGCCATAGAATTCTGCGTCAGCCTGCAAGGTGTGCTGCAGTATGACACAACTTTTACAGGAAGAACCACTGTATACACAGTTGAAGACAGAAGCTTGATACACCTTAGCAAAGTACATTTAAACTCAGTTTTTAACAACTCCTAACATTTAATCCTAGTAAAACTTCCCTGTCTTAGGTCAGTTAGGATCACCACTTTATTTTAAGAATGTGAAATGTCAGAATAATAGTAGAGAGAATGATATATTTCAGCTATATTTCTTTCATCACATTCCCAGTGGGTCAGAAGTTTACATACACTCAATTAGTATTTGGTAGCATTGCCTTTAAATTGTTTCACTTGGGTTAAACGTTTTGTGTAGCCTTCCACAATCTTCCCACAATAAGTTGGGGGAATTTTGGCCCATTACTCTAGGCAGAGCTGGTGTAACTGAGTCAGGTTTGTAGTTCTCCTTGCTCGCACCCGCTTTTTCCAATTCTGCACAGATATTTTCTATAGGATTGAGGTCAGGGCTTTGTGATGGCCACTTGTCCTTAAGCAATTATGCCACAATTTTGGAAGTATGCTTGGGGTCATTGTCCATTTGGAAGACCCGTTTGCGACCAAGCTTTAACTTCCTGACTGATGTGTTGAGATGTTGCTTCACTTAATTTTCCTACCTCATGATGCCATCTATTTTGTGAAGTGCACCAGTCCCTCCTGCAGCAAAGCACCCCCACAACATGATGCTGCCACCTCCGTGTTTCACGGTTGGGATGGTGTTCTTCGGTTTGCAAGACTCCCCCTTTTTCCTCCAAACATAACAATGGTCATTATGGCCAAACAGTTCTATATATATTTCATCAGACCAGAGGACATTTCTCCAAAAAATACAATCTATATCACTATTAGCATTTGTAAACCATTGTCTGGCTTTTTAATGGCAGTTTTGGAGCAGTGGCTTCTTCCTTGCTGAGTGGCCTTTTATGTCGATATAGGACTCGTTTTACTGTGGATATAGATACTATAGATACTTTTGTACCTGTTTCCTCCAGCATCTTCACAAGGTAATTTGCTGTTGTTACGGGATTGATTTAAACTTTTCGCACCAAAGTACGTTCATCTCTAGGAGACAGAACGTGTCTTCGACCTGAGCGGTATGATGGCTGCGTTGTCCCATGGTGTTTATACTTGCGTACTATTGTTAGTACAGATGAACGTGGTACCTTCAGGATTAACCAGTCTTGTGGAGGTCTACATTTATTTCTGAGGCCTTGGCTGATTTCTTTTGATTTTCCCATGATGTCAAGCAAAGAGGCACTGAGTTTGAAGGTAGACCTTGCAATACATCCACAGGTACACACCTCCAATTGACTCAAATTATGTCAATTAGCCAATCAGAAGCTTCTAAAGCCATGACATCATATTCTGGAATTTTCCAAGCTGTTTAAAGGCACAGTCAAGTTAGTATATGTGAACTTCTGACCCACTGGAATTGTTATGCAGTGAATTATTAGTGAAATAATCTGCCTGTAAACAATTGTATGATAAATTACTTGTGTCATGCACAAAGTAGATCTCCTAACTGACTTGCCAAAACTATAGTTTGTTAATTAACAAGAAATTTGTGGAGTGGTTGAAAAACGAGTTTTAAGTGTATGTAAACTTTCAACTTCAACTGTATGATTCGGGAGACAGCCGCAGGAATGCGTAATATTTATTTATTTGTTTTGCCCCAAATCATGACGTGCTGTGTAAAGGCACGGGGACAAAGACCAAACATACACGTAACAAAAACACAGGGTTGAAACCCAAACAACAGAGCGAGGAGTACCTCTAATAAATAACACTAGCACACAATGATTATCACACGGGACGAGAAACGTAATCATCTGCGCAAACCACAAGAGCACGAAAGCCCAAAACACACAGCACATGCTAATCGACAGCCCAATGGAAGTCAAAGGGCACACTTATACAAGTGCTAATCAGTGGGAATCGAGGCCAGGTGTTTGCAATGAAAGTTCCGGAGGGATCCGTGACTGATATCCAGAAGCTCTTTTCAGTCATAAGTAGGGCTGTGGCGGTCACAACATTTCATCAGCTGGTAAGGGTCAAGCAAATAACTGTCAGTCTCACAGTAATTGACCGTTAATTAACATAAACACATTTGCATCACCTGGCTTCCACACATAGCCTATAAGCTACTGATGCAGACCTTTGGAAAATCAACATTTTAAAAAAGTCCATGTAATTTAGCCTACACTCTAATGATGCAAAGTCGCTTGAAAGGCATGAGCTCTGCTTTATTTTTTTGTGCATGCTGTACACACTCCAATAGTCTCTCACTCACAATTTGACAAGCACATGATAATGCATTGAATTTCACGGAGGCATCCCCTTTGTGGCCGTAATGCACCCTAAACAAATCCATGCCTTTGTTATGCCCTTCTCCCTGAGTGCTGCTTGCTCTGAAGCACATCCGTGAGCTTACTCCAGGCACTTTAGTTGTGACACCTTATCAAAACATATAGGCTACATGAGGTGTGTGACTATGATTCGAAAAAGTAAACAACAAAAAAAGTATGTTTCTTATGCCGGGCATCATTCACACATGATAGGCTAATATTGTGACACATCAGACTATTCTAGATTTAATCTTGTCTTTACATATACTGAGCAATATATGTGTGAAATTTGTTCTGATTTAGAATGGACCATTATCATGTGCCTCTCTCAAAACATGTCATCTATGCACTTAAATAGTGGATGGAGGATGCTTTTCCCATGATTCATTTTCATGCCAGAGTACATGCTGGTAGGCTATACTCCTGTTGTAAAGATAAGCAATGTGCTTAATATTAGGATAGTTGATAAATAAATATAGTAGGCCTAGCCTATAGATAGCTCATGGGAGCCTCCTCCATTTAGTAGATTATTCTGTTTTCTCACGCAATTGCATAGCTTATAGAAATGTTGGGCAACATGAGCTCATGGGCTGTTATGAAGTGTTTGATTTGATTTTCGATTACATTTGCATTGATGTCAAAGTGATTAGAGGGACAATAGAGTGCTGAGTACCAGGCAATTAGCAAGTTTGGTAGGCTACTAATGACCATGAGCAGCATCCGAGCTTGGAGAAGCCTAATTACCATGACTAAACGGTCATGTGGCATTTGACTGCATTCATGACTTGTGACCGCCGGTGTGGCGGTAATATGCTCACCGCAACAGCCCTGGTCATAAGAGACTGTAGCACTAACATTATGTACAAAATAAGTTACAAACAATGTGAAATAACACACAAAATAGCACAGTTTGTTTGGAGCCCGTAAAACGGCAGCCATCCCCTCTGGAGCCATTCTCACCATCCACCATTTTTGTCCTACCAGATCCGCAATAAGAAGGTTCTAGCTAGTGGATACCTCTGTCCGTCGACTTTTGTTGGATGTAGTTATCCATTTTATCAGGTCCCAGGCTCCCATGACTGTTATGATTATTTGTTTACAAGTTCATTACAATTAGCTTTTAACTTTAGCTCCATATGTAGCTGATGGAGTAGTTCTAGTCTCACGTGCGAAAGTAAGCTGTCTGGCGCGAGAGACTCATTGGGAAGAGACTAGAGCAGACCCAGAAGTTCTGTTATAATTTATACTATGAAATCCTGCAATTTCAATGGGGCAGTTCCCTCTCATAGCAAATTGCCGGCAAGACATATCCAAGCAATGTTCGCACAGCCTATGCGCCCATGGAGGCACAGCTGACGCTGCTGGAAGCCACTGAGGGGCAGAGTACTAACTGACCAGCTTGTTTTGAACAATATATTTTTTAAAACAGTAAGATGTGCACATTTACCACGTTTCCTCAGGGATAACAGGTGTGGAGATACATACACTTACTAATGATGTTGCTAAGGGGAGTTTATTTAGCTTGATTGGCTAGTAGCGTCTGACACTTTCCTTCAATAAACTGTCCCATGTCTCCATTTCACCACTGTTAGCCGAAACCCCGTTCAGACCAGACACACAGTTTTAATTATGTGAAATGATTTCTCACGACGGTAGGTTTTGTGTATCCACTCCCACGTGGAGCCGATACGCCGGGTACAAGGTACATGCCGTTTCACTAAAAACAAGCCCACACTGGATCATCAATAGTCTGAAACCGTGTTGTGGAGGGGAGTGGGGTTAAAATAATATCTAAATCAGGAAATCCGGGGAGCCAAGACAGAAATGAATCACTCCTGTCTCTTAGCATATTTTTCCTGTGCTCTTCTTTGAAACCCCAACACACTGTATCTCTCTCTCCAGATGGAGCGCCTTTTAGAAGTGTTTTGCTTTGCCGCTAGGTACTGTGTGTGAGAATGGAAGAAATAATATGGCTATTAATTTGCAAAAGGGTGGTTAGCCATTCCCCCCTATAACTTGGGCCCATTTACTTAGTAACTCACTGTTTGAATTTGCCCGAACAAAATAATTCAAACGAGATCTTTTTATTTCTCTGGGGGCTGCAGGTAGCCTAGTGGTTTGAGCTTTCGAAGCAAGCCAGCAGCTAAGCTGAAGCTAAGCAGGGTTGGTCCTGATTGGTCCCTGGATGGAAGACCAGATGCTGCTGGAAGTAGTGTTGAAGGGCCAGTAGGAGGCACTCTTTACTCTGGTCTAAAAAATATTCCAATGCCCCAGGGCAGTGATTGGGAAAACTGCTCTGTGTAGGTTGTTGTCTTTCGGATGGGATGTTAAACGGGTGTCCTGACTCTCTGAGGTCATTAAAGATCCCATGGCACTTATTGTATGAGTAGGGGTGTTAACCCCGGTGTCCTGGCTAAATTCCCAAGCTGTCCCTCATACCATCATGGTCACCTAATCATCCCCAGCTTACAATTGGCTCATTCATCCCCCTCCTCTCCCCTGTAACTATTCCCCAGGACGTTGCTGTAAATGAGAATGTGTTCTCAGTCAACTTACCTGGTAAAATAACAGTAAAAAAACAAAGAAGTTGGGCCAGTAATCATAAGGTTGCTGGATTAAATCCCCTGAAATCCCCACTGTTCCCTGGAAGGTAACCATTGTAAATAATAATTTCTTCTTAACTGACTTGCCTAGTTAAAAAAAAAAAATTATCCGACATTGTTAAGGTCTATATGTAGCTGGTGCAGAGGAGTCAGGCACAGGACAGCAGAGATGAGTAAATAAAAGTAACTTTACTCAAAGTCATCAAAATACAAGATAAATCCAAGCCCACAATACAACAAACAACCAAACATGTGGGAACAGAGGGTTAAATAAAAAAAAAGTAATTGGGTGAGCGAAACCAGGTGTTTAAGACATAGACAAAACAAATGGAAAATTAAAAGTGGATCGGTGGTGGCTATAAGGCTGGTGACGTCGACCGCCGAACGCCGCCTGAACAAGGAGAGGGACCGACTTCGGCGGAAGTTCGTGACAGACATTTCATTTTAAAAACAATATTGTATTATATCAGCAGTATGAGGCTGTTATCATGTCGCTAGTGTCTGTGTGGGTTGATAAATTAATTTCAGAGATTGATAAATTAAATTCAAAAGTTGCTGATGGACGAAACCAACCAATGCTTACAAAATAATGGGGATTCAGGGCATTTCCAAACACACACACATTGAAATGCATAACTTTAAATAGAAACTCCTAAATGATTTTTCCTTTTGCAAACTTTCAGAGCAACGGCCCAAAAGTATTCATGGGATTGATGACCAGTCCCCCCCCCCCCCTGCGTCCCACTCTACACTAACAATTATTAGCCGTTGCATAACGCAATTTGTGCAATCGCTTTGCGAGGTGCAGCATTTCTTTGCATAAAATCTGATTCGATTTTTACAGTCTGTTCCTGGCATGGGCGTGATTATCACTGAGAGAGGTATTCTCCGTCAATCTCATAGATTTATTTGCCGCTGTGGATGATTCATGGTCTGATAGCCCCGATTTAATTAAGAAATGCATCAGAGTTTCCAGATTTAGGAAGAGCTTAACAGGGGACGGCAGGTAAGGGCACAGCTAGGCCCTCTAGGCTTAACAACAAACAATGTGCTCTAATGTTGCTTATACTCTAGCCTTTTTTCCTTCCTAATCCATTCAGCGAGATATTAAAGCAAGACTAATGGGTGCAACGAGAAAAGGAGTCCCCCCTTTGGGGGAACCTAGAATTACACTCATGTTTTATACATTGCTTGTGTAGATTGAAAGTAAATATGTTATTTTCCAATCCAGGCTGTATATCTTTCCAGCTTTAGGAATGTAGGCGTATGTGCCACTGTATTCTTTTGTCAATGTTGTATTTAGTTCCCATAATGTTGCTTTCGGTCAAAAACGTAAGTTCCAGTGTGTGAGAACAGTGTAATTGTGTCCTGGCTCTGTCAGAAAATAAGTGGAAAGACAATAGGGTGAAAGTAGCCATTTCTAGAATAATGGAGGAGGAAATATTTAATGGGAGCTTTAAACGACTTCTGGTATCCTTGTCACGTTGTGTTTCCTTTGTAACAAAAGTTTTCTTTGTCGTAACTTGTTTTCGTCATAATTGACAGAGATCTGGACTAAACTGACATAACCAACATTTTTCCTACATCAAATTCAATGGCTTTCAATGACATTTTTGGGCAATGTGAAAATGTGTGGGACCTTTGTCACTTATTTACAATTTAATACAGCCCAGCAGTATTTGGCATCACTAAAGGTCGATACATTGAGTTGGGCAACAAACACAATGGCAGAGCAGGATGAGGAATGCGTGTGGAGCAAGCAATGTACAAATATAATTGGTTTACAGACATTCTGGATGTTTGTCAAAAATAGTTGTATTTCTTTGAAACGGATTCATGTCCCACTTCCTCCAATTTATCTCATATCCATTTGCAAAACAAATGGGCACAGCCAACCTAATGTATTAATATTTGCTGAAGCCAAAGGAAGTGCATTGCTATCTGTATTATGATATTGGCTCATACTGTTCAATGGTATAGGGCAAAAAACCAAAGTATTAACCAAGCAATGCCACATACATATAGAATTTTAATATAATGCAGTGGCACATAGCAGAAAATAAAACTTGTTTTGATGTTAACTGTAATCAATGGCAACAACCTTTCTGTTTGAATTAGTTGTGTCGTCCTCCCACACGTTTCCACTGTGATTGGTGATGCTCCAACCAACACCAGACAACTCTGAGTGCGAGACACTTTGAGCTGACAGGTAATTTTGTCTTTGTCCACGGGGCTGCAGAGTACCACCTGCTTCCCTGAAACATGGTCTGTTCTCTTGTAATGTAGGGCTTTTGAAACACAGTGCAATAAGACCTTAGACTAGGAGGGACAATGAGTCCAGACTGTCACTGAGAAAATGGACTCAACTCCAGCATTCTGTCTTTTCCATCTCCCTATAGTGCTGGAGGGTCCTGGAGAGCTGCAGTTTGTGCAGCAAAAGCTTAAAGAGTGAATTCTTCCATTAAGTTTTCTCAACGCTCCGTCTGTCGAGCTGCTGCTAAATATACATAAGGCATGTTATAGGACAAGCCAGGGCCTTTTTGTGGCGAATTTGTAAAGTGATGTCCGGCCTCCACCAAGGGGATAAAACATGGGACCCTTCCAAGTGCGTTGGCAGTCAGTCTGACCCTTGTTTCTTTCCAGGCAAAGTCACAGGTAGCAGTCAGTTGGGCCGTCGATATTCAATTAGTTTACCCAGGAATTCTTTGCATGGGCGCCCGCGGGGGGGTGGGCATTCCTCATACTCCACCACTCTCTTTCTTTCTACACTCGCTTATGTCAGCCCTGGCTGGACGACTGGTCTTTCTTTATTGGATAAACATCGGAGGATGAGTGAGTGAAAAAGTGCCCTCCTAGATCTTATCTCTGTGGCAGGGGAACCTGGTTGATATGATATCATTACAACCAGTTTACAACCCAAACTGGTTGAGAGAGTGGGGAGGGAGAGTGAGAGAAAGCAAGGTTGTTTTATTTTCTAATTACAATCTCAGCATCAGATCGACCTGGGGACCCTCAATGCTCTGTTGAAATGGGGTTTGAAATAGCTTTCATACTCCTGCTACAAAGCTTGTTAGAAGATGCAGGCACTACAGAAAGTTTGTGTTTTGTTATGTGATTTGATTACAGTACTAATTTAGAACATTCACAAGGGGTGTTTCTCAATATGCATACCACCGTGCTCCGAGCACGCAAATTGGAGCACGGGGAACAGTTGGAATAAATCCAAATCAAAGTATGTGATACGGAGCACAAAGGGCAATTCTCAGATGCTTACTTCATTTGTATACATTTCGATTTCCATAAACACAAAAATCGTATTTCTCTCAAATTTTGGGAACAAATTTGTTTGCAGTACATCCCTCTTAGTGAGAATTTCTCCTTTGACAATATAATCCATCCACCAAACAGGTGTGGCATATCAAAACAGTATGATTATTACACCTTGTGCTGGGGACATTATAATGCCACACTAAAATGTGCAGTTATGTCACACAACATAATGCCAAAGATGTATCAAGTTTTGAGGGAGTGTGCAACTGGTATGCTGACTGCAAGAATGTCCACAAGAGCTGTTGTCAGATAATTACATGTTCATTTCTCTACCATAAACCGCCTCCAACGTCATTTTAGAGAATGTGCCAGTATGTCCAACCGGCCTCACAACCGCAGGCCACGTGTAACCACGCCAGCCTAAGACCTCCGCATCCGGCTTTTTCACCTGTGGGGTCGTCTGAGACCAGCCACCAGGACAGCTGATGAAACTGTGGGTTTGCACAATCCGAATCATTTCTGCACAATCTATCTCACGGAAGCTCATCTGCATGCTCGTCATACTCTCCAGGGTCTTGACCTGACTTTAGTTGGGTGTCGTAACCGACTTCAGTGGGCAAATGCTCACCTTTGATGGCCATTGGCAAGCTGGAGAAGTGTGCTCTTCATTGATTAATCCTGGTTTCAATTGTACCGAGCAGATGGCAGACAGCATGAATGGCGTTGTGTGGGCGAGCGATTTTCTGATGTCAACGTTGTAAACAGAGTGATCCATGGTGGCAGTGGGGTTATGGTAGGGCAGACATAAGCTACGGACAACGAACACAATTCCGTTTTAGTGATGGCAATTTGAATGCAAAGAGATATCGTGATGAGATCCTTGTGCCATCACCTCATGTTTCAGCATGATAGCTCCTGAGTGGCGCTGCTTTCTAAGGCACTGTATCTCAGTGATATAGGTGTCACTACAGACCCTAGTTCAAACCCAGGCTGTATCACAACAAGATGTGATTGGGAGTCCCATAGGGTGGTGCACAATTGGCCCTGTGTCGTCCAGGTTAGGGGAGGGTTTGGCCAGGGTAAGCTGTCATTGTAAAATAAGAATTTGTTCTTAACTGACTTGCCTTGATTAAATAAATAAAAAATGATAATGCATGGCCCCATGTCACAAGGATCTGTACACACATCCTGGAAGCTGAAAATGTCCCAGTTCTTCCATGGCCTGCATACTCACCCAGACATGTCACCAATTGAGCATGTTTGGGATCAACTTGTACGACAACATGTTCCAGCCAATATCCAGAAACTTCGCACAGCCATTGAAGAGGAGTGGTACAACATTCCATAGGCCACAATCAACAGCCTGATGAAGGAGATGTGTTGTGATGCATGAGGCAAATGGTGGTAACACCACATTATGACTGGTTTTCTGATCCACGCCCCTACCTATTTTTAAAGGTTTTGTGACCAACAGATGCATATCTGTGTTCCCAGTCATTTGCAATTCATAGATTATGGCCTAATTAATTAATTTAAATTGACTGATTTCCTTATATGAACTGTAACTCACTAAAATCTTAGAAATTGTTGCATGTTGCGTCATTTTTTTTGTTCAGTGTATATATATTTATATAAAAATTAAAATACAAAAAGTTATGGGAAGCACAAATAAAGCATCACAAATCACCCAGAAAAACAGGTACATTCCTCCACAAGTAAGTCCCCAATCAATACTTTAAATTGGCCGAACAGAACCAGAACATCAATATTAGTTTTGTTTTGTTCCAGCAATAAGGTGTATTTAAACTAAAAACATATTTACCTAGCTCTGTGGAGACTCTACTAACCGCTCTGTGGAGACCCTACCAACCCAATCCTATGAATGGGTTAGGCAACTCAGGTGTCCGTACTTCAACAGCAAAGTTGGATAAGACGTAAGTTTAGGAAGTACGGCCTTGTAAATAATAAATGTAGAGATCTACGGGCCTTTAGCGAAGTCCAGCCAACCTTATGATTCAGGATGCTTAACTACCTTAGACCGTAGGCTAACTGACAAAGAATGGGTAGTTAGCTAGCTACCCACAATGGATTTGTTACTAATGTTAGCCATCTACCTTTCATAACATTAGTTTTAGGTCATTTTGTACATGTAAAACTAGCTGGCTAGCAAGGTTAATATGATTCACATACAACTGGCTGTTAATTATGAAGTTACAAGCTTGCGTTTGCTTTGTGTAGTTATCTTGTTTTGTCTGTATTGGTTAACGGTAAGGCAGTAGCAAGGTAGTGCGCAGTGCTTCTCAAATGTACATTTCTATGCGTTCTCCACACTCTTGTGCTCACAAGAACGTACTCCAGAGAATGTCCTCGGAGAACGAGCATGAGAGTGTGGAGCACATATTGAGAAACAACCAAGGTCACGTTATAACGTCAAACAGTTTGATCATAAGACAAAAATATACAAAAATTACCCCAAGGCTACCATTTCTTGAGAAAACGAATGCACTTGCATTACATTTTTTTTAACTATAGATAACCCTTCAACCTCTCTCTGTATCTCCCAAAAACAAAAAATAAGCCACAGAAACAGCATATTCTGTTTGAACCGCTGCAGATAACAGAGTTCATTGTGGAGAAACTGGGAGATGGGAAAGTGAGAGAAGGAAAAGATGATTCTTAAAGGTAGACTCAGCGAGATGACTTTGCCTGCACAAATAGTGGGTCAATTTTCGCAACAATAAGAGTGTTAAAGCGTGAGGCTTAACTTCTCCTCTGTTTTGGTCCCGTAGCTACCATGGTGAAGTGCACATGTGAAGATACTCTATGAGACTGTGTGAGAGCGAAGACTTGCATCCCGCTCATCTCAATATCTGCGTTGCTGCTTGTTGCAATGTCATCTCGCTGGGTCTACATATCAACACCATGCCCTTTGATGGAATAGAGAAATCAGATTAATTTCTCCATGTCCTCCGTAGCCTGCATTTAGAGCAGTAGCAGGCATTGCCCTCCCTTTAATGCGCTTGAAGAGCTGGAGGGGCCACTGTAGTGTGTTTGTGGCACCTTTAAAACACTGAGTGTTAACTTTGCCCCCCCCCCACACACACACACACACACCCACCCGTCGCCCTTTCCTTGAGGTCAGACAACAGCTTAAGAGCATGTAATACATGGTTAAGTCACTCCCTCTGTGTGTCATGAAGGTTGGTAAATGAGATTGCGGTTTCCATATGTAGGCTACCCACAAAGCATTTTTTTTTCTAGCCACCCAAACACTTGATTTTTAATATCTCCTATTGGATTTGCGCGACCCTGATTCATTAACATAAACACATACTTCAAAATGAACATGCATCTGTCAGTATTAAATTGTGCATGTTGATGCTTTGTCTGGTGCACTCAAACTAGACAGGTCATGTGAAGATGATCAGGTTTTGGATGTATTATGCAACACGGTTGTTTACTGCCCATTAAAGATACATGAGAGTTTAGCTATGCCCCATCAACTTGTGACCGGTAGAACCATAGCAGAGGCTGGAAGCAATGATTTATTTAACGCTCAGTCCCCGCAATGGACATGTCGAGCCAACACACACGCAGACAGCAAAGACGCAGCCTGACTTCGTTGGGACACATCCCTCACCGCCGACACATTGGAAAAACTGCTGATGACGGCGGTTGAAACGCCTCCCTCTTCCCCTGTTCTGAAAACAGTGGAAAAACAAATACCCATTCCCTCCCCATTCCCTTGTGTTAGCATTGAAATTAGCTTTGCATACCACTAGAGCGTCTGTCCGTGGCGGGAGGTAGCAGCCTAATCCTATTACAGGACGCATAGATGAGCAGACTTCTGCCTGCACAATTCTAATCTGGCCCTGCTCCCAGCGTAAGCACTTTTTTCCCTGAGCAAACTTTAGCTCAAAGGAGAATTTAGGTTCTTGTCGACTGCATTTTCTTTCTCTCCTTCGTAGAGAAAGATCATACAAATGAGTTCAATATTTTTTTTTACTCTGCTGTTTGTCCCGTGTGCTGGTGGTTTTTTAAGTGACCTGCCATGCCAAAAGCAGGGCCAGAGGCCCTCCCTGAAAAGCTTTGTCCGCTGTATAAACTCTGTCAACAGCACTTTGATTATGAGATAACCCCCTGAATTATTTACTTCAGTAGGAGAGACTGATTAGACTAGGGTGAGATACCTGAAGCCTGATGCACAGTCCCACTGGACACGGGGGATGTCAAATGGATTACACACATATGTGACTCGTTTCAGGAAACTAGGCGTATGTCGCACTTCACAGGAGAGGCATTTGAACGTAAATATTTTAATCAAAATGCATTTTTGGGGAGGAATGCTTTCTGGAAAATGTGAACTTTCATGTGCCTTAATAACAAACTTGTATTCCATCCATAAATACAAATAAAATTGCTAAATTTTACGAAACCTAGTTGGTTTAGCCATGGATAAAGTTAGGAACCTTCCTGTAAGCCATGATTGGTTGAGATAATGAATGGGCTGGACATGCCTGGAGATGAGTTTAGATTGGTCTGCCATGTAGCATGCTTCTGTTTATAATGTGAGCTGATCAGTATGTGTTGATACTGCTTTCTACCACGCTGTTTTTGAAATATATAACGTTAGCCATCGAGAACTACAAAAGTTTCGAACTTTTCTCAACAACATTGATGCCTTATATTTAGCAGTCGGTATCGACAGATCAGTTGGAAAAAGGGATTTGCTATTTTCTGCACACGCCACGGTCAGTGTGATCCGGAGTGACTTGACACAATGCTGGCAAAACAAGATATATCTACAAACAAAACAGAGTTACTGTAAATGGTCCAGTCAGCTGTGAAGCGTTCATCCAAGTATACTGGTAAGAGTCTAGCTACATTTTCAGATATTATACGTTTCTAACTTTGTCAGAAAGTCATTTTCATTGCAAGTTAAAGTATACTGTTAGCTAGCTAGCAAACTTTAGCATGCTGGCTTGCTAGCTAACATTACATGTAAGATCTTTGTAGTAATATTATTCTAATCAGAAAGCCATTTTGCATTCTTAGTTATGGCCTAATGTTAGCTAGCTAACATTGAACCTTGTTGGTTAGCTTTAGCTAACTGCAGATTCATAGTACAGCTATGACAATGTTTCTACTGGTTGCTAGTAGGATGAGTTGGGCTATGCCGGTTCATTGTTTAGCTAGCTAGCTAGCTAGCTACATATTTAAACAAATTACACAAGTCTATGTCTAAACAAAACACTTTGCCAGATGATTACATGACTCATCAAGTTATCCAGGTATGTCTGGGGGTGATTACGGCCATCTATTGTATTTAATGAACATGTGTACATGTCTAGACAATTGTGACCCATCCACTTAGCTAGATGTGGCTAGGGGTTGGTTATAACATTCCCTTCACATGACCCATCAATTTAGACAATTGTGTCAGGTAAGTGTCATCTAATACACCTTCTGTTTTTGATATTGCTACTATGCAAGTAACAATTTTACTGTACCGTTTGCACATTCTGTATCCTGTGCATGTGACAAATCAACTTTTTAGTTTATTTGATATAGTGTGTGTTTACCAGAGACAGTAATGTCATGAACATGACCTGCACCAATGGCAGATTAGGATATAGGCCAAGGACTAGATAAAGTGAACTTCTACCTGGAGTTATTCATTATTGTAGGCTATTACTTTCAACACTTTCAGTCTTGAAATATTTGGTTGTTTACTAAACTAATCACTTTGTTTAGCAAATTGCCTCACGTGAATTCTTAAAGAGATGGTTGGGGCTAAGGCTTAAGAGGGTGTGAATGACGCTGAATGGGTGTAGACAAAGAAAGGTGCTCCAGTAGATGTACCAAAACATTCAAGGGACATTTTCTCAAAAGTGGGGTTACAAGTTTATTATTTCCCATTGTTCTTCAACTGCAGTGTTTGATATACAGTACCATTTTCTAGCTCTGAGTCTACTTTATCTTATGTAAAAAAATAAAAAAATAAAATAAAATGTTGCTTCTGAATCGAGGCGGTCAGTCACAAATTTAAAATAAAACATGGTAGAAAGTGGTGACCTATGCCTGCAGCTTGCACATTGCTTTGGCAATATTGGGAGCTCAAGGCAGCCAGTTCACCCGTGATGCAAGTCAGTATTCGACATCCATCCATGTCTGATGACGTCAGGAGATGACACAGAAACCGGTGACTAGGGGCAACAGTGAGCTCTGTTAGCTTCAAGTAGGTTTCGGTTTTGCTAGGGAGTTGTGGACGGGGATGGCGGATGCATTTGTGTCTGATTCCAAAGGTTTTAACGCCGAATCCAGCTATAGAAATGTGTTTTTGAGAAATATGTTTTAAGCCTTTCCTAAACATTAACCCTTACCTTAACCATTCGGGGTGAATGCCTAACTTTAAGATTTTGGAGTTAATCCATGAATTTAACCTTCAACACTTCGAAATTTGATGTTTGCAACAACTTCTAAATTTCATGTTTGAGTAACATGGATGAACGTCTAATTCTTATGTGCGAGCTAGTTGCACCAAGGACTAAAAGTGCCCCAGGTCTGGTGACGTGATTTGTGTGCTGTGTATTTCTTACTATTGCAATCCTTCTTTGACTTGGATTTGCACAATTAAGTGTTGAAAATGTATGCCTGCATCAGTCATCACTGTGTATCTTTCTGTAATAAGCAATGTCTATGCAACAATAAATCACTTCTGAAAAGAAATCAGTACAGACTTCAAACCTAGCACCTGAAATCCCCTTTTATCCAAATGTGGATCTCTTGTCATTATCTGGAAAAATACCTTAATAAATGACATGTCTGCACTCTGACTGTCGGCCCACCAATCGGACAAAAGCATAATTACGGCGGATTAGTTGTACAAATGTAGAGGGGAAGTTTGCTCTCTCCTACCTGCAAGAGAGAGGGAGAGAAAAGGGAGTACAGAAAACGTTACTCATCAAATGGTCACGTTTGACCTTTTGGATGTTGACCTCAGTACGTTTTAGAAAGCATAGAATCCTAATGAATAGAACATGCCGTCTGTTTCTCCTTCCCTCTGATTTGAAAATAATGTGTCACCTGTGTTAGTCTGAGACAACAGATTCCTGCCAAAAGGGCAAACACACTTTCGCAGCCTTGCATCGCTATGCAGGGTTTATCAACCAGTTCTTAAACCATCCAACCACCTCCCAGCCCTCCTAAATCCACCGGAAGTCACAGTTACAGGAAAATGTGCTCCGAGTGCCTGTCAGCCAATGGAAAATTAAAACCTTTCCGGGGACACTGCGGAGCCATGACGACTGCATTACGGCGATAACGTGGCGCCGGGCTGATGGGTGAGGCAGATTTTCCCGCCTCCCAACGTTAACGATATTTTAGGATTGCTTCTGGGGGTGGGGAGATTCTCCTCTCTCTCTCTCTTTCTCTCTCAGCAATGACACATTCAATACACATTTAGAGGGAGTGCAGGGGGGAGGTGGGGGAGAGGGGCAATGGTACATTGTGATTAAGTTGGGTTTTAGGCAAGTGGAAGCTGAATTGTGTGGCCTGTGAAGGGTGGCAGAGCTCAGTGCTTATGACATTTTCTGGGACCTGCGTTCTCCTGGAGAGGCCTGGAAAACATGACCATGGAGCACTCTCCGCGGAATGATGGGACGGGATTTCGAAGTGATGGGACGGGATTTCGCCGGCATATTCAGTAGCCGTGCTCAACCTTACAGAACGTTCAAGATGGAAGTGGACAACCTAGAACAGACTTGTTCTCTTATCTGGACAAGTAAACCACATTTCCTGCCAAGTCCAGTGGCATTATAGTTTGTGTGTAAAATTTTGCAAACTGTATTTGCCCTCCGGGGGCAGTCCATGTGACCTTGGCTGGATTCATTTGAATTCACTTGGTCTTTCATCTGATTCTAATTCACCCGACCTACCTGATTCTGTTAATTCTTAGAAGCATATTCTCACTTCTTTGGACTATTTTGCCTGCATTCTGAAAACAAGACCAAATTAAAACGGAACGGATTAGCCTTAATAAGAACCACAACTCATGCTAAATGATATATCATTTAGCACCTGGTTGTATTTTTTATAACTGTGAATATATAACAAAAGGAGATGTCCTCGCTGGAATTGGACCTTCTTTTCTATGATGAATAAACAACAATAACACAATGCTATACATTTGATGAGAGCCCTATTGAATGATCGTTTCTATGACTTCAGGGTAATTGAATGTGGGCTCATGAACCTTTATGCAAGTCTAAAATAAACACTCACTTTATTGTATTGTGCTTTTAAATCATATTTCTAAAAATACAGCACTGAAGAAACAGAAGGAGGATTTTGGTTCTCATACTAGACCAGTCAATCCAGTTAACATAAAGATGTATCAAATCTTTAGTGCCAAAGTCTCGAATAAGGGGTGCAGATAAAGTGGTGTGTGTGTGTGTGTCTGTCTGTGTGTGTGTGCGCACAATGCATATGTGTGGGGGGAAATGGCTTCCTGTAGACAGTTTACCGTCTGCGGAGACCTGCACGCACCAAGCTAATTCACTTTGAGTATGCAGATGGATCGGAGCACCCGCTAAATACTCAATAGACTGATAAATAGCATTTGCAATGCTCTTGGCACACTATCATGGCTGCAAGAGCTCTGCATTGGTCAGAAAGTGGTATTCTCTGGTTGACTCTTCTACTGAAGCCTAATGCTTTGCTATATAAGCCCCCAAACTAAAGTCATCTCTCTGCTTTGATAGAGATATGATCCCATAAAATAAAGAGTAATGACTAAAAGGTTAAAAGTAATATCCTTTCAGAGCTGCCATTTGTTTCTTAATACCTCTGAAACTCTGAACATTATTGATCTCTGGTGCTGCATGACTTTGCAAAGTAATTACTAGGTTATATGATGGGATTTTGTTCCTCAATGGATACTTTCATTACTACAATATAACCTTCTCCCCAAAGAAATACATATTGTATTCCATACAGCATGTTTTTTTGTGTGCAAGAGAGATTAAGTAATGTCCAATTTATATTTGCAATTTATAATATAGAGGTTTGGAAAATAAAATAATTTCCCCCGTCAAAATCCCCCCTGTAATATTTCTTCACATGAAATTTGGTCCCTCCATATCTGACGTGCGGCATCTCATACGCAGGAAAGCAAACCTCTATATACATAAAGATAATAAAGCCTCTTTTTTTTTCGCTGTTTTTGACTTGAAAGTGAGGGGAGAGGAGGAGAGAGAGGCATATACATGACTGGTCTTGGAGGGAAGAGAGTGTTCTGATTATTGTGCTCCATGCTGTTGCGCATGGCTCTTCTTCCCAATAGCCCGGAGCGGCCTGCTTCGACTCGGGCTGCCAACCAACCAAAGGTGGAAATCAGTATTCCTCTGAGGCTTTCCCGCCTTTCTTCCCCTCCAACTGTGATGTCGTCCACACAGGAAACTTATTTGGTTATGTGATTTTTTTTCCTTCAAGTATAGGAGTAAGATGATGCTCTATCCAATGCTCAAACCAATTGAATCCAAATACATATTCATTATCCTATAGTATCAGTGTTGCAAGTTTATAGTTACCATAGCAACCCCTGTCAAAAAGGGGATGCAGGTGAAATGGGAGCGAAAGAAAATATGGTGTTATAGTGAACAGAATTGTAAAACGTTCTGTTTTGGTCGGACTTGGGCCCAGCTGCTGATAGCGAGATAATATGGGCAGCAAGCTTGACCAGACCCATGCAGATGCCCAAAGCACAGCCACTAATTACTGTACTGCATATTCTCAGGAAACATACATTTTGTGTAGGGGAAGGTTCCATTGTTGGGAGGCTTGAACTCACAATTCACAATTATGCATGAGGCTCCCCCGAAAAGCATTCAACAGCAGGAAGGCTGAAAACAGCATAAAACAGTCCTAAAATAACCAGTATCAGGTTGATAATTGTAATAGTTGTTAGCGTGAGGACAAAATATATCCAGGTCAACATTTTCAGGCCTAATAAACTTCACAGGCCTCCTGATACCTCAGGTATAAGTTCTAGCCCATATTCATCATTCTCTGTATAGGTTACATAAACACCTGTGATATTAAAATCTCTGTTGTATAGCCCAGTCAAGGCACATACAGTCAGGTCCAAAATTATTGGCACCCTTGATAAAGATGAGCAAAAAATACTGTATAAAATAAATAATTAAAATACTGAGCTATATTGTATGCAAAAAAAGGGAAGAATGATTTTATGATATACTAATATAATTGCTAAAGAGAAATAGATAGAGGTCAAAATGATTGGCAATAATATTCTAGCACCCTCCCCTTATGAGGATAATGACACAGCCTTTTTCTAAAATGCTTTATGAGATTGGAGAACACATTGGGAGGGATCTTAGACCATTTACCATCCATAATCTGTTCAGATCCTTGATATCCTTTGTCTGCTCCTATCGACTGCCCTCTTCAAGTCAAACCACAGGTTTTCAATGGGGTTCAAGTCCGGAGACTGACCACTGACCATTGCAAAATGTCTTTGTTGATTTTGAATAGTGCTTGGGGTTATTATCTTGATGGAAGATCCACTTGTGGCCAAGTGTCAGCCTCCTTGCAGAAGCAACCAGGTTTGTGGATAAAATGTCCTGGTACTTGGTAAAGTTCATGATTCCGTTGACCTTAACACATAATATCAAAAATCTAATTATTTGTCACATGTGCCGAATACAACAGTGAAATGCTTACCTAAAAGGCATGAACCAACAATGCAGTTTTAAGAAAAAAATAAGTGTTAAAGTATTTACTATAAAAAATATAAACTGAGGTAAACAATAAAGAAATAAAAATGAAAAAATAAGAAAATAGAAAAATAAGAAATAATTACAGAGCAACAACAAAATAAGGTTAGTCAAGATAATTGAGGCAAATATGTACATGTAGGTAAAGTGACTATGCATAGATAATAAACAGAGAGGAGCAGCAGTTTAAAAATAAAGGGGGTTCAATGCAAATTGTCCGGGTGTTCCGGAGTGTTATGGCTTGGGGGTAGAACAAGGGCCCCAGGACCAGTGGAAGAAAAATAGATGCATAACATCAAAGATCCACCACCATATTTCACTGTAGGTATGAGGTACGTTTCTGCATATGCTTCTGTTTTTCAATGCCAAACCCATGACTGGTGTGCGTGGCCAAAAAGCTCTATTTTCATGCAATCTGGGGGGGGGGGGGGGGGGGGGGCACTGAAAATTAGCTGTTATTGGCAGAGATGTTTAGAACTCTCTTTCTTATTGGTCTATTAACTTTACCGCTTGGTGATGCAACCATGGAAAACCAAAACTCCATCCCATCAAAACAGGCTGAAATTTCAGGCAGTCTTTTCAAACTGCTCTTACACTAAAAGGGCCTTATCATAATTTTCCAAATTTCACAGTACTTATTATTATAACCTCATACTGGGAAATATATATATATATAAAACCTAGAAAAAGAATCACATTTTTGACTGCTGTTGACCTTTAAAGAAATTAATCTGCGCTTGCAATATAGGTCAGGATTTGTATTATTTATTTTATACAGTCGTTTATGCTCATCTTTATCATGGGTGCCAATAATTATGGACCTGACTGTATACACTGAGTATAGTAAACATTAGGAACGCCTTCCCACCGTTTTGCCCTCAATTTGTCAGGGCATGGACTCTACAAGGTGTAAAAAGCTTTTCACATGGATGCTGGCCCATGTTGACTCCATTGCTTCCCACAGTTGTGTCAAGTTGGCTGGATGTCCTTTGGGTGGTGGACCGTTCTTGGTACACACAGGAAACTGTTGAGCGTGAAAAACCCAGCAGCATTGCAGTTCTTGACACAAATCAGTGCACATTCACACTGTAACACATGCCTATGAAGATTAGGCTGCATCTTTTCAGAGGATTCCAATTTTCTGCCTAAAAACTTTGTTCTCTGCTGGCTAATCATCATAGGTCAATGTTTTCTCTCCACATAATTAGAATGGAGAACACAATTACAAATCCTCCAGTCAACGTGATTACCTTCTGTCACTCCCGGCACCTTGTTCCCTAATTTAATGTATTGCTCAATGATCACTCCACAGTCATAAAGGCAAGAGGCTCACTATCCCCACTTGAAGTCCATTTCCTAACCATCAGCCATCGGCTTGTACTGTCTGATAAATGCCAGCTCTGGGAGGCACTCTGTGTTTTGAAGCTATTACTGCACCTCCTGACCCACTCTCAGACACTAGTGATTAATGCCCAGGCCCTTCCCTCTGGGCACACTGGTAGAATCAACATTGTTTCCACATTTCATTGCAATTACATTGAACCAATGTGGAATAGACATTGAATTGACGTCGGTGACCAGTGGGTTTGCTGTTCACCCCCATGTAATGTACGATACATGATTAACAAGCCTCTGTCATCGCCAATGAGAGCAATAAATGGCTGCCTGAACTACAGTTTGGATACTGACGAGTTCTGTATATGCAATGTTATGTAAGTACTGGTGTTTAATTACACTGATGGTTGCTCGCAGTCTTGTACTAGCTGATTTGGCTTTCCTCTTAAACCTACACCTGCTCTATTGGATTCTCAGGAGATGAATTTGACATTCAGTTGTAGGTGTTTGTTGGCATCCAATATCAATTAAGGATTGAAGAAAAGTAGGCTGGGCTGCTATGAAGAGAAGATGGGCTGCTATGAAGTGAATCCATTCTATCAACCATGTAGCTTAACTAAAATATCCAGATGCTGATGTGAAATGGAATAACAATAATGAAAGATAACAGTTCATAACAAGCGTGAATATCATGATAAAAAAATTATGTGTTAGTTTTTAAACCTATACCATACCACCTGCATAATTACCTACACAATTCTACAGACAGCAGTGGCTTGTATAATTGAAAAGGTGTATGAATAATCTCTTGTAATATGTAAATGGCACACCAGGGAAACACCCTGCGGTCAATTAGACTGTAAAAAGCAGAAGCCAGAGCCTGATGTAATGAAGAGATATAGGCTTGTATGGAATGACTTTCAATCAGCAGTATTCAGAACAAAAGCGACACGCCTCGTCAGCAAGTACAAGGGTTGGTAATATGTGGAGGTTAATTTCATGCGAGGAAAGGAGAGGAAATCAAAATTTCATCCACAAATGGACACCCTTTTAAAGACTCCCGGCAGGAACAGTGTTTTTACATGCTGTGACATTTGTGCTGTCTATTCTGATAATTTTTTGGGGGGACTTGCTGCTCATTGTCAGTTCTGTCAGGATATTGGTGGCAGGTGTTGAATGTCATGTCAGCGAGAAAAGTGGATTACATTTGGTCAACAGAAGTAGGTTAGATATTGGCATGCAGCTGCCCAAGCATAGTCCCCAAAAGATCAACAAACACTATTATTTGTATTTTGCTGCCTTGGTGCATAGCATAGTTCAACTGGTGTTTTGCATAATGACCTTCATGTTCAATGTAATCAGGTTACTGTACAGTGAAAAACAGTCTACAATAATACATTAACTGGTTTTAAAATGGTGCAAGTAACTTGTTATATTTTTCCTTTAAGGGGCAATCTGCCTTTGGAACATACATTTTTGACTTTTAGATTAATGTTATTGATGCTGTAAGAATATAACTTATAAATGCCTCATAAGTTTAGTTCTACTGTCATATCCCCAACAGAACCCCAAAAATAAGCTTGTTTTACTCCATTGTTTGTAAACAATGGAATTGAAAACAAACACTGTATACCCTCAAAACAAGGTCAACACCCTCACTGTCTATGAACTTCAGAGTGGTTACATTTCTCCTGCCCCAAACCACAGCTGTTTACCAAAACAGTGGGGGGAGGGTAAATATTATGTTTGAGTTGCTGATTTCCCCTTTAAGTGGTCCATGAAAACTAAGAAGTGTTTTTCTACTACTACAAGATGCTGCCTGCAGGTTACCCAACTACTCACACAATTCATCAATGCTTACTTTGCTGAATTAGATGACACATCTGATAAATTTGTCTCAGAATATCAACCATCAGTGAACATGCCAACAGTAAAACCCCTATCCTCACCACCTCCACCTATTCTTCATCCCGCTGTCTTTCTCTCTTTAGTAGCACTCTTTGGTCATATCCTTCATGTGTCTGGCAAGGATTACTGGGCTTGCGGGAGATCTTTGGAGAATGGTTAATTTTGTGACTCAAACCTCTCACTAGATAAACGGCTCAAGCTGCTCTACACTGAATCTGAGAGCTTTCCACATTGCACATTCCGAGCCTACGCTGAAAGCCTGTTATTAATGAAAAGGTCAAAGCAGGTGGGTGGTTTGATAGTGGCTGGCAGGTACTGCCAATTCTCTCTCTTTACCGCCACGCTGCAGAGTAAAGTGAGAAACGAACGACTGAGCGACTGGGGGTATTACTTAAGAAGCTCACTTAATTCACAAATGATTTTCTGTTGCAGCCACCTTCAAATTGTAATTCAAAACATGCCAGCCAGCTTTTGTCCAACTCCTTCTAACTGCAGTCATAACTCATCTTCTTACCTCATCTTTTGTCCTTCTTTGGTGTTTGCAGATAGATTGAGATATCAACATCCCTCAAATGTCTCAAACTCCCGACACAGACAAATTCATTCATTTGCGTATTTGAATCTATTATCCATCCGAATTAAGGTCAGTTGTAAGGCTACTAATTGGTTCCTGGATTTGAGGGTCAGACTATTCTCTGTGGCACTAATGGAAATGAATGGGCAGATCTCTGGTTGTCTAATTTGGCAATAGAGGAAAAAGACAAGACAATGATATCCCCAGCCCTTTATTTGCTCCAATATTTGAACTAGCAATTATACCACAGAAATATAGGACAAGGACCTCCGCAAGTCATTTTGTTGTAGGGGTTATTATAAGTGGTCCTTTATCTTTTTCAAATTTGTTTCAAACGACTGAGTCCATTTGTATCACTACAATATAAGTGAAGGACATTTGCCTAAGACTTAACCAAAAAATGTTGATATTTATTTTATGACTGTTTGTAACTGCTATATAGACCAAAATATCCAGTTCTGTTGATGCAATGCTAACACATTGAGTGGTGATTATAGAATTTTGGGTAATAATTAATTGTCATGCAAATAGCAAGGTTATTGTCATAAATGTCATTTTTGTTAAAATGTTTTAAGCTTGTAATGTATCATAATGCATCTTTTAAAATTAGCTTTGACATACCCACTGAATATAACACAGTTTGTTGACACCACTGTTCTCAAAAACAAATGTTTTTGACCGCTTTTGATATTTTAGAAATTAAGCTTCACCTCCTGAAGTGTCGTTCTGCTCATAAAATGATTACCAACGTTAACTACTTAATGTAAAAATGTTAAACTGCTTGAGTAAACTATATCTACTTGAAAATAACGTTGAGACAATTATGCATTAAAGACAATTATGACTATCCATAATTGTCTGTTACACGATTATACTATTATTGTGCCAGACCTAACGTTGAGGATAAATGAATAAGCAGTTTAGTTACAGGGTTTGGCGCAATAATTTAATCAGGACCATGTGTCTTGATAGCAAGCATTGATTTTTATTTGGATTTCATGTATTCACGTTCTATAGGATTGAGGTCAGGGCTTTGTGATGGCCACTCTGATACCTTGACTTTGTTGTCCTTAAGCCATTTTGCCACAACTTTGGAAGTATGCTTGGGGTCATTGTCCATTTGGAAGACCCATTTGCGACCAAGCTTTAACTTCCTGACTGATGTCTTGAGATGTTGCTTCAATATATCCACATCATTTTTCTACTTCATGATGCCATCTATTTTGTGAAGTGCACCAGTCCCTCCTGCAGCAAAGCACCCCCACAGCCTGATGCTGCCATCCCTGTGCTTCACGGTTGGGATGGTGTTCTTCGGCTTGCAAGCCTCCCCCTTTTTCCTCCAAACATAGCGATGGTCATTATGGCCAAACAGTTCAATTTTTTTTTCATCAGACCAAAAAGTATGATCTTTGTCCCCATGCGCAGTTGCAAACCGTAGTCTGGCTTTTTTTATGGCAGTTTTGGAGCAGTGGCTTCTTCCTTGCTGAGCGGCCTTTCAGGTTATGTCGATATATGACTTTTTTTTTACTGTGGATATAGACACTTTTGTACCTGTTTCCTCCAGCATCTTCACAAGGTCCTTTGCTGTTGTTCTGGGATTGATTTGCACTTTTCACACCAAAGCACGTTCATCTCTAGGAGACAGAACACGTCTCCTTCCTGAGCGGTATGATTGCTGCGTGGTCCCATGGTGTTTATACTTGCGTACTATTGTTTGTACAGATGAACGTGGTACCTTCAGGAAATTGCTCCCAAGGATGAACCAAACTTGTGGAGGTCTACAATTTTTTTCTGAGGTCTTGACTGATTACTTTTGACTTTCCCATAATGTCAAATAGAGGCACTGAATTTGAAGGTAGGCCTTGAAATACGTCCACGGGTACACCTCAAATTGACTCAAATGATGTCAATTAGCCTATCAGAAGCTTCTAAAGCATTGACATCATTTTCTGGATTTTTCCAAACTGTTTAAAGTCAACTTCGTGTATGTAAACTTCTGACCCACTGGAATTGTGATACAGTGAATTATAATTGAAATAATCTGTCTGTAAACAATTGTTGGAACAATTACTTGTGTCATGCACAAAGTAGATGTCCTAAACGACTTGCCAGAACTATAGTTTGTTAACAGTAAATTTGTGGAGTGGTTGAAAAACGAGTTTTAATAACTCCAACCTAACTGTATGTAAACTTCCGACTTCAACTGTATATAAATATTTGATCTGCGCAAGCATGAGTGAAGTGCAGTGGGCTCTCCTCAAAGAGAGAAGTTTATCCGGCTCAGTAAAGCCTTAAACATATATTGTCCACAATGCAGAAATGGGCTACTTCTATGTGAATTAATGAGGAGGTGGAACACACCTCAATTCAAACTGTTAGAAAATACATATTTTTATGAAAATATTTAGAAATGTACAAGTTGAAACATAGCCTATAGATAATTAGCAGGCAGTGTGTGTTAACTGCCCTGTTGCGTAATAATCACATTTTGGAACAGTGAGTGCATTCTGACATCACGTGCATAAAACAACTCACGCTGGGGGCGACTGTTAGAGATCTTTGGAACTCAAGTGTGAAAAGGTTAAAGATTGCAGTACACCAGCGGAACCTATCCAACTTGAAGGAGTTGGAGCAGTTTTGCCTTGAAGAATGGGCAGAAATCCCAGTGGCTAGATACCCCAAGAGACTTGCAGCTGTAATTACTGCGAAAGGTGGCTCTACAAAGTATTGACTTTGGGGGGGTGAATAGTTATGCACGCTCAAGTCTTATTTTTTGTTTGTTTCACAATAAAAAATATGTTGCATCTTCAAAGTGGTAAATATGTTGTGTAATTCAAATGATACAAACCCCCCCAAAATACATTTTAATTCCAGGTTGTAAGGCGACAAAATAGGAAAAATGCCAAGGGGGTTGAATAATTTCGCAAGCCACTGTAGAACACTGAACTTTCGGTAGTCTAAACTGTGGCAA
Organism: Oncorhynchus mykiss; assembly: GCF_057628025.1. Classification (NCBI taxonomy): domain Eukaryota; kingdom Metazoa; phylum Chordata; class Actinopteri; order Salmoniformes; family Salmonidae; genus Oncorhynchus; species Oncorhynchus mykiss. The sequence goes on along the minus strand of NC_143033.1, from coordinate 44,226,224 downwards.
TTAATGGAGGTGTTTTCAGTCTGAGTATCTCCTCTGGCACTAGAATCCTGCATTAGCCAACAACAATAAAACTGTCGGTGGTCCTTGAGTTAAGAGAGAACTTGGGTAAATACAAAGGGGGAAATTCACATGACATGTGGACTGACGATTTTCAAAAAATATTCACAGTGGGCTTTTGGTTTCTCTCCCTCTAAAAACATAAATAAATAATTATAAATTACAAACTGGCTTTATTAACACATTTGTAAGAATGCCTCACCCCATGTTTAAGAATGGCCTTTTCCCATTTATTCAGATTACAACTGCTCACTTTCTTTTTTTTTTTTTTACGAAATCATCTCCATAATGTAGTACATTTTTAAACAAGCCATAAAAGTTTGTTGCAATTTCAGTTTAATCCACCAGAAAAGACAGAAGTTAGGAACAGCCTGCAAGATGTACTGCAGTATGACGCAACTTTTAAAGGAAGAACCACTGACAGAAAACATTATCTACTATTTCTATTGGGCACCACATTATCTGAAACACAACTAAAACAAACAGCAAATTCATCCAAAAAAGCATGTAGCGTCACATGCTTGATGTAGTCATTGCATGCTAGGAATATGGGACCAAGTGCTAAACTTTTGAATAATTTAATACACATACAGTGGTTTCGGAAAGTATTCAGACCCCTTGGATTTTTCCACATTTTGTTACGTTACAGCCTATTCTAAAACGGATGACATTTTTTCTCCCCTCATCAATCTACATACAATGCCCCATAATGAAGAAAGCAAAAATAATGAGAAAGCAAAAACAGGTTTGTAGAAAATGTTGCACATTTTTTTACAAATAATTTCTCAGACCCTTTACTCATTACTTTATTGAAGCACCTTTGGCAGCGATTAGAGGCTCAAGTCTTCTTGGGTATGACGCTACAAGCTTGACACACCTGTATTTGGGGAGTTTTACCCATTCTTCTCTTCATATCCTCTCAAGCTCTGTCAGATTGTATGGGGAGCATTGCAGCACAGCTATTTTTAGGTTTCTCCAGAGATATTTGATCTGGTTCAAGTCTAGACTCTGGCTGGGCCACTCAAGGACATTCAGAGACTTGTCCCGAAGCCACCCTGCATTGTCTTGGTTGTGTGCTTAGGGTACTTGTCCTGTTGGAAGGTGAACTTTCGCCCCAGTCTGAGGTCCTGAGCACTGGAGCAGGTTTTCATCAATGATCTGTTTGTACTTTGCTCCGTTCATCTTTCCCTCAATCCTAACTAGTCTCCCAGTCCCTGCTGCTGAAAAACATCCCCACAACATGATGCTGCCACCACCATGCTCCACCGTAGTGATGGTGCAAGGTTTCCTCCAGATGTGACGCTTGGCTTTCAGGCCGAAGAGTTGAATTTTGGTCTCATCATACCAGAGATTCTTGTTTCCCATGGTCTGAGAGTACTTTAGGTGCCTTTTGGACAACTCCAAGCGGGCTGTCATATGCGTTTTACTTTTACTGAGGAATGGCTTCCGTCTGGCCACTCTACCATAAAGGCCTGATTGGTGGAGTGCTGCAGATATGGTTGTCCTTCTGGAAGGAAGATTCTCCCATCTCCACAGAGGAACTCTGGAGCTCTGTCAGAGTTCTTGGTCACCTCCCTGATCAAAGCCCTTCTCCCCCGATTTCTCAGTTCGGCCAGGCAGCCAGCTCTAGGAAGAGTCTTGGTGTTTTCAAACTTCTTCCATTTTAGAGTGATGGGGACTTTCAATGTTGCAGAAATGTTTTGGTACCCTTCCCCATATCTGTGCCTTAACACAATCCTGTCTCGGATATCTACGGACAATTCCTTCGACCTCGTGGTTTGGTTTTTGCTCTGACATGCATTGTCAACTGTGGGACATTATATACACTCGTGTGTGCCTTTCCAAATCATGTCCAATCAATTGAATATATCACAGGTGGGCTCCAATCAAGTTGTAGAAACATCTGAAGGATGATCAATGGAAACAGGATGCATCTGAGCTCAATTTCGAGTCTCATAGCAAAGGGTCTGAATACTTATGTAAATAAGGCATTTCTGTAGTTTTTTTGTAATACATTTGAAAAAAATTCTAAGAACCTATTTTTGCTTTGTCATTGCTGTCTTGTGTGTACAGTACATTGATGAGGCAAACAAATTGTTTAATCAATTTTAGAAAAAGGCAGTAAGGTAACAAAATGTGAAAAAAAGGAAGGGGGGCTGTGTATTTTCCGAATGCATTTCCGAATGAAGGGAACTGGAATTTGTTCCAAGACTTTCGATCCCCTAAAATGGGGGGTCTATGTGCAAAAGTCCTGTAATTTCTAAACGGTTCCCTAGATATGGATATAAATACCCTCAAATTAAAGCTGTCAGTCTGCACTTGAACCTTGTAGTCAATGTAGCATTTCAAATCTACAGTGCTGTAGTACAGAGCCAAAACAACAAAAAATATGTCACTGTTACAATAATTATGTAGGGCACTGTAGTTTACCTAACAAACAAAAAATGTCATAGACTACAAATTGCGCTGGAGTAAAACATTAACAGAATGTGTAATTTTAATTTTGCCTTTTAAAACCTGTTGCAACTCTAGGGGCAGTATTTTCATTTTTGGAAAAAAAACGTTCCCGTTTTAAACAGGATATTTTGTCAGGACAAGATGCTAGAATATGCATATAATTGACAGCTTTGGATAGAAAACCCTCTAACGTTTCCAAAACTGTAAAGATATTGTCTGTGAGTATAACAGAACTGATGTTGCAGGCGAAAGCCTGAGAAAAATCCAATCCAGAAGTGCCCCATATTTTGAAAGCGCTGCGTTCCAATGAGTCCCTATTGAGCTGTGAATGTCCTATCAACGAGCTTACGTTTTCTACGTATTCCCCAAGGTGTCTACAGCATTGTGACGTAGTTTTACGCATTTATGTTGAAGGATAGCCGTAGGCGGCAACATTGCGTAAGTGGTCACATGATGGCTCCCAGGGTAGCCATTACTCCAATCGGTCCTACTGAAAGACGAATTGTCCTGACGGATATATTATCGAATAGATATTAGAAAAACACCTTGAGGACTGATTATAAACAACGTTTGCCATGTTTCTGTCGATATTATGGCGCTAATTTGGAATATTTTTCGCCGTTTTCGTGACTGCAATTTCTGGGCGATTTCTCAGCCAAACGTGAAGAACAAACGGAGCTATTTCGCCTACAAAAATAATATTTTGGGAAAAAATGAACTTTGGCTATCTACCTGGGAGTCTCGTGAGTGAAAACATCCGATGCTCATCAAAGGTAAAGTTACCTGCTGCTAGCTGGACAAAATGCTATGCTAGGCTATCGATAAACGTACACAAATGCTTGTCTAGCTTTGGCTGTAAAGCATATTTTGAAAATCTGAGATGACAGGGTGATTAACCTCTAGCGTCGAGCAATCCCGTATCCGGGAGCGTAATCATAGCCTCAAGCTCATTACCATAACGCAACGTTTCCTATTCATGAAAATCGCAAATGAAATTAAATAAATATATTGAAACACAAGCTTAGCCTTTTGTTAACAACACTGTCATCTCAGATTTTCAAAATATGCTTTAACCAAAGCTACACAAGCATTTGTGTAAGAGTATTGATAGCCTAGCATAGCATTAAGCCTAGCATTCAGCAGGCAACATTTTCACAAAAACAAGAAAAGCATTCAAATAAAATAATTTACCTTTGAAGAACTTTGGATGTTTTCAATGACGAGACTCTCAGTTAGATAGCAAATGTTCATTTTTTCCAAAAAGATAATTTGTTTAAGAGAAATAGCTCCGTTTTGTTCATCACGTTTGGCTAAGAAAAAAAAACGAAAATGCAGTCACTTACAACGCCAAACTTTTTTCCAAATTAGCTCCATAATATCGACAGAAACATGGCAAACGTTGTTTAGAATCAATCCTCAAGGTGTTTTTCACATATCTATTCGATAATCTATCAGTGGTGGCAGCTGGCTTCTCATCAGAAGAAAACTGAAAAATACTGCAGCTGGAGATTACGCAATAATTGCGACGGAGGACACCAAGCGACCACCTGGTAAATGTAGTCTGTTATGGTCAATCTTCCAATGATATGCCTACAAATACGTCACAATGCTGCAGACACCTTGGGGAAAACGTGGAAAAGGTAAGCTGACTCCTAGCTCCTCCACAGCCATATAAGGAGTCATTGCCATGAGGCGGTTTCAAAAAATGCGGCACTTCCTGATTGTATTTTTATCTGTTTTTTTTCTGTAACATCAGTTCTGTGGCACTCACAGACAATATCTTTGCAGTTTTGGAAACGTCAGAGTGTTTTCTTTCCAAAGCTGACAATTATATGCATAGTCGAGCATCTTTTCGTGACAAAACGGGAACGTTTTTCATCCAAAAATTAAAAGAGCGCCCTCTATATCGAAGAAGTTAACAAAAGGCTAAGCTGTGTCTGAATATATTTCATTTGTGATTTTCATGAATAGGAATATTTTCTAGGGATATTTATGTCCATTGCCTTATGCTAATTAGTTTCAGGCGATTATTACGCTCCCGCATGCGGGTGTGGGAGTCACAAGAAGTTTAAACACAAGTGAAAATTTGACACGTCTGATGTCAAAAAAGGAAAAGATTCTTGCCTCCTCTTTTCTTTCTGCTAAAAAAGTAGATGTGTAGTTACATCACTACATGGCAAATAAATGACTGAAAACACTACCAAGATTTGAATTTACCGCCAAGCCACATCAAAATATAATTAAATTAGTCTTTGAAATACAGGTAGTTCACTACTCCCCAACACTGTGGACTTCCTGTATTTATCTATATTTTACCTTTATTTAACTAGGCAAGTCAGTTAAGAACAAATTCTTATTTTCAATGACAGCCTAGGAACAGTGGGTTAACTGCCTGTTCAGGGGCAGAACGACAGATTTGTACCTTGTCAGCTCGGGGGTTTGAACTTGCAACCTTCCGGTTACTAGTCCAATTCACTAACCACTAGGTTACCCTGCCGCCCCATTGGCACAACATCTTCCAACTTCTTGTTTCTTGGGACATTTATCTTCATTTGCGTCTGTCCTCTTTCCTTTCTTCATTCCTTCCTCCAACATTTCCTGCATCATCCTCCTTCACGCCTTGGTTTGTATGTGCAGTACCAGTCAAACGTTTGTACACACCCACTCATTCCAGGGTCTTTCTTTATTTTTACTATTGTCTACATTGTAGAATAATAGTGAACACATGAAATCTATGAAATAACACATTTGTAGTAATGAAAAAAGTGTTAAACAAATCAAAATATATTTTATATTTGAGATTCTTCAAAGTAGCCACACTTTGCCTTGATGACAGCTTTGCACACTCTTGTAATTCTCTCAATCAGCTTCATTGGGTAGTCACCTGGAATGCATTTCAATTAACAGGTGTGCCTTGTTAAAAGTGAATTTGTGGAATTTCTTTCCTTCTTATTGCGTTTAAGCCAATCTGTTGTGTTGTGACAAGGTAGTGGTGGTATACAGAAGATCGCCCTATTTGGCAAAAGACCAGAGAAAGAGAAACGACAGTCCATCATTACTATAAGACATGAAGGTCAGTCAATCCGGAAAATATCAAGAACGGAGGATCTCCACATGTGTAGTTCCCACCGTGAAGCATGGAGGAGGAGGTGTGATGGTGTGAGGGTGCTTTGCTGGTGAAACTGTCTGTAATTTATGTAGAATTCAAGACACACTTAACCAGCATGGCTACCACAGCATTCTGTAGCGATATTCCATCCCATCTGGTTTGCGCTTAGTGGGACTATTATTTGTTTTCAACAGGACAATGACCCAAAACACACCTCCAGGCTGTGTAAGGGCTATTTGACCAAGAAGGAGAGTGATGGATTGCTGCATCAGATGACCTGGGCTCCACAATCACCCGACTTCAACCAAATTTAGATGGTTCGGGATGAGTTGGACCATAGAGTGAAGGAAAAGCAGCCAACAAGTGCTCAGCATACTTGGGAACTCCTTCAAGACTGTTGGAAAAGCATTCCAGTTGAAGCTGGTTGAGAGAATGTCAAGCGTGTGCAAAGCTGTCATCAAGGCAAAGGGTGGCTACTTTGAATAATCTAAAATCTAAAATATATTTTGATTTGTTTAACACTTTCTTGGTTACTCCATGATTCCATATGTGTTATTTCATAGTTTTGGTGTCTTCACTATTATTCTACAATGTAGAAAAT